>NC_084847.1:30280904-31480904 GCF_033115175.1 Lepus europaeus
TCTAACTTGTTCACTAGAAATACGAATGTGTAGAGCTGGTGTCTCCATGTGGAATCGACTAGTGTTTCCCAGCACAAAATTAAATGTTCCCTGATAAAAACATTCAAAACAATAAAGTCCATGGATAATATGCAGAAAACACAAACACAGAGGCTTCAACAATATTTAGGATTGAGTTAGCAAAAACAAAACCGGATATTTCTCGTTTCATCCAGTCATATCCCGACAATGTGGTCTGGAATTCATATGCAATGGACCAAGAATATCACACTAAAAATGGTTTTGGAGAAAAGCATAGTCTTTTCGTTTGGGAAGTACGTAAAATGTCATCTACACAAACAGAAATACTATGTGTTTTTGCGACAGTTCCTCTAGCTTTCTGCCTAGAAAATACGAATGTGTAGAGCTGGTGTCTCCATGTGGAGTCAACTGGTGTTTCCCAGCACAAAATTAAATGTTCCATGATAAAAAATATTCAAAACCATAAAGTCTGTCGAAAATATCCAGAAAACACTAACACAGAGGCTGTAGCAATATCTGGGATTGAGTTAGCCAAAACACAACCGGATTTTTCTGGTTTCATCCAGTCATATCGGGACAAAGTGCTGTGGAATTCGTATGCAATGGACCAAGAATATCAGACTAAAAATGGTTTTGGAGAAAAGCAAAGTCTTTTCCTTAGGCAAGTGCATAAAATGTCATCTATACAAACAGAAATATCATGATTGTTTGCTGCAGTTCCTCTAGCTTTCACAGTAGAAAATAAGAATGTGTAGAGCTGGTGTCTCCATGTGGAAAAAACTAGTGTTTCTATGGAAAAAATTGATTGTTCCCTGATTAAAAACATTCAAAACAATAAAGTCAATCGATAATATCCAGAAAACACAAACACAGAAGCCATCACAATATTTAAGATTGAGTTAGCGAAAACACAACAGGATATTGCTGGTTTCATCCAGTCATATCCTGACAAAGTTGTCTGGAATTCATATGCAATGGACCGAGAAAATCACAGTAAAAATGGTTTTGGAGAAAAGCAATGTCTTTACTTCTGCCAGTGCATAAAATGTCACCTATATAAACAGAAATATCATGTTTGTTTGCCATAGTTCCTCTAGCTTTCTCCCTAGAAAATACAAATGTGTAGAGCTGTTGTCTCATGTGGAACCAATTAGTGTTTCCCAGCACAAAAATAAATATTCCCTGACAAATAACATTCAAAACAATAAATTCCGGTGATAATATCCGGAAAACACAAACACAGAGGAGAAAAGTGGTGTGGAATCCGCATGCAATGGACCGAGAAAATCACAGTAAAAATGGTTTTGGAGAAAAGCAAAGTCTTTTCGTTAGGCAAGTGCATAAAATGTCTTCTATACAAAGAGAAATATCATGTTTGTTTGCAACAGTTCCTGGAGCTTTCTGCCTAGAAAATACGAATGTGTAGTACTGGTGTCTCCATATGGAACCAATTAGTGTTTCTATGGTACAAAATTCAATGTTCCCTGATAAAAACATTCAAAACAATAAAGTCCATCGATAATATCTAGAAAACACCGACAGAATTCTTTCACAATATATGGTGTTCGGTTAACCAGAACACAACCGGATATTTCTGGTTTCATCCAGTCATATCCCCACAAAGTGGTGTGGAATTCGTATGCAATGGACCGAGAAATCACAATAAAAATGGTTTTGGAGAAAAGCAACATCTTTTCCTTAGGCAAGTGCATAAAATGTCTTCTACACAAACAGAAATATCATGTTTGTTTGCCGCAGTTCCTTCAGGTTTCTCCCTAGAAAATGCCAATGTTTAGAGCTGGTGTCTCCATGTGGAACCAATTAGTGTTTCCAAGCACAAAATTAAATGCTCCCTTATAATAAACATTCAAAACAATAAACTCAATCGATAATATCTAGAAAACAGAAACAGAGTTGCTTTCACATATTTGGTATTCAGTTAACCAAAACACAACCGGATATTTCTGGTTTCATCCACTCATATCCCGACATAGTGTTGTGGAATTCATATGCAGTGGACCGAGAAAATCACAGTAAAAATGGTTTTGGAGAAAAGCAAAGTCTTTTCATTAGGCAAGTGCATAAAATGTCACCTATACAAACAGAAATATCATGTTTGTTTGCCGCAGTTACTCTAACTATCTCCCTAGAAAATATGAATGTGTAGAGTTGGTGTCTCCATGTTGAGTCAAATAGTGTTTCCCAGCTCAAAATTAAATGTTCCTCGATAAAAAACATTCAAAACCATAAAGTCCGTTGATAATATCCAGAAATCACAAACACAGAAGCTGTAGCAATATCTGGGATTGAGTTAGCCAAAACACAGCCGGATATTTCTGGATTCATCCAGTCATATCCGGACAAACTGATGTGGAATTCACATGCAATGGACCGAGAAAATCACAGTACAAATGGTTTTGGAGAAAAGCAAAGTCTTTTCGTTAGGCAAGTGCATAAAATGTCATCTATTCAAACAGAACTATCATGTTTGTTTGCCGCAGTTCTAGCTTTCTCCCTAGAAAATAAGAATGTGTAGAGCTGGTTTCTCCATGGTGAATTAATTAGTGTTTCTACGGTACAAAATTAAATGTTCCCTGATAAAAAACATTTCAAAACAATGAAGTCCTTCGGTAATATCCAGGAATCACAAACACAGAGGCTTTCACAATATTTTGGATTGAGTTAGCCAAATACAACCGGATATTTCTGGTTTCATCCAGTCATATCCGGACGAAATGTTGTGGAATTCATATACAATGGATTGAAACATCACAATAAAAACGGTTTTGGAGTAAAGCAAAGACTTTTTGCTAGGCAAGGGTATAAAATGTCATCTATACAAACAGAAATATCATGTTTGTTGGCCACATTTCCTCTAGATTTCTGCCTAGAAAATACGAATGTTTAGAATATTGACTCAATGTGGAATCAATTAGTGTTTCCCAGCACAAAATTAAATGTTCCCTGATAAAACTCATTCAAAACAATAAAGTCTGTCGATAATCTCTGGACAACAGTAACACAGAGCCTGTAGCGATATCTGGGATTGAGTTAGCCAAAACACAACTGGATATTTCTGGTTTCATCCAGTCATATCCGGACAAAGTCGGGGGGAATTCGTATGCAACGGACTGAGAAAATCACAGAGAAAATTGTTTTGGAGAAAAGGAAAGTCTTTTTCTTAGGCAAGTGCATAAAATGCCATCTATATAAACAGAAATATCATGTTTGTTAGCCGCAGTTACTCTAGCTTTCACCCTAGAAAATACGAATGTGTAGAGCTGGTGTCTCCGTGGGGAATCAACTAGTGTTTCTAAGGTACAAAATTAAATGTTCCCTGATAAAAACATTCAAAACAGTAAAGTGCATCGATAATATCCAGAAAAGACAAAAGCACATGCTGTAGCAATATCTGGGATTGAGTTACCCAAAACAAAACCGGATATTTCTGGTTACATCCAGTCATATCCAGACAAAATGGTGTGGAATTCATATGCAATGGTCCGAAAAATCACAGTAAAAAACTGCTTTTGGGAAAAGCAAAGTCTTTTCATAAGGGTAGGGCATAAAATGTCATCTATACAAACAGAAATATCATGTTTGTTTGCCACAGTTCCTCTAGCTTTCTCCCTAGAAAATTCGAATGTGTAGAGCTGGTATCTCCATGTGGGCCCATTAGTGTTTCCAAGCACAAAATTAAATGTTCCCTGATAAAAAACATTCAAAACAGTAAAGTCCATCGACACTATACCGAAAACAAAAACACAGAGGCTTTCACAATATTTCGGATTGAGTTAGCCAAAACACAACTGGAATTTCTGTTTTCATCCAGGCATATCCGGAGACACTGGTGTGGCATTCATATGCAATGGACCGAGAAAATGACAGTACAAATGGTTTTGGGGAAAAGCAAAGTCTTTTTAGAAGGTAAGTGCATAAACTGTCATCTATACAAACAGAAATATCATGTTTGTTTGACGCAGTTCCTCAGGTTTCTCCCTAGAAAATACGAATGTGTAGAGGTGGTGTCTCCAAGTGGAACCAATTAGCATTTGTATGGTACAAAATTAAATGTTCCCTGATAAAAACATTCAAAACAATAAAGTCTGTCGATAATATCCAGAAAACACAATACAGAAGCTGTAGCAATATCTGGGATTGAGTTAGTCAAATCACAACCGGATATTTTTGGTTTCATCCAGGCATATCCGGAGAAACTGGTGTGGAATTTATATGCAATGTACCGAGAAAATCACAGTGAAAATGGTTTTGGAGAAAAGCAAAGTCTTTTCATATGGAAAGTGCATAAAATGTCACCTATACAAACAGAAATATCATGTTTGTTTGCCGCAGTTCCCCTAGCTTTCACCCTAGAAAATACGAATGTGTAGAGTGGTGTCTCTATGTGGATTCAAGTAGTGTTTCCCAGCACAAAATTAAATGTTCCCTCATAAATTACATTCAAAACAATAAGTCCATTGATAATATCCAGAAAACACAAACACAGAGGCTGTAGCAATATCTGGGATTGAGTTAGCCAAAACACAACCGGATATTTCTGGTTTCAACCAGTCATATCCAGAGAAAGTGGTGTGGAATTCGTATGCAATGGACCGAGAAAATCACAGTAAAAATGGTTTTGGGGAAAAGAAAAACTTTTCCTTAGGCAAGTGCATAAAATGTCATCTATACATACAGAAATATTATGTTTGTTTGCTGCAGTTCCTCTAGCTTTCTCCTAGAAAATACGAATGTGTAGAGCTGGTGTCTCCATGTGGAGTCAACTGGTGTTTCCCAGCACAAAATTAAATGTTCCTTGAAAAAAACCTTCAAAACCATAAAGCCCGTTGATAATATCCGGAAAACACAAACACAGAGGCTGTAGCAATATCTGGGATTGAGTTAGCCAAAACACAACCGGATATTTCTGGTTTCAACCAGTCATATCCAGAGAAAGTGGTGTGGAATTCGTATGCAATGGACCGAGAAAATCACAGTAAAAATGGTTTTGGGGAAAAGAAAAACTTTTCCTTAGGCAAGTGCATAAAATGTCATCTATACAAACAGAAATATTATATTTGTTTGCTGCAGTTCCTCTAGCTTTCTCCTAGAAAATACGAATGTGTAGAGCTGGTGTCTCCATGTGGAGTCAACTGGTGTTTCCCAGCACAAAATTAAATGTTCCCTGATAAAAAACATTCAAAACCATAAAGCCTGTTGATAATATCCGGAAAACACAAACACAGAGGCTGTAGCAATATCTGGGATTGAGTTATCCAAAACACAACCAGATATTTCTGATTTCAACCAGTCATATCCGGACAAAGTCGAGTGGAATTTGTTTGCAATGGACTGAGAAAATCAGAGTAAAAATGGTTTTGGAGAAAAGCAAAGTGTTTTTATTAGGCAAGTGTATAAAATGTCATTTATTCAAACACAAATATCATGTTTGTTTGCCCCACATCCTCTAGCTTTCACCCTAGAAAATACGAATGTGTTGAGCTCGTGTCTCCATGTGGAGTCAACTGGTGTTTCCCAGCTAAAAATTAAATGTTCCCCTATCAAAAACATTCAAAACAGTAAAGCCCGTTGATAATATCCAGAAAACACAAACACAGAGGCTGTAGCAATGTCTGGGGTTGAGTGAGCAAAAACACAACCGGATATTTATGGTTTCATCCAGTCATATCCAGGCAAAGTGGTGTGGAATTCGTATGGAATGGACTGAGAAAATTACAGTAAAAATGGTTTTGCAGAAAAGCAAAGTCTTTTCGTTAGGCAAGTGCATAAAATGTCATCTATTCAAACAGAACTATCATGTTTGTTTGCCGCAGTTCTAGCTTTCTCCCTAGAAAATAAGAATGTGTAGAGCTGGTTTCTCCATGGTGAATTAATTAGTGTTTCTACGGTACAAAATTAAATGTTCCCTGATAAAAAACATTTCAAAACAATGAAGTCCTTCGGTAATATCGAGGAATCACAAACACAGAGGCTTTCACAATATTTTGGATTGAGTTAGCCAAATACAACCGGATATTTCTGGTTTCATCCAGTCATATCCAGACGAAATGTTGTGGAATTCATATACAATGGACTGAAACATCACAATAAAAACAGTTTTGGAGTAAAGCAAAGACTTTTTGCTAGGCAAGGGTATAAAATGTCATCTATACAAACAGAAATATCATGTTTGTTGGCCACATTTCCTCTAGATTTCTGCCTAGAAAATACGAATGTTTAGAATATTGACTCAATGTGGAATCAATTAGTGTTTCCCAGCACAAAATTAAATGTTCCCTGATAAAACTCATTCAAAACAATAAAGTCTGTCGATAATCTCAAGACAACAGAAACACAGAGCCTGTAGCAATATCTGGGATTGAGTTAGCCAAAACACAACTGGATATTTCTGTTTTCATCCAGGCATATCCGGAGAAACTGGTGTGGCATTCATATGCAATGGACCGAGAAAATGACAGTACAAATGGTTTTGGGGAAAAGCAATGTCTTTTCGTTAGGCAAGTGCATAAACTGTCATCTATACAAACAGAAATATCATGTTTGTTTGCTGCAGTTCCTCTAGCTTTCTCCTAGAAAATACGAATGTGTAGAGCTGGTGTCTCTATGTGGATTCAAGTAGTGTTTCCCAGCACAAAATTAAATGTTCCCTCATAAATTACATTCAAAACAATAAGTCCATTGATAATATCCAGAAAACACAAACACAGAGGCTGTAGCAATATCTGGGATTGAGTTAGCCAAAACACAACCGGATATTTCTGGTTTCAACCAGTCATATCCAGAGAAAGTGGTGTGGAATTTGTATGCAATGGACTGAGAAAATCACAGTAAAAATGGTATTGGTGAAAAGAAAAACTTTTCCTTAGGAAAGTGCATAAAATGTCATCTATACAAACAGAAATATTATGTTTGTTTGCTGCAGTTCCTCTAGCTTTCTCCTAGAAAATACGAATGTGTAGAGCTGGTGTCTCCATGTGAGTCAACTGGTGTTTCCCAGCACAAAATTAAATGTTCCCTGATAAAAAACATTCAAAACCATAAAGCCCGTTGATAATATCCGGAAAACACAAACACAGAGTCTGTAGCAATATCTGGGATTGAGTTATCCAAAACACAACCGGATATTTCTGATTTCAACCAGTCATATCCGGACAAAGTCGAGTGGAATTTGTTTGCAATGGACTGAGAAAATCACAGTAAAAATGGTTTTGGAGAAAAGCAAAGTGTTTTCATTAGGAAAGAGTATAAAATGTCATCTATTCAAACACAAATATCATGTTTGTTTGCCCCACATCCTCTAGCTTTCTCCCTAGAAAATACGAATGTGTTGAGCTCGTGTCTCCATGTGGAGTCAACTGGTGTTTCCCAGCTAAAAATTAAATGTTCCCCTATAAAAAACATTCAAAACAGTAAAGCCCGTTGATAATATCCAGAAAACACAAACACAGAGGCTGTAGCAATGTCTGGGGTTGAGTGAGCAAAAACACAACCGGATATTTATGGTTTCATCCAGTCATATCCGGGCAAAGTGGTGTGGAATTCGTATGGAATGGACTGAGAAAATTACAGTAAAAATGGTTTTGCAGAAAAGCAAAGTCTTTTCGTTAGGCAAGTGCATGAAATGTCATCTATTCAAACAGAAATATCATGTTTGTTTGCCCCAGTTCCTCCTGCTTTCTCCTTAGAAATACGAATGTGTAGAGGTAGTGTCTCCATGTGGAACCAATTATTGTTTCCAAGCACAAAATTAAATGTTCCCTGATGAAAACACTCAAAACCATAAATTCCATCGATAATTTCCAGAAAACACAAACACACAGGTTTTCACAATATTTCGGATTGAGTTAGCAAAAACACAACCGGATGTTTCTGGTTTCATCCTGTCATATGCGCACAAAGTGGGGTGGAATTGGTATGCAATGGACCAAGAAAATCACAGTAAAAATGGTTGTGGAGAAAAGCAAAATCTTTTCGTTAGGCAAGTGCAGAAAATGTCATGTATAGAAACAGAAATATCATGTTTGTTTGCCGCAGTTCCTCTAGCTATCTGCCTAGAAAATACGAATGTGCAGAGCTGGTGTCTCCATGTGGAGTCAACTAGTGTTTTCCACCATTAAATTATATGTTCACTGATAAAAAACGTTCAAAAGAAAAAGTCCATTGATAATATCCGGAAAAACAAACACACAGGTTTCACAATATTTCGGATTGAGTTAGCCAAAACACATTGGGATATTCTGGTTTCATCCAGTCATATCCGGACAAAGTGGTGTGGAATATGTATGCAATGGAACATGAAAATCACAGTAAAAATGGTTTCGGAGAAAAGCAAAGTCTTTTCGTTAGGCAAGTGCATGAAATGTCATCTATTCAAACAGAAATATCATGTTTGTTTGCCGAAGTTCCTCTAGCGTTCTACCTAGAAAATACTATTGTGTAGAACTGCTGTCACCATGTGGAACCAATTTGTGTTTCTAAGGTACAAAATTAAATGTTCCCTAATAAAAACAGTCAAAACAATAAAGTCCATCAATAATATCCAGAAAAAAAAAACACACAGTCTGTAGCAATATCTGGGATATAGTCAGCCAAAAACAACCGGATATTTCTGGTTTCATCCAGGCATATCCGGAGAAACTGGTGTGGAATTTGTATACAATGGACCGAGAAAATCACAGTGAAAATGGTTTTGGAGAAAAGCAAAATCTTTTCATTAGGCAATTGCATAAAATGTCAACTATACAAACAGAAATATCACGTTTGTTTGCCGTAGTTCCTCTAGCGTTCTCCCTAGAAAATATGAATGTGTAGAGTTGGTGTCTCCATGTGTAAAAACTAGTGTTTCACAGTATTTCCTATTAAGTTAGCCAAAACACAACCGGATATTTTTGTTTTCATCCAGGCATATCCGGTCAAAGTGGTGTGGATTTCGTATGGAATGGACCGAGAAAATCACAGTAAAAATGGTTTTGGAGAAAAGCAAAGTCTTCTTTTAGGCAAGTGGATAAAATGTCAACTATACAAACAGAAATATCATGTTTGTTTGACGCAGTTCCTCTAGCTTTCTCCCTAGAAAATATGAATGTGTAGAGCTGGTGTCTCCATGTGGAACCAACTAGTGTTTCTTAGCACAAAATTAAATGTTCCCTGATAAATTATATTTAAAACAATAAAGTCCGTTGATAATTTCCAGAAAACACAAACACAGAGGCTGTAGCAAAATCTGGGATTGAGTTAGCAAAAACACAAGCGGATAATTTTGGTTTCATCCAGTCATATCCGGACAAAGTGGTGTGGAATTCGTATGCAATGGACCGGGAACATCACAGTAAAAATGGTTTTGGAGAAAAGCATAATCTTTTCATTAGGCAATTTCATAAAATGTCAACTATACAAACAGAAACATCATGTTTGTTTGCCGCAGTTCCTCTAGGTTTCTCCCTAGAAAATACGAATGTGGGATAGCAGCAAGATGGCGGAATAGGAAGGGAGCACACTGATAGTTCGCAAAGACACAGGTTAATAAAAGTGGAGATACTGCAGGTTCAAGGAAGAATAGTGGAAGAAACAGCAGAGGAAACTCTTCCGGAACTAGTGATTCACAGTGGACCTGCGTGGAGAGCGTGCGAGCCCAAGTTCAGGACACCAGCGGCAGAATGAATGCACCAGCGCTGGAATGCGAGGTGAGCCGAACCTCAATAGCCCGAGACCCCAGCAGGCAAGCAGAAAGAGGAGACTAGAGGGAACGAGGCTTGAAACTCCGTGGGGAAAAGTTCACCTGGTTAACTAGAATAGAGAGGGAAAAAAAGTGACCAATACGGACATGAGTTTTTCTCTCTCCCCGCTCACCCCTCAAAGGCGAGCAAAACAAAGAGCAGGCACCATTTTGGACATACGTCATAAGCAGGGCGACCTCAGGTCTGCACCAGCCCTGAGCCTAGCAGAAAAACCTGACTCTGGGGGGAGGGGTGAAATAACAGGAGATTAGGATCTAACTTGGCAACCCAGTGGGAGACTGCAGGAGAATTGGAGCCCACACTGAGGGCAGCACAGATTCCCTGTGTGGTCCTTGGGAAAGAGCTTCCGATCTCTGGCTCCTGTGGGTATATCATTTGCCTGCTAACTACCTCCAATTATGTTCAGCTGTGCTGAATTACTCCCCTTTTGAATCAAAAAAAAAAATAAAGAAAGAAAGAGAGATTTATCACACCTAACCTGGGAGTGTCATCTTTGACACACCCTCAACCCTGAGGAATCAAACACAGCTCTCAGGCCACACTCATCTCAAGCCTCTAAGGCTCCACCGAAAGCAGACAGTCCACTTAATATAGAACCATAGTGTAACAAGAAAAAACACCACAGTGAAGAAACCAAATATCTCCAACATGCCAAACAACAAACGCAAAAACCGAAGTAACAAGAACAAGGAAGACACTATGACGCTCCTAAATGAAAAAGACACCCCAATTCAAGATTATGAAGATGATGAGATAGAAGAAATGCAAGAAGCAGATCTCAAAAAATTGATAAGAACATTAAGAAGTTCTCAAAAACAAATTCTTGAACTACAGAAATCTTTAATGAACAAGATAGAAAATCTCTCTCGTGAAAATGAAATATTAAGGAGGAATCAAAATGAAATGAAACAACTAGTGGAACAAGAAACTGGGATAGTGACAAGAAATCATAATGAAATGAAAAATTCAATAGATCAAATGACAAACGCATTAGAGAGCCTTAAACACAGAATGGGCGAAGCAGAAGAGAGAATATCAGACTTAGAAGACAGAGAACTGGAAAGGAAACAGGCAAACCAAAGAAAAGAAGAAGAAATCAGAAATATAAAAAATATTGTCGAGAATCTACAGGATACTTTTAAAAAACCCAACATTCGGGTTCTAGGAGTTCCTGAAGGCATGGAGAGGGAGAAAGGATTAGAAGGCATTTTCAGTGACATACTAGCAGAAAATTTCCCAGGTTTGGAGAAGGACAGAGGCATCTTAGTACAGGAAGCTTATAGAAACCCTAATAAACATGACCAAAAGAGATCCTCACCACGACATGTTGTAATCAAACTCACCACAGTGAAACATAAAGAAAAGATCCTAAAAGGTGCAAGAGAGAAACGTCAGATTACTCTCAGAGGATCTCCAATTAGACTCACAGCAGACTTCTCATCAGAAACCCTACAAGCTAGAAGGGAATGGCGAGACATAGCCCAGGTACTAAGAGAGAACAACTGCCAGCCCAGAATATTATATCCTGCAAAGCTCTCATTTGTGAATGAAGGTGAAATTAAGACTTTTCATAGCAAACAGAAACTGAAAGAATTTGTGGCCACTCAAACTGCCCTGCAGAAGATGCTTAATGATGTGTTACACACAGAAACACAGAAACATGGTCACCAATATGAAAGAAGGTAAAGGAAGGAAACCTCACAGCAAAAGACCACAGGAAGCTCAATTTCTCTTTGACATAGAATTAAACTCTGATGCTCTGTTAAATCAATGTGTTAAAGTAATCTATTATGTTCTCTTGATGTCTGTTAAATTCTAATTGTTCAAAAACAGCTGCATTTTTATTAAGAGCTATGGGTTATTTAAATATGTGCTTATTTTCAAAGATTTGAATAATCACCTTGTAACAATGATCAAATTTGGTCTATGTTATGTCATGATTTTAAGGAATCTTATTTCAACTAGATATTTTGGATTTTGAGCTTTCTTAGTATACTGACATTCATTCAAAAAATCAAAGTTTCAAACAATCTGGACTCTAAAATTTCCAGTAAACCTGGACTTTGGTTTTTCCAGTTTGGGCACAACTGAAAAAATCAAAGGACCTATATCTCTCATCTTATAGAGACACCAACTAATCAGTCTATTTGGATTATATTAGAATGACTGTCAAGTTGTGATGTGGTACCAGACTTTAAGTTTCTATAATGGAAAATGCTATTAATACAAATGTTTGAGAATTAAAAAGTCTAATGATCTTGTGTTACTAGACATGATAGTTATCTCAATTAGAAAGCCCCAGAGGCCTAAAGGGTTAAATACTTGTAAAATCCTACAGGTGCTTTCAAAAATACTGTGAAGTAAGCAAGTGCCTCTTGTTGGTTGATGAGTTTATAATTTTAAACATGGCAACTTAAAGTCTTTTGTCATCCATAGTTATATATGATGTGCTGCTCATAAAACTAAAGTGTTGTTGGTTCTGTGTTTAGCTGTCCTCCTATAGGTTCCTATGGACTTTTTCCAGCCACTTTTATTGTATTCAGTACTTTGGGATGGCTCTGTAAACAGATGAAGCCAATAATGTATTAACAGTACCAACTGAGAGAAAGTATGGTTAACTGAGGTGACTAAAAACAAAAAGCAATTCAAATCCATTGGCAATCTACAAAAAGAGTTAAAGATTTTAAAAGCTATTATTAAATTTGCTATATTGGTCTATTATGCTATGTTATATATGTGTACATATTGTATGTCCACATGGGGAAATTTTATTAAGAGTTTTATTTTAAATGGCTTATAGATAAGATTGTCCATAAATTTAAGCTGCTAAAATCAATCAAAGATACATTTTAATTTGTGTGACCTGAATCTGTGTATCATATGTTTTAAACGTGTTGGTAGAAAGAAACTAAAAACATTTTAGATGGTTGTGCTTAAGTTTACTGGCTAAACAAACTACACCATGTTAGATATTTAAGAGGTGTTTTCAAATACATGATTCTTAAAATTTATAGAAGGCATTGGACCTTCTGGTAAATGTTTTCTTAAATTGTTATCTAATGGTTGAAATGGTTTGCTAAGTATTCATGTAATATTGCTATTGTCAGCAAGCGATCTAGGACTTGCTCCCTCATTTCTCTATTCTAAGCCCAACTTGTTCTTTCATTTCTCTATTCTCTTCAAGGTAGGAAACTAATTCTATTATAAAGGAATCAGTAGGATGCACAATTTAATCTTTAGACCTTATAAAAGAGATGGCTAACATTTTTCTGTAATAGCATAGCCAAAATAAGAACTTAAATAATAATCTCATAGCTAGATTCACTTCGCCATCAGTGAAGTATACAGTAAGTAGTAAAAACCTCCCTTTCAGACCAAAGGGAAAGAAAGTTTTAAAGTGAGAATATAATTTTCCTCATGGGCATTGTCTACTTTAGAAAAACTACTACAGAACATGCCTGTGACTATAGACTTGTAGTTCAGGCCACCGAAGATTAGAGATGGGACTTGGGCACTCCCTTGACTTGCATCCTCTGGTCTGCTTGAACACAAACCAGGAGGAAAAGAAAGCTCGGCATCAGAAGCAATGGGTGGCAGGCCTATTAATGGCTGATCTACACAGTGATCTGTCCTCAAGGAGACCCAACAGGCCAGTCCACTGCAGTGGCTTTCAATGTGGTAAGCCTGGGCTTCAGCAGAAGTCAGCTTGTGAAGAGCCCTGGCAGCTCTGCCAAGAGTTGGATCACTGGAAATGGACCTGCCCTGGATTCGAAGGATGCCCAGCTCAGAGACACAGATCTTATTGGCTCTAAGCTGAAAAGCCCTTCACTCAGCCCAACTTCCAAAGGGACCACTGCAGCTGAGGGTGTGGTCAAGTAGGGTCAGCAACATTGCAGGCAGAACTGTACATTTCTTGTTAGAGATGCCCCCTGCCTTTAGCTGGCCAGCTCTCCTCCCAGGCCAGCCAAGTAATGAAAGTCAACAGAGTGCCTTCCCCTAGGAGGTTCACACCTCCCTTAGGGTATACCCCATGTGAAGAGATAGATAGGTCTGGGCCTCTTAACTTACAAGGCCTAAAGCCCACCAGATTATTATCAAGCCCCTTCTATCAGGTTCTATTTGCCTCTCAATCAGAAAAATTACTTGTAGCTTAGACAGCACCTTTCTTAGCTCCTCTAATAATGACTCTGTCCTTTGTTCTAGGCCCTGTCTAGTGCACTTGGGCCTCATTCCTTCGTAATCATAACCTCTACTCTACCACCAATGGCTCTACTCCCAACCTGTGTGTACTGATGGTCCTCTTCCCCACTTAATGCTGTATAATTTTTCAGACCTGGTAAATGCCACTCTTAGGATCATTGGTTACTATCCTCACTCTGTCTTTTATGACCTTGTCTAAATATGATCAGATTCGGCAAACCTGGAAGGCTTCCATAGCCTTGGCAACTCATGACGACAGCCTAGGGTGGTTACTGGCGCCATAAATTAGAGTGTCAATTTGTTGGGTCAACAACAGGAGCCACTGTGCACTTGCTCCTCATGTGGGATCTCTGTGCTTAATGTACTGTACATTGTATTTTAATTCTATAACTAGTACTCAAACAGTATGTTTCACTATGTGTTTCTATGTGGGTGCAAACTGTGGAAATCTTTATACTAAATTGATCTTCTGTATATAAAGAGAATTGAAAATGAATCTTGATGCAAACGGAAGAGGAGAGGCAGCGGGAGGGGGGAGGGTTGCGGGTGGGAAGCAAATTATGGGAGGGGGAAGCCACTGTAATCCAAACACAGGGGCCGTGGCAATATCTGGGATTGAGTTAGCCAAAACAAAACCGGATATTTCTGGTTTCATCCAGTCATATCCGGACAAAGTGGTGTGGAATTCGTATGCAATGGGCAGAGATAATCACAGTAAAATGGTTTTGGAGAAAAGCAAAGTCTTTTCGTTAGTCAGGTGCATAAAATGCAATCTATATAAACAGAAATATCATGTTTGTTTGCCGCAGTTCCTCTAGATTTCTCCTAGAAAGTACGAATGTGTAGAGCTGGTGTCTGCATGTGGAACCTATTAGAGTTTCCCAGTATAAAATTAAATGTTCCCTGATATAAAACATTCAAAACAAGAAAGTACATCGATAATATCCAGAAAACACAAACACAGGGGCTGTTGCAATATCTGGGATTGAGTTAGCCAAAACAAAACCGGATATTTCGGGATTCATCCAGTAACTTCCAGGCAAAGTGGTGTGGAATTTGTATGCAATATGCCAAGAAAATTACAGTAGAAATGGTTTTGGAGAAAAGCAAAGTCTTTTCATTAGGCAAGTGCATAAAATGTCTTGTATACAAACAGAAATATCATGTTCGTTTGCCGCAGTTCCTCTAGCTTTCTTCTAGAAAATACGAATGTGTAGAGCTGGTGTCTTCGTGTGGAGCCACTGAGTGTTTCCCAGTACAAAATTAAATGTTCCCTGATAAAAAAATTCAAAATATAATGTCCATTGATAATATCCAGAAAACACAAACTCAGAGGCAGTCGCACTTTCTGGGAAACAGTTAGCCAAAACACAACCGGACATTTCCGGTTTCATCCAGTCATATCCGGACAAAGTGGTGTGAAATTCGTATGCAATGGGCCGAGAAAATCAAAGTAAAAATGATTATTGAGAAAAGCAAAGTGTTTTCGTTAGGCAAGTGCATAAAATGTCATGTATAGAAACAGCAATATCATATTTGTTTGCCGCAGTTCCTCTAGCTTTCACCCTAGAAATTACGAATGTGTAGAGCTGGTGTCTCCATGTGGAACCAATTAGAGTTGCGCAGTAGAAAATTAAATGATCCCTGACAAAAAACATTGAAAACAATAAAATACTTCGATAATATCCAGAAAACACAAGCACAGAGGCTGTGGCAATATCTTGGATTCAGTTAGCCAAAAGTCAACAGCATATTTAAGGTTTCATCCAGTCATATCCGGAAAAAGTGATGTGGAATTCGTATGCAATGGACCGAGAAAATCACATTAAAATGGTTTTGGAGAAAAGCAAAGTCTTTTCGTTAGGCAAGTGCATAAAATGCCATCTATACAAACAGAAATATCATGTTTCTTTGCCACAGTTCCTCTAGCTTTCTCTCTAGAATATACGAATGTGTAGAGCTGGTGTCTCCATGTGGAAGGAATTAGAGTTTCCCAGTAAAAAATTAAATGTTCCCTGACAAAAACATTCAAAACAATAAATTACATCGATAATATCCAGAAAACACAAACACAGGCGCTGTCGCAATATCTGGGATTGACTTAGCCAAAACAAACCCGGATATTTCCGGTTTCTTCCAGTCATATCCCGACAAAGTGGTGTGCAATTAGTATGTAATGGACAGACAAAATCACAGTAAAAATGGTTTTAGAGAAAAGCAAAGTCTTTTCGTTAGGCAAGTGCATAAAATGCCATCTATACAAACAGAAATATCATGAATGTTTGCCGCAGTTCCTTTAGATTTCTCCCCAGAAAATACAAATGTGTATAGCTGGATACTCCATATGAAACCAATTAGAATTTCCCAGTACAAAATTAAATGTTCCCTGATTAAAAAAAAAACCTTTCAAAACAATGAATTCCTTCGATAATATCCAGAAAACACAAACACAGGGTCTGTGCCAATATCTGGGATTGAGTTAGCCAAAACAAAACCGGATATTTCTGGTTTCATCCAGTCATATCCGGACAAAGTGGTGTGGAATTTGGATGCTATGGACTGAGAAAATTACAGTGACAGTGGTTTTGGAGAAAAGAAAATTCTTTTAGTTAGGCAAGCGCAAAAAATGCCATCTATACAAACAGAAATATCATGATTGTTTGCCGCAGTTCCTTTAGATTTCTCCCTAGAAAATACGAATGTGTAGAGCTGGTGTCTCCATGTGGAACCAATTAGAGTTTCCCAGTAGAAAATCAAATGTTCCCTGATAAAAAAAATTTCAAAACAATAAAGTCCTTCGATAATATCCAGTAAACACAAACACTGGTGCTGTGGCAATATCTGGGATTCAGTTAGCGAAAACAAAACCGGATATTTCCGGTTTCATCCAGTCATATCAAGACAAAGTGGTGTCAAATTCGTATGCAATAGACCGAGAAAATCAAATTAAAATTGTTTTGGAGAAAAGCAAAGTCTTTTCGTTAGGCACGTGCATAAAATGTCATGTATACAAACAGAAATATCATGTTTGTTTGCCGCAGTTACTCTAGATTTCTCCCTAGAAAATACGAATGTGTAGAGCTGGTGTCTCCATGTGGAACCAGTGAGTGTTTCCCAGTACAAAACTAAATATTTCCTGATAAAAAAACTTTCAAAACAATAATGTCCATTTATAATATCCAGAAAACACAAACTCAGGGGCTGTGTCAATATCTGGGATTCAGTTAGTCAAAACACATCTGCATATCTCCAGTTTCATCCACTCATATCCGGACAAAGTGGTGTGGAATTCGTATGTAATGGGCAGAGATAATCACAGTAAAATGGTTTTGGAGAAAAGCAAAGTCTTTTCGTTAGTCAGGTGCATAAAATGCAATCTATAGAAACAGAAATATCATGTTTGTTTGTCGCAGTTCCTCTAGATTTATCCTAGAAAGTATGAATGTGTAGAGCTGGTGTCTGCATGTGGAACTTATTAGAGTTTCCCAGTATAAAATTAAATGTTCCCTGATATAAAACATTCAAAACAAGAAAGTACATCGATAATATCCAGAAAACACAAACACAGGGGCTGTTGCAATATCTGGGATTGAGTTAGCCAAAACAAAACCGGATATTTCGGGATACATCCAGTAACTTCCACGCAAAGTGGTGTGGAATTTGTATGCAATATACCAAGAAAATTACAGTAAAATTGGTTTTGGAGAAAAGCAAAGTCTTTTCGTTAGGCACATACATAAAATGTCATGTATACAAACAGAAATATCATGTTTGTTTGCCGCAGTTCCTCTAGCTTTCTTCTAGAAAATACGAATGTGTAGAGCTGGTGTCTTCGTGTAGAACCACTGAGTGTTTCCCAGTACAAAATTAAATGTTCCCTGATAAAAAAATTCAAAATATAATGTCCATTGATAATATCCAGAAAACACAAACTCAGAGGCAGTCGCACTTTCTGGGAAACAGTTAGCCAAAACACAACCGGACATTTCCGGTTTCATCCAGTCATATCTGGACAAAGTGGTGTGCAATTCGTATGCAATGGGCCGAGAAAATCAAAGTAAACATGATTTTGGAGAAAAGCAAAGTGTTTTCGTTAGGCAAGTGCATAAAATGTCACGTATAGAAACAGCAATATCATGTTTGCTTGCCGCAGTTCCTCTAGCTTTCACCCTAGAAATTACAAATGTGTAGAGCTGCTGTCTCCATGTGGAACCAGTTTCCCAGCACAAAATTAAATGTTCCCTAATAAAAACTTTCAAAACAACAAAGTCCTTCGATAATATCCAGAAAATACAAACACAGGGGCTGTGGCAATATCTGGGATTGAGTTAGCCAAAACAAAACCGGATATTTCTGGTTACATCCAGTCATATCCGGACAAACTCTTGTGCAATTCGTATGCAATGGACAGACAAAATCACAGTAAAAATGGTTTTGGAGAAAAGCAAAGTCTTTTCATAGGCAAGTGCATAAAATGCCATCTACACAAGCAGAAATATCATGTTTGTTTGCCGCAGTTCCTATATATTTCTCCTAGAAAATACGAATGCGTAGAGCTTCTGTCTTCATCTGGAACCAATTAGAATTTCCCAGGATGCAATTAAATGTTGCCTGATAAAAAAAACTTTCAAAACAGTAAAGTCCATCGATAATATTCAGAAAACACAAACACAGGGGCTGTGGCAATATCTGGGATTGAGTTAGCCAAAACAAAACCGGATATTTCCGGTTTCTTCCAGTCATATCCCGACAAAGTTGTGTGCAATTCATATGTAATGGACAGACAAAATCACAGTAAAAATGGTTTTGGAGAAAAGCAAAGTCTTTTCGTTAGGCAAGTGCATAAAATGCCATCTATACAAACGGAAATGTCATGATTGTTTGCCACAGTTAATTGAGATTTCACCAAAGAAAATATGAATATGTAGAGCTAGTTTCTCCATGTGGAACCAGTGAGTGTTTCCCAGTACAAAATTAAATGTTCCCTGATAAAAAAATTCAAACAATAATGTCCACTGATAATATCCAGAAAAGAAAAACACAGGGGCTGCAGCAATGTCTGGGATTCAGTTAGCTAAAACACAACCGCATATATCTGGTTTCATCCAGTCATGTCGGGACATACTAGTTAGGAATTTGTATGCAATGGACTGACAAAATCATACTAAAAATGGTTTTGGAGAAAAGCAAAGTCTTTTCGTTAGGCAAGTGCATAAAATGCCATCTATACAAACAGAAATATCATGTTTGTTTGCCGCAGTTCCTCTCACTTTCTCCTAGAAAATATGAATGTGTAGAGCTGGTGTCTCCATGTGGAACCAATTAGAGTTACCCAGTACAAAATTAAATATTCCCTGACAAAAAACATTTGAAACTATAAATTACTTCGGTAATATCCAGAAAACCCAAACACAGGGGTTGTGGCAATATCTGGGATTGAGTTAGCCAAAACAAAACCGGATACTTCCGGTTTCATCCAGTCATATATAGAAAAAGTCGTGTGGAATTAGTATGCAATGGACTGAGAAAATTACATTGAAAATGGTTATGGAGAAAAGCAAAGTCTTTTCGTTAGGCAAGTGCATAAAATGCCATCTATACAAACAGAAATATCATGTTTGTTTGCCGCAGTTCCTCAAGCTTTCTTCCTAGAAAATACGAATGTGTAGAGCTGATTTCTGCATGGGGAAGCAGTGAGTATTTCAAAGTACAAAATTAAATGTTACCTGATAATAAACTTTCCAATCAAGAATGTCCATCGATAATATCCAGAAAACACAAACACAGGGGCTGTGGCAATATCTGGATTCAGTTAGCCAAAATACAATCGGATATATCCGGTTTCATCCAGTCATATCCGGACAAAATGGTGTGGAATTCGAATGCAATGGACAGACAAAATCACAGTAATAATGCTTTTGGAGTAAAGCAAAGTCTTTTCGTTAGGCAAGTGCATAAAATGCCATCTATACAAACAGAAATATCATGATTGTTTGCGGCAGTTCCTCTAGATTTCTCCTAGAAGATACGAATGTGTAGAGATGGTGTCTCCCTTTAGAACGAATTAGAGTATCCCGGTATAAAATTAAATGTTCCCTGATTAAAAAAAAACTTTCAAAACAATAAAGTCCTTCGATAATATCAAGAAAACACAAACACAGGGGCTGTGGCAATGTCTGTTATTGAGTTAGCCAAAACAAAATTGGATATTTCAGGTTTCATCAGGTCATATATGGAAAAAGTGGTGTGGAATTAGTATGTAATGGACCGACAAAATCGCAGTAAAAATGGTTTTGGTGTAAAGCAAAGTCTTTTGGTTAGGCAAGTGCATAAAATGTCATGTATTCAAACAGAAATATCATGTTTCTTTGCAGCAGTTCCTCTAGCTTTCTCGCTAGAAAATACGAATGTGTAGAGCTGGTGTCTCCATGTGGAACAACTGAGTGTTTCCCAGTAAAAAATTAATGTACCCTGATAAAAAAAAAACGGTTTAAACAAAAATGACCATTGATAATATACAGAAAACATAAACACAGTGGCTGTGGGAATCTGCGATTGCGTTTGCAAAAAAAAAAAAAAAAAACCAATATTTCCAGTTTCTTCCAGTCATATCCGGACAAAGTGGTTTGCAATTCTTATGCAAGGGACTGAGAAAATTACAGTGAAAGTGGTTTTGGAAAAAGCAAAGTCTTTCGATAGGCAAGTGCATAAAGCGTCATGTATAGAAACAGAAATATCATGTTTGCCACAGTTCCTCTAGCTTTCACGTAGAAAATACGAATGTGTAGAGATGGTTTCTCCATGTTGAACCAAATAGAGTTTCCCAGTACAAAATTAAATGTTCCCTGATAAAAAAAACATTCAAAACGGTAAAGTCCTTTGATAATTTCCAGAAAACACAAACACAGGGGCTGTGGCAATATCTGGGATTGAGTTAGCCAAAAAAACCCGGATAGTTCCGGTTTCATCCAGTCATATCCGGACAAAGTGGTGTGGAATTCATGTGCAATGGAATGAGAAAATCACAGTAAAAATGGTTTTTGAGATAATAAAAGTCTTTTCGTTAGGCAACTGCATAAAATGCCTTCTATACAAGCAGAAATATCATGTTTGTTTCCCGCAGTTCCTCTAGCTTTCTCCTAGAAAATATCAGGGTGTAGAGCTGGTGTCTCTATGTTGAACCAATTAGAGTTTCCCAGTCCAAAATTAAATGTTCCCTGATAAAAAAACATTCAGCAATAAAGTCCTTCGATAATATCCAGAAAACACAAGCACAGGGGCTGTGGCAATATCTGGGATTTAGAGAGTAAAAACTAAACCGCATATTTCTGGTTTCATCCAGTCATATCCTGAAAAAGTGGTGTGGAATTTGTATGCAATCGACTGAGAAAATTGCAGTGAAAATGGTTTTGGAGAAAAGCAAAGTCTTTTCGTTAGGCAAGTCCATAAAATGCTATCTATACAAGGAGAAATGTCATGTTTGTTTGCCAAAGTTCCTCTAGCTTTCTCGCTAGAAAATACGAATATGTAGAGCTGGTGTCTCCATGTTGAACCAATTAGAGTTTCCAAGTACAAAATTAAATGTTCCCTGAGGAAAAAAAAAAAAACTTTCACAAAAATAAAGTCCTTCGATAATATCCAGAAAACACAAACACAGGGTCTGTGGCAATATCTGGGATTGAGTTAGCTAAAACAAAACCGGATATTTCCTAATTCATCCAGTCATATCCGGAAAAAGTGGTGTGGAATTTGTATGCAATGGAATGAAAAAATCACAGTAAATTGGTTTTGGAGAAAAGCAAAGTCCTTTCGTTAGGAAAGTGCATAAAATCTCATATATACAAACAGAAATATCATGTTTGTTTGCCGCAGTTCCTCTAGCTTTCTCCTAGAAAATACGAATGTGTAGAGCTGGTGACTCCATGTGGAACCATTGAGTATTTCCTAGTAGAAAAGTAAATATTCCCTGATAAAAAATATCTTTGAAAGCAATAATGTCAATTGATAATATCCAGAAAACACAAACACAGGGGCTGTGGCAATATCTAGGAATTAGATAGTAAAAACTAAACCGCATATTTCTGGTTTCATCCAGTCATATCCAGACAAAGTGGTGTGGAATTCGTATGCAATGGACCGAGAAAATCACAGTAAGAATGGCTTTGGAGAAAAGCAAAGCCCTTTCGTTATGCAAGTGAATATAATGCCATCTATACAAACAGAAATATCAGGTTTCTTTGCCACAGTTCCTCTAGCTTTCTCCTAGAAAATACGAACGTGTAGAACTGGTGTCTCCATGTGGAACCAATTAGAGTTTCCCAGCACAAAATTAAATGTTCCCTGACAAAAAAAAAAAAAAAAACTTTCAAAACAATAAAGTCCTTCGATAATATCCAGAAAACACAAACACAGGATCTGTCACAGTATCTGGGATTGAGTTAGGCAAAACATAACTGGATATTACCGGTTTCATCCAGTCAAATCCGGACAAATTCGTGTGGAATTCCTATGCAATGGACCGATAACATCACAGTAAAAATGGCTTTGGAGAAAAAGCAAAGTCATTTCGTTAGGCAAGTGCATAAAATGCCATCTATATAAACAGAAATATCATGTTTCTTTGCCACAGTTCCTCTAGATTTCTCCCTAGAAAATACGAATCCTTAGAGCTGGTGTCTCCATGTGAAACCAATTAGAGTTTCCCAGTACAAAATTAAATGTTACCAGATTAAAAAAAAATAAAACTTTCAAAACAATAAAGTACTTCGATAATATCCAGAAAACACAAACACAGGGGCTGTGGTAATATCTGGGATTCAGTTAGCCAAAACACAACTGGATATTTCTGGTTTCATTCAGTCATATCCGGACAAAGTGGTGTGGAATTCGTATGCAATGGATTGAGAAAATCACAGTAAAAATGGCTTTGGAGAAGAGCAAAGTCCTTTCGTTAGGCAAGTGCATAAAATGTCATGTACACAAACAGAAATATCATGTTTGCTTGCCACAGTTCCTCTAGCTTTCTCCCTAGAAAATACGAATGTGTAGAGCTGGTGTCTCCTTGTTGAACCAATTAGAGTTTCCCAGTAGAAAACTAAATGTTACCAAATTAAAAAAAAATAAAACTTTCAAAACAATAAAATCCTTCGATAATATCCAGAAAACACAAACACAGGGGCTGTGGCAATATCTGGGATTGAGTTAGTAAAACAAAACCGGATATTTCCGATTTCATCCAGTCATATCCGGAAAAAGTGGTGTGGAATTTGTATGCAATGGAATGAGAAAATCACAGTAAATTGGTTTTGGAGAAAAGCAAAGTCCTTTCGTTAGGAAAGTGCATAAAATCTCATGTATACAAACAGAAATATCATGTTTGTTTGCTACATTTCCTCTAGCTTTCTCCTAGAAAATACGAATGTGTAGAGCTGGTGTCTCCATGTGGAACCATTGAGTGTTTCCCAGTAGAAAAGTAAATATTCCCTGATCAAAAATACCTTTGAAAGCAATAATGTCAATTGATAATATCCAGAAAACACAAACACAGGGGCTGTGGCAATATCAGGGCCCGAGTTAGCCAAAACAAATCCGGATATTTCCGATTTCATCCAGTCATATCCGGACAAAATGGTGTCGAATTCGTATGCAATGGACCGGGAACAGCACAGTAAAAATGGATTTGGGGAAAAGCAAAGTGTTTTCATTAGGCAAGTGCATAAAATGTCATGTATACAAACAGAAATGTCATGTTTGTTTGCCGCAGTTCCTTTAGCTTTCTCCTAGAAAATACGAACGTGTACAGCTGGTGTCTCCATGTGGAACGAATTAGAGTTTCTCAGTACAAAATTAAATGTTCCCTGAGGAAAAAAAAAAACTTTCACAAAAATAAAGTGCTTCTATAATCTTCAGAAAACACAAACACAGGGGCTGTGGCAATATCTGGGATTTAGAGAGTAAAAACTAAACCGCTTATTTCTGGTTTCATCCAGTCATATCCAGACAAAGTGGTGTGGAATTCGTATGCAATGGACCGAGAAAATCACAGTAAGAATGGCTTTGGAGAAAAGCAAAGCCCTTTCGTTATGCAAGTGAATATAATGCCATCTATACAAACAGAAATATCATGTTTCTTTGCCACAGTTCCTCTAGGTTTCTCCCTAGAAAATACGAATGTGTAGAGCTGGTGTCTCCATGTGGAACCAATTAGCGTTTCCCAGTACAATATTAAATGTTCCCTGAGGGAAAAAAAAACTTTCACAAAAATAAAGTCATTCGATAATATCCAGAAAACACAAGCACAGGGGCTGTGGCAATATCTGGGATTTAGAGAGTAAAAACTAAACCGCATATTTCTGGTTTCATCCAGTCATATCCTGAAAAAGTGGTGTGGAATTTGTATGCAATCGACTGAGAAAATTGCAGTGAAAATGGTTTTGGAGAAAAGCAAAGTCTTTTCGTTAGGCAAGTCCATAAAATGCTATCTATACAAGGAGAAATGTCATGTTTGTTTGCCACAGTTCCTCTAGCTTTCTCGCTAGAAAATACGAATATGTAGAGCTGGTGTCTCCATGTTGAACCAATTAGAGTTTCCAAGTACAAAATTAAATGTTCCCTGAGGAAAAAAAAAACTTTCACAAAAATAAAGTCCTTCGATAATATCCAGAAAAAACAAACACAGGGGCTGTGGCAATATCTGGGATTGAGTTAGTAAAACAAAACCGGATATTTCCGAATTCATCCAGTCATATCCGGAAAAAGTGGTGTGGAATTTGTATGCAATGGAATGAAAAAATCACAGTAAATTGGTTTTGGAGAAAAGCAAAGTCCTTTCGTTAGGAAAGTGCATAAAATCTCATATATACAAACAGAAATATCATGTTTGTTTGCCGCAGTTCCTCTAGCTTTCTCCTAGAAAATACGAATGTGTAGAGCTGGTGACTCCATGTGGAACCATTGAGTATTTCCTAGTAGAAAAGTAAATATTCCCTGATAAAAAATATCTTTGAAAGCAATAATGTCAATTGATAATATCCAGAAAACACAAACACAGGGGCTGTGGCAATATCTAGGAATTAGATAGTAAAAACTAAGCCGCATATTTCTGTTTCATCCAGTCATATCCTGACAAACTGGTGTGGAATTCGTATGCAATGGACCTAGAAAATCACAGTAAAAATGGTTTTGGAGAAAAGCAAAGTCTTTTCATTAGGCAAGTGAATAAATGTTTTGTAAATAAACAGAAATATCATGTTTGTTTGCCGCAGTTCCTCTAGCTTTCTCCTAGAAAATACGAACGTGTAGAACTGGTGTCTCCATGTGGAACCAATTAGAATTTCCCAGTACAAAATTAAATGTTCCCTGACAAAAAAAAAAAAAAAACTTTCAAAACAATAAAGTCCTTCGATAATATCCAGAAAACACAAACACAGGATCTGTCACAGTATCTGGGATTGAGTTAGGCAAAACATAACTGGATATTTCCGGTTTCATCCAGTCATATCGGGAAAAAGTGCTGTGGAATTCCTATGAAATGGACCGAGAAAATCACAGTCAAAATGGTTTTGTAGAAAAGCAAAATCTTCTCGTTAGGCAAGTGCATAAAATGTCATGTATTCAAAGAGAAATATCACGTTTCTTTGCCGCAGTTCCTCTAGATTTCTCCTAGAAAATACGAATGTGTAGAGCTGGTGTCCCCATGTGGAACCAATTAGAGTTTCCCAGTGCAAAATTAAATGTTCCCTAGTAAAAAAAAGCATTCAAAACAATAAAGTCCTTCGATAATATCCAGAAAACACAAACACAGGGGCTGTGGCAATCTGGGATTGAGTTAGCCAAAACAAAACCGGATATTTCCAGTTTCATCCAGACATATCCAGAGAAAGTGATGTGGAATTTGTATGCAATGGACTGAAAAAAATTACAGCAAAAGTGGTTTTGGAGAAAAGCAAAGTGTTTTCGTTAGGCAAGTGCATAAAATGTCATGTATACAAACAGAAATATCATGTTTCTTTGCCGCAGTTCCTCTAGCTTTCTCCTAGAAAATACGAACGTGTACAGCTGGTGTCTCCATGTGGAACGAATTAGAGTTTCTCAGTACAAAATTAAATGTTCCCTGAAGAAAAAAAAAAACTTTCACAAAAATAAAGTGCTTCTATAATCTTCAGAAAACACAAACACAGGGGCTGTGGCAATATCTGGGATTTAGAGAGTAAAAACTAAACCGCATATTTCTGGTTTCATCCAGTCATATCCAGACAAAGTGGTGTGGAATTCGTATGCAATGGACCGAGAAAATCACAGTAAAAATGGCTTTGGAGAAAAGCAAAGTCCTTTCGTTATGCAAGTGAATATAATGCCATCTATACAAACAGAAATATCATGTTTCTTTGCCACAGTTCCTCTAGCTTTCTCCTAGAAAATACGAACGTGTAGAACTGGTGTCTCCATGTGGAACCAATTAGAGTTTCCCAGTACAAAATTAAATGTTCCCTGACAAAAAAAAAAAAAAAAAACTTTCAAAACAATAAAGTCCTTCGATAATATCCAGAAAACACAAACACAGGATCTGTCACAGTATCTGGGATTGAGTTAGGCAAAACATAACTGGATATTACCGGTTTCATCCAGTCAAATCCGGACAAATTCGTGTGGAATTCCTATGCAATGGACCGATAACATCACAGTAAAAATGGCTTTGGAGAAAAAGCAAAGTCATTTCGTTAGGCAAGTGCATAAAATGCCATCTATATAAACAGAAATATCATGTTCCTTTGCCACAGTTCCTCTAGATTTCTCCCTAGAAAATACGAATCCTTAGAGCTGGTGTCTCCATGTGAAACCAATTAGAGTTTCCCAGTACAAAATTAAATGTTACCAGATTAAAAAAAAATAAAACTTTCAAAACAATAAAGTACTTCGATAATATCCAGAAAACACAAACACAGGGGCTGTGGTAATATCTGGGATTCAGTTAGCCAAAACACAACTGGATATTTCTGGTTTCATTCAGTCATATCCGGACAAAGTGGTGTGGAATTCGTATGCAATGGATTGAGAAAATCACAGTAAAAATGGCTTTGGAGAAGAGCAAAGTCCTTTCGTTAGGCAAGTGCATAAAATGTCATGTACACAAACAGAAATATCATGTTTGCTTGCCACAGTTCCTCTAGCTTTCTCCCTAGAAAATACGAATGTGTAGAGCTGGTGTCTCCTTGTTGAACCAATTAGAGTTTCCCAGTAGAAAACTAAATGTTACCAGATTAAAAAAAATAAAACTTTCAAAACAATAAAATCCTTCGATAATATCCAGAAAACACAAACACAGGGGCTGTGGCAATATCTGGGATTGAGTTAGCTAAAACAAATCCGGATATTTCCGATTTCATCCAGTCATATCCGGAAAAAGTGGTGTGGAATTTGTATGCAATGGAATGAGAAAATCACAGTAAATTGGTTTTGGAGAAAAGCAAAGTCCTTTCGTTAGGAAAGTGCATAAAATCTCATGTATACAAACAGAAATATCATGTTTGTTTGCTACATTTCCTCTAGCTTTCTCCTAGAAAATACGAATGTGTAGAGCTGGTGTCTCCATGTGGAACCATTGAGTGTTTCCCAGTAGAAAAGTAAATATTCCCTGATCAAAAATACCTTTGAAAGCAATAATGTCAATTGATAATATCCAGAAAACACAAACACAGGGGCTGTGGCAATATCAGGGCCCGAGTTAGCCAAAACAAATCCGGATATTTCCGATTTCATCCAGTCATATCCGGACAAAGTGGTGTCGAATTCGTATGCAATGGACCGGGAACAGCACAGTAAAAATGGATTTGGGGAAAAGCAAAGTGTTTTCATTAGGCAAGTGCATAAAATGTCATGTATACAAACAGAAATGTCATGTTTGTTTGCCGCAGTTCCTTTAGCTTTCTCCTAGAAAATACGAACGTGTACAGCTGGTGTCTCCATGTGGAACGAATTAGAGTTTCTCAGTACAAAATTAAATGTTCCCTGAGGAAAAAAAAAAACTTTCACAAAAATAAAGTGCTTCTATAATCTTCAGAAAACACAAACACAGGGGCTGTGGCAATATCTGGGATTTAGAGAGTAAAAACTAAACCGCATATTTCTGGTTTCATCCAGTCATATCCAGACAAAGTGGTGTGGAATTCGTATGCAATGGACCGAGAAAATCACAGTAAGAATGGCTTTGGAGAAAAGCAAAGCCCTTTCGTTATGCAAGTGAATATAATGCCATCTATACAAACAGAAATATCATGTTTCTTTGCCACAGTTCCTCTAGGTTTCTCCCTAGAAAATACGAATGTGTAGAGCTGGTGTCTCCATGTGGAACCAATTAGCGTTTCCCAGTACAATATTAAATGTTCCCTGAGGGAAAAAAAAACTTTCACAAAAATAAAGTCATTCGATAATATCCAGAAAACACAAGCACAGGGGCTGTGGCAATATCTGGGATTTAGAGAGTAAAAACTAAACCGCATATTTCTGGTTTCATCCAGTCATATCCTGAAAAAGTGGTGTGGAATTTGTATGCAATCGACTGAGAAAATTGCAGTGAAAATGGTTTTGGAGAAAAGCAAAGTCTTTTCGTTAGGCAAGTCCATAAAATGCTATCTATACAAGGAGAAATGTCATGTTTGTTTGCCACAGTTCCTCTAGCTTTCTCGCTAGAAAATACGAATATGTAGAGCTGGTGTCTCCATGTTGAACCAATTAGAGTTTCCAAGTACAAAATTAAATGTTCCCTGAGGAAAAAAAAAACTTTCACAAAAATAAAGTCCTTCGATAATATCCAGAAAAAACAAACACAGGGGCTGTGGCAATATCTGGGATTGAGTTAGTAAAACAAAACCGGATATTTCCGAATTCATCCAGTCATATCCGGAAAAAGTGGTGTGGAATTTGTATGCAATGGAATGAAAAAATCACAGTAAATTGGTTTTGGAGAAAAGCAAAGTCCTTTCGTTAGGAAAGTGCATAAAATCTCATATATACAAACAGAAATATCATGTTTGTTTGCCGCAGTTCCTCTAGCTTTCTCCTAGAAAATACGAATGTGTAGAGCTGGTGACTCCATGTGGAACCATTGAGTATTTCCTAGTAGAAAAGTAAATATTCCCTGATAAAAAATATCTTTGAAAGCAATAATGTCAATTGATAATATCCAGAAAACACAAACACAGGGGCTGTGGCAATATCTAGGAATTAGATAGTAAAAACTAAGCCGCATATTTCTGTTTCATCCAGTCATATCCTGACAAACTGGTGTGGAATTCGTATGCAATGGACCTAGAAAATCACAGTAAAAATGGTTTTGGAGAAAAGCAAAGTCTTTTCATTAGGCAAGTGAATAAATGTTTTGTAAATAAACAGAAATATCATGTTTGTTTGCCGCAGTTCCTCTAGCTTTCTCCTAGAAAATACGAACGTGTAGAACTGGTGTCTCCATGTGGAACCAATTAGAATTTCCCAGTACAAAATTAAATGTTCCCTGACAAAAAAAAAAAAAACTTTCAAAACAATAAAGTCCTTCGATAATATCCAGAAAACACAAACACAGGATCTGTCACAGTATCTGGGATTGAGTTAGGCAAAACATAACTGGATATTTCCGGTTTCATCCAGTCATATCGGGAAAAAGTGCTGTGGAATTCCTATGAAATGGACCGAGAAAATCACAGTCAAAATGGTTTTGTAGAAAAGCAAAATCTTCTCGTTAGGCAAGTGCATAAAATGTCATGTATTCAAAGAGAAATATCACGTTTCTTTGCCGCAGTTCCTCTAGATTTCTCCTAGAAAATACGAATGTGTAGAGCTGGTGTCCCCATGTGGAACCAATTAGAGTTTCCCAGTGCAAAATTAAATGTTCCCTAGTAAAAAAAAGCATTCAAAACAATAAAGTCCTTCGATAATATCCAGAAAACACAAACACAGGGGCTGTGGCAATCTGGGATTGAGTTAGCCAAAACAAAACCGGATATTTCCAGTTTCATCCAGACATATCCAGAGAAAGTGATGTGGAATTTGTATGCAATGGACTGAAAAAAATTACAGCAAAAGTGGTTTTGGAGAAAAGCAAAGTGTTTTCGTTAGGCAAGTGCATAAAATGTCATGTATACAAACAGAAATATCATGTTTCTTTGCCGCAGTTCCTCTAGCTTTCTCCTAGAAAATACGAACGTGTACAGCTGGTGTCTCCATGTGGAACGAATTAGAGTTTCTCAGTACAAAATTAAATGTTCCCTGAAGAAAAAAAAAAACTTTCACAAAAATAAAGTGCTTCTATAATCTTCAGAAAACACAAACACAGGGGCTGTGGCAATATCTGGGATTTAGAGAGTAAAAACTAAACCGCATATTTCTGGTTTCATCCAGTCATATCCAGACAAAGTGGTGTGGAATTCGTATGCAATGGACCGAGAAAATCACAGTAAAAATGGCTTTGGAGAAAAGCAAAGTCCTTTCGTTATGCAAGTGAATATAATGCCATCTATACAAACAGAAATATCATGTTTCTTTGCCACAGTTCCTCTAGCTTTCTCCTAGAAAATACGAACGTGTAGAACTGGTGTCTCCATGTGGAACCAATTAGAGTTTCCCAGTACAAAATTAAATGTTCCCTGACAAAAAAAAAAAAAAAAAACTTTCAAAACAATAAAGTCCTTCGATAATATCCAGAAAACACAAACACAGGATCTGTCACAGTATCTGGGATTGAGTTAGGCAAAACATAACTGGATATTACCGGTTTCATCCAGTCAAATCCGGACAAATTCGTGTGGAATTCCTATGCAATGGACCGATAACATCACAGTAAAAATGGCTTTGGAGAAAAAGCAAAGTCATTTCGTTAGGCAAGTGCATAAAATGCCATCTATATAAACAGAAATATCATGTTCCTTTGCCACAGTTCCTCTAGATTTCTCCCTAGAAAATACGAATCCTTAGAGCTGGTGTCTCCATGTGAAACCAATTAGAGTTTCCCAGTACAAAATTAAATGTTACCAGATTAAAAAAAAATAAAACTTTCAAAACAATAAAGTACTTCGATAATATCCAGAAAACACAAACACAGGGGCTGTGGTAATATCTGGGATTCAGTTAGCCAAAACACAACTGGATATTTCTGGTTTCATTCAGTCATATCCGGACAAAGTGGTGTGGAATTCGTATGCAATGGATTGAGAAAATCACAGTAAAAATGGCTTTGGAGAAGAGCAAAGTCCTTTCGTTAGGCAAGTGCATAAAATGTCATGTACACAAACAGAAATATCATGTTTGCTTGCCACAGTTCCTCTAGCTTTCTCCCTAGAAAATACGAATGTGTAGAGCTGGTGTCTCCTTGTTGAACCAATTAGAGTTTCCCAGTAGAAAACTAAATGTTACCAGATTAAAAAAAATAAAACTTTCAAAACAATAAAATCCTTCGATAATATCCAGAAAACACAAACACAGGGGCTGTGGCAATATCTGGGATTGAGTTAGCTAAAACAAATCCGGATATTTCCGATTTCATCCAGTCATATCCGGAAAAAGTGGTGTGGAATTTGTATGCAATGGAATGAGAAAATCACAGTAAATTGGTTTTGGAGAAAAGCAAAGTCCTTTCGTTAGGAAAGTGCATAAAATCTCATGTATACAAACAGAAATATCATGTTTGTTTGCTACATTTCCTCTAGCTTTCTCCTAGAAAATACGAATGTGTAGAGCTGGTGTCTCCATGTGGAACCATTGAGTGTTTCCCAGTAGAAAAGTAAATATTCCCTGATCAAAAATACCTTTGAAAGCAATAATGTCAATTGATAATATCCAGAAAACACAAACACAGGGGCTGTGGCAATATCAGGGACCGAGTTAGCCAAAACAAATCCGGATATTTCCGATTTCATCCAGTCATATCCGGACAAAGTGGTGTCGAATTCGTATGCAATGGACCGGGAACAGCACAGTAAAAATGGATTTGGGGAAAAGCAAAGTGTTTTCATTAGGCAAGTGCATAAAATGTCATGTATACAAACAGAAATGTCATGTTTGTTTGCCGCAGTTCCTTTAGCTTTCTCCTAGAAAATACGAACGTGTACAACTGGTGTCTCCATGTGGAACGAATTAGAGTTTCTCAGTACAAAATTAAATGTTCCCTGAGGAAAAAAAAAAACTTTCACAAAAATAAAGTGCTTCTATAATCTTCAGAAAACACAAACACAGGGGCTGTGGCAATATCTGGGATTTAGAGAGTAAAAACTAAACCGCATATTTCTGGTTTCATCCAGTCATATCCAGACAAAGTGGTGTGGAATTCGTATGCAATGGACCGAGAAAATCACAGTAAGAATGGCTTTGGAGAAAAGCAAAGCCCTTTCGTTATGCAAGTGAATATAATGCCATCTATACAAACAGAAATATCATGTTTCTTTGCCACAGTTCCTCTAGGTTTCTCCCTAGAAAATACGAATGTGTAGAGCTGGTGTCTCCATGTGGAACCAATTAGCGTTTCCCAGTACAATATTAAATGTTCCCTGAGGGAAAAAAAAACTTTCACAAAAATAAAGTCATTCGATAATATCCAGAAAACACAAGCACAGGGGCTGTGGCAATATCTGGGATTTAGAGAGTAAAAACTAAACCGCATATTTCTGGTTTCATCCAGTCATATCCTGAAAAAGTGGTGTGGAATTTGTATGCAATCGACTGAGAAAATTGCAGTGAAAATGGTTTTGGAGAAAAGCAAAGTCTTTTCGTTAGGCAAGTCCATAAAATGCTATCTATACAAGGAGAAATGTCATGTTTGTTTGCCACAGTTCCTCTAGCTTTCTCGCTAGAAAATACGAATATGTAGAGCTGGTGTCTCCATGTTGAACCAATTAGAGTTTCCAAGTACAAAATTAAATGTTCCCTGAGGAAAAAAAAAAAACTTTCACAAAAATAAAGTCCTTCGATAATATCCAGAAAACACAAACTCAGGGGCTGTGGCAATATCTGGGATTGAGTTAGCTAAAACAAAACCGGATATTTCCTAATTCATCCAGTCATATCCGGAAAAAGTGGTGTGGAATTTGTATGCAATGGAATGAAAAAATCACAGTAAATTGGTTTTGGAGAAAAGCAAAGTCCTTTCGTTAGGAAAGTGCATAAAATCTCATATATACAAACAGAAATATCATGTTTGTTTGCCGCAGTTCCTCTAGCTTTCTCCTAGAAAATACGAATGTGTAGAGCTGGTGACTCCATGTGGAACCATTGAGTATTTCCTAGTAGAAAAGTAAATATTCCCTGATAAAAAATATCTTTGAAAGCAATAATGTCAATTGATAATATCCAGAAAACACAAACACAGGGGCTGTGGCAATATCTAGGAATTAGATAGTAAAAACTAAGCCGCATATTTCTGTTTCATCCAGTCATATCCTGACAAACTGGTGTGGAATTCGTATGCAATGGACCTAGAAAATCACAGTAAAAATGGTTTTGGAGAAAAGCAAAGTCTTTTCATTAGGCAAGTGAATAAATGTTTTGTAAATAAACAGAAATATCATGTTTGTTTGCCGCAGTTCCTCTAGCTTTCTCCTAGAAAATACGAACGTGTAGAACTGGTGTCTCCATGTGGAACCAATTAGAATTTCCCAGTACAAAATTAAATGTTCCCTGACAAAAAAAAAAACTTTCAAAACAATAAAGTCCTTCGATAATATCCAGAAAACACAAACACAGGATCTGTCACAGTATCTGGGATTGAGTTAGGCAAAACATAACTGGATATTTCCGGTTTCATCCAGTCATATCGGGAAAAAGTGCTGTGGAATTCCTATGAAATGGACCGAGAAAATCACAGTCAAAATGGTTTTGTAGAAAAGCAAAATCTTCTCGTTAGGCAAGTGCATAAAATGTCATGTATTCAAAGAGAAATATCACGTTTCTTTGCCGCAGTTCCTCTAGATTTCTCCTAGAAAATACGAATGTGTAGAGCTGGTGTCCCCATGTGGAACCAATTAGAGTTTCCCAGTGCAAAATTAAATGTTCCCTAGTAAAAAAAAGCATTCAAAACAATAAAGTCCTTCGATAATATCCAGAAAACACAAACACAGGGGCTGTGGCAATCTGGGATTGAGTTAGCCAAAACAAAACCGGATATTTCCAGTTTCATCCAGACATATCCAGAGAAAGTGATGTGGAATTTGTATGCAATGGACTGAAAAAAATTACAGCAAAAGTGGTTTTGGAGAAAAGCAAAGTGTTTTCGTTAGGCAAGTGCATAAAATGTCATGTATACAAACAGAAATATCATGTTTCTTTGCCGCAGTTCCTCTAGCTTTCTCCTAGAAAATACGAACGTGTACAGCTGGTGTCTCCATGTGGAACGAATTAGAGTTTCTCAGTACAAAATTAAATGTTCCCTGAAGAAAAAAAAAACTTTCACAAAAATAAAGTGCTTCTATAATCTTCAGAAAACACAAACACAGGGGCTGTGGCAATATCTGGGATTTAGAGAGTAAAAACTAAACCGCATATTTCTGGTTTCATCCAGTCATATCCAGACAAAGTGGTGTGGAATTCGTATGCAATGGACCAAGAAAATCACAGTAAAAATGGCTTTGGAGAAAAGCAAAGTCCTTTCGTTATGCAAGTGAATATAATGCCATCTATACAAACAGAAATATCATGTTTCTTTGCCACAGTTCCTCTAGCTTTCTCCTAGAAAATACGAACGTGTAGAACTGGTGTCTCCATGTGGAACCAATTAGAGTTTCCCAGTACAAAATTAAATGTTCCCTGACAAAAAAAAAAAAAAACTTTCAAAACAATAAAGTCCTTCGATAATATCCAGAAAACACAAACACAGGATCTGTCACAGTATCTGGGATTGAGTTAGGCAAAACATAACTGGATATTACCGGTTTCATCCAGTCAAATCCGGACAAATTCGTGTGGAATTCCTATGCAATGGACCGATAACATCACAGTAAAAATGGCTTTGGAGAAAAAGCAAAGTCATTTCGTTAGGCAAGTGCATAAAATGCCATCTATATAAACAGAAATATCATGTTCCTTTGCCACAGTTCCTCTAGATTTCTCCCTAGAAAATACGAATCCTTAGAGCTGGTGTCTCCATGTGAAACCAATTAGAGTTTCCCAGTACAAAATTAAATGTTACCAGATTAAAAAAAAATAAAACTTTCAAAACAATAAAGTACTTCGATAATATCCAGAAAACACAAACACAGGGGCTGTGGTAATATCTGGGATTCAGTTAGCCAAAACACAACTGGATATTTCTGGTTTCATTCAGTCATATCCGGACAAAGTGGTGTGGAATTCGTATGCAATGGATTGAGAAAATCACAGTAAAAATGGCTTTGGAGAAGAGCAAAGTCCTTTCGTTAGGCAAGTGCATAAAATGTCATGTACACAAACAGAAATATCATGTTTGCTTGCCACAGTTCCTCTAGCTTTCTCCCTAGAAAATACGAATGTGTAGAGCTGGTGTCTCCTTGTTGAACCAATTAGAGTTTCCCAGTAGAAAACTAAATGTTACCAGATTAAAAAAAATAAAACTTTCAAAACAATAAAATCCTTCGATAATATCCAGAAAACACAAACACAGGGGCTGTGGCAATATCTGGGATTGAGTTAGCTAAAACAAATCCGGATATTTCCGATTTCATCCAGTCATATCCGGAAAAAGTGGTGTGGAATTTGTATGCAATGGAATGAGAAAATCACAGTAAATTGGTTTTGGAGAAAAGCAAAGTCCTTTCGTTAGGAAAGTGCATAAAATCTCATGTATACAAACAGAAATATCATGTTTGTTTGCTACATTTCCTCTAGCTTTCTCCTAGAAAATACGAATGTGTAGAGCTGGTGTCTCCATGTGGAACCATTGAGTGTTTCCCAGTAGAAAAGTAAATATTCCCTGATCAAAAATACCTTTGAAAGCAATAATGTCAATTGATAATATCCAGAAAACACAAACACAGGGGCTGTGGCAATATCAGGGACCGAGTTAGCCAAAACAAATCCGGATATTTCCGATTTCATCCAGTCATATCCGGACAAAGTGGTGTCGAATTCGTATGCAATGGACCGGGAACAGCACAGTAAAAATGGATTTGGGGAAAAGCAAAGTGTTTTCATTAGGCAAGTGCATAAAATGTCATGTATACAAACAGAAATGTCATGTTTGTTTGCCGCAGTTCCTTTAGCTTTCTCCTAGAAAATACGAACGTGTACAACTGGTGTCTCCATGTGGAACGAATTAGAGTTTCTCAGTACAAAATTAAATGTTCCCTGAGGAAAAAAAAAAACTTTCACAAAAATAAAGTGCTTCTATAATCTTCAGAAAACACAAACACAGGGGCTGTGGCAATATCTGGGATTTAGAGAGTAAAAACTAAACCGCATATTTCTGGTTTCATCCAGTCATATCCAGACAAAGTGGTGTGGAATTCGTATGCAATGGACCGAGAAAATCACAGTAAGAATGGCTTTGGAGAAAAGCAAAGCCCTTTCGTTATGCAAGTGAATATAATGCCATCTATACAAACAGAAATATCATGTTTCTTTGCCACAGTTCCTCTAGGTTTCTCCCTAGAAAATACGAATGTGTAGAGCTGGTGTCTCCATGTGGAACCAATTAGCGTTTCCCAGTACAATATTAAATGTTCCCTGAGGGAAAAAAAAACTTTCACAAAAATAAAGTCATTCGATAATATCCAGAAAACACAAGCACAGGGGCTGTGGCAATATCTGGGATTTAGAGAGTAAAAACTAAACCGCATATTTCTGGTTTCATCCAGTCATATCCTGAAAAAGTGGTGTGGAATTTGTATGCAATCGACTGAGAAAATTGCAGTGAAAATGGTTTTGGAGAAAAGCAAAGTCTTTTCGTTAGGCAAGTCCATAAAATGCTATCTATACAAGGAGAAATGTCATGTTTGTTTGCCACAGTTCCTCTAGCTTTCTCGCTAGAAAATACGAATATGTAGAGCTGGTGTCTCCATGTTGAACCAATTAGAGTTTCCAAGTACAAAATTAAATGTTCCCTGAGGAAAAAAAAAAAACTTTCACAAAAATAAAGTCCTTCGATAATATCCAGAAAACACAAACTCAGGGGCTGTGGCAATATCTGGGATTGAGTTAGCTAAAACAAAACCGGATATTTCCGAATTCATCCAGTCATATCCGGAAAAAGTGGTGTGGAATTTGTATGCAATGGAATGAAAAAATCACAGTAAATTGGTTTTGGAGAAAAGCAAAGTCCTTTCGTTAGGAAAGTGCATAAAATCTCATATATACAAACAGAAATATCATGTTTGTTTGCCGCAGTTCCTCTAGCTTTCTCCTAGAAAATACGAATGTGTAGAGCTGGTGACTCCATGTGGAACCATTGAGTATTTCCTAGTAGAAAAGTAAATATTCCCTGATAAAAAATATCTTTGAAAGCAATAATGTCAATTGATAATATCCAGAAAACACAAACACAGGGGCTGTGGCAATATCTAGGAATTAGATAGTAAAAACTAAGCCGCATATTTCTTGTTTCATCCAGTCATATCCTGACAAACTGGTGTGGAATTCGTATGCAATGGACCTAGAAAATCACAGTAAAAATGGTTTTGGAGAAAAGCAAAGTCTTTTCGTTAGGCAAGTGAATAAATGTTTTGTAAATAAACAGAAATATCATGTTTGTTTGCCGCAGTTCCTCTAGCTTTCTCCTAGAAAATACGAACGTGTAGAACTGGTGTCTCCATGTGGAACCAATTAGAATTTCCCAGTACAAAATTAAATGTTCCCTGACAAAAAAAAAAAAAAAAACTTTCAAAACAATAAAGTCCTTCGATAATATCCAGAAAACACAAACACAGGATCTGTCACAGTATCTGGGATTGAGTTAGGCAAAACATAACTGGATATTTCCGGTTTCATCCAGTCATATCGGGAAAAAGTGCTGTGGAATTCCTATGAAATGGACCGAGAAAATCACAGTCAAAATGGTTTTGTAGAAAAGCAAAATCTTCTCGTTAGGCAAGTGCATAAAATGTCATGTATTCAAAGAGAAATATCACGTTTCTTTGCCGCAGTTCCTCTAGATTTCTCCTAGAAAATACGAATGTGTAGAGCTGGTGTCCCCATGTGGAACCAATTAGAGTTTCCCAGTGCAAAATTAAATGTTCCCTAGTAAAAAAAAGCATTCAAAACAATAAAGTCCTTCGATAATATCCAGAAAACACAAACACAGGGGCTGTGGCAATCTGGGATTGAGTTAGCCAAAACAAAACCGGATATTTCCAGTTTCATCCAGACATATCCAGAGAAAGTGATGTGGAATTTGTATGCAATGGACTGAAAAAAATTACAGCAAAAGTGGTTTTGGAGAAAAGCAAAGTGTTTTCGTTAGGCAAGTGCATAAAATGTCATGTATACAAACAGAAATATCATGTTTCTTTGCCGCAGTTCCTCTAGCTTTCTCCTAGAAAATACGAACGTGTACAGCTGGTGTCTCCATGTGGAACGAATTAGAGTTTCTCAGTACAAAATTAAATGTTCCCTGAAGAAAAAAAAAACTTTCACAAAAATAAAGTGCTTCTATAATCTTCAGAAAACACAAACACAGGGGCTGTGGCAATATCTGGGATTTAGAGAGTAAAAACTAAACCGCATATTTCTGGTTTCATCCAGTCATATCCAGACAAAGTGGTGTGGAATTCGTATGCAATGGACCGAGAAAATCACAGTAAAAATGGCTTTGGAGAAAAGCAAAGTCCTTTCGTTATGCAAGTGAATATAATGCCATCTATACAAACAGAAATATCATGTTTCTTTGCCACAGTTCCTCTAGCTTTCTCCTAGAAAATACGAACGTGTAGAACTGGTGTCTCCATGTGGAACCAATTAGAGTTTCCCAGTACAAAATTAAATGTTCCCTGACAAAAAAAAAAAAAAAAACTTTCAAAACAATAAAGTCCTTCGATAATATCCAGAAAACACAAACACAGGATCTGTCACAGTATCTGGGATTGAGTTAGGCAAAACATAACTGGATATTACCGGTTTCATCCAGTCAAATCCGGACAAATTCGTGTGGAATTCCTATGCAATGGACCGATAACATCACAGTAAAAATGGCTTTGGAGAAAAAGCAAAGTCATTTCGTTAGGCAAGTGCATAAAATGCCATCTATATAAACAGAAATATCATGTTCCTTTGCCACAGTTCCTCTAGATTTCTCCCTAGAAAATACGAATCCTTAGAGCTGGTGTCTCCATGTGAAACCAATTAGAGTTTCCCAGTACAAAATTAAATGTTACCAGATTAAAAAAAAATAAAACTTTCAAAACAATAAAGTACTTCGATAATATCCAGAAAACACAAACACAGGGGCTGTGGTAATATCTGGGATTCAGTTAGCCAAAACACAACTGGATATTTCTGGTTTCATTCAGTCATATCCGGACAAAGTGGTGTGGAATTCGTATGCAATGGATTGAGAAAATCACAGTAAAAATGGCTTTGGAGAAGAGCAAAGTCCTTTCGTTAGGCAAGTGCATAAAATGTCATGTACACAAACAGAAATATCATGTTTGCTTGCCACAGTTCCTCTAGCTTTCTCCCTAGAAAATACGAATGTGTAGAGCTGGTGTCTCCTTGTTGAACCAATTAGAGTTTCCCAGTAGAAAACTAAATGTTACCAGATTAAAAAAAATAAAACTTTCAAAACAATAAAATCCTTCGATAATATCCAGAAAACACAAACACAGGGGCTGTGGCAATATCTGGGATTGAGTTAGCTAAAACAAATCCGGATATTTCCGATTTCATCCAGTCATATCCGGAAAAAGTGGTGTGGAATTTGTATGCAATGGAATGAGAAAATCACAGTAAATTGGTTTTGGAGAAAAGCAAAGTCCTTTCGTTAGGAAAGTGCATAAAATCTCATGTATACAAACAGAAATATCATGTTTGTTTGCTACATTTCCTCTAGCTTTCTCCTAGAAAATACGAATGTGTAGAGCTGGTGTCTCCATGTGGAACCATTGAGTGTTTCCCAGTAGAAAAGTAAATATTCCCTGATCAAAAATACCTTTGAAAGCAATAATGTCAATTGATAATATCCAGAAAACACAAACACAGGGGCTGTGGCAATATCAGGGCCCGAGTTAGCCAAAACAAATCCGGATATTTCCGATTTCATCCAGTCATATCCGGACAAAGTGGTGTCGAATTCGTATGCAATGGACCGGGAACAGCACAGTAAAAATGGATTTGGGGAAAAGCAAAGTGTTTTCATTAGGCAAGTGCATAAAATGTCATGTATACAAACAGAAATGTCATGTTTGTTTGCCGCAGTTCCTTTAGCTTTCTCCTAGAAAATACGAACGTGTACAACTGGTGTCTCCATGTGGAACGAATTAGAGTTTCTCAGTACAAAATTAAATGTTCCCTGAGGAAAAAAAAAAACTTTCACAAAAATAAAGTGCTTCTATAATCTTCAGAAAACACAAACACAGGGGCTGTGGCAATATCTGGGATTTAGAGAGTAAAAACTAAACCGCATATTTCTGGTTTCATCCAGTCATATCCAGACAAAGTGGTGTGGAATTCGTATGCAATGGACCGAGAAAATCACAGTAAGAATGGCTTTGGAGAAAAGCAAAGCCCTTTCGTTATGCAAGTGAATATAATGCCATCTATACAAACAGAAATATCATGTTTCTTTGCCACAGTTCCTCTAGGTTTCTCCCTAGAAAATACGAATGTGTAGAGCTGGTGTCTCCATGTGGAACCAATTAGCGTTTCCCAGTACAATATTAAATGTTCCCTGAGGGAAAAAAAAACTTTCACAAAAATAAAGTCATTCGATAATATCCAGAAAACACAAGCACAGGGGCTGTGGCAATATCTGGGATTTAGAGAGTAAAAACTAAACCGCATATTTCTGGTTTCATCCAGTCATATCCTGAAAAAGTGGTGTGGAATTTGTATGCAATCGACTGAGAAAATTGCAGTGAAAATGGTTTTGGAGAAAAGCAAAGTCTTTTCGTTAGGCAAGTCCATAAAATGCTATCTATACAAGGAGAAATGTCATGTTTGTTTGCCACAGTTCCTCTAGCTTTCTCGCTAGAAAATACGAATATGTAGAGCTGGTGTCTCCATGTTGAACCAATTAGAGTTTCCAAGTACAAAATTAAATGTTCCCTGAGGAAAAAAAAAACTTTCACAAAAATAAAGTCCTTCGATAATATCCAGAAAAAACAAACACAGGGGCTGTGGCAATATCTGGGATTGAGTTAGTAAAACAAAACCGGATATTTCCGAATTCATCCAGTCATATCCGGAAAAAGTGGTGTGGAATTTGTATGCAATGGAATGAAAAAATCACAGTAAATTGGTTTTGGAGAAAAGCAAAGTCCTTTCGTTAGGAAAGTGCATAAAATCTCATATATACAAACAGAAATATCATGTTTGTTTGCCGCAGTTCCTCTAGCTTTCTCCTAGAAAATACGAATGTGTAGAGCTGGTGACTCCATGTGGAACCATTGAGTATTTCCTAGTAGAAAAGTAAATATTCCCTGATAAAAAATATCTTTGAAAGCAATAATGTCAATTGATAATATCCAGAAAACACAAACACAGGGGCTGTGGCAATATCTAGGAATTAGATAGTAAAAACTAAGCCGCATATTTCTGTTTCATCCAGTCATATCCTGACAAACTGGTGTGGAATTCGTATGCAATGGACCTAGAAAATCACAGTAAAAATGGTTTTGGAGAAAAGCAAAGTCTTTTCATTAGGCAAGTGAATAAATGTTTTGTAAATAAACAGAAATATCATGTTTGTTTGCCGCAGTTCCTCTAGCTTTCTCCTAGAAAATACGAACGTGTAGAACTGGTGTCTCCATGTGGAACCAATTAGAATTTCCCAGTACAAAATTAAATGTTCCCTGACAAAAAAAAAAAAAAAACTTTCAAAACAATAAAGTCCTTCGATAATATCCAGAAAACACAAACACAGGATCTGTCACAGTATCTGGGATTGAGTTAGGCAAAACATAACTGGATATTTCCGGTTTCATCCAGTCATATCGGGAAAAAGTGCTGTGGAATTCCTATGAAATGGACCGAGAAAATCACAGTCAAAATGGTTTTGTAGAAAAGCAAAATCTTCTCGTTAGGCAAGTGCATAAAATGTCATGTATTCAAAGAGAAATATCACGTTTCTTTGCCGCAGTTCCTCTAGATTTCTCCTAGAAAATACGAATGTGTAGAGCTGGTGTCCCCATGTGGAACCAATTAGAGTTTCCCAGTGCAAAATTAAATGTTCCCTAGTAAAAAAAAGCATTCAAAACAATAAAGTCCTTCGATAATATCCAGAAAACACAAACACAGGGGCTGTGGCAATCTGGGATTGAGTTAGCCAAAACAAAACCGGATATTTCCAGTTTCATCCAGACATATCCAGAGAAAGTGATGTGGAATTTGTATGCAATGGACTGAAAAAAATTACAGCAAAAGTGGTTTTGGAGAAAAGCAAAGTGTTTTCGTTAGGCAAGTGCATAAAATGTCATGTATACAAACAGAAATATCATGTTTCTTTGCCGCAGTTCCTCTAGCTTTCTCCTAGAAAATACGAACGTGTACAGCTGGTGTCTCCATGTGGAACGAATTAGAGTTTCTCAGTACAAAATTAAATGTTCCCTGAAGAAAAAAAAAAACTTTCACAAAAATAAAGTGCTTCTATAATCTTCAGAAAACACAAACACAGGGGCTGTGGCAATATCTGGGATTTAGAGAGTAAAAACTAAACCGCATATTTCTGGTTTCATCCAGTCATATCCAGACAAAGTGGTGTGGAATTCGTATGCAATGGACCGAGAAAATCACAGTAAAAATGGCTTTGGAGAAAAGCAAAGTCCTTTCGTTATGCAAGTGAATATAATGCCATCTATACAAACAGAAATATCATGTTTCTTTGCCACAGTTCCTCTAGCTTTCTCCTAGAAAATACGAACGTGTAGAACTGGTGTCTCCATGTGGAACCAATTAGAGTTTCCCAGTACAAAATTAAATGTTCCCTGACAAAAAAAAAAAAAAAAACTTTCAAAACAATAAAGTCCTTCGATAATATCCAGAAAACACAAACACAGGATCTGTCACAGTATCTGGGATTGAGTTAGGCAAAACATAACTGGATATTACCGGTTTCATCCAGTCAAATCCGGACAAATTCGTGTGGAATTCCTATGCAATGGACCGATAACATCACAGTAAAAATGGCTTTGGAGAAAAAGCAAAGTCATTTCGTTAGGCAAGTGCATAAAATGCCATCTATATAAACAGAAATATCATGTTCCTTTGCCACAGTTCCTCTAGATTTCTCCCTAGAAAATACGAATCCTTAGAGCTGGTGTCTCCATGTGAAACCAATTAGAGTTTCCCAGTACAAAATTAAATGTTACCAGATTAAAAAAAAATAAAACTTTCAAAACAATAAAGTACTTCGATAATATCCAGAAAACACAAACACAGGGGCTGTGGTAATATCTGGGATTCAGTTAGCCAAAACACAACTGGATATTTCTGGTTTCATTCAGTCATATCCGGACAAAGTGGTGTGGAATTCGTATGCAATGGATTGAGAAAATCACAGTAAAAATGGCTTTGGAGAAGAGCAAAGTCCTTTCGTTAGGCAAGTGCATAAAATGTCATGTACACAAACAGAAATATCATGTTTGCTTGCCACAGTTCCTCTAGCTTTCTCCCTAGAAAATACGAATGTGTAGAGCTGGTGTCTCCTTGTTGAACCAATTAGAGTTTCCCAGTAGAAAACTAAATGTTACCAGATTAAAAAAAATAAAACTTTCAAAACAATAAAATCCTTCGATAATATCCAGAAAACACAAACACAGGGGCTGTGGCAATATCTGGGATTGAGTTAGCTAAAACAAATCCGGATATTTCCGATTTCATCCAGTCATATCCGGAAAAAGTGGTGTGGAATTTGTATGCAATGGAATGAGAAAATCACAGTAAATTGGTTTTGGAGAAAAGCAAAGTCCTTTCGTTAGGAAAGTGCATAAAATCTCATGTATACAAACAGAAATATCATGTTTGTTTGCTACATTTCCTCTAGCTTTCTCCTAGAAAATACGAATGTGTAGAGCTGGTGTCTCCATGTGGAACCATTGAGTGTTTCCCAGTAGAAAAGTAAATATTCCCTGATCAAAAATACCTTTGAAAGCAATAATGTCAATTGATAATATCCAGAAAACACAAACACAGGGGCTGTGGCAATATCAGGGCCCGAGTTAGCCAAAACAAATCCGGATATTTCCGATTTCATCCAGTCATATCCGGACAAAGTGGTGTCGAATTCGTATGCAATGGACCGGGAACAGCACAGTAAAAATGGATTTGGGGAAAAGCAAAGTGTTTTCATTAGGCAAGTGCATAAAATGTCATGTATACAAACAGAAATGTCATGTTTGTTTGCCGCAGTTCCTTTAGCTTTCTCCTAGAAAATACGAACGTGTACAGCTGGTGTCTCCATGTGGAACGAATTAGAGTTTCTCAGTACAAAATTAAATGTTCCCTGAGGAAAAAAAAAAACTTTCACAAAAATAAAGTGCTTCTATAATCTTCAGAAAACACAAACACAGGGGCTGTGGCAATATCTGGGATTTAGAGAGTAAAAACTAAACCGCATATTTCTGGTTTCATCCAGTCATATCCAGACAAAGTGGTGTGGAATTCGTATGCAATGGACCGAGAAAATCACAGTAAGAATGGCTTTGGAGAAAAGCAAAGCCCTTTCGTTATGCAAGTGAATATAATGCCATCTATACAAACAGAAATATCATGTTTCTTTGCCACAGTTCCTCTAGGTTTCTCCCTAGAAAATACGAATGTGTAGAGCTGGTGTCTCCATGTGGAACCAATTAGCGTTTCCCAGTACAATATTAAATGTTCCCTGAGGGAAAAAAAAACTTTCACAAAAATAAAGTCATTCGATAATATCCAGAAAACACAAGCACAGGGGCTGTGGCAATATCTGGGATTTAGAGAGTAAAAACTAAACCGCATATTTCTGGTTTCATCCAGTCATATCCTGAAAAAGTGGTGTGGAATTTGTATGCAATCGACTGAGAAAATTGCAGTGAAAATGGTTTTGGAGAAAAGCAAAGTCTTTTCGTTAGGCAAGTCCATAAAATGCTATCTATACAAGGAGAAATGTCATGTTTGTTTGCCACAGTTCCTCTAGCTTTCTCGCTAGAAAATACGAATATGTAGAGCTGGTGTCTCCATGTTGAACCAATTAGAGTTTCCAAGTACAAAATTAAATGTTCCCTGAGGAAAAAAAAAACTTTCACAAAAATAAAGTCCTTCGATAATATCCAGAAAAAACAAACACAGGGGCTGTGGCAATATCTGGGATTGAGTTAGTAAAACAAAACCGGATATTTCCGAATTCATCCAGTCATATCCGGAAAAAGTGGTGTGGAATTTGTATGCAATGGAATGAAAAAATCACAGTAAATTGGTTTTGGAGAAAAGCAAAGTCCTTTCGTTAGGAAAGTGCATAAAATCTCATATATACAAACAGAAATATCATGTTTGTTTGCCGCAGTTCCTCTAGCTTTCTCCTAGAAAATACGAATGTGTAGAGCTGGTGACTCCATGTGGAACCATTGAGTATTTCCTAGTAGAAAAGTAAATATTCCCTGATAAAAAATATCTTTGAAAGCAATAATGTCAATTGATAATATCCAGAAAACACAAACACAGGGGCTGTGGCAATATCTAGGAATTAGATAGTAAAAACTAAGCCGCATATTTCTGTTTCATCCAGTCATATCCTGACAAACTGGTGTGGAATTCGTATGCAATGGACCTAGAAAATCACAGTAAAAATGGTTTTGGAGAAAAGCAAAGTCTTTTCATTAGGCAAGTGAATAAATGTTTTGTAAATAAACAGAAATATCATGTTTGTTTGCCGCAGTTCCTCTAGCTTTCTCCTAGAAAATACGAACGTGTAGAACTGGTGTCTCCATGTGGAACCAATTAGAATTTCCCAGTACAAAATTAAATGTTCCCTGACAAAAAAAAAAAAAACTTTCAAAACAATAAAGTCCTTCGATAATATCCAGAAAACACAAACACAGGATCTGTCACAGTATCTGGGATTGAGTTAGGCAAAACATAACTGGATATTTCCGGTTTCATCCAGTCATATCGGGAAAAAGTGCTGTGGAATTCCTATGAAATGGACCGAGAAAATCACAGTCAAAATGGTTTTGTAGAAAAGCAAAATCTTCTCGTTAGGCAAGTGCATAAAATGTCATGTATTCAAAGAGAAATATCACGTTTCTTTGCCGCAGTTCCTCTAGATTTCTCCTAGAAAATACGAATGTGTAGAGCTGGTGTCCCCATGTGGAACCAATTAGAGTTTCCCAGTGCAAAATTAAATGTTCCCTAGTAAAAAAAAGCATTCAAAACAATAAAGTCCTTCGATAATATCCAGAAAACACAAACACAGGGGCTGTGGCAATCTGGGATTGAGTTAGCCAAAACAAAACCGGATATTTCCAGTTTCATCCAGACATATCCAGAGAAAGTGATGTGGAATTTGTATGCAATGGACTGAAAAAAATTACAGCAAAAGTGGTTTTGGAGAAAAGCAAAGTGTTTTCGTTAGGCAAGTGCATAAAATGTCATGTATACAAACAGAAATATCATGTTTCTTTGCCGCAGTTCCTCTAGCTTTCTCCTAGAAAATACGAACGTGTACAGCTGGTGTCTCCATGTGGAACGAATTAGAGTTTCTCAGTACAAAATTAAATGTTCCCTGAAGAAAAAAAAAAACTTTCACAAAAATAAAGTGCTTCTATAATCTTCAGAAAACACAAACACAGGGGCTGTGGCAATATCTGGGATTTAGAGAGTAAAAACTAAACCGCATATTTCTGGTTTCATCCAGTCATATCCAGACAAAGTGGTGTGGAATTCGTATGCAATGGACCGAGAAAATCACAGTAAAAATGGCTTTGGAGAAAAGCAAAGTCCTTTCGTTATGCAAGTGAATATAATGCCATCTATACAAACAGAAATATCATGTTTCTTTGCCACAGTTCCTCTAGCTTTCTCCTAGAAAATACGAACGTGTAGAACTGGTGTCTCCATGTGGAACCAATTAGAGTTTCCCAGTACAAAATTAAATGTTCCCTGACAAAAAAAAAAAAAAAAAACTTTCAAAACAATAAAGTCCTTCGATAATATCCAGAAAACACAAACACAGGATCTGTCACAGTATCTGGGATTGAGTTAGGCAAAACATAACTGGATATTACCGGTTTCATCCAGTCAAATCCGGACAAATTCGTGTGGAATTCCTATGCAATGGACCGATAACATCACAGTAAAAATGGCTTTGGAGAAAAAGCAAAGTCATTTCGTTAGGCAAGTGCATAAAATGCCATCTATATAAACAGAAATATCATGTTCCTTTGCCACAGTTCCTCTAGATTTCTCCCTAGAAAATACGAATCCTTAGAGCTGGTGTCTCCATGTGAAACCAATTAGAGTTTCCCAGTACAAAATTAAATGTTACCAGATTAAAAAAAAATAAAACTTTCAAAACAATAAAGTACTTCGATAATATCCAGAAAACACAAACACAGGGGCTGTGGTAATATCTGGGATTCAGTTAGCCAAAACACAACTGGATATTTCTGGTTTCATTCAGTCATATCCGGACAAAGTGGTGTGGAATTCGTATGCAATGGATTGAGAAAATCACAGTAAAAATGGCTTTGGAGAAGAGCAAAGTCCTTTCGTTAGGCAAGTGCATAAAATGTCATGTACACAAACAGAAATATCATGTTTGCTTGCCACAGTTCCTCTAGCTTTCTCCCTAGAAAATACGAATGTGTAGAGCTGGTGTCTCCTTGTTGAACCAATTAGAGTTTCCCAGTAGAAAACTAAATGTTACCAGATTAAAAAAAATAAAACTTTCAAAACAATAAAATCCTTCGATAATATCCAGAAAACACAAACACAGGGGCTGTGGCAATATCTGGGATTGAGTTAGCTAAAACAAATCCGGATATTTCCGATTTCATCCAGTCATATCCGGAAAAAGTGGTGTGGAATTTGTATGCAATGGAATGAGAAAATCACAGTAAATTGGTTTTGGAGAAAAGCAAAGTCCTTTCGTTAGGAAAGTGCATAAAATCTCATGTATACAAACAGAAATATCATGTTTGTTTGCTACATTTCCTCTAGCTTTCTCCTAGAAAATACGAATGTGTAGAGCTGGTGTCTCCATGTGGAACCATTGAGTGTTTCCCAGTAGAAAAGTAAATATTCCCTGATCAAAAATACCTTTGAAAGCAATAATGTCAATTGATAATATCCAGAAAACACAAACACAGGGGCTGTGGCAATATCAGGGACCGAGTTAGCCAAAACAAATCCGGATATTTCCGATTTCATCCAGTCATATCCGGACAAAGTGGTGTCGAATTCGTATGCAATGGACCGGGAACAGCACAGTAAAAATGGATTTGGGGAAAAGCAAAGTGTTTTCATTAGGCAAGTGCATAAAATGTCATGTATACAAACAGAAATGTCATGTTTGTTTGCCGCAGTTCCTTTAGCTTTCTCCTAGAAAATACGAACGTGTACAACTGGTGTCTCCATGTGGAACGAATTAGAGTTTCTCAGTACAAAATTAAATGTTCCCTGAGGAAAAAAAAAAACTTTCACAAAAATAAAGTGCTTCTATAATCTTCAGAAAACACAAACACAGGGGCTGTGGCAATATCTGGGATTTAGAGAGTAAAAACTAAACCGCATATTTCTGGTTTCATCCAGTCATATCCAGACAAAGTGGTGTGGAATTCGTATGCAATGGACCGAGAAAATCACAGTAAGAATGGCTTTGGAGAAAAGCAAAGCCCTTTCGTTATGCAAGTGAATATAATGCCATCTATACAAACAGAAATATCATGTTTCTTTGCCACAGTTCCTCTAGGTTTCTCCCTAGAAAATACGAATGTGTAGAGCTGGTGTCTCCATGTGGAACCAATTAGCGTTTCCCAGTACAATATTAAATGTTCCCTGAGGGAAAAAAAAACTTTCACAAAAATAAAGTCATTCGATAATATCCAGAAAACACAAGCACAGGGGCTGTGGCAATATCTGGGATTTAGAGAGTAAAAACTAAACCGCATATTTCTGGTTTCATCCAGTCATATCCTGAAAAAGTGGTGTGGAATTTGTATGCAATCGACTGAGAAAATTGCAGTGAAAATGGTTTTGGAGAAAAGCAAAGTCTTTTCGTTAGGCAAGTCCATAAAATGCTATCTATACAAGGAGAAATGTCATGTTTGTTTGCCACAGTTCCTCTAGCTTTCTCGCTAGAAAATACGAATATGTAGAGCTGGTGTCTCCATGTTGAACCAATTAGAGTTTCCAAGTACAAAATTAAATGTTCCCTGAGGAAAAAAAAAAAACTTTCACAAAAATAAAGTCCTTCGATAATATCCAGAAAACACAAACTCAGGGGCTGTGGCAATATCTGGGATTGAGTTAGCTAAAACAAAACCGGATATTTCCTAATTCATCCAGTCATATCCGGAAAAAGTGGTGTGGAATTTGTATGCAATGGAATGAAAAAATCACAGTAAATTGGTTTTGGAGAAAAGCAAAGTCCTTTCGTTAGGAAAGTGCATAAAATCTCATATATACAAACAGAAATATCATGTTTGTTTGCCGCAGTTCCTCTAGCTTTCTCCTAGAAAATACGAATGTGTAGAGCTGGTGACTCCATGTGGAACCATTGAGTATTTCCTAGTAGAAAAGTAAATATTCCCTGATAAAAAATATCTTTGAAAGCAATAATGTCAATTGATAATATCCAGAAAACACAAACACAGGGGCTGTGGCAATATCTAGGAATTAGATAGTAAAAACTAAGCCGCATATTTCTGTTTCATCCAGTCATATCCTGACAAACTGGTGTGGAATTCGTATGCAATGGACCTAGAAAATCACAGTAAAAATGGTTTTGGAGAAAAGCAAAGTCTTTTCATTAGGCAAGTGAATAAATGTTTTGTAAATAAACAGAAATATCATGTTTGTTTGCCGCAGTTCCTCTAGCTTTCTCCTAGAAAATACGAACGTGTAGAACTGGTGTCTCCATGTGGAACCAATTAGAATTTCCCAGTACAAAATTAAATGTTCCCTGACAAAAAAAAAAACTTTCAAAACAATAAAGTCCTTCGATAATATCCAGAAAACACAAACACAGGATCTGTCACAGTATCTGGGATTGAGTTAGGCAAAACATAACTGGATATTTCCGGTTTCATCCAGTCATATCGGGAAAAAGTGCTGTGGAATTCCTATGAAATGGACCGAGAAAATCACAGTCAAAATGGTTTTGTAGAAAAGCAAAATCTTCTCGTTAGGCAAGTGCATAAAATGTCATGTATTCAAAGAGAAATATCACGTTTCTTTGCCGCAGTTCCTCTAGATTTCTCCTAGAAAATACGAATGTGTAGAGCTGGTGTCCCCATGTGGAACCAATTAGAGTTTCCCAGTGCAAAATTAAATGTTCCCTAGTAAAAAAAAGCATTCAAAACAATAAAGTCCTTCGATAATATCCAGAAAACACAAACACAGGGGCTGTGGCAATCTGGGATTGAGTTAGCCAAAACAAAACCGGATATTTCCAGTTTCATCCAGACATATCCAGAGAAAGTGATGTGGAATTTGTATGCAATGGACTGAAAAAAATTACAGCAAAAGTGGTTTTGGAGAAAAGCAAAGTGTTTTCGTTAGGCAAGTGCATAAAATGTCATGTATACAAACAGAAATATCATGTTTCTTTGCCGCAGTTCCTCTAGCTTTCTCCTAGAAAATACGAACGTGTACAGCTGGTGTCTCCATGTGGAACGAATTAGAGTTTCTCAGTACAAAATTAAATGTTCCCTGAAGAAAAAAAAAACTTTCACAAAAATAAAGTGCTTCTATAATCTTCAGAAAACACAAACACAGGGGCTGTGGCAATATCTGGGATTTAGAGAGTAAAAACTAAACCGCATATTTCTGGTTTCATCCAGTCATATCCAGACAAAGTGGTGTGGAATTCGTATGCAATGGACCAAGAAAATCACAGTAAAAATGGCTTTGGAGAAAAGCAAAGTCCTTTCGTTATGCAAGTGAATATAATGCCATCTATACAAACAGAAATATCATGTTTCTTTGCCACAGTTCCTCTAGCTTTCTCCTAGAAAATACGAACGTGTAGAACTGGTGTCTCCATGTGGAACCAATTAGAGTTTCCCAGTACAAAATTAAATGTTCCCTGACAAAAAAAAAAAAAAACTTTCAAAACAATAAAGTCCTTCGATAATATCCAGAAAACACAAACACAGGATCTGTCACAGTATCTGGGATTGAGTTAGGCAAAACATAACTGGATATTACCGGTTTCATCCAGTCAAATCCGGACAAATTCGTGTGGAATTCCTATGCAATGGACCGATAACATCACAGTAAAAATGGCTTTGGAGAAAAAGCAAAGTCATTTCGTTAGGCAAGTGCATAAAATGCCATCTATATAAACAGAAATATCATGTTCCTTTGCCACAGTTCCTCTAGATTTCTCCCTAGAAAATACGAATCCTTAGAGCTGGTGTCTCCATGTGAAACCAATTAGAGTTTCCCAGTACAAAATTAAATGTTACCAGATTAAAAAAAAATAAAACTTTCAAAACAATAAAGTACTTCGATAATATCCAGAAAACACAAACACAGGGGCTGTGGTAATATCTGGGATTCAGTTAGCCAAAACACAACTGGATATTTCTGGTTTCATTCAGTCATATCCGGACAAAGTGGTGTGGAATTCGTATGCAATGGATTGAGAAAATCACAGTAAAAATGGCTTTGGAGAAGAGCAAAGTCCTTTCGTTAGGCAAGTGCATAAAATGTCATGTACACAAACAGAAATATCATGTTTGCTTGCCACAGTTCCTCTAGCTTTCTCCCTAGAAAATACGAATGTGTAGAGCTGGTGTCTCCTTGTTGAACCAATTAGAGTTTCCCAGTAGAAAACTAAATGTTACCAGATTAAAAAAAATAAAACTTTCAAAACAATAAAATCCTTCGATAATATCCAGAAAACACAAACACAGGGGCTGTGGCAATATCTGGGATTGAGTTAGCTAAAACAAATCCGGATATTTCCGATTTCATCCAGTCATATCCGGAAAAAGTGGTGTGGAATTTGTATGCAATGGAATGAGAAAATCACAGTAAATTGGTTTTGGAGAAAAGCAAAGTCCTTTCGTTAGGAAAGTGCATAAAATCTCATGTATACAAACAGAAATATCATGTTTGTTTGCTACATTTCCTCTAGCTTTCTCCTAGAAAATACGAATGTGTAGAGCTGGTGTCTCCATGTGGAACCATTGAGTGTTTCCCAGTAGAAAAGTAAATATTCCCTGATCAAAAATACCTTTGAAAGCAATAATGTCAATTGATAATATCCAGAAAACACAAACACAGGGGCTGTGGCAATATCAGGGACCGAGTTAGCCAAAACAAATCCGGATATTTCCGATTTCATCCAGTCATATCCGGACAAAGTGGTGTCGAATTCGTATGCAATGGACCGGGAACAGCACAGTAAAAATGGATTTGGGGAAAAGCAAAGTGTTTTCATTAGGCAAGTGCATAAAATGTCATGTATACAAACAGAAATGTCATGTTTGTTTGCCGCAGTTCCTTTAGCTTTCTCCTAGAAAATACGAACGTGTACAACTGGTGTCTCCATGTGGAACGAATTAGAGTTTCTCAGTACAAAATTAAATGTTCCCTGAGGAAAAAAAAAAACTTTCACAAAAATAAAGTGCTTCTATAATCTTCAGAAAACACAAACACAGGGGCTGTGGCAATATCTGGGATTTAGAGAGTAAAAACTAAACCGCATATTTCTGGTTTCATCCAGTCATATCCAGACAAAGTGGTGTGGAATTCGTATGCAATGGACCGAGAAAATCACAGTAAGAATGGCTTTGGAGAAAAGCAAAGCCCTTTCGTTATGCAAGTGAATATAATGCCATCTATACAAACAGAAATATCATGTTTCTTTGCCACAGTTCCTCTAGGTTTCTCCCTAGAAAATACGAATGTGTAGAGCTGGTGTCTCCATGTGGAACCAATTAGCGTTTCCCAGTACAATATTAAATGTTCCCTGAGGGAAAAAAAAACTTTCACAAAAATAAAGTCATTCGATAATATCCAGAAAACACAAGCACAGGGGCTGTGGCAATATCTGGGATTTAGAGAGTAAAAACTAAACCGCATATTTCTGGTTTCATCCAGTCATATCCTGAAAAAGTGGTGTGGAATTTGTATGCAATCGACTGAGAAAATTGCAGTGAAAATGGTTTTGGAGAAAAGCAAAGTCTTTTCGTTAGGCAAGTCCATAAAATGCTATCTATACAAGGAGAAATGTCATGTTTGTTTGCCACAGTTCCTCTAGCTTTCTCGCTAGAAAATACGAATATGTAGAGCTGGTGTCTCCATGTTGAACCAATTAGAGTTTCCAAGTACAAAATTAAATGTTCCCTGAGGAAAAAAAAAAAACTTTCACAAAAATAAAGTCCTTCGATAATATCCAGAAAACACAAACTCAGGGGCTGTGGCAATATCTGGGATTGAGTTAGCTAAAACAAAACCGGATATTTCCGAATTCATCCAGTCATATCCGGAAAAAGTGGTGTGGAATTTGTATGCAATGGAATGAAAAAATCACAGTAAATTGGTTTTGGAGAAAAGCAAAGTCCTTTCGTTAGGAAAGTGCATAAAATCTCATATATACAAACAGAAATATCATGTTTGTTTGCCGCAGTTCCTCTAGCTTTCTCCTAGAAAATACGAATGTGTAGAGCTGGTGACTCCATGTGGAACCATTGAGTATTTCCTAGTAGAAAAGTAAATATTCCCTGATAAAAAATATCTTTGAAAGCAATAATGTCAATTGATAATATCCAGAAAACACAAACACAGGGGCTGTGGCAATATCTAGGAATTAGATAGTAAAAACTAAGCCGCATATTTCTTGTTTCATCCAGTCATATCCTGACAAACTGGTGTGGAATTCGTATGCAATGGACCTAGAAAATCACAGTAAAAATGGTTTTGGAGAAAAGCAAAGTCTTTTCGTTAGGCAAGTGAATAAATGTTTTGTAAATAAACAGAAATATCATGTTTGTTTGCCGCAGTTCCTCTAGCTTTCTCCTAGAAAATACGAACGTGTAGAACTGGTGTCTCCATGTGGAACCAATTAGAATTTCCCAGTACAAAATTAAATGTTCCCTGACAAAAAAAAAAAAAAAAACTTTCAAAACAATAAAGTCCTTCGATAATATCCAGAAAACACAAACACAGGATCTGTCACAGTATCTGGGATTGAGTTAGGCAAAACATAACTGGATATTTCCGGTTTCATCCAGTCATATCGGGAAAAAGTGCTGTGGAATTCCTATGAAATGGACCGAGAAAATCACAGTCAAAATGGTTTTGTAGAAAAGCAAAATCTTCTCGTTAGGCAAGTGCATAAAATGTCATGTATTCAAAGAGAAATATCACGTTTCTTTGCCGCAGTTCCTCTAGATTTCTCCTAGAAAATACGAATGTGTAGAGCTGGTGTCCCCATGTGGAACCAATTAGAGTTTCCCAGTGCAAAATTAAATGTTCCCTAGTAAAAAAAAGCATTCAAAACAATAAAGTCCTTCGATAATATCCAGAAAACACAAACACAGGGGCTGTGGCAATCTGGGATTGAGTTAGCCAAAACAAAACCGGATATTTCCAGTTTCATCCAGACATATCCAGAGAAAGTGATGTGGAATTTGTATGCAATGGACTGAAAAAAATTACAGCAAAAGTGGTTTTGGAGAAAAGCAAAGTGTTTTCGTTAGGCAAGTGCATAAAATGTCATGTATACAAACAGAAATATCATGTTTCTTTGCCGCAGTTCCTCTAGCTTTCTCCTAGAAAATACGAACGTGTACAGCTGGTGTCTCCATGTGGAACGAATTAGAGTTTCTCAGTACAAAATTAAATGTTCCCTGAAGAAAAAAAAAACTTTCACAAAAATAAAGTGCTTCTATAATCTTCAGAAAACACAAACACAGGGGCTGTGGCAATATCTGGGATTTAGAGAGTAAAAACTAAACCGCATATTTCTGGTTTCATCCAGTCATATCCAGACAAAGTGGTGTGGAATTCGTATGCAATGGACCGAGAAAATCACAGTAAAAATGGCTTTGGAGAAAAGCAAAGTCCTTTCGTTATGCAAGTGAATATAATGCCATCTATACAAACAGAAATATCATGTTTCTTTGCCACAGTTCCTCTAGCTTTCTCCTAGAAAATACGAACGTGTAGAACTGGTGTCTCCATGTGGAACCAATTAGAGTTTCCCAGTACAAAATTAAATGTTCCCTGACAAAAAAAAAAAAAAAAACTTTCAAAACAATAAAGTCCTTCGATAATATCCAGAAAACACAAACACAGGATCTGTCACAGTATCTGGGATTGAGTTAGGCAAAACATAACTGGATATTACCGGTTTCATCCAGTCAAATCCGGACAAATTCGTGTGGAATTCCTATGCAATGGACCGATAACATCACAGTAAAAATGGCTTTGGAGAAAAAGCAAAGTCATTTCGTTAGGCAAGTGCATAAAATGCCATCTATATAAACAGAAATATCATGTTCCTTTGCCACAGTTCCTCTAGATTTCTCCCTAGAAAATACGAATCCTTAGAGCTGGTGTCTCCATGTGAAACCAATTAGAGTTTCCCAGTACAAAATTAAATGTTACCAGATTAAAAAAAAATAAAACTTTCAAAACAATAAAGTACTTCGATAATATCCAGAAAACACAAACACAGGGGCTGTGGTAATATCTGGGATTCAGTTAGCCAAAACACAACTGGATATTTCTGGTTTCATTCAGTCATATCCGGACAAAGTGGTGTGGAATTCGTATGCAATGGATTGAGAAAATCACAGTAAAAATGGCTTTGGAGAAGAGCAAAGTCCTTTCGTTAGGCAAGTGCATAAAATGTCATGTACACAAACAGAAATATCATGTTTGCTTGCCACAGTTCCTCTAGCTTTCTCCCTAGAAAATACGAATGTGTAGAGCTGGTGTCTCCTTGTTGAACCAATTAGAGTTTCCCAGTAGAAAACTAAATGTTACCAGATTAAAAAAAATAAAACTTTCAAAACAATAAAATCCTTCGATAATATCCAGAAAACACAAACACAGGGGCTGTGGCAATATCTGGGATTGAGTTAGCTAAAACAAATCCGGATATTTCCGATTTCATCCAGTCATATCCGGAAAAAGTGGTGTGGAATTTGTATGCAATGGAATGAGAAAATCACAGTAAATTGGTTTTGGAGAAAAGCAAAGTCCTTTCGTTAGGAAAGTGCATAAAATCTCATGTATACAAACAGAAATATCATGTTTGTTTGCTACATTTCCTCTAGCTTTCTCCTAGAAAATACGAATGTGTAGAGCTGGTGTCTCCATGTGGAACCATTGAGTGTTTCCCAGTAGAAAAGTAAATATTCCCTGATCAAAAATACCTTTGAAAGCAATAATGTCAATTGATAATATCCAGAAAACACAAACACAGGGGCTGTGGCAATATCAGGGCCCGAGTTAGCCAAAACAAATCCGGATATTTCCGATTTCATCCAGTCATATCCGGACAAAGTGGTGTCGAATTCGTATGCAATGGACCGGGAACAGCACAGTAAAAATGGATTTGGGGAAAAGCAAAGTGTTTTCATTAGGCAAGTGCATAAAATGTCATGTATACAAACAGAAATGTCATGTTTGTTTGCCGCAGTTCCTTTAGCTTTCTCCTAGAAAATACGAACGTGTACAACTGGTGTCTCCATGTGGAACGAATTAGAGTTTCTCAGTACAAAATTAAATGTTCCCTGAGGAAAAAAAAAAACTTTCACAAAAATAAAGTGCTTCTATAATCTTCAGAAAACACAAACACAGGGGCTGTGGCAATATCTGGGATTTAGAGAGTAAAAACTAAACCGCATATTTCTGGTTTCATCCAGTCATATCCAGACAAAGTGGTGTGGAATTCGTATGCAATGGACCGAGAAAATCACAGTAAGAATGGCTTTGGAGAAAAGCAAAGCCCTTTCGTTATGCAAGTGAATATAATGCCATCTATACAAACAGAAATATCATGTTTCTTTGCCACAGTTCCTCTAGGTTTCTCCCTAGAAAATACGAATGTGTAGAGCTGGTGTCTCCATGTGGAACCAATTAGCGTTTCCCAGTACAATATTAAATGTTCCCTGAGGGAAAAAAAAACTTTCACAAAAATAAAGTCATTCGATAATATCCAGAAAACACAAGCACAGGGGCTGTGGCAATATCTGGGATTTAGAGAGTAAAAACTAAACCGCATATTTCTGGTTTCATCCAGTCATATCCTGAAAAAGTGGTGTGGAATTTGTATGCAATCGACTGAGAAAATTGCAGTGAAAATGGTTTTGGAGAAAAGCAAAGTCTTTTCGTTAGGCAAGTCCATAAAATGCTATCTATACAAGGAGAAATGTCATGTTTGTTTGCCACAGTTCCTCTAGCTTTCTCGCTAGAAAATACGAATATGTAGAGCTGGTGTCTCCATGTTGAACCAATTAGAGTTTCCAAGTACAAAATTAAATGTTCCCTGAGGAAAAAAAAAACTTTCACAAAAATAAAGTCCTTCGATAATATCCAGAAAAAACAAACACAGGGGCTGTGGCAATATCTGGGATTGAGTTAGTAAAACAAAACCGGATATTTCCGAATTCATCCAGTCATATCCGGAAAAAGTGGTGTGGAATTTGTATGCAATGGAATGAAAAAATCACAGTAAATTGGTTTTGGAGAAAAGCAAAGTCCTTTCGTTAGGAAAGTGCATAAAATCTCATATATACAAACAGAAATATCATGTTTGTTTGCCGCAGTTCCTCTAGCTTTCTCCTAGAAAATACGAATGTGTAGAGCTGGTGACTCCATGTGGAACCATTGAGTATTTCCTAGTAGAAAAGTAAATATTCCCTGATAAAAAATATCTTTGAAAGCAATAATGTCAATTGATAATATCCAGAAAACACAAACACAGGGGCTGTGGCAATATCTAGGAATTAGATAGTAAAAACTAAGCCGCATATTTCTGTTTCATCCAGTCATATCCTGACAAACTGGTGTGGAATTCGTATGCAATGGACCTAGAAAATCACAGTAAAAATGGTTTTGGAGAAAAGCAAAGTCTTTTCATTAGGCAAGTGAATAAATGTTTTGTAAATAAACAGAAATATCATGTTTGTTTGCCGCAGTTCCTCTAGCTTTCTCCTAGAAAATACGAACGTGTAGAACTGGTGTCTCCATGTGGAACCAATTAGAATTTCCCAGTACAAAATTAAATGTTCCCTGACAAAAAAAAAAAACTTTCAAAACAATAAAGTCCTTCGATAATATCCAGAAAACACAAACACAGGATCTGTCACAGTATCTGGGATTGAGTTAGGCAAAACATAACTGGATATTTCCGGTTTCATCCAGTCATATCGGGAAAAAGTGCTGTGGAATTCCTATGAAATGGACCGAGAAAATCACAGTCAAAATGGTTTTGTAGAAAAGCAAAATCTTCTCGTTAGGCAAGTGCATAAAATGTCATGTATTCAAAGAGAAATATCACGTTTCTTTGCCGCAGTTCCTCTAGATTTCTCCTAGAAAATACGAATGTGTAGAGCTGGTGTCCCCATGTGGAACCAATTAGAGTTTCCCAGTGCAAAATTAAATGTTCCCTAGTAAAAAAAAGCATTCAAAACAATAAAGTCCTTCGATAATATCCAGAAAACACAAACACAGGGGCTGTGGCAATCTGGGATTGAGTTAGCCAAAACAAAACCGGATATTTCCAGTTTCATCCAGACATATCCAGAGAAAGTGATGTGGAATTTGTATGCAATGGACTGAAAAAAATTACAGCAAAAGTGGTTTTGGAGAAAAGCAAAGTGTTTTCGTTAGGCAAGTGCATAAAATGTCATGTATACAAACAGAAATATCATGTTTCTTTGCCGCAGTTCCTCTAGCTTTCTCCTAGAAAATACGAACGTGTACAGCTGGTGTCTCCATGTGGAACGAATTAGAGTTTCTCAGTACAAAATTAAATGTTCCCTGAAGAAAAAAAAAAACTTTCACAAAAATAAAGTGCTTCTATAATCTTCAGAAAACACAAACACAGGGGCTGTGGCAATATCTGGGATTTAGAGAGTAAAAACTAAACCGCATATTTCTGGTTTCATCCAGTCATATCCAGACAAAGTGGTGTGGAATTCGTATGCAATGGACCGAGAAAATCACAGTAAAAATGGCTTTGGAGAAAAGCAAAGTCCTTTCGTTATGCAAGTGAATATAATGCCATCTATACAAACAGAAATATCATGTTTCTTTGCCACAGTTCCTCTAGCTTTCTCCTAGAAAATACGAACGTGTAGAACTGGTGTCTCCATGTGGAACCAATTAGAGTTTCCCAGTACAAAATTAAATGTTCCCTGACAAAAAAAAAAAAAAACTTTCAAAACAATAAAGTCCTTCGATAATATCCAGAAAACACAAACACAGGATCTGTCACAGTATCTGGGATTGAGTTAGGCAAAACATAACTGGATATTACCGGTTTCATCCAGTCAAATCCGGACAAATTCGTGTGGAATTCCTATGCAATGGACCGATAACATCACAGTAAAAATGGCTTTGGAGAAAAAGCAAAGTCATTTCGTTAGGCAAGTGCATAAAATGCCATCTATATAAACAGAAATATCATGTTCCTTTGCCACAGTTCCTCTAGATTTCTCCCTAGAAAATACGAATCCTTAGAGCTGGTGTCTCCATGTGAAACCAATTAGAGTTTCCCAGTACAAAATTAAATGTTACCAGATTAAAAAAAAATAAAACTTTCAAAACAATAAAGTACTTCGATAATATCCAGAAAACACAAACACAGGGGCTGTGGTAATATCTGGGATTCAGTTAGCCAAAACACAACTGGATATTTCTGGTTTCATTCAGTCATATCCGGACAAAGTGGTGTGGAATTCGTATGCAATGGATTGAGAAAATCACAGTAAAAATGGCTTTGGAGAAGAGCAAAGTCCTTTCGTTAGGCAAGTGCATAAAATGTCATGTACACAAACAGAAATATCATGTTTGCTTGCCACAGTTCCTCTAGCTTTCTCCCTAGAAAATACGAATGTGTAGAGCTGGTGTCTCCTTGTTGAACCAATTAGAGTTTCCCAGTAGAAAACTAAATGTTACCAGATTAAAAAAAATAAAACTTTCAAAACAATAAAATCCTTCGATAATATCCAGAAAACACAAACACAGGGGCTGTGGCAATATCTGGGATTGAGTTAGCTAAAACAAATCCGGATATTTCCGATTTCATCCAGTCATATCCGGAAAAAGTGGTGTGGAATTTGTATGCAATGGAATGAGAAAATCACAGTAAATTGGTTTTGGAGAAAAGCAAAGTCCTTTCGTTAGGAAAGTGCATAAAATCTCATGTATACAAACAGAAATATCATGTTTGTTTGCTACATTTCCTCTAGCTTTCTCCTAGAAAATACGAATGTGTAGAGCTGGTGTCTCCATGTGGAACCATTGAGTGTTTCCCAGTAGAAAAGTAAATATTCCCTGATCAAAAATACCTTTGAAAGCAATAATGTCAATTGATAATATCCAGAAAACACAAACACAGGGGCTGTGGCAATATCAGGGCCCGAGTTAGCCAAAACAAATCCGGATATTTCCGATTTCATCCAGTCATATCCGGACAAAGTGGTGTCGAATTCGTATGCAATGGACCGGGAACAGCACAGTAAAAATGGATTTGGGGAAAAGCAAAGTGTTTTCATTAGGCAAGTGCATAAAATGTCATGTATACAAACAGAAATGTCATGTTTGTTTGCCGCAGTTCCTTTAGCTTTCTCCTAGAAAATACGAACGTGTACAGCTGGTGTCTCCATGTGGAACGAATTAGAGTTTCTCAGTACAAAATTAAATGTTCCCTGAGGAAAAAAAAAACTTTCACAAAAATAAAGTGCTTCTATAATCTTCAGAAAACACAAACACAGGGGCTGTGGCAATATCTGGGATTTAGAGAGTAAAAACTAAACCGCATATTTCTGGTTTCATCCAGTCATATCCAGACAAAGTGGTGTGGAATTCGTATGCAATGGACCGAGAAAATCACAGTAAGAATGGCTTTGGAGAAAAGCAAAGCCCTTTCGTTATGCAAGTGAATATAATGCCATCTATACAAACAGAAATATCATGTTTCTTTGCCACAGTTCCTCTAGGTTTCTCCCTAGAAAATACGAATGTGTAGAGCTGGTGTCTCCATGTGGAACCAATTAGCGTTTCCCAGTACAATATTAAATGTTCCCTGAGGGAAAAAAAAACTTTCACAAAAATAAAGTCATTCGATAATATCCAGAAAACACAAGCACAGGGGCTGTGGCAATATCTGGGATTTAGAGAGTAAAAACTAAACCGCATATTTCTGGTTTCATCCAGTCATATCCTGAAAAAGTGGTGTGGAATTTGTATGCAATCGACTGAGAAAATTGCAGTGAAAATGGTTTTGGAGAAAAGCAAAGTCTTTTCGTTAGGCAAGTCCATAAAATGCTATCTATACAAGGAGAAATGTCATGTTTGTTTGCCACAGTTCCTCTAGCTTTCTCGCTAGAAAATACGAATATGTAGAGCTGGTGTCTCCATGTTGAACCAATTAGAGTTTCCAAGTACAAAATTAAATGTTCCCTGAGGAAAAAAAAAACTTTCACAAAAATAAAGTCCTTCGATAATATCCAGAAAAAACAAACACAGGGGCTGTGGCAATATCTGGGATTGAGTTAGTAAACCAAAACCGGATATTTCCGAATTCATCCAGTCATATCCGGAAAAAGTGGTGTGGAATTTGTATGCAATGGAATGAAAAAATCACAGTAAATTGGTTTTGGAGAAAAGCAAAGTCCTTTCGTTAGGAAAGTGCATAAAATCTCATATATACAAACAGAAATATCATGTTTGTTTGCCGCAGTTCCTCTAGCTTTCTCCTAGAAAATACGAATGTGTAGAGCTGGTGACTCCATGTGGAACCATTGAGTATTTCCTAGTAGAAAAGTAAATATTCCCTGATAAAAAATATCTTTGAAAGCAATAATGTCAATTGATAATATCCAGAAAACACAAACACAGGGGCTGTGGCAATATCTAGGAATTAGATAGTAAAAACTAAGCCGCATATTTCTGTTTCATCCAGTCATATCCTGACAAACTGGTGTGGAATTCGTATGCAATGGACCTAGAAAATCACAGTAAAAATGGTTTTGGAGAAAAGCAAAGTCTTTTCATTAGGCAAGTGAATAAATGTTTTGTAAATAAACAGAAATATCATGTTTGTTTGCCGCAGTTCCTCTAGCTTTCTCCTAGAAAATACGAACGTGTAGAACTGGTGTCTCCATGTGGAACCAATTAGAATTTCCCAGTACAAAATTAAATGTTCCCTGACAAAAAAAAAAAACTTTCAAAACAATAAAGTCCTTCGATAATATCCAGAAAACACAAACACAGGATCTGTCACAGTATCTGGGATTGAGTTAGGCAAAACATAACTGGATATTTCCGGTTTCATCCAGTCATATCGGGAAAAAGTGCTGTGGAATTCCTATGAAATGGACCGAGAAAATCACAGTCAAAATGGTTTTGTAGAAAAGCAAAATCTTCTCGTTAGGCAAGTGCATAAAATGTCATGTATTCAAAGAGAAATATCACGTTTCTTTGCCGCAGTTCCTCTAGATTTCTCCTAGAAAATACGAATGTGTAGAGCTGGTGTCCCCATGTGGAACCAATTAGAGTTTCCCAGTGCAAAATTAAATGTTCCCTAGTAAAAAAAAGCATTCAAAACAATAAAGTCCTTCGATAATATCCAGAAAACACAAACACAGGGGCTGTGGCAATCTGGGATTGAGTTAGCCAAAACAAAACCGGATATTTCCAGTTTCATCCAGACATATCCAGAGAAAGTGATGTGGAATTTGTATGCAATGGACTGAAAAAAATTACAGCAAAAGTGGTTTTGGAGAAAAGCAAAGTGTTTTCGTTAGGCAAGTGCATAAAATGTCATGTATACAAACAGAAATATCATGTTTCTTTGCCGCAGTTCCTCTAGCTTTCTCCTAGAAAATACGAACGTGTACAGCTGGTGTCTCCATGTGGAACGAATTAGAGTTTCTCAGTACAAAATTAAATGTTCCCTGAAGAAAAAAAAAACTTTCACAAAAATAAAGTGCTTCTATAATCTTCAGAAAACACAAACACAGGGGCTGTGGCAATATCTGGGATTTAGAGAGTAAAAACTAAACCGCATATTTCTGGTTTCATCCAGTCATATCCAGACAAAGTGGTGTGGAATTCGTATGCAATGGACCGAGAAAATCACAGTAAAAATGGCTTTGGAGAAAAGCAAAGTCCTTTCGTTATGCAAGTGAATATAATGCCATCTATACAAACAGAAATATCATGTTTCTTTGCCACAGTTCCTCTAGCTTTCTCCTAGAAAATACGAACGTGTAGAACTGGTGTCTCCATGTGGAACCAATTAGAGTTTCCCAGTACAAAATTAAATGTTCCCTGACAAAAAAAAAAAAAACTTTCAAAACAATAAAGTCCTTCGATAATATCCAGAAAACACAAACACAGGATCTGTCACAGTATCTGGGATTGAGTTAGGCAAAACATAACTGGATATTACCGGTTTCATCCAGTCAAATCCGGACAAATTCGTGTGGAATTCCTATGCAATGGACCGATAACATCACAGTAAAAATGGCTTTGGAGAAAAAGCAAAGTCATTTCGTTAGGCAAGTGCATAAAATGCCATCTATATAAACAGAAATATCATGTTCCTTTGCCACAGTTCCTCTAGATTTCTCCCTAGAAAATACGAATCCTTAGAGCTGGTGTCTCCATGTGAAACCAATTAGAGTTTCCCAGTACAAAATTAAATGTTACCAGATTAAAAAAAAATAAAACTTTCAAAACAATAAAGTACTTCGATAATATCCAGAAAACACAAACACAGGGGCTGTGGTAATATCTGGGATTCAGTTAGCCAAAACACAACTGGATATTTCTGGTTTCATTCAGTCATATCCGGACAAAGTGGTGTGGAATTCGTATGCAATGGATTGAGAAAATCACAGTAAAAATGGCTTTGGAGAAGAGCAAAGTCCTTTCGTTAGGCAAGTGCATAAAATGTCATGTACACAAACAGAAATATCATGTTTGCTTGCCACAGTTCCTCTAGCTTTCTCCCTAGAAAATACGAATGTGTAGAGCTGGTGTCTCCTTGTTGAACCAATTAGAGTTTCCCAGTAGAAAACTAAATGTTACCAGATTAAAAAAAATAAAACTTTCAAAACAATAAAATCCTTCGATAATATCCAGAAAACACAAACACAGGGGCTGTGGCAATATCTGGGATTGAGTTAGCTAAAACAAATCCGGATATTTCCGATTTCATCCAGTCATATCCGGAAAAAGTGGTGTGGAATTTGTATGCAATGGAATGAGAAAATCACAGTAAATTGGTTTTGGAGAAAAGCAAAGTCCTTTCGTTAGGAAAGTGCATAAAATCTCATGTATACAAACAGAAATATCATGTTTGTTTGCTACATTTCCTCTAGCTTTCTCCTAGAAAATACGAATGTGTAGAGCTGGTGTCTCCATGTGGAACCATTGAGTGTTTCCCAGTAGAAAAGTAAATATTCCCTGATCAAAAATACCTTTGAAAGCAATAATGTCAATTGATAATATCCAGAAAACACAAACACAGGGGCTGTGGCAATATCAGGGCCCGAGTTAGCCAAAACAAATCCGGATATTTCCGATTTCATCCAGTCATATCCGGACAAAGTGGTGTCGAATTCGTATGCAATGGACCGGGAACAGCACAGTAAAAATGGATTTGGGGAAAAGCAAAGTGTTTTCATTAGGCAAGTGCATAAAATGTCATGTATACAAACAGAAATGTCATGTTTGTTTGCCGCAGTTCCTTTAGCTTTCTCCTAGAAAATACGAACGTGTACAACTGGTGTCTCCATGTGGAACGAATTAGAGTTTCTCAGTACAAAATTAAATGTTCCCTGAGGAAAAAAAAAAACTTTCACAAAAATAAAGTGCTTCTATAATCTTCAGAAAACACAAACACAGGGGCTGTGGCAATATCTGGGATTTAGAGAGTAAAAACTAAACCGCATATTTCTGGTTTCATCCAGTCATATCCAGACAAAGTGGTGTGGAATTCGTATGCAATGGACCGAGAAAATCACAGTAAGAATGGCTTTGGAGAAAAGCAAAGCCCTTTCGTTATGCAAGTGAATATAATGCCATCTATACAAACAGAAATATCATGTTTCTTTGCCACAGTTCCTCTAGGTTTCTCCCTAGAAAATACGAATGTGTAGAGCTGGTGTCTCCATGTGGAACCAATTAGCGTTTCCCAGTACAATATTAAATGTTCCCTGAGGGAAAAAAAAACTTTCACAAAAATAAAGTCATTCGATAATATCCAGAAAACACAAGCACAGGGGCTGTGGCAATATCTGGGATTTAGAGAGTAAAAACTAAACCGCATATTTCTGGTTTCATCCAGTCATATCCTGAAAAAGTGGTGTGGAATTTGTATGCAATCGACTGAGAAAATTGCAGTGAAAATGGTTTTGGAGAAAAGCAAAGTCTTTTCGTTAGGCAAGTCCATAAAATGCTATCTATACAAGGAGAAATGTCATGTTTGTTTGCCACAGTTCCTCTAGCTTTCTCGCTAGAAAATACGAATATGTAGAGCTGGTGTCTCCATGTTGAACCAATTAGAGTTTCCAAGTACAAAATTAAATGTTCCCTGAGGAAAAAAAAAACTTTCACAAAAATAAAGTCCTTCGATAATATCCAGAAAAAACAAACACAGGGGCTGTGGCAATATCTGGGATTGAGTTAGTAAAACAAAACCGGATATTTCCGAATTCATCCAGTCATATCCGGAAAAAGTGGTGTGGAATTTGTATGCAATGGAATGAAAAAATCACAGTAAATTGGTTTTGGAGAAAAGCAAAGTCCTTTCGTTAGGAAAGTGCATAAAATCTCATATATACAAACAGAAATATCATGTTTGTTTGCCGCAGTTCCTCTAGCTTTCTCCTAGAAAATACGAATGTGTAGAGCTGGTGACTCCATGTGGAACCATTGAGTATTTCCTAGTAGAAAAGTAAATATTCCCTGATAAAAAATATCTTTGAAAGCAATAATGTCAATTGATAATATCCAGAAAACACAAACACAGGGGCTGTGGCAATATCTAGGAATTAGATAGTAAAAACTAAGCCGCATATTTCTTGTTTCATCCAGTCATATCCTGACAAACTGGTGTGGAATTCGTATGCAATGGACCTAGAAAATCACAGTAAAAATGGTTTTGGAGAAAAGCAAAGTCTTTTCGTTAGGCAAGTGAATAAATGTTTTGTAAATAAACAGAAATATCATGTTTGTTTGCCGCAGTTCCTCTAGCTTTCTCCTAGAAAATACGAACGTGTAGAACTGGTGTCTCCATGTGGAACCAATTAGAATTTCCCAGTACAAAATTAAATGTTCCCTGACAAAAAAAAAAAAAAAAAACTTTCAAAACAATAAAGTCCTTCGATAATATCCAGAAAACACAAACACAGGATCTGTCACAGTATCTGGGATTGAGTTAGGCAAAACATAACTGGATATTTCCGGTTTCATCCAGTCATATCGGGAAAAAGTGCTGTGGAATTCCTATGAAATGGACCGAGAAAATCACAGTCAAAATGGTTTTGTAGAAAAGCAAAATCTTCTCGTTAGGCAAGTGCATAAAATGTCATGTATTCAAAGAGAAATATCACGTTTCTTTGCCGCAGTTCCTCTAGATTTCTCCTAGAAAATACGAATGTGTAGAGCTGGTGTCCCCATGTGGAACCAATTAGAGTTTCCCAGTGCAAAATTAAATGTTCCCTAGTAAAAAAAAGCATTCAAAACAATAAAGTCCTTCGATAATATCCAGAAAACACAAACACAGGGGCTGTGGCAATCTGGGATTGAGTTAGCCAAAACAAAACCGGATATTTCCAGTTTCATCCAGACATATCCAGAGAAAGTGATGTGGAATTTGTATGCAATGGACTGAAAAAAATTACAGCAAAAGTGGTTTTGGAGAAAAGCAAAGTGTTTTCGTTAGGCAAGTGCATAAAATGTCATGTATACAAACAGAAATATCATGTTTCTTTGCCGCAGTTCCTCTAGCTTTCTCCTAGAAAATACGAACGTGTACAGCTGGTGTCTCCATGTGGAACGAATTAGAGTTTCTCAGTACAAAATTAAATGTTCCCTGAAGAAAAAAAAAACTTTCACAAAAATAAAGTGCTTCTATAATCTTCAGAAAACACAAACACAGGGGCTGTGGCAATATCTGGGATTTAGAGAGTAAAAACTAAACCGCATATTTCTGGTTTCATCCAGTCATATCCAGACAAAGTGGTGTGGAATTCGTATGCAATGGACCGAGAAAATCACAGTAAAAATGGCTTTGGAGAAAAGCAAAGTCCTTTCGTTATGCAAGTGAATATAATGCCATCTATACAAACAGAAATATCATGTTTCTTTGCCACAGTTCCTCTAGCTTTCTCCTAGAAAATACGAACGTGTAGAACTGGTGTCTCCATGTGGAACCAATTAGAGTTTCCCAGTACAAAATTAAATGTTCCCTGACAAAAAAAAAAAAAAAACTTTCAAAACAATAAAGTCCTTCGATAATATCCAGAAAACACAAACACAGGATCTGTCACAGTATCTGGGATTGAGTTAGGCAAAACATAACTGGATATTACCGGTTTCATCCAGTCAAATCCGGACAAATTCGTGTGGAATTCCTATGCAATGGACCGATAACATCACAGTAAAAATGGCTTTGGAGAAAAAGCAAAGTCATTTCGTTAGGCAAGTGCATAAAATGCCATCTATATAAACAGAAATATCATGTTCCTTTGCCACAGTTCCTCTAGATTTCTCCCTAGAAAATACGAATCCTTAGAGCTGGTGTCTCCATGTGAAACCAATTAGAGTTTCCCAGTACAAAATTAAATGTTACCAGATTAAAAAAAAATAAAACTTTCAAAACAATAAAGTACTTCGATAATATCCAGAAAACACAAACACAGGGGCTGTGGTAATATCTGGGATTCAGTTAGCCAAAACACAACTGGATATTTCTGGTTTCATTCAGTCATATCCGGACAAAGTGGTGTGGAATTCGTATGCAATGGATTGAGAAAATCACAGTAAAAATGGCTTTGGAGAAGAGCAAAGTCCTTTCGTTAGGCAAGTGCATAAAATGTCATGTACACAAACAGAAATATCATGTTTGCTTGCCACAGTTCCTCTAGCTTTCTCCCTAGAAAATACGAATGTGTAGAGCTGGTGTCTCCTTGTTGAACCAATTAGAGTTTCCCAGTAGAAAACTAAATGTTACCAGATTAAAAAAAATAAAACTTTCAAAACAATAAAATCCTTCGATAATATCCAGAAAACACAAACACAGGGGCTGTGGCAATATCTGGGATTGAGTTAGCTAAAACAAATCCGGATATTTCCGATTTCATCCAGTCATATCCGGAAAAAGTGGTGTGGAATTTGTATGCAATGGAATGAGAAAATCACAGTAAATTGGTTTTGGAGAAAAGCAAAGTCCTTTCGTTAGGAAAGTGCATAAAATCTCATGTATACAAACAGAAATATCATGTTTGTTTGCTACATTTCCTCTAGCTTTCTCCTAGAAAATACGAATGTGTAGAGCTGGTGTCTCCATGTGGAACCATTGAGTGTTTCCCAGTAGAAAAGTAAATATTCCCTGATCAAAAATACCTTTGAAAGCAATAATGTCAATTGATAATATCCAGAAAACACAAACACAGGGGCTGTGGCAATATCAGGGCCCGAGTTAGCCAAAACAAATCCGGATATTTCCGATTTCATCCAGTCATATCCGGACAAAGTGGTGTCGAATTCGTATGCAATGGACCGGGAACAGCACAGTAAAAATGGATTTGGGGAAAAGCAAAGTGTTTTCATTAGGCAAGTGCATAAAATGTCATGTATACAAACAGAAATGTCATGTTTGTTTGCCGCAGTTCCTTTAGCTTTCTCCTAGAAAATACGAACGTGTACAACTGGTGTCTCCATGTGGAACGAATTAGAGTTTCTCAGTACAAAATTAAATGTTCCCTGAGGAAAAAAAAAAACTTTCACAAAAATAAAGTGCTTCTATAATCTTCAGAAAACACAAACACAGGGGCTGTGGCAATATCTGGGATTTAGAGAGTAAAAACTAAACCGCATATTTCTGGTTTCATCCAGTCATATCCAGACAAAGTGGTGTGGAATTCGTATGCAATGGACCGAGAAAATCACAGTAAGAATGGCTTTGGAGAAAAGCAAAGCCCTTTCGTTATGCAAGTGAATATAATGCCATCTATACAAACAGAAATATCATGTTTCTTTGCCACAGTTCCTCTAGGTTTCTCCCTAGAAAATACGAATGTGTAGAGCTGGTGTCTCCATGTGGAACCAATTAGCGTTTCCCAGTACAATATTAAATGTTCCCTGAGGGAAAAAAAAACTTTCACAAAAATAAAGTCATTCGATAATATCCAGAAAACACAAGCACAGGGGCTGTGGCAATATCTGGGATTTAGAGAGTAAAAACTAAACCGCATATTTCTGGTTTCATCCAGTCATATCCTGAAAAAGTGGTGTGGAATTTGTATGCAATCGACTGAGAAAATTGCAGTGAAAATGGTTTTGGAGAAAAGCAAAGTCTTTTCGTTAGGCAAGTCCATAAAATGCTATCTATACAAGGAGAAATGTCATGTTTGTTTGCCACAGTTCCTCTAGCTTTCTCGCTAGAAAATACGAATATGTAGAGCTGGTGTCTCCATGTTGAACCAATTAGAGTTTCCAAGTACAAAATTAAATGTTCCCTGAGGAAAAAAAAAACTTTCACAAAAATAAAGTCCTTCGATAATATCCAGAAAAAACAAACACAGGGGCTGTGGCAATATCTGGGATTGAGTTAGTAAAACAAAACCGGATATTTCCGAATTCATCCAGTCATATCCGGAAAAAGTGGTGTGGAATTTGTATGCAATGGAATGAAAAAATCACAGTAAATTGGTTTTGGAGAAAAGCAAAGTCCTTTCGTTAGGAAAGTGCATAAAATCTCATATATACAAACAGAAATATCATGTTTGTTTGCCGCAGTTCCTCTAGCTTTCTCCTAGAAAATACGAATGTGTAGAGCTGGTGACTCCATGTGGAACCATTGAGTATTTCCTAGTAGAAAAGTAAATATTCCCTGATAAAAAATATCTTTGAAAGCAATAATGTCAATTGATAATATCCAGAAAACACAAACACAGGGGCTGTGGCAATATCTAGGAATTAGATAGTAAAAACTAAGCCGCATATTTCTGTTTCATCCAGTCATATCCTGACAAACTGGTGTGGAATTCGTATGCAATGGACCTAGAAAATCACAGTAAAAATGGTTTTGGAGAAAAGCAAAGTCTTTTCATTAGGCAAGTGAATAAATGTTTTGTAAATAAACAGAAATATCATGTTTGTTTGCCGCAGTTCCTCTAGCTTTCTCCTAGAAAATACGAACGTGTAGAACTGGTGTCTCCATGTGGAACCAATTAGAATTTCCCAGTACAAAATTAAATGTTCCCTGACAAAAAAAAAAACTTTCAAAACAATAAAGTCCTTCGATAATATCCAGAAAACACAAACACAGGATCTGTCACAGTATCTGGGATTGAGTTAGGCAAAACATAACTGGATATTTCCGGTTTCATCCAGTCATATCGGGAAAAAGTGCTGTGGAATTCCTATGAAATGGACCGAGAAAATCACAGTCAAAATGGTTTTGTAGAAAAGCAAAATCTTCTCGTTAGGCAAGTGCATAAAATGTCATGTATTCAAAGAGAAATATCACGTTTCTTTGCCGCAGTTCCTCTAGATTTCTCCTAGAAAATACGAATGTGTAGAGCTGGTGTCCCCATGTGGAACCAATTAGAGTTTCCCAGTGCAAAATTAAATGTTCCCTAGTAAAAAAAAGCATTCAAAACAATAAAGTCCTTCGATAATATCCAGAAAACACAAACACAGGGGCTGTGGCAATCTGGGATTGAGTTAGCCAAAACAAAACCGGATATTTCCAGTTTCATCCAGACATATCCAGAGAAAGTGATGTGGAATTTGTATGCAATGGACTGAAAAAAATTACAGCAAAAGTGGTTTTGGAGAAAAGCAAAGTGTTTTCGTTAGGCAAGTGCATAAAATGTCATGTATACAAACAGAAATATCATGTTTCTTTGCCGCAGTTCCTCTAGCTTTCTCCTAGAAAATACGAACGTGTACAGCTGGTGTCTCCATGTGGAACGAATTAGAGTTTCTCAGTACAAAATTAAATGTTCCCTGAAGAAAAAAAAAACTTTCACAAAAATAAAGTGCTTCTATAATCTTCAGAAAACACAAACACAGGGGCTGTGGCAATATCTGGGATTTAGAGAGTAAAAACTAAACCGCATATTTCTGGTTTCATCCAGTCATATCCAGACAAAGTGGTGTGGAATTCGTATGCAATGGACCGAGAAAATCACAGTAAAAATGGCTTTGGAGAAAAGCAAAGTCCTTTCGTTATGCAAGTGAATATAATGCCATCTATACAAACAGAAATATCATGTTTCTTTGCCACAGTTCCTCTAGCTTTCTCCTAGAAAATACGAACGTGTAGAACTGGTGTCTCCATGTGGAACCAATTAGAGTTTCCCAGTACAAAATTAAATGTTCCCTGACAAAAAAAAAAAAAACTTTCAAAACAATAAAGTCCTTCGATAATATCCAGAAAACACAAACACAGGATCTGTCACAGTATCTGGGATTGAGTTAGGCAAAACATAACTGGATATTACCGGTTTCATCCAGTCAAATCCGGACAAATTCGTGTGGAATTCCTATGCAATGGACCGATAACATCACAGTAAAAATGGCTTTGGAGAAAAAGCAAAGTCATTTCGTTAGGCAAGTGCATAAAATGCCATCTATATAAACAGAAATATCATGTTCCTTTGCCACAGTTCCTCTAGATTTCTCCCTAGAAAATACGAATCCTTAGAGCTGGTGTCTCCATGTGAAACCAATTAGAGTTTCCCAGTACAAAATTAAATGTTACCAGATTAAAAAAAAATAAAACTTTCAAAACAATAAAGTACTTCGATAATATCCAGAAAACACAAACACAGGGGCTGTGGTAATATCTGGGATTCAGTTAGCCAAAACACAACTGGATATTTCTGGTTTCATTCAGTCATATCCGGACAAAGTGGTGTGGAATTCGTATGCAATGGATTGAGAAAATCACAGTAAAAATGGCTTTGGAGAAGAGCAAAGTCCTTTCGTTAGGCAAGTGCATAAAATGTCATGTACACAAACAGAAATATCATGTTTGCTTGCCACAGTTCCTCTAGCTTTCTCCCTAGAAAATACGAATGTGTAGAGCTGGTGTCTCCTTGTTGAACCAATTAGAGTTTCCCAGTAGAAAACTAAATGTTACCAGATTAAAAAAAATAAAACTTTCAAAACAATAAAATCCTTCGATAATATCCAGAAAACACAAACACAGGGGCTGTGGCAATATCTGGGATTGAGTTAGCTAAAACAAATCCGGATATTTCCGATTTCATCCAGTCATATCCGGAAAAAGTGGTGTGGAATTTGTATGCAATGGAATGAGAAAATCACAGTAAATTGGTTTTGGAGAAAAGCAAAGTCCTTTCGTTAGGAAAGTGCATAAAATCTCATGTATACAAACAGAAATATCATGTTTGTTTGCTACATTTCCTCTAGCTTTCTCCTAGAAAATACGAATGTGTAGAGCTGGTGTCTCCATGTGGAACCATTGAGTGTTTCCCAGTAGAAAAGTAAATATTCCCTGATCAAAAATACCTTTGAAAGCAATAATGTCAATTGATAATATCCAGAAAACACAAACACAGGGGCTGTGGCAATATCAGGGCCCGAGTTAGCCAAAACAAATCCGGATATTTCCGATTTCATCCAGTCATATCCGGACAAAGTGGTGTCGAATTCGTATGCAATGGACCGGGAACAGCACAGTAAAAATGGATTTGGGGAAAAGCAAAGTGTTTTCATTAGGCAAGTGCATAAAATGTCATGTATACAAACAGAAATGTCATGTTTGTTTGCCGCAGTTCCTTTAGCTTTCTCCTAGAAAATACGAACGTGTACAACTGGTGTCTCCATGTGGAACGAATTAGAGTTTCTCAGTACAAAATTAAATGTTCCCTGAGGAAAAAAAAAAACTTTCACAAAAATAAAGTGCTTCTATAATCTTCAGAAAACACAAACACAGGGGCTGTGGCAATATCTGGGATTTAGAGAGTAAAAACTAAACCGCATATTTCTGGTTTCATCCAGTCATATCCAGACAAAGTGGTGTGGAATTCGTATGCAATGGACCGAGAAAATCACAGTAAGAATGGCTTTGGAGAAAAGCAAAGCCCTTTCGTTATGCAAGTGAATATAATGCCATCTATACAAACAGAAATATCATGTTTCTTTGCCACAGTTCCTCTAGGTTTCTCCCTAGAAAATACGAATGTGTAGAGCTGGTGTCTCCATGTGGAACCAATTAGCGTTTCCCAGTACAATATTAAATGTTCCCTGAGGGAAAAAAAAACTTTCACAAAAATAAAGTCATTCGATAATATCCAGAAAACACAAGCACAGGGGCTGTGGCAATATCTGGGATTTAGAGAGTAAAAACTAAACCGCATATTTCTGGTTTCATCCAGTCATATCCTGAAAAAGTGGTGTGGAATTTGTATGCAATCGACTGAGAAAATTGCAGTGAAAATGGTTTTGGAGAAAAGCAAAGTCTTTTCGTTAGGCAAGTCCATAAAATGCTATCTATACAAGGAGAAATGTCATGTTTGTTTGCCACAGTTCCTCTAGCTTTCTCGCTAGAAAATACGAATATGTAGAGCTGGTGTCTCCATGTTGAACCAATTAGAGTTTCCAAGTACAAAATTAAATGTTCCCTGAGGAAAAAAAAAACTTTCACAAAAATAAAGTCCTTCGATAATATCCAGAAAAAACAAACACAGGGGCTGTGGCAATATCTGGGATTGAGTTAGTAAAACAAAACCGGATATTTCCGAATTCATCCAGTCATATCCGGAAAAAGTGGTGTGGAATTTGTATGCAATGGAATGAAAAAATCACAGTAAATTGGTTTTGGAGAAAAGCAAAGTCCTTTCGTTAGGAAAGTGCATAAAATCTCATATATACAAACAGAAATATCATGTTTGTTTGCCGCAGTTCCTCTAGCTTTCTCCTAGAAAATACGAATGTGTAGAGCTGGTGACTCCATGTGGAACCATTGAGTATTTCCTAGTAGAAAAGTAAATATTCCCTGATAAAAAATATCTTTGAAAGCAATAATGTCAATTGATAATATCCAGAAAACACAAACACAGGGGCTGTGGCAATATCTAGGAATTAGATAGTAAAAACTAAGCCGCATATTTCTGTTTCATCCAGTCATATCCTGACAAACTGGTGTGGAATTCGTATGCAATGGACCTAGAAAATCACAGTAAAAATGGTTTTGGAGAAAAGCAAAGTCTTTTCATTAGGCAAGTGAATAAATGTTTTGTAAATAAACAGAAATATCATGTTTGTTTGCCGCAGTTCCTCTAGCTTTCTCCTAGAAAATACGAACGTGTAGAACTGGTGTCTCCATGTGGAACCAATTAGAATTTCCCAGTACAAAATTAAATGTTCCCTGACAAAAAAAAAACTTTCAAAACAATAAAGTCCTTCGATAATATCCAGAAAACACAAACACAGGATCTGTCACAGTATCTGGGATTGAGTTAGGCAAAACATAACTGGATATTTCCGGTTTCATCCAGTCATATCGGGAAAAAGTGCTGTGGAATTCCTATGAAATGGACCGAGAAAATCACAGTCAAAATGGTTTTGTAGAAAAGCAAAATCTTCTCGTTAGGCAAGTGCATAAAATGTCATGTATTCAAAGAGAAATATCACGTTTCTTTGCCGCAGTTCCTCTAGATTTCTCCTAGAAAATACGAATGTGTAGAGCTGGTGTCCCCATGTGGAACCAATTAGAGTTTCCCAGTGCAAAATTAAATGTTCCCTAGTAAAAAAAAGCATTCAAAACAATAAAGTCCTTCGATAATATCCAGAAAACACAAACACAGGGGCTGTGGCAATCTGGGATTGAGTTAGCCAAAACAAAACCGGATATTTCCAGTTTCATCCAGACATATCCAGAGAAAGTGATGTGGAATTTGTATGCAATGGACTGAAAAAAATTACAGCAAAAGTGGTTTTGGAGAAAAGCAAAGTGTTTTCGTTAGGCAAGTGCATAAAATGTCATGTATACAAACAGAAATATCATGTTTCTTTGCCGCAGTTCCTCTAGCTTTCTCCTAGAAAATACGAACGTGTACAGCTGGTGTCTCCATGTGGAACGAATTAGAGTTTCTCAGTACAAAATTAAATGTTCCCTGAAGAAAAAAAAAACTTTCACAAAAATAAAGTGCTTCTATAATCTTCAGAAAACACAAACACAGGGGCTGTGGCAATATCTGGGATTTAGAGAGTAAAAACTAAACCGCATATTTCTGGTTTCATCCAGTCATATCCAGACAAAGTGGTGTGGAATTCGTATGCAATGGACCGAGAAAATCACAGTAAAAATGGCTTTGGAGAAAAGCAAAGTCCTTTCGTTATGCAAGTGAATATAATGCCATCTATACAAACAGAAATATCATGTTTCTTTGCCACAGTTCCTCTAGCTTTCTCCTAGAAAATACGAACGTGTAGAACTGGTGTCTCCATGTGGAACCAATTAGAGTTTCCCAGTACAAAATTAAATGTTCCCTGACAAAAAAAAAAAAAAACTTTCAAAACAATAAAGTCCTTCGATAATATCCAGAAAACACAAACACAGGATCTGTCACAGTATCTGGGATTGAGTTAGGCAAAACATAACTGGATATTACCGGTTTCATCCAGTCAAATCCGGACAAATTCGTGTGGAATTCCTATGCAATGGACCGATAACATCACAGTAAAAATGGCTTTGGAGAAAAAGCAAAGTCATTTCGTTAGGCAAGTGCATAAAATGCCATCTATATAAACAGAAATATCATGTTCCTTTGCCACAGTTCCTCTAGATTTCTCCCTAGAAAATACGAATCCTTAGAGCTGGTGTCTCCATGTGAAACCAATTAGAGTTTCCCAGTACAAAATTAAATGTTACCAGATTAAAAAAAAATAAAACTTTCAAAACAATAAAGTACTTCGATAATATCCAGAAAACACAAACACAGGGGCTGTGGTAATATCTGGGATTCAGTTAGCCAAAACACAACTGGATATTTCTGGTTTCATTCAGTCATATCCGGACAAAGTGGTGTGGAATTCGTATGCAATGGATTGAGAAAATCACAGTAAAAATGGCTTTGGAGAAGAGCAAAGTCCTTTCGTTAGGCAAGTGCATAAAATGTCATGTACACAAACAGAAATATCATGTTTGCTTGCCACAGTTCCTCTAGCTTTCTCCCTAGAAAATACGAATGTGTAGAGCTGGTGTCTCCTTGTTGAACCAATTAGAGTTTCCCAGTAGAAAACTAAATGTTACCAGATTAAAAAAAATAAAACTTTCAAAACAATAAAATCCTTCGATAATATCCAGAAAACACAAACACAGGGGCTGTGGCAATATCTGGGATTGAGTTAGCTAAAACAAATCCGGATATTTCCGATTTCATCCAGTCATATCCGGAAAAAGTGGTGTGGAATTTGTATGCAATGGAATGAGAAAATCACAGTAAATTGGTTTTGGAGAAAAGCAAAGTCCTTTCGTTAGGAAAGTGCATAAAATCTCATGTATACAAACAGAAATATCATGTTTGTTTGCTACATTTCCTCTAGCTTTCTCCTAGAAAATACGAATGTGTAGAGCTGGTGTCTCCATGTGGAACCATTGAGTGTTTCCCAGTAGAAAAGTAAATATTCCCTGATCAAAAATACCTTTGAAAGCAATAATGTCAATTGATAATATCCAGAAAACACAAACACAGGGGCTGTGGCAATATCAGGGCCCGAGTTAGCCAAAACAAATCCGGATATTTCCGATTTCATCCAGTCATATCCGGACAAAGTGGTGTCGAATTCGTATGCAATGGACCGGGAACAGCACAGTAAAAATGGATTTGGGGAAAAGCAAAGTGTTTTCATTAGGCAAGTGCATAAAATGTCATGTATACAAACAGAAATGTCATGTTTGTTTGCCGCAGTTCCTTTAGCTTTCTCCTAGAAAATACGAACGTGTACAGCTGGTGTCTCCATGTGGAACGAATTAGAGTTTCTCAGTACAAAATTAAATGTTCCCTGAGGAAAAAAAAAACTTTCACAAAAATAAAGTGCTTCTATAATCTTCAGAAAACACAAACACAGGGGCTGTGGCAATATCTGGGATTTAGAGAGTAAAAACTAAACCGCATATTTCTGGTTTCATCCAGTCATATCCAGACAAAGTGGTGTGGAATTCGTATGCAATGGACCGAGAAAATCACAGTAAGAATGGCTTTGGAGAAAAGCAAAGCCCTTTCGTTATGCAAGTGAATATAATGCCATCTATACAAACAGAAATATCATGTTTCTTTGCCACAGTTCCTCTAGGTTTCTCCCTAGAAAATACGAATGTGTAGAGCTGGTGTCTCCATGTGGAACCAATTAGCGTTTCCCAGTACAATATTAAATGTTCCCTGAGGGAAAAAAAAACTTTCACAAAAATAAAGTCATTCGATAATATCCAGAAAACACAAGCACAGGGGCTGTGGCAATATCTGGGATTTAGAGAGTAAAAACTAAACCGCATATTTCTGGTTTCATCCAGTCATATCCTGAAAAAGTGGTGTGGAATTTGTATGCAATCGACTGAGAAAATTGCAGTGAAAATGGTTTTGGAGAAAAGCAAAGTCTTTTCGTTAGGCAAGTCCATAAAATGCTATCTATACAAGGAGAAATGTCATGTTTGTTTGCCACAGTTCCTCTAGCTTTCTCGCTAGAAAATACGAATATGTAGAGCTGGTGTCTCCATGTTGAACCAATTAGAGTTTCCAAGTACAAAATTAAATGTTCCCTGAGGAAAAAAAAAACTTTCACAAAAATAAAGTCCTTCGATAATATCCAGAAAAAACAAACACAGGGGCTGTGGCAATATCTGGGATTGAGTTAGTAAACCAAAACCGGATATTTCCGAATTCATCCAGTCATATCCGGAAAAAGTGGTGTGGAATTTGTATGCAATGGAATGAAAAAATCACAGTAAATTGGTTTTGGAGAAAAGCAAAGTCCTTTCGTTAGGAAAGTGCATAAAATCTCATATATACAAACAGAAATATCATGTTTGTTTGCCGCAGTTCCTCTAGCTTTCTCCTAGAAAATACGAATGTGTAGAGCTGGTGACTCCATGTGGAACCATTGAGTATTTCCTAGTAGAAAAGTAAATATTCCCTGATAAAAAATATCTTTGAAAGCAATAATGTCAATTGATAATATCCAGAAAACACAAACACAGGGGCTGTGGCAATATCTAGGAATTAGATAGTAAAAACTAAGCCGCATATTTCTGTTTCATCCAGTCATATCCTGACAAACTGGTGTGGAATTCGTATGCAATGGACCTAGAAAATCACAGTAAAAATGGTTTTGGAGAAAAGCAAAGTCTTTTCATTAGGCAAGTGAATAAATGTTTTGTAAATAAACAGAAATATCATGTTTGTTTGCCGCAGTTCCTCTAGCTTTCTCCTAGAAAATACGAACGTGTAGAACTGGTGTCTCCATGTGGAACCAATTAGAATTTCCCAGTACAAAATTAAATGTTCCCTGACAAAAAAAAAAAACTTTCAAAACAATAAAGTCCTTCGATAATATCCAGAAAACACAAACACAGGATCTGTCACAGTATCTGGGATTGAGTTAGGCAAAACATAACTGGATATTTCCGGTTTCATCCAGTCATATCGGGAAAAAGTGCTGTGGAATTCCTATGAAATGGACCGAGAAAATCACAGTCAAAATGGTTTTGTAGAAAAGCAAAATCTTCTCGTTAGGCAAGTGCATAAAATGTCATGTATTCAAAGAGAAATATCACGTTTCTTTGCCGCAGTTCCTCTAGATTTCTCCTAGAAAATACGAATGTGTAGAGCTGGTGTCCCCATGTGGAACCAATTAGAGTTTCCCAGTGCAAAATTAAATGTTCCCTAGTAAAAAAAAGCATTCAAAACAATAAAGTCCTTCGATAATATCCAGAAAACACAAACACAGGGGCTGTGGCAATCTGGGATTGAGTTAGCCAAAACAAAACCGGATATTTCCAGTTTCATCCAGACATATCCAGAGAAAGTGATGTGGAATTTGTATGCAATGGACTGAAAAAAATTACAGCAAAAGTGGTTTTGGAGAAAAGCAAAGTGTTTTCGTTAGGCAAGTGCATAAAATGTCATGTATACAAACAGAAATATCATGTTTCTTTGCCGCAGTTCCTCTAGCTTTCTCCTAGAAAATACGAACGTGTACAGCTGGTGTCTCCATGTGGAACGAATTAGAGTTTCTCAGTACAAAATTAAATGTTCCCTGAAGAAAAAAAAAACTTTCACAAAAATAAAGTGCTTCTATAATCTTCAGAAAACACAAACACAGGGGCTGTGGCAATATCTGGGATTTAGAGAGTAAAAACTAAACCGCATATTTCTGGTTTCATCCAGTCATATCCAGACAAAGTGGTGTGGAATTCGTATGCAATGGACCGAGAAAATCACAGTAAAAATGGCTTTGGAGAAAAGCAAAGTCCTTTCGTTATGCAAGTGAATATAATGCCATCTATACAAACAGAAATATCATGTTTCTTTGCCACAGTTCCTCTAGCTTTCTCCTAGAAAATACGAACGTGTAGAACTGGTGTCTCCATGTGGAACCAATTAGAGTTTCCCAGTACAAAATTAAATGTTCCCTGACAAAAAAAAAAAAAAACTTTCAAAACAATAAAGTCCTTCGATAATATCCAGAAAACACAAACACAGGATCTGTCACAGTATCTGGGATTGAGTTAGGCAAAACATAACTGGATATTACCGGTTTCATCCAGTCAAATCCGGACAAATTCGTGTGGAATTCCTATGCAATGGACCGATAACATCACAGTAAAAATGGCTTTGGAGAAAAAGCAAAGTCATTTCGTTAGGCAAGTGCATAAAATGCCATCTATATAAACAGAAATATCATGTTCCTTTGCCACAGTTCCTCTAGATTTCTCCCTAGAAAATACGAATCCTTAGAGCTGGTGTCTCCATGTGAAACCAATTAGAGTTTCCCAGTACAAAATTAAATGTTACCAGATTAAAAAAAAATAAAACTTTCAAAACAATAAAGTACTTCGATAATATCCAGAAAACACAAACACAGGGGCTGTGGTAATATCTGGGATTCAGTTAGCCAAAACACAACTGGATATTTCTGGTTTCATTCAGTCATATCCGGACAAAGTGGTGTGGAATTCGTATGCAATGGATTGAGAAAATCACAGTAAAAATGGCTTTGGAGAAGAGCAAAGTCCTTTCGTTAGGCAAGTGCATAAAATGTCATGTACACAAACAGAAATATCATGTTTGCTTGCCACAGTTCCTCTAGCTTTCTCCCTAGAAAATACGAATGTGTAGAGCTGGTGTCTCCTTGTTGAACCAATTAGAGTTTCCCAGTAGAAAACTAAATGTTACCAGATTAAAAAAAATAAAACTTTCAAAACAATAAAATCCTTCGATAATATCCAGAAAACACAAACACAGGGGCTGTGGCAATATCTGGGATTGAGTTAGCTAAAACAAATCCGGATATTTCCGATTTCATCCAGTCATATCCGGAAAAAGTGGTGTGGAATTTGTATGCAATGGAATGAGAAAATCACAGTAAATTGGTTTTGGAGAAAAGCAAAGTCCTTTCGTTAGGAAAGTGCATAAAATCTCATGTATACAAACAGAAATATCATGTTTGTTTGCTACATTTCCTCTAGCTTTCTCCTAGAAAATACGAATGTGTAGAGCTGGTGTCTCCATGTGGAACCATTGAGTGTTTCCCAGTAGAAAAGTAAATATTCCCTGATCAAAAATACCTTTGAAAGCAATAATGTCAATTGATAATATCCAGAAAACACAAACACAGGGGCTGTGGCAATATCAGGGACCGAGTTAGCCAAAACAAATCCGGATGTTTCCGATTTCATCCAGTCATATCCGGACAAAGTGGTGTCGAATTCGTATGCAATGGACCGGGAACAGCACAGTAAAAATGGATTTGGGGAAAAGCAAAGTGTTTTCATTAGGCAAGTGCATAAAATGTCATGTATACAAACAGAAATGTCATGTTTGTTTGTCGCAGTTCCTCTAGCTTTCTCCTAGAAAATACGAACGTGTACAGCTGGTGTCTCCATGTGGAACGAATTAGAGTTTCTCAGTACAAAATTAAATGTTCCCTGAGGAAAAAAAAAACTTTCACAAAAATAAAGTGCTTCTATAATCTTCAGAAAACACAAACACAGGGGCTGTGGCAATATCTGGGATTTAGAGAGTAAAAACTAAACCGCATATTTCTGGTTTCATCCAGTCATATCCAGACAAAGTGGTGTGGAATTCGTATGCAATGGACCGAGAAAATCACAGTAAAAATGGCTTTGGAGAAAAGCAAAGTCCTTTCGTTATGCAAGTGAATATAATGCCATCTATACAAACAGAAATATCATGTTTCTTTGCCACAGTTCCTCTAGGTTTCTCCCTAGAAAATACGAATGTGTAGAGCTGGTGACTCCATGTGGAACCAATTAGCGTTTCCCAGTACAATATTAAATGTTCCCTGAGGGAAAAAAAAACTTTCACAAAAATAAAGTCATTCGAGAATATCCAGAAAACACAAGCACAGGGGCTGTGGCAATATCTGGGATTTAGAGAGTAAAAACTAAACCGCATATTTCTGGTTTCATCCAGTCATATCCTGAAAAAGTGGTGTGGAATTTGTATGCAATCGACTGAGAAAATTGCAGTGAAAATGGTTCTGGAGAAAAGCAAAGTCTTTTCGTTAGGCAAGTCCATAAAATGCTATCTATACAAGGAGAAATGTCATGTTTGTTTGCCACAGTTCCTCTAGCTTTCTCGCTAGAAAATACGAATATGTAGAGCTGGTGTCTCCATGTTGAACCAATTAGAGTTTCCAAGTACAAAATTAAATGTTCCCTGAGGAAAAAAAAAAAACTTTCACAAAAATAAAGTCCTTCGATAATATCCAGAAAACACAAACTCAGGGGCTGTGGCAATATCTGGGATTGAGTTAGCTAAAACAAAACCGGATATTTCCGAATTCATCCAGTCATATCCGGAAAAAGTGCTGTGGAATTTGTATGCAATGGAATGAAAAAATCACAGTAAATTGGTTTTGGAGAAAAGCAAAGTCCTTTCGTTAGGAAAGTGCATAAAATCTCATATATACAAACAGAAATATCATGTTTGTTTGCCGCAGTTCCTCTAGCTTTCTCCTAGAAAATACGAATGTGTAGAGCTGGTGACTCCATGTGGAACCATTGAGTATTTCCTAGTAGAAAAGTAAATATTCCCTGATAAAAAATATCTTTGAAAGCAATAATGTCAATTGATAATATCCAGAAAACACAAACACAGGGGCTGTGGCAATATCTAGGAATTAGATAGTAAAAACTAAGCCGCATATTTCTTGTTTCATCCAGTCATATCCTGACAAACTGGTGTGGAATTCGTATGCAATGGACCTAGAAAATCACAGTAAAAATGGTTTTGGAGAAAAGCAAAGTCTTTTCGTTAGGCAAGTGAATAAATGTTTTGTAAATAAACAGAAATATCATGTTTGTTTGCCGCAGTTCCTCTAGCTTTCTCCTAGAAAATACGAACGTGTAGAACTGGTGTCTCCATGTGGAACCAATTAGAATTTCCCAGTACAAAATTAAATGTTCCCTGACAAAAAAAAAAAAAAAAAAACTTTCAAAACAATAAAGTCCTTCGATAATATCCAGAAAACACAAACACAGGATCTGTCACAGTATCTGGGATTGAGTTAGGCAAAACATAACTGGATATTTCCGGTTTCATCCAGTCATATCGGGAAAAAGTGCTGTGGAATTCCTATGAAATGGACCGAGAAAATCACAGTCAAAATGGTTTTGTAGAAAAGCAAAATCTTCTCGTTAGGCAAGTGCATAAAATGTCATGTATTCAAAGAGAAATATCACGTTTCTTTGCCGCAGTTCCTCTAGATTTCTCCTAGAAAATACGAATGTGTAGAGCTGGTGTCCCCATGTGGAACCAATTAGAGTTTCCCAGTGCAAAATTAAATGTTCCCTAGTAAAAAAAAGCATTCAAAACAATAAAGTCCTTCGATAATATCCAGAAAACACAAACACAGGGGCTGTGGCAATCTGGGATTGAGTTAGCCAAAACAAAACCGGATATTTCCAGTTTCATCCAGACATATCCAGAGAAAGTGATGTGGAATTCGTATGCAATGGACTGAAAAAAATTACAGCAAAAGTGGTTTTGGAGAAAAGCAAAGTGTTTTCGTTAGGCAAGTGCATAAAATGTCATGTATACAAACAGAAATATCATGTTTCTTTGCCGCAGTTCCTCTAGCTTTCTCCTAGAAAATACGAACGTGTACAGCTGGTGTCTCCATGTGGAACGAATTAGAGTTTCTCAGTACAAAATTAAATGTTCCCTGAAGAAAAAAAAAACTTTCACAAAAATAAAGTCCTTCGATAATATCCAGAAAACACAAACACAGGGGCTGTGGCAATATCTGGGATTTAGAGAGTAAAAACTAAACCGCATATTTCTGGTTTCATCCAGTCATATCCAGACAAAGTGGTGTGGAATTCGGATGCAATGGACCGAGAAAATCACAGTAAAAATGGCTTTGGAGAAAAGCAAAGTCCTTTCGTTATGCAAGTGAATATAATGCCATCTATACAAACAGAAATATCATGTTTCTTTGCCACAGTTCCTCTAGCTTTCTCCTAGAAAATACGAATGTGTAGAACTGGTGTCTCCATGTGGAACCAATTAGAGTTTCCCAGTACAAAATTAAATGTTCCCTGACAAAAAAAAAACTTTCAAAACAATAAAGTCCTTCGATAATATCCAGAAAACACAAACACAGGATCTGTCACAGTATCTGGGATTGAGTTAGGCAAAACATAACTGGATATTACCGGTTTCATCCAGTCAAATCCGGACAAATACGTGTGGAATTCCTATGCAATGGACCGATAAAATCACAGTAAAAATGGCTTTGGAGAAAAAGCAAAGTCATTTCGTTAGGCAAGTGCATAAAATGCCATCTATATAAACAGAAATATCATGTTCCTTTGCCACAGTTCCTCTAGATTTCTCCCTAGAAAATACGAATCCTTAGAGCGGGTGTCTCCATGTGAAACCAATTAGAGTTTCCCAGTACAAAATTAAATGTTATCAGATTAAAAAAAATAAAACTTTCAAAACAATAAAGTACTTCGATAATATCCAGAAAACACAAACACAGGGGCTGTGGTAATATCTGGGATTCAGTTAGCCAAAACACAACTGGATATGTCTGGTTTCATTCAGTCATATCCGGACAAAGTGGTGTGGAATTCGTTTGCAATGGATTGAGAAAATCACAGTAAAAATGGCTTTGGAGAAGAGCAAAGTCCTTTCGTTAGGCAAGTGCATAAAATGTCATGTACACAAACAGAAATATCATGTTTGCTTGCCACAGTTCCTCTAGCTTTCTCCCTAGAAAATACGAATGTGTAGAGCTGGTGTCTCCTTGTTGAACCAATTAGAGTTTCCCAGTAGAAAACTAAATGTTACCAGATTAAAAAAAATAAAACTTTCAAAACAATAAAATCCTTCGATAATATCCAGAAAACACAAACACAGGGGCTGTGGCAATATCTGGGATTGAGTTAGCTAAAACAAAACCGGATATTTCCGATTTCATCCAGTCATATCCGGAAAAAGTGGTGTGGAATTTGTATGCAATGGAATGAGAAAATCACAGTAAATTGGTTTTGGAGAAAAGCAAAGTCCTTTCATTAGGAAAGTGCATAAAATCTCATATATACAAACAGAAATATCATGTTTGTTTGCTACATTTCCTCTAGCTTTCTCCTAGAAAATACGAATGTGTAGAGCTGGTGTCTCCATGTGGAACCATTGAGTGTTTCCCAGTAGAAAAGTAAATATTCCCTGATCAAAAATACCTTTGAAAGCAATAATGTCAATTGATAATATCCAGAAAACACAAACACAGGGGCTGTGGCAATATCAGGGACCGAGTTAGCCAAAACAAATCCGGATATTTCCGATTTCATCCAGTCATATCCGGACAAAGTGGTGTCGAATTCGTATGCAATGGACCGGGAACAGCACAGTAAAAATGGATTTGGGGAAAAGCAAAGTGTTTTCATTAGGCAAGTGCATAAAATGTCCTGTATACAAACAGAAATGTCATGTTTGTTTGCCACAGTTCCTCTAGCTTTCTCCTAGAAAATACGAACGTGTACAGCTGGTGTCTCCATGTGGAACGAATTAGAGTTTCTCAGTACAAAATTAAATGTTCCCTGAGGAAAAAAAAACTTTCACAAAAATAAAGTGCTTCTATAATCTTCAGAAAACACAAACACAGGGGCTGTGGCAATATCTGGGATTTAGAGAGTAAAAACTAAACCGCATATTTCTGGTTTCATCCAGTCATATCCAGACAAAGTGGTGTGGAATTCGTATGCAATGGACCGAGAAAATCACAGTAAAAATGGCTTTGGAGAAAAGCAAAGTCCTTTCGTTATGCAAGTGAATATAATGCCATCTATACAAACAGAAATATCATGTTTCTTTGCCACAGTTCCTCTAGGTTTCTCCCTAGAAAATACGAATGTGTAGAGCTGGTGTCTCCATGTGGAACCAATTAGCGTTTCCCAGTACAATATTAAATGTTCCCTGAGGAAAAAAAAAAAACTTTCACAAAAATAAAGTCATTCGATAATATCCAGAAAACACAAGCACAGGGGCTGTGGCAATATCTGGGATTTAGAGAGTAAAAACTAAACCGCATATTTCTGGTTTCATCCAGTCATATCCTGAAAAAGTGGTGTGGAATTTGTATGCAATCGACTGAGAAAATTGCAGTGAAAATGGTTTTGGAGAAAAGCAAAGTCTTTTCGTTAGGCAAGTCCATAAAATGCTATCTATACAAGGAGAAATGTCATGTTTGTTTGCCACAGTTCCTCTAGCTTTCTCGCTAGAAAATACGAATATGTAGAGCTGGTGTCTCCATGTTGAACCAATTAGAGTTTCCAAGTACAAAATTAAATGTTCCCTGAGGAAAAAAAAAAAACTTTCACAAAAATAAAGTCATTCGATAATATCCAGAAAACACAAGCACAGGGGCTGTGCCAATATCTGGGATTGAGTTAGTAAAACAAAACCGGATATTTCCGAATTCATCCAGTCATATCCGGAAAAAGTGGTGTGGAATTTGTATGCAATGGAATGAAAAAATCACAGTAAATTGGTTTTGGAGAAAAGCAAAGTCCTTTCGTTAGGAAAGTGCATAAAATCTCATATATACAAACAGAAATATCATGTTTCTTTGTCGCAGTTCCTCTAGCTTTCTCCTAGAAAATACGAATGTGTAGAGCTGGTGACTCCATGTGGAACCATTGAGTATTTCCTAGTAGAAAAGTAAATATTCCCTGATAAAAAATATCTTTGAAAGCAATAATGTCAATTGATAATATCCAGAAAACACAAACACAGGGGCTGTGGCAATATCTAGGAATTAGATAGTAAAAACTAAGCCGCATATTTCTTGTTTCATCCAGTCATATCCTGACAAACTGGTGTGGAATTCGTATGCAATGGACCTAGAAAATCACAGTAAAAATGGTTTTGGAGAAAAGCAAAGTCTTTTCGTTAGGCAAGTGAATAAATGTTTTGTAAATAAACAGAAATATCATGTTTGTTTGCCGCAGTTCCTCTAGCTTTCTCCTAGAAAATACGAACGTGTAGAACTGGTGTCTCCATGTGGAACCAATTAGAATTTCCCAGTACAAAATTAAATGTTCCCTGACAAAAAAAAAAAAAAAAACTTTCAAAACAATAAAGTCCTTCGATAATATCCAGAAAACACAAACACAGGATCTGTCACAGTATCTGGGATTGAGTTAGGCAAAACATAACTGGATATTTCCGGTTTCATCCAGTCATATCGGGAAAAAGTGCTGTGGAATTCCTATGAAATGGACCGAGAAAATCACAGTCAAAATGGTTTTGTAGAAAAGCAAAATCTTCTCGTTAGGCAAGTGCATAAAATGTCATGTATTCAAAGAGAAATATCACGTTTCTTTGCCGCAGTTCCTCTAGATTTCTCCTAGAAAATACGAATGTGTAGAGCTGGTGTCCCCATGTGGAACCAATTAGAGTTTCCCAGTGCAAAATTAAATGTTCCCTAGTAAAAAAAAAGCATTCAAAACAATAAAGTCCTTCGATAATATCCAGAAAACACAAACACAGGGGCTGTGGCAATCTGGGATTGAGTTAGCCAAAACAAAACCGGATATTTCCAGTTTCATCCAGACATATCCAGAGAAAGTGATGTGGAATTCGTATGCAATGGATTGAAAAAAATTACAGCAAAAGTGGTTTTGGAGAAAAGCAAAGTGTTTTCGTTAGGCAAGTGCATAAAATGTCATGTATACAAACAGAAATATCATGTTTCTTTGCCGCAGTTCCTCTAGCTTTCTCCTAGAAAATACGAACGTGTACAGCTGGTGTCTCCATGTGGAACCAATTAGAGTTTCTCAGTACAAAATTAAATGTTCCCTGAGGGAAAAAAAAAACTTTCACAAAAATAAAGTCCTTCGATAATATCCAGAAAACACAAACACAGGGGCTGTGGCAATATCTGGGATTTAGAGAGTAAAAACTAAACCGCATATTTCTGGTTTCATCCAGTCATATCCAGACAAAGTGGTGTGGAATTCGTATGCAATGGACCGAGAAAATCACAGTAAAAATGGCTTTGGAGAAAAGCAAAATCCTTTCGTTATGCAAGTGAATATAATGCCATCTATACAAACAGAAATATCATGTTTCTTTGCCACAGTTCCTCTAGCTTTCTCCTAGAAAATACGAATGTGTAGAACTGGTGTCTCCATGTGGAACCAATTAGAGTTTCCCAGTACAAAATTAAATGTTCCCTGACAAAAAAAAACTTTCAAAACAATAAAGTCCTTCGATAATATCCAGAAAACACAAACACAGGATCTGTCACAGTATCTGGGATTGAGTTAGGCAAAACATAACTGGATATTACCGGTTTCATCCAGTCAAATCCGGACAAATACGTGTGGAATTCCTATGCAATGGACCGATAAAATCACAGTAAAAATGGCTTTGGAGAAAAAGCAAAGTCATTTCGTTAGGCAAGTGCATAAAATGCCATCTATATAAACAGAAATATCATGTTCCTTTGCCACAGTTCCTCTAGATTTCTCCCTAGAAAATACGAATCCTTAGAGCGGGTGTCTCCATGTGAAACCAATTAGAGTTTCCCAGTACAAAATTAAATGTTATCAGATTAAAAAAAATAAAACTTTCAAAACAATAAAGTACTTCGATAATATCCAGAAAACACAAACACAGGGGCTGTGGTAATATCTGGGATTCAGTTAGCCAAAACACAACTGGATATGTCTGGTTTCATTCAGTCATATCCGGACAAAGTGGTGTGGAATTCGTTTGCAATGGATTGAGAAAATCACAGTAAAAATGGCTTTGGAGAAGAGCAAAGTCCTTTCGTTAGGCAAGTGCATAAAATGTCATGTACACAAACAGAAATATCATGTTTGCTTGCCACAGTTCCTCTAGCTTTCTCCCTAGAAAATACGAATGTGTAGAGCTGGTGTCTCCTTGTTGAACCAATTAGAGTTTCCCAGTAGAAAACTAAATGTTACCAGATTAAAAAAAATAAAACTTTCAAAACAATAAAATCCTTCGATAATATCCAGAAAACACAAACACAGGGGCTGTGGCAATATCTGGGATTGAGTTAGCTAAAACAAAACCGGATATTTCCGATTTCATCCAGTCATATCCGGAAAAAGTGGTGTGGAATTTGTATGCAATGGAATGAGAAAATCACAGTAAATTGGTTTTGGAGAAAAGCAAAGTCCTTTCATTAGGAAAGTGCATAAAATCTCATATATACAAACAGAAATATCATGTTTGTTTGCTACATTTCCTCTAGCTTTCTCCTAGAAAATACGAATGTGTAGAGCTGGTGTCTCCATGTGGAACCATTGAGTGTTTCCCAGTAGAAAAGTAAATATTCCCTGATCAAAAATACCTTTGAAAGCAATAATGTCAATTGATAATATCCAGAAAACACAAACACAGGGGCTGTGGCAATATCAGGGCCCGAGTTAGCCAAAACAAATCCGGATATTTCCGATTTCATCCAGTCATATCCGGACAAAGTGGTGTCGAATTCGTATGCAATGGACCGGGAACAGCACAGTAAAAATGGATTTGGGGAAAAGCAAAGTGTTTTCATTAGGCAAGTGCATAAAATGTCCTGTATACAAACAGAAATGTCATGTTTGTTTGCCACAGTTCCTCTAGCTTTCTCCTAGAAAATACGAACGTGTACAGCTGGTGTCTCCATGTGGAACGAATTAGAGTTTCTCAGTACAAAATTAAATGTTCCCTGAGGAAAAAAAAACTTTCACAAAAATAAAGTGCTTCTATAATCTTCAGAAAACACAAACACAGGGGCTGTGGCAATATCTGGGATTTAGAGAGTAAAAACTAAACCGCATATTTCTGGTTTCATCCAGTCATATCCAGACAAAGTGGTGTGGAATTCGTATGCAATGGACCGAGAAAATCACAGTAAAAATGGCTTTGGAGAAAAGCAAAGTCCTTTCGTTATGCAAGTGAATATAATGCCATCTATACAAACAGAAATATCATGTTTCTTTGCCACAGTTCCTCTAGGTTTCTCCCTAGAAAATACGAATGTGTAGAGCTGGTGTCTCCATGTGGAACCAATTAGCGTTTCCCAGTACAATATTAAATGTTCCCTGAGGAAAAAAAAAAAACTTTCACAAAAATAAAGTCATTCGATAATATCCAGAAAACACAAGCACAGGGGCTGTGGCAATATCTGGGATTTAGAGAGTAAAAACTAAACCGCATATTTCTGGTTTCATCCAGTCATATCCTGAAAAAGTGGTGTGGAATTTGTATGCAATCGACTGAGAAAATTGCAGTGAAAATGGTTTTGGAGAAAAGCAAAGTCTTTTCGTTAGGCAAGTCCATAAAATGCTATCTATACAAGGAGAAATGTCATGTTTGTTTGCCACAGTTCCTCTAGCTTTCTCGCTAGAAAATACGAATATGTAGAGCTGGTGTCTCCATGTTGAACCAATTAGAGTTTCCAAGTACAAAATTAAATGTTCCCTGAGGAAAAAAAAAAAACTTTCACAAAAATAAAGTCATTCGATAATATCCAGAAAACACAAGCACAGGGGCTGTGCCAATATCTGGGATTGAGTTAGTAAAACAAAACCGGATATTTCCGAATTCATCCAGTCATATCCGGAAAAAGTGGTGTGGAATTTGTATGCAATGGAATGAAAAAATCACAGTAAATTGGTTTTGGAGAAAAGCAAAGTCCTTTCGTTAGGAAAGTGCATAAAATCTCATATATACAAACAGAAATATCATGTTTCTTTGTCGCAGTTCCTCTAGCTTTCTCCTAGAAAATACGAATGTGTAGAGCTGGTGACTCCATGTGGAACCATTGAGTATTTCCTAGTAGAAAAGTAAATATTCCCTGATAAAAAATATCTTTGAAAGCAATAATGTCAATTGATAATATCCAGAAAACACAAACACAGGGGCTGTGGCAATATCTAGGAATTAGATAGTAAAAACTAAGCCGCATATTTCTTGTTTCATCCAGTCATATCCTGACAAACTGGTGTGGAATTCGTATGCAATGGACCTAGAAAATCACAGTAAAAATGGTTTTGGAGAAAAGCAAAGTCTTTTCATTAGGCAAGTGAATAAATGTTTTGTAAATAAACAGAAATATCATGTTTGTTTGCCGCAGTTCCTCTAGCTTTCTCCTAGAAAATACGAACGTGTAGAACTGGTGTCTCCATGTGGAACCAATTAGAATTTCCCAGTACAAAATTAAATGTTCCCTGACAAAAAAAAAAAAAAACTTTCAAAACAATAAAGTCCTTCGATAATATCCAGAAAACACAAACACAGGATCTGTCACAGTATCTGGGATTGAGTTAGGCAAAACATAACTGGATATTTCCGGTTTCATCCAGTCATATCGGGACAAAGTGCTGTGGAATTCCTATGAAATGGACCGAGAAAATCACAGTCAAAATGGTTTTGTAGAAAAGCAAAATCTTCTCGTTAGGCAAGTGCATAAAATGTCATGTATTCAAAGAGAAATATCACGTTTCTTTGCCGCAGTTCCTCTAGATTTCTCCTAGAAAATACGAATGTGTAGAGCTGGTGTCCCCATGTGGAACCAATTAGAGTTTCCCAGTGCAAAATTAAATGTTCCCTAGTAAAAAAAAAGCATTCAAAACAATAAAGTCCTTCGATAATATCCAGAAAACACAAACACAGGGGCTGTGGCAATCTGGGATTGAGTTAGCCAAAACAAAACCGGATATTTCCAGTTTCATCCAGACATATCCAGAGAAAGTGATGTGGAATTCGTATGCAATGGATTGAAAAAAATTACAGCAAAAGTGGTTTTGGAGAAAAGCAAAGTGTTTTCGTTAGGCAAGTGCATAAAATGTCATGTATACAAACAGAAATATCATGTTTCTTTGCCGCAGTTCCTCTAGCTTTCTCCTAGAAAATACGAACGTGTACAGCTGGTGTCTCCATGTGGAACCAATTAGAGTTTCTCAGTACAAAATTAAATGTTCCCTGAGGGAAAAAAAAAAAACTTTCACAAAAATAAAGTCCTTCGATAATATCCAGAAAACACAAACACAGGGGCTGTGGCAATATCTGGGATTTAGAGAGTAAAAACTAAACCGCATATTTCTGGTTTCATCCAGTCATATCCAGACAAAGTGGTGTGGAATTCGTATGCAATGGACCGAGAAAATCACAGTAAAAATGGCTTTGGAGAAAAGCAAAATCCTTTCGTTATGCAAGTGAATATAATGCCATCTATACAAACAGAAATATCATGTTTCTTTGCCACAGTTCCTCTAGCTTTCTCCTAGAAAATACGAATGTGTAGAACTGGTGTCTCCATGTGGAACCAATTAGAGTTTCCCAGTACAAAATTAAATGTTCCCTGACAAAAAAAAAAAACTTTCAAAACAATAAAGTCCTTCGATAATATCCAGAAAACACAAACACAGGATCTGTCACAGTATCTGGGATTGAGTTAGGCAAAACATAACTGGATATTACCGGTTTCATCCAGTCAAATCCGGACAAATTCGTGTGGAATTCCTATGCAATGGACCGATAACATCACAGTAAAAATGGCTTTGGAGAAAAAGCAAAGTCATTTCGTTAGGCAAGTGCATAAAATGCCATCTATATAAACAGAAATATCATGTTTCTTTGCCACAGTTCCTCTAGATTTCTCCCTAGAAAATACGAATCCTTAGAGCTGGTGTCTCCATGTGGAACCAATTAGAGTTTCCCAGTACAAAATTAAATGTTACCAGATTAAAAAAAAAAATAAAACTTTCAAAACAATAAAGTACTTCGATAATATCCAGAAAACACAAACACAGGGGCTGTGGTAATATCTGGGATTCAGTTAGCCAAAACACAACTGGATATTTCTGGTTTCATTCAGTCATATCCGGACAAAGTGGTGTGGAATTCGTATGCAATGAATTGAGAATATCACAGTAAAAATGGCTTTGGAGAAGAGCAAAGTCCTTTCGTTAGGCAAGTGCATAAAATGTCATGTACACAAACAGAAATATCATGTTTGCTTGCCACAGTTCCTCTAGCTTTCTCCCTAGAAAATACGAATGTGTAGAGCTGGTGTCTCCTTGTTGAACCAATTAGAGTTTCCCAGTAGAAAATTAAATGTTACCAGATTAAAAAAAATAAAACTTTCAAAACAATAAAATCCTTCGATAATATCCAGAAAACACAAACACAGGGGCTGTGGCAATATCTGGGATTGAGTTAGCTAAAACAAAACCGGATATTTCCGATTTCATCCAGTCATATCCGGAAAAAGTGGTGTGGAATTTGTATGCAATGGAATGAGAAAATCACAGTAAATTGGTTTTGGAGAAAAGCAAAGTCCTTTCGTTAGGAAAGTGCATAAAATCTCATATATACAAACAGAAATATCATGTTTGTTTGCTGCATTTCCTCTAGCTTTCTCCTAGAAAATACGAATGTGTAGAGCTGGTGTCTCCATGTGGAACCATTGAGTGTTTCCCAGTAGAAAAGTAAATATTCCCTGATCAAAAATACCATTGAAAGCAATAATGTCAATTGATAATATCCAGAAAACACAAACACAGGGGCTGTGGCAATATCAGGGACCGAGTTAGCCAAAACAAATCCGGATATTTCCGATTTCATCCAGTCATATCCGGACAAAGTGGTGTCGAATTCGTATGCAATGGACCGGGAACAGCACAGTAAAAATGGATTTGGGGAAAAGCAAAGTGTTTTCATTAGGCAAGTGCATAAAATGTCATGTATACAAACAGAAATGTCATGTTTGTTTGCCGCAGTTCCTCTAGCTTTCTCCTAGAAAATACGAACGTGTACAGCTGGTGTCTCCATGTGGAACGAATTAGAGTTTCTCAGTACAAAATTAAATGTTCCCTGAGGAAAAAAAAAAAACTTTCACAAAAATAAAGTGCTTCTATAATCTTCAGAAAACACAAACACAGGGGCTGTGGCAATATCTGGGATTTAGAGAGTAAAAACTAAACCGCATATTTCTGGTTTCATCCAGTCATATCCAGACAAAGTGGTGTGGAATTCGTATGCAATGGACCGAGAAAATCACAGTAAAAATGGCTTTGGAGAAAAGCAAAGTCCTTTCGTTATGCAAGTGAATATAATGCCATCTATACAAACAGAAATATCATGTTTCTTTGCCACAGTTCCTCTAGGTTTCTCCCTAGAAAATATTAATGTTTAGAGCTGGTGTCTCCATGTGGAACCAATTAGCGTTTCCCAGTACAATATTAAATGTTCCCTGAGGGAAAAAAAAAACTTTCACAAAAGTAAAGTCATTCGATAATATCCAGAAAACACAAGCACAGGAGCTGTGGCAATATCTGGGATTTAGAGAGTAAAAACTAAACCGCATATTTCTGGTTTCATCCAGTCATATCCTGAAAAAGTGGTGTGGAATTTATATGCAATCGACTGAGAAAATTGCAGTGAAAATGGTTTTGGAGAAAAGCAAAGTCTTTTCGTTAGGCAAGTCCATAAAATGCTATCTATACAAGGAGAAATGTCATGTTTGTTTGCCACAGTTCCTCTAGCTTTCTCGCTAGAAAATACGAATATGTAGAGCTGGTGTCTCCATGTTGAACCAATTAGAGTTTCCAAGTACAAAATTAAATGTTCCCTGAGGAAAAAAAAAAAAAAAACTTTCACAAAAACAAAGTCCTTCGATAATATCCAGAAAACACAAACAAAGGGGCTGTGCCAATATCTGGGATTGAGTTAGCTAAAACAAAACCGGATATTTCCGAATTCATCCAGTCATATCCGGAAAAAGTGCTGTGGAATTTGTATGCAATGGAATGAAAAAATCACAGTAAATTGGTTTTGGAGAAAAGCAAAGTCCTTTCGTTAGGAAAGTGCATAAAATCTCATATATACAAACAGAAATATCATGTTTGTTTGCCGCAGTTCCTCTAGCTTTCTCCTAGAAAATACGAATGTGTAGAGCTGGTGACTCCATGTGGAACCATTGAGTATTTCCTAGTAGAAAAGTAAATATTCCCTGATAAAAAATATCTTTGAAAGCAATAATGTCAATTGATAATATCCAGAAAACACAAACACAGGGGCTGTGGCAATATCTAGGAATTAGATAGTAAAAACTAAGCCGCATATTTCTTGTTTCATCCAGTCATATCCTGACAAACTGGTGTGGAATTCGTATGCAATGGACCTAGAAAATCACAGTAAAAATGGTTTTGGAGAAAAGCAAAGTCTTTTCATTAGGCAAGTGAATAAATGTTTTGTAAATAAACAGAAATATCATGTTTGTTTGCCGCAGTTCCTCTAGCTTTCTCCTAGAAAATACGAACGTGTAGAACTGGTTTCTCCATGTGGAACCAATTAGAGTTTCCCAGTACAAAATTAAATGTTCCCTGACAAAAAAAAAAAAAAAAAAACAAAAAACTTTCAAAACAATAAAGTCCTTCGATAATATCCAGAAAACACAAACACAGGATCTGTCACAGTATCTGGGATTGAGTTAGGCAAAACATAACTGGATATAACCGGTTTCATCCAGTCAAATCCGGACAAATTCGTGTGGAATTCCTATGCAATGGACCAATAAAATCACAGTAAAAATGGCTTTGGAGAAAAAGCAAAGTCATTTCGTTAGGCAAGTGCATAAAATTCCATCTATATAAACAGAAATATCATGTTTCTTTGCCACAGTTGCTCTAGATTTCTCCCTAGAAAATACGAATCCTTAGAGCTGGTGTCTCCATGTGAAACCAATTAGAGTTTCCCAGTACAAAATTAAATGTTACCAGATTAAAAAAAAATAAAACTTTCAAAACAATAAAGTACTTCGATAATATCCAGAAAACACAAACACAGGGGCTGTTGTAATATCTGGGATTCAGTTAGCCAAAACACAACTGGATATTTCTGGTTTCATTCAGTCATATCCGGACAAAGTGGTGTGGAATTCGTATGCAATGGATTGAGAAAATCACAGTAAAAATGGCTTTGGAGAAGAGCAAAGTCCTTTCGTTAGGCAAGTGCATAAAATGTCATGTATACAAACAGAAATATCATGTTTGCTTGCCACAGTTCCTCTAGCTTTCTCCCTAGAAAATACGAATGTGTAGTGCTGGTGTCTCCTTGTTGAACCAATTAGAGTTTCCCAGTAGAAAATTAAATGTTACCAGATTAAAAAAAATAAAACTTTCAAAACAATAAAACCCTTCGATAATATCCAGAAAACACAAACACAGGGGCTGTGGCAATATCTGGGATTGAGTTAGCTAAAACAAAACCGGATATTTCCGATTTCATCCAGTCATATCCGGAAAAAGTGGTGTGGAATTTGTATGCAATGGAATGAGAAAATCACAGTAAATTGGTTTTGGAGAAAAGCAAAGTCCTTTCACTAGGAAAGTGCATAAAATCTCATATATACAAACAGAAATATCATGTTTGTTTGCTGCATTTCCTCTAGCTTTCTCCTAGAAAATACGAATGTGTAGAGCTGGTGTCTCCATGTGGAACCATTGAGTGTTTCCCAGTAGAAAAGTAAATATTCCCTGATCAAAAATACCTTTGAAAGCAATAATGTCAATTGATAATATCCAGAAAACACAAACACAGGGGCTGTGGCAATATCAGGGACCGAGTTAGCCAAAACAAATCCGGATATTTCCGATTTCATCCAGTCATATCCGGACAAAGTGGTGTCGAATTCGTATGCAATGGACCGGGAACAGCACAGTAAAAATGGATTTGGGGAAAAGCAAAGTGTTTTCATTAGGCAAGTGCATAAAATGTCATGTATACAAACAGAAATGTCATGTTTGTTTGTCGCAGTTCCTCTAGCTTTCTCCTAGAAAATATGAACGTGTACAGCTGGTGTCTCCATGTGGAACGATTTAGAGTTTCCCAGCACAAAATTAAATGTTCCCTGAAAAAAAAAATTCAAAACAATAAAGTCCTACTATAATCTCCAGAAAACACAAACACATGGGCTTGGCAATATCTGGAATTGAGTTAGCCAAAACAAAACCGGATATTTCCAGTTTCGTCCAGTCATATCCGTACAAAGTGTTCTGCAATTCGTATGCAATGGACAGACAAAATCACAGTAAAAATGGTTTTGCAGAAAAGCAAGTCCTTTCGTTAGGCAATTGCATAAAATGTCATATATACAAAGAGAAATATCATGTTTGTTTGACGCAGTTCCTCTAAATTTCTCCCTAGAAAATACGAATATGTAGAGCTGCTTTCTACATGTTGAACCACATAGAGTTTCCTAGTAGAAAATTAAATGTTCCCTGATTAAAAAAAATATTTCAAAACAATAAAGTCCTTTGATAATATCCAGAAAACACAAACAGAGAGGCGGTCGCAATATCTGGATATCAGTTCAAAAACACAAACTGATATTTCTGGTTTCATCCAGTCATATCCGGACAAAGTGGTGTGGAATTCGTATGCAGTGGTCCCAGAAAATCACAATAAAAAATTTTGGAGAAAAACAAAGTCTTTCCCTTAGGCAACTGCATAATATGTCATCTATACAAGCAGAAATATCATGTTTGTTTACAGCAGTTCCTCTAGCTTTCTCCCTAGAAATTACGAATATGTAGAGCTGGTGTCTGCATGTGGAACCAATGTGAGTTTCCCAGTACAAAATTAAATGTTCCCTGATGAAAAAAAGAAAAAAAAAAACTTTCAAAACAATAAAGTCCATTGATGATATCCAGAAAACACAAACAGAGGATCTATGGCAATATCTGAGATTGAGTTAGCCAAAACAAAACCAGATATTTCCGGTATCATCCAGTAATATCCGGACAAAATGTTGGGGAATTCGCATGCAATGGACTGAGAAAATTACAGTAAAAATTGTTTTGGAGAAAAGCAAAGTCTTTTCGTTAGCCTAATGCATAAAATGCCATCTACAGAAACAAAAATATCATGCTTTTTTGCCGCAGTTCCTCTAGCTTTCTCGCTAGAAAATACGAATGTGTAGAGCTTGTGTCTACATGTGGAACCAATTAGTTTCCCAGTACAAAATTACAAGTTCCCATATAAAAAAATCTTTCAAAACAATAAAGTCCTTCGATAATATCCAGAAAACACAAACACAGAGTCTGTAGCAATGTCTGGATATCAGTTACCAAAACACAACCGGATATTTCCGGTTTCATCCAGTCATATCCTTACAAAGTGGTTTGGAATTTGTATGCACTGGAGAGACAAAATCTCAGTAAAAATGGTTTTGGAGAAAAGCAAAGTTTTTTCGTTAGTCAAGTGCATAAAATTCCATCTATACAAACAGAAATATCATATTTGTTTGCCTCAGTTCCTCTAGATTTCTCCTAGAAAATACAAATGTGTTGAGCTGGTGTCTCCATGTGGAACCAATCAGAGTTTCTCAGTGCAAAATTAAATGTTCCCTGATAAAAAAAACTTTCAAAACAATAAAGTCCTTTGATAATATACAGAAAACACAAACACAGAGGCTGTCGCAATATCTCGAATTCAGTTAGCAAAACACAACCGCATATTTCTGGATTCATCCAGTCATATAGGTACAAAGAGTGTGGAATTCGTATGCAATGGACCGAGAAAATTACATTGAAAATGGTTTTGGAGAAAAGCAAAGTCTTTTCGTTAGGCAAGTGCATAAAATGTCATGTATACAAACAGAAATATCATGTTTGTTTGCCACAGTTCCTCTAGCTTTCTCCTAGAAAATAGGAATGTGTAGAGCTGGTGTCTCCATGTGGAACCAATTAGAGTTTCCCGGTACAAAATTAAATGTTCCCGGATAAAAAAAAAAAAAAACTTAAAAAAATAAATTCCATTGATGATATCCAGAAAACAGAAACAGAGGATCTGTGGGAATATCTGATATTGAGCTAGCCAAAAGAAAACCGCATATTTGTGGTGTCATCCACTCATATCCGGACAAAGTGGTGTGGAGTTCGTATGCACTGGAGAGACAAAATCACAGTAAAAAAGGTTTTGGAGAAAATCAAAATCTTTTCGTTAGGGAAGTGCCTAAAATTCCATCTATACAAACAGAAATATCCAGTCATATGCGGACAAAGTTGTGTAGAATTCGTATGCAATGGACTGAGAAAATCCCAGTAAAAATGGCTTTGAAGAATAGCAAAGTCTTTTTGTTAGGCAAGTGCATAAAATGTAATGTGTACAAACTGAAATATTATGTTTGTTTGCCGTAGTTCTTCTAGATTTCTCGCTAGAAAATACGAATGTGTAGAGCTGGTGTCACCATTTGGAACCAATTAGTGTTTCCCAGTACAAAATTAAATGTTCCCTGATAAAAAAAAAACTTTCAAAAAATAATCACAATTGGTAATATCCAGAAAACCCAAACACAGGGGCTTTCGCAATATCTGGGATTCGGTTAGCCAAAACACAACCGCATATTTCTGGTTTCATCCAGTCATATCCGGACAAAGTGGTTTGGAATTTGTATGAAATGGACCGACAAAATTGCACTAAAAATGATTTTGGAGAAAAGCAAAGTCTTTTGGTTATGCAAGTGCATAAAATGTCATCTAAACAAACAGAAATATCATTTTTGTTTGCCACAGTTCTTTAGATTTCTCCCCAGAAAATCCGAATGTGTAGAACTGGTGTCTCCATGTGGAACCAATTAGAGTTACCCAGTACAAAATTATATGTTCCCTGATAAAAAAATTCAAAACAATAATGTCCATTGATAATATCCAGAAAAAACAAACACAGGGGCTGTGGCAACATCTGGGATCGAGTTAGCCAAAACAGAACCGCATATTTTAGTTTTCATCCACTCATATCTGGACAAAGTGGTGTGGAAATTGTATTCAATGGACCGACAAAATCACAGTAAAAATGATTTTGGAGAAAAGCAAAGTGTTTTCGTTAGGCAAGTGCATAAAATGCCATCTATACAAACAGAAATATCATGTTTGTTTGCCGCAGTTCCATTAGCTTTCTCCCTGGAAAATATGAATGTGTAGAGCTGGTGTCTCCATGTGGAACCAATCAGAGTTTCCCGGTACAAAATTAAATGTTCCCTGATTAAAAAAACATTCAAAATAATGAAATACTTCGATAATATGCAGAATACACAAACACAGAGGCCGTCCCCATATCTGGGATTCAGTTAGCCAAAACAAAACCGGATATTTCTGGTTTCATCCAGTCATATCCGGACAAAGTGGTGTGGAATTCGTATGCAATGCTCCGAGAAAATCACAGTAAAAAATGGTTTTGGAGAAAAGCAAAGTCTTTTCGTTAAGCAAGTGCATAAATTGTCATGTATACAAACAGAAGTATCATGTTTGTTTGCCGCAGTTCTTCTAGCTTTCTCCTAGAAAATACGAATGTGTAGAGCTGGTGTCTCCATGTGGAACCAATTAGAGTTTCCCAGTAAAAAATTAAATGTTCCCTGATTAAAAAAAAAAAACTTTCAAAACAATAAAGTCCTTCGATAATATCCAGAAAACACAAACACAGGGGCTGTGGCAATATCTGGGATTGAGTGAGCCAAAACAAAACCGGATATTTCCGGTTTCATCCAGTCATATAAGGAAAAAGTGGTGTGGAATTCTTATCCAATGGACGGAGAAAATTACAGTGAAAATGGTTTTGGAGAAAAGCAAAGTATTTTAGTTAGGCAAGTGCATAAAATGCCATCTATACAAATGGAGAGATCATGATTGTTTGCCACAGTTAATTGAGATTTCTCCCCAGAAAATACGAAAGTGTAGAGCTGGTTTCTCCATGTGGAATCAGTGAGTGTTTCCCAATACAAAATTAAATGTTCCGTGATAAAAAAAAATTCAAACAATAATGTCCATTGATAATATTCAGAAAACACAAACACAGGGGCTGTCACAATATCTGGGATTGAGTTAGCCAAAACACAACCGCATATTTCTGGTTTCATCCACTCATATCCTGACAAAGTTTTATGGAATTCGTATGCAATGGACCGACAAAATCACAGTAAAATCGTTTTGGAGAAAAGCAAAGTCCTTTCTTTAGGCAAGTGCATAAAATGCCTTCTATACAAACAGAAATATCATGTTTCTTTGCCACAGTTCCTCAGGGTTTCTCCCTAGAAAATACGAATGTGTAGAGCTGGTGTCTCCATGTGGAACCAATTAGAGTTTCCCAGTACAAAATTAAAACTTCTCTGACAAAAAACATTCAAAACATTTCAGTCCTTCTATAATATGCAGAAAATATAAACATGAAGGCTGTCTCAATATCTGGGATTCAGTTAGCCAAAACAAAACCGGATATTTCAGTTTCATTCAGTCATATCCGGACTAAGTGGTGTGGAATTCGTATGCAATGTACTGAGAAAATTGCATTGAAAATGGTTTTGGAGAAAAGCAAAGTCTTTTCGTTAGGCAACTGCATAAAATGCCATCTATACAAAAAGTATTATCATGATTGTTTCAGCAGTTCCTCTAGATTTCTCCTAGAAAATACGAATGCGTAGAATTAGTTTCTCCATGTGGAACCAGTGAGTGTTTAGCAGTACAAAATTAAATGTTCCCTGATAAAAAAAAAAACTTTCAAAAAATAATCACAATTGGTAATATCCAGAAAACCCAAACACAGGGGCTTTCGCAATATCTGGGATTCGGTTAGCCAAAACACAACCGCATATTTCTGGTTTCATCCAGTCATATCCGGACAAAGTGGTTTGGAATTTGTATGAAATGGACCGACAAAATTGCACTAAAAATGATTTTGGAGAAAAGCAAAGTCTTTTGGTTATGCAAGTGCATAAAATGTCATCTAAACAAACAGAAATATCATTTTTGTTTGCCACAGTTCTTTAGATTTCTCCCCAGAAAATCCGAATGTGTAGAACTGGTGTCTCCATGTGGAACCAATTAGAGTTTCCCAGTACAAAATTATATGTTCCCTGATAAAAAAATTCAAAACAATAATGTCCATTGATAATATCCAGAAAACACAAACACAGGGGCTGTGGCAACATCTGGGATCGAGTTAGCCAAAACAGAACCGCATATTTTAGTTTTCATCCACTCATATCTGGACAAAGTGGTGTGGAATTTGTATTCAATGGACTGACAAAATCACAGTAAAAATGATTTTGGAGAAAAGCAAAGTGTTTTCGTTAGGCAAGTGCATAAAATGCTATCTATACAAACAGAAATATCATGTTTGTTTGCCGCAGTTCCATTAGCTTTCTCCCTGGAAAATATGAATGTGTAGAGCTGGTGTCTCCATGTGGAACCAATCAGAGTTTCCCAGTACAAAATTAAATGTTCCCTGATTAAAAAACATTCAAAATAATGAAATACTTCGATAATACGCAGAATACACAAACACAGAGGCCGTCCCCATATCTGGGATTCAGTTAGCCAAAACAAAACCGGATATTTCTGGTTTCATCCAGTCATATCCGGACAAAGTGGTGTGGAATTCGTATGCAATGCTCCGAGAAAATCACAGTAAAAAATGGTTTTGGAGAAAAGCAAAGTCTTTTCGTTAAGCAAGTGCATAAATTGTCATGTATACAAACAGAAGTATCATGTTTGTTTGCCGCAGTTCTTCTAGCTTTCTCCTAGAAAATACGAATGTGTAGAGCTGGTGTCTCCATGTGGAACCAATTAGAGTTTCCCAGTAAAAAATTAAATGTTCCCTGATTAAAAAAAAAAAAACTTTCAAAACAATAAAGTCCTTCGATAATATCCAGAAAACACAAACACAGGGGCTGTGGCAATATCTGGTATTGAGTTAGCCAAACCAAAACCGGATATTTCAGGTTTCATCCAGTCATGTCCGGACAAAGTGGAGTGCAATTCCTTTGCAATGGATGGAGAAACTCACAGTAAAAATTGTTTTTGAGAAAAGCAAAGGCTTTTCGTTAGGCAAGTGCATAAAATATCATGTATACTAACAGAAATATCATGTTTGTTTGCCGCAGTTCCTCTAGGTTTCTCCTAGAAAATTCGAATGTGTGGAGCTGTTGTCTCCATCAGGAACCATAGTTTCCTAGAACAAAATTAAATGTTCCTTGATTAAAAAAAAACTTTCAAAACAATAAATTCATTCGATAATATCCAGAAAACACAAACACAGGATCTGTGGCAATGTCTGTTATTGAGTTAGCCAAAATAAAACCGGATATTTCCGATTTCATCCAGTCATATCCGGACAAAGTGCTGTGGAAATCCTATGGAATGGACTGAGAAAATCACAGCAAAAATGGTTTTTGAGAAAAAAAATCTTTTCATTATAAAAGTGCATAGAATGTCATGTATACAAACAGAAATATCATGTTTCTTTGCCGCAGTTTGATTTTGGCTGTCCATTGCATACGAATTGCACACCAAGTTGTACAGATTTCACTGGATGAAACTGGAAATATCCCGTTTTCTTTTTTTGGCTAACTGAATCCTAGATAATGCCACAGCACCTGTGTTTGTGTTTTCTGGATATTATCTAAGGACTTTATTGTTTTGAATGTTTTTTATCAGGAAACATTTAATTTTGTGCTGGGAAACATTAATTGATTCCCCAAGGAGACACCCGCTCTACACATTCGTATTTTTTAGGAGAAAGCTACAGGAACTGCGGCACACAAACATGATATTTCTGTTTGTATAGATGAATTTTATACACTTGCCTAACGAAAAGACTTTCTTTTTCTCCAAAACCATTTTACTGTGATTCTCTCAGTCCATTGCATAGGAATTCCAAACCACTTTTTCCGGATATGACTGGATGAAACCGAAAATATCCGGTTCTGTTTTGGCTAACTCAATCCCAGATATTGCCACAGCCCCTGTGTTTGTGTTTTCTGGATATTATCAAACGATTTTATTGTTTTGAAATTTTTTTTTAATCAGGGAATATTTAACTTTGTACTGGGAAACACTCACTGGTTCCACATGGAGAAACCAGCTCTACACATTCGTTTTTTTTAGGAGAAAGCTAGAGGTACTGCAGCAAACAAACATGATATTTCTGTTTGTATAGATGGCATTTTATGGACTTGCCTAACGAAAAGATTTTATTTTCTCCAAAACCATTTTTACTGTGATTTTCTCAGTCTATTGCATACGAATTCCACACCACTTTGTCCGGATATGACTGGATGAAAGGGGAAATATCCGGTTTGCTTTGGCTAACTCAATCCCAGATACTGTGACAGATCCTGTGTTTGTGTTTTCTGGATATTATGGAAGGACTTTATTGTTTTGAATGATTTTTATCAGGGAACATTTAATTTTGTACTGTGAAACTCTAACTGGTTCCACATTGAGACAGCAGCTCTACACATTCGTATTTTCTAGCGAGAAAGCTAGAGGAACTGCGGCAAGCAAACATGATATTTCTGTTTGTATACATGACATTTTATGCACTTGCCTAACGAAAGGACTTTGCTTTTCTCCAAAACCATTTTTACTGTGATTTTCTTGGTCCATTGCATACGAATTGCATACCACTTTGTCCGGATATGACTGGATGAATCCGGAAATATCCGGTTTTGTTTTGGCTAACTCAATCACAGATATTGGCACAGCACCTGTGTTTGTGTTTTCTGGATATTATCAAAGGAATTTATTGTTTTGAAAGTTTTTTTTAATAAGGGAACATTTAATTTTGTACTTGGAAACTCTAATTGGTTCAACATGGAGACACCAGCTCTACACATTCGTATTTCCTAGCGAGAAAGCTAGAGGAACTGCGGCAAACAAACATGATATTTCTGTTTGTATACATGACATTTTATGCACTTGCCTTTTGCTTTTCTCCAAAACCATTTTTAATGCAATTTTCTTGGTCCATTGCATACGAATTCCACACCACTTTGTCCGGATATGACTGGATGAAACTGGAAATACCCGCTTGTGTTTTGGCTAACTGAATCCCAGTTATTGCAACAGCACCTGTGTTTGTGTTTTCTGGATATTATCGAAGGACTTTATTGTTTTGAAAGGTTTTTTTTTTATCAGAGAACATTTAATTTTGAATTGGTAAACTCTAATTTGTTCCTCATGGAGACCCCAGCTCTACACATTCGTATGTTCTGGGGAGAAGTCTAAAGGAACTGCAGAAAACAAACATGATATTTCCGTTTGTATAGATGGCATTTTATGGACTTGCCTAACGAAAAGACTTTTATTATCTCCAAAACCATTTTTACTGTGATTTTCTCAGTCCATTGCATACGAATTCCACACCACTTTGTCCGGATATGACTGGATGAAAGGGGAAATATCCGGTTTTATTTTGGCTAACTCAATCCCAGATATTGTGAATGCCTCTGTGTTTGTTTTTTCTGGATATTATCAATGGACTTTATTGTTTTGAAATTTTTTTTGTTATCAGGGAACATTTAATTTTGTGCTGGTAAACACTAATTGGTTCCACATGGAGATACCAGCTCTAAACATTCATATTTTCTAGGAGAAAGCGAGAGGAACTGCGGCAAAAAAACATGGTATTTCTATTTTCATACATGACAATTTATGCACTTGCCTAACGAAAAGACTTTGCTTTCCTCCAAAACCATTTTTACTGTGATTTTGTCTGTCCATTGCATATGAACTCCACACCACTTTGTACAGATATGACTGGATGAAACCGGAAATATGCGGTTGTGTTTGGGCTAACTCAATCCCAGATATTGCAACAGCCTCTGTGTTTGTGTTTTCTGGATATTATCAAAGGACTTTATTGTTTTGAATGTTTTTTATCAGGGAACATTTAATTTTGTACTGGGGAACTCTAATTGGTTCCACATGGCGACACCAGCTCTAAACATTCGTATTTTCTAGGAGAAAGCTAGAGGATCTGCGGCAAACAAACATGATATTTCTGTTTGTATATATGAAGTTTTATGCACTTGCATAAGGAAAGAATTTGCTTTTCTCCAAAATCACTTTTACTGTGATTTTCTCCGTCCATTGCATACGAATTACACCCCACTTTGTCCGGATATGACTGGATGAAACCGGAAATATGCGGTTGTGTTTTGGCTAACTATATTTCAGATATTGCCGCAGCCCCTGTGTTTGAGTTTTCTGGATATTATCGATGGATTTTATTGTTTTGTAAGATTTTTTTTTTATCAGCGAACATTTAATTTTGTACTCGGAAACACTCACTGTTTCCACATGGAGACAGCAGCTCTACACCTTCGCATTTTCTAGGGAGAAAGCTAGAGGAACTGCGGCAAACAAACATGATATTTCTGTTTGTATACATGACATTTTATGCACTTCCCTAACAAAAGGACTTTGCTTTTCTCCAAAACCATGTTTTCTGTGATTTTCTCATTCCATTGCATACGAATTCCATACCACTTTGTCCGGATATGAGTGAATGAAACCAGAAATATGCGGTTATGTTTTGGCTAACTGAATCCCAGATATCGAGACAGCCTCTGTGTTTGTGTTTTCTGGATATTTTCAATGGACTTTACTGTTTTGAATGTTTTCTATCAGGGAACATTTAATTTTGTACTGGGAAACACTCACTGGTTCCACATGTACACACCAGTCTTACACATTCATATTTTCTAGGAGAAAACTAGAGTAACTGCGGCAAACAAACATGATTTTCTGTTTGTTTACAAGACATTTTATGCACTTGCCTAACGAAAAGACTTTGCTTTTCCAAAACCAATTTTACTGTGATTTTCTCGGTCCAGTGCATACGAATTCCACACCACTTTGTCCGGATATGAGTGAAGGAAACCGTAAATATCCGGTTGTGTTTTGGCTAACTGAATCCCAGATATTGCCGCAGCCCCTGTGTTTGTGTTTTCTGGATATTATCAAACGGTTTTATTGTTTTGAAAGTTTTCTTTTAATCAGGGAACATTTAACTTTGTACTGGGAAACACTCACTGGTTCCACATGGAGAAACCAGCTCTACACATTCGTATTTTTTAGGAGAAAGCTAATGGTACTGCAGCAAACAAGCATGATATTTCTGTTTGTATACATGATATTTTAGGCACTTGGCAAACGAAAAGAATTTGCTTTTCTCCAAAACCATTTTTCTGTGATTTTCTCGGTCCATTGCATACGAATTCCACACCACTTTGTCCGGATATGACTGGATGAAACCGGAAATATCCGGTTTTGTTTTGGCTAACTGAATCCCAGTTATTGCAACAGCTTCTGTGTTTGTGTTTTCTGGATATTATCGAAGGACTTTATTGTTTTGAAAAAAATTTTTTTTATCAGAGAACATTTAATTTTGAATTGGGAAACTCTAATAGGTTCCTCATGGAGACACCAGCTCTACACATTCGTATGTTCTGGGGAGAAATCTAAAGGAACTGCGGCAAACAAACATGATATTTCCGTTTGTATAGATGGCATTTTATGGACTTGCCTAACGAAAAGACTTTTATTTTCTCCAAAACCATTTTTACTGAGATTTTCTCGGTCTATTGCATACGAATTCCACACCACTTTGTCCGGATATGACTGGATGAAAGGAGAAATATCTGGTTTTGCTTTGGCTAACTCAATCCCAGATATTGCCACAGCCCCTGTGTTTGTGTTTTCTAGATATTATGGAAGAACTTTATTGTTTTGAATGATTTTTATCAGGGAACATTTAATTTTGTACTGTGAAACTCTAATTGGTTCCACATTGAGACAGCAGCTCTACACATTCGTATTTTCTAGCGAGAAAGCTAGAGGAACTGCGGCAAGCAAACATGATATTTCTGTTTGTATACATGACATTTTATGCACTTGCCTAACGAAAGGACTTTGCTTTTCTCCAAAACCATTTTTACTGTGATTTTCTTGGTCCATTGCATACGAATTGCATACCACTTTGTCCGAATATGAGTGAATGAAACCAGAAATATGCGGTTATGTTTTGGCTAACTGAATCCCAGATATCGCGACAGCCTCTGTGTTTGTGTTTTCTGGATATTTTCAATGGACTTTACTGTTTTGAATGTTTTCTATGAGGGAACATTTAATTTTGTACTGGGAATCACTCACTGGTTCCAAATGTACACACCAGTCCTACACATTCATATTTTCTAGGAGAAAACTAGAGTAACTGCGGCAAACAAACATGATTTTTCTGTTTGTTTACAAGACATTTTATGCACTTGCCTAACGAAAAGACTTTGCTTTTCCAAAACCAATTTTACTGTGATTTTCTCGGTCCATTGCATACGAATTCCACACCACTTTGTCCGGATATGACTGCATGAAACCGGAAATATCCGGTTGTGTTTTGGCTAACTCAATCCCAGATATTGCCACAGCCTCTGTGTTTGTGTTTTCTGGATATTATGGAAGGACTTTATTGCTTTGAATGATTTTGATCAGGGAACATTTAATTTTGTACTGGGAAACTCTAATTGGTTCCACATGGAGACACCAGCTCTACACATTCGTATTTTCTAGCGAGAAAGCTAGAGGAACTGCGGCAAGCAAACATGATATTTCTGTTTGTATACATGACATTTTATGCACTTGCCTTTTGCTTTTCTCCAAAACCATTTTTACTGCAATTTTCTCGGTCCATTGCATACGAATTCCACACCACTTTGTCCGGATATGACTGGATGAAACTGGAAATACCCGCTTGTGTTTTGGCTAACTGAATCCCAGTTATTGCAACAGCTTCTGTGTTTGTGTTTTCTGGATATTATCGAAGGACTTTATTGTTTTGAAAGGTTTTTTTTTTTTGTTTATCAGAGAACATTAAATTTTGTACTGGGAAACTCTAGTTTGTTCCCCATGGAGACGCCAGCTCTACACATTCGTATTTTGTAAGGAGAAAGCTAGAGGAACTGCAGCAAACAAACATGATATTTCTGTTTGTGTAGATGGCATTTCTTCATAAGCCTAACGAAAATTCTTTGCTTTTCTCCAAAACCATTTTTACTGTGATTTTCTCAGTCTATTACATACAAATTCCACACCACTTTGTCCGGATATGACTGGATGAAACCAGAAATATCCGGTTGTGTTTTCGCTAACTCATCCCAGATATTGCCCCAGACTCTGTGTTTGTCTTTTCTGGATATTATAGATGGACTTTATTGTTTTTAAAGATTTTTTTAATAAGGGAACATTTAATTTTGTACTGGGAAACTCTGATTGGTTCCACATGGAGACAACAGCTCTACACATTCGTATTTTCTAGCGAGAAAGCTAGAGGAACTGCGAAAACAAACATGATATTTCTGTTTGTATAGATGATATTCTATGCACCTGCCTAACGAAAAGACTTTGCTTTTCTCCAAAACCATTTTTACTGTGATTTTGCCTGTCCATTGCATACGAATTCCACACCACTTCGCCCGCATATGAGTCGGTGAAACCAGAAATATCCGGTTGTTTTTCGGCTAACTGAATCCAAGATATTGTCGCAGCCCCTGTGTTGTGTTTTCTGGATATTATCGATGGAGTTTATTGATTTGAATTTTTTTAATCAGGGAACATTTAATTTTGTACTGGGAAACTCTAATTGGTTCCACATGGAGACAGCAGCTCTACACATTTGTATTTTCTAGTGAGAAAGCTAGAGGAACTGCGGCAAACAATCAAGATATTTCTGTTTGTATATATCACATTTTATGCACTTGCCAAACGAAAAGACTTTGCTTTTCTCCAAAACCATTTTTACTGTGATTTTGTCTGTCCATTAAATATCAATTCCACACCACTTTGTCCGGATATGACTGGATGAAACCGGAAATGTCTGGTTGTGTTTTGGCTAACTGAATCCCAGATATTGCCACAGCCCCTGTGTTTGTGTTTTCTGGATATTATCGAAGGACTTTATTGCTTTGAAAGATTTTTTTATCAGGAAACATTTAATTTTGTACTGGGAAACTCTAATTGGTTCCACATGGAGACATCAGCTTTACACATTCGTATCTGCCAGGGAGAAAGCTAGAGGAACTGCGGCAAACAAACATGATATTTTATTTGTGTAGATGACATTTTATGCACTTGCCTAACAAAAAGACTTTGCTTTTCTCCAAAACCATTTTACTGTGATTTTGTCTGTCTATTGCATAAATTCCACACCACTTTGTCCGGATATGACTGGATGAAACCGGAATTATCCGGTTTTGTTTTGGCTAACTCATTCCCAGATTGCCACAGTCCCTGTGTTTGTGTTTTCTGAATATTATCGAAGATTTTTATTGTTTTGAAAGTTTTTTTTTTTTAATCAGGGAACATTTTTTTGTACTGGGAAACACTCACTGCTTCCACATGGAGAAAACAGCTCTACACATTCCTATTTTCAAGGGAGAAAGCTGGAGGAACTGCGGGAAACAAACACGATATTTCTGTTTGTATACATGACATTTTATGCACTTGCCTAACGAAAAGACTTTGCTTTTCTCCAAAACCACTTTCACTGTAATTCTCTGTGTATTGCATACGCATTCCACACCACTTTGTCTGGATATGACTGGATGAAAGCGAAAATATCCGCTTGTGTTTTGGCTAATTCAATCCAAAATTACAACAGCCCCTGTGTTTGTGTTTTCTGGATATTATCTATTGTCATTATTTTTTGAAAGTTTTTTTTTAACAGGTAACATTTAGTTTTGTACTGGGAATCACTCACTGGTTCCACATGGAGAAACCAGCTCTACACATTCGTATTTACTAGTGAGAAATCTAGAGGAATGGCGGCAAACAAACATGATATTTCTTTTTGTATGCAGGACATTTTATGCACTTGCCTAACGAAATGACTTTGCTTTTCTCCTAAACCATTTTTACTGTGATTTTCTCGGTCCATTGCATACAAATTCCACACCACTTTGTCCGGATATGACTGGATGAAAGCGAAAATATCCGCTTGTGTTTTAGCTACTTCAATCCAAAATTGCCACAGCCCCTGTGTTTGTGTTTTCTGGATATTATCGAAGGATTTTATTGTTTTGAAAGTTTTTTTTTTTTTCATCAGGGAACATTTAATTTTGTACTTGGAAACACTCACTGGTTCCACATGGAGACACCAGCTCTACACATTCGTATTTTCTAGGGAGAAAGGTGGAGGAAATACGGCAAACAAACATGATATTTCTGTTTGTATACATGATATTTTAGGCACTTACCTAACGAAAAGACTTTGCTTTTCTCCAAAATCATTTTTACTGTGAGTTTGTCTGTCCATTGCATACGAATTCCACACCACTTTGTCAGGATATGACTGGATGAAACTAGAAATATCCGGTTTTCTTTTGGCTAACTGAATCCCAGTTATTGCAACAGCCTCAGTGTTTGTGTTTTCTGGATATTATCGAAGGACTTTATTGTTCTGAAATTTTTTTAATTTATCAGAGATCATTTAATTTTGATTTGGGAAACTCTATTTGGTTCCTGATGGAGACACCAGCTCTGCACATTCGTATTTTCTCGGGATAAATCTAAAGGAACTGTGGCAAACAAACATGATATTTCTGTTTGTATAGATGGCATTTTAGGGAATTGCCTAACGAAAAGAATTTGCTTTTCTACAAAACCATTTTTACTGTGATTTTCTCGGTCCATTGCATACGAACTCCACACCACTTTGTCCGGATATGACAGGAAGAAACCGAAATATCCGGTTTTCTTTTGGCTAACTCAATCCCAGATATTGCCGCAGCCCCTGTGTTTATGATTTCTGGATATTATCGAAGGACTTTATTGTTTTGAACGTTTTTTTTATTATCAGGGAACATTTAGTTTTGTATTGGGAAACTCTAATGGGTTCCACATGGAGACACCAGCTCTACACATTCGTATTTTCTAGGGAGAAAGCTAGGGGAACTGCGGCAAACAAACATGATATTTCTGTTTGTATACATGACATTTTGTGCACTTACCTAACGAAAAGGCTTTGCTTTTCTCCTAATCCATTTTTACTGTCATTTTCTCGGTCCATTGCATACAAATTCCACACCACTTTGTCCGGATATGACTAGATGAAACCGGAAATATTCTGTTGTTTTTGGGTAACTCAATCCCAGATATTGCGACAGCCTCTGTGTTTGTGTTTTGTGGATATTATCGAAGGACTTTATTGTTTTGAATATTTTTTTATCAGGGAACATTTAATTTTGTGCTGGGAAACTCTAATTGGTTCTACATGGAGAAACCAGCTCTACACATTTGTATTTTCTAGGAGAAAGCTAGAAGAACTGCGGCAAGCGTACATGATATTTCTGTTTCTATACATGACATTATATGCACTTGCCTAACGAAAAGACTTTGCTTTTCTCCAAAACCATTTTTACTGGGATTTTCTTGGTCCATTGCATACGAATTCCAAACCACTTTGTCCGGATATGACTGGATGAAACCGGAAATATCCGTTTTTTTTGGATAACTCAATTCCAGATTGACACAGACCCTGTGTTTGTGCTTTCTGGATATTATCAATGGACTTTATTGTCTTGAATTTTTTTTACCAGGTAACATTTAGTTTTGTACGGGGAAACACTCAGTGGTTCCACATGGAGACACCAGCTCTACACATTCTTATTTTCTAGCGAGAAATTAGAGGAACTGCGGCAAAAAATGATGATATTCGGTTTGTATACATGACATTTTATGCACTTGCCTAACGAAAAGACTTTGCTTTTCTCCAAAACCATTTTCACTTGGATTGTCTCGGTCCATTGCATATGAATTCCACACAACTTTGTCCGGATATGACTGGATGAAACTGGAAATATCCGGTTTTGTTTTGGCTAACTCAATCCCAGATTGCCACAGCCCCTGTGTTTTTGTTTTCTGGATATTATTGAAGGATTTTATTGTTTTGAATGTTTTTTTTTAATCAGGGAACATCCAAAGTCCAGGATTTACTGGAAATTTTAGAGACCAGATTGTTTGAAACTTTGATTTTTTGAATGCCTGTCAAGTATACCAAGAAGGCTCAAAATCCAAAATATCTAGTTGAAATAAGATTCCTTAAAATCATGACATAACATAGAACAAATTTGATCATTGTTACAAGGTGATTATTCAAATCTTTGAAAATAAGCACATATTTAAATATCCCATAGCTCTTAATAAAAATGCAGCTGTTTTTGAACAATTAGAATTTAACAGACATCAAGAGGACATAATTGATTACTTTAACACATTGCTTTAACAGAGCATCAGAGTTTAATTCTATGTCAAAGAGAAATTGAGCTTCCTGTGATCTTTTGCTGTGAGGTTTCCTTCCTTTACCTTCTTTCATTGGTGACCATGTTTCTGTGTTTCTGTGTGTAACACATCTTTAAGCATCTTTTGCAGGGCAGGATGAGTGGCCACAAATTCTTTCAGTTTCTGTTTGCTATGAAAAGTCTTAATTTCACCTTCATTCACAAATGAGAGCTTTGCAGGATATAATATTCTGGGCTGGCAGTTTTTCTCTCTTAGTACCTGGGCTATGTCTCGCCATTCCCTTCTAGCTTGTAGGGTTTCTGATGAGAAGTCTGCTGTGAGTCTAATTGGAGATCCTCTAAGAGTAATCTGACGTTTCTCTCTTGCACATTTTAGGATCTTTTCTTTATGTTTCACTGTGGTGAGTTTGATTACAAGATGTTGTGGTGAGGATTTCTTTTGGTCATGTTTATTAGGGGTTCTATAAGCTTCCTGTACTAAGGTGCCTCTGTCCTTCGCCAAACCTGGGAAATTTTCTGCTAGTATCTCACTGAAAATGCCTTCTAATCCTTTCTCCCTCTCCATGCCTTCAGGAACTCCTAGAACCCAAATGTTGGGTTTTTTAATAGTATCCTGTAGATTCCCGACAATATTTTTTAGATTTCTGATTTCTTCTTCTTTTCTTTGGTTTGCCTGTTTCCTTTCCTGTTCTCTGTCTTCTAAGTCTGATATTCTCTTTTCTCCTTTGCCCATTCTGTTTTTAAGGCTCTCTAATGCGTTTGTCATTTGATCTATTGAATTTTTCATTTCATTATGATTTCTCGTCACTATCCCAGTTTCTTGTTCCACTAGTTGTTTCATTTCATTTTGATTCCTCCTTAATATTTCATTTTCACGAGAGAGATTTTCTATCTTGTCCATTAAAGATTTCTGTAGTTCAAGAATTTGTTTTTGAGAACTTCTTAATGTTCTTATCAAGTTTTTGAGATCTGCTTCTTGCATTTCTTCTATCTCATCAGCTTCATAATCTTGAGTTGGGGTGTCTTTTTCATTTGGGGGCGTCATAGTGTCTTCCTTGTTCTTGTTACCTCGGTTTTTGCGTTTGTTGTTTGGCATGTTGGAGATATTTGGTTTCTTCACTGTGGTGTTTTTTCTTGTTACACTATGGCTCTATATTAAGTGGACTGTCTGCTTTCAGTGGAGCCTTAGAGGCTTGAGATGAGTGTGGACTGAGAGCTGTGTTTGATTCCTCAGGGTTGAGGGTGTGTCAAAAATGACATTCCCAGGTTAGGTGTGGTAAATCTCTCTTTCTTTTTTTGATTCAAAAGGGAAGTAATTCCGCACAGCTGAACGTAATTGGAGGTAGTTGGCAGGCAAATGATATACCCACAGGAGCCAGAGATCGGAAGCTCTTTCCCAAGGACCACACAGGGAATCTGTGCTGCCCTCAGTGTGGGCTCCAATTCTCCTGCAGTCTGCCACTGGGTTGCCAAGTTAGATCCTAATCTCCTGTTATTTCACCCCTCCCCCCAGAGTCCGGTGTTTCTGCTAGGCTCAGGGCCGGTGCAGACCTGAGGTCGCCCTGCTTATGACGTATGTCCAAAATGGCGCCTGCTCTGTCTTGCTCGCCTTTGAGAGGTGAGCGGAGAGAGAGAAACTTGAGTCCGTATTGGTCACTTTTTAAATTTTTTTCCTCTCTCTCTTCTAGTTAGCCTGGTGAATTTCTCCCCACGGAGTTTCAAGCCTTGTTCCCTCTAGCCTCCTCTTTCCACATGCCTGCTGGTGTCTTGGGCTATGGAGGTTCGGCTCACCTCGCGTTCCAACGCTGGTGTGTTGAGTCTGCCGCTGGTGTCCTGAACTAGGGCTCCCACGCTCTCCACGCAGGTCCACTGTGAATCACTAGTTCCGGAAGTTTCCTCTGCTGTTTCATCCCCTACTCATCCTTGACCCTGCAGTATCTCCACTTATATTAAACTGTCTTTCTCCCGGAAGAATAGTTTGCTCCCTGCCTATTCCGCCATCTTCGGGAACATTTATTTTTGCACTGGGAAACTCTAATTGGTTCCACATGGAGACACAAGCTCTACACATTCGTACATTCTAGGGAGAAATCTAAAGGAACTGCGGCAAACAATCATGATATTTCTGTTTGTATAGATGGCATTTTATGCACTTGCCTAACAAAAAGACTTTGCTTTTCTCCAAAACCATTTACTGTGATTTTGTCTGTCCATTGTATAGGAATTGCACACCACTTTATCCGGATATGAGTGGAGGAAACTGGAAATATCCGGTTGTGTTTTGGCTAACTCAATCCCAGATATTGCCACAGCCCCTGTGTTTGTGATTTCTGGATATTATCAAAGGACTTTATTGTCTGAATTTTTTTAATCAGGGAACATTTAATTTTGTACTGGGAAACTCTAATTGGTTCTACATGGAGAAACAACTATACACATTCGTATTGTCCAGGGAGAATGCTAGAGAAACTCTGGCACACAAACATGATATTTCTGTTTGTATAGTTGGCATTTTATGCACTTGCCTAAGGAAAAGCCTTTGCTCTTCTCCAAAACCATTTTCACTGCAATTTTTTAAGTCCACTGCATACGAATTCCACACCACTTTGTCCGGATATGACTGAATGAAACCAGAAATATCCAGTTGTGTTTTGGCTAACTCAATCCCAGATATTGCCACAGCCCCTGTGTTTGAGTTTTCTGGATATTATCGAAGGACTTTATTGTTTAGAATTTTTTCTATGAGGGAACATTTAATTTTGTACTGGGAAATTCTAATTGATTCCACATGGAGAGACCAGCTCCACATATTCGTATTTTCTAGGGAGAAAGCTAGAGGAAATGTGACAAGCACACATGATATTTCTGTTTGTATACATGACATTTTATGCACTTGCCTAATGAAAAGACTTTGCTTTTCTCCAAAACAAATTTTACTGTGATTTTCTCGGTCCATTTCATACAAATTCCACACCACTTTGTCCGGATATGAGTGGAAAAAATGGGAAATGTCTGCTTGTGTTTTGGCGAACTGAATCCAATTTATTGCGACAGCCTCTGTGTTTGCGTTTTCTGGATATTATCGAAGGACGTTATTGTTTTAAAAGATTTTTTTATCAGGGAACATTTAATTTTGCACTGGGAAACTCTAATTGGTTCCACATAGAGACAACAGCTCTGCACATTCGTATTTTATGGTTAGAAATCTAAAGGAACTGCGGCAAACAAACATGATATTTCTGTTTGTATAGATGGCATTTTATGCACTTGAATAACAAAAAGACTTTGCTTTTCTCCAAAACGATTATAACTGAGATTTTCTCCGTCCATTGCATACGAATTCCACACCACTTTGTCCGGATATGACTGGATGCAACCGGAAATATCCGGTTTTCTTTTGGCTAACTCTATCCCAGATATTGCCACAGATCTTGTGTTTCTGTTTTCTGGAAATTATCCAAGGACTTTATTGTTTTGAATGTTTTTTTTTATCATGGAACATTTAATTTTGTACTGGGAAACACTCACTGGTTTCACATGAAGACACCAGCTCTACATATTCGTATTTTCAGGGAGAAAGCTAGAGGAACTCCAGAAAACAAACATGATATTGCTGTTTGTATAGATGGCATTTTATGCACTTGCCTAACGAAAAGACTTTGTTTTTCTCCAAGACCATTTTTTCTGTGAGTTTTTCTGTCCATTGCATACGAATTGCACACCACTTTGTCCGGATATGACTGGATAAAACTGGAAATATCCGCGTTTGTTTTGGCTAACTCAATCCCAGATATCGCCACAGCCCCTGTGTTTTTGTTTGCTGGATATTATCAATGGACATTATTGTTTTGAAATTTTTTTTAATCAGGGAACATTTAATTTTGTACCAGGAAACTCTAATTGGTTCCACATGGAGACACCAGCTGTACACGTTCGTATATTGTAGCGAGAAAATAGATGAACTACTTCAAACAAACATGATATTTATGTTTGTATACATGACATTTTATGCACTTGCCTAACGAAAGGACTTTGCTTTTCTCCAAAACCACTTTCACTGTTATTTTCTCGTTCCATTGCATATGAATTTCAGACCACTTTGTCCGGATATGACTGGATGAAACCAGAAATATCCGGTTTTGTTTTGGCTAACCCAAACCCAGATGCGCATTTTCTAGCGAGAAAGCTAGATTAACTCCGGCAAACAAAGATGATATTTCTGTTTGTATAGATGGCACTTTATGCACTTGCCTAATGAGAAGATTTTGCTTTTTTAATCAAAGAACATTTAATTTTGTACTGGGAAACACTCACTGGTTCCACGTGGAGATACCAGCACTACACATTCTTATCTTCTGGTTAGAAATCAAAAGGAACTGCGGCAAACAAACATGATATTTCCTTTTGTATAGATGGCATTTATGCACTTGACTAACGAAAAGTCTTTGCTTTTCTCCAAAACCATTTTTACTGTGATTTTCTCAATCCAGTGCATACGAATTCCACACGACTTTGCCCGGATATGACTGGATGAAACCGGAAATATCCGGTTTTATTTTGGCTAAGTCAATCCCAGATATTGCCACAGCACCTGTGTTTGTGTTTTCTGGATATTATCGAAGGACTTTATTGTTTTGAATGATTGTTTTTAATCAGGTAGCATTTAATGTTGTACTGGGAAACTCTAATTGGTTCCACATGGAGACACCAGCTCTACACCTTCGTATTTTCTAGGAGAAAGCTAGAGGAACTCCGGAAATCAAACATGATATTCCTGTTGGTATAGATGGCATTTTATGCACGTGCCTAACGAAAAAACTTTTCTCCAAAACCACTTTCACTGTAATTTTCTTATTCCATGGCATACGTATTCCACACGATTTTGTCAGGAAATGACTGAATGAAACCGGAAATATCCGCTTGTGTTTTAGCTAACTCAATCCCAGATACTGAGACAGCCCCTGTGTTTGTGTTTTCTGGATATTATCGAAGTATTTTATTGTATTGAATGTTTTTATCAGGGAACATTTAATTTTGTACTGGGAAACACTCACTGGTTCCACATGGAGACACCAACTCTACACATTCGTATTTTCTGGGGAGAAAGCTAGAGGAACTGCTGCAAACAAACATGATATTTCTGTTTGTATAGATGGCATTTTATGCACTTGCCTAAAGAAAATACTTTGCTTTTCTCCAAAACCATTTTTACTGTTTTTTTCTCAGACCATTGCATACGAATTCCACATCACTTTGTCTGCATATGACTGGATGAAACTGGAAATATGCGGTTGTGTTTTGGATAACTGAATCCCAGATATTGCGACAGCCTCTGTTTCTGTTTTCTGGATATTATCGAAGGACTTTATAGTTTTGAATGTTTTTTTTTAATCAGGGAACATTTTATTTTGTACTGGGAAATTCTAATTGGTTCCACATGGAGACACCAGCTCTACACATTCGTATTTTCTAGGAGAAAACTAGAGGAACTGCGTCAAAAAAACATGTAATTTCTGTTTGTGTACATGAGATTTTATGGACTTGCCTAATGAAAAAACTTCGCTTTTCTCCAAAACCACTTTCACTGTAATTTTCTCAGTCCATGGCATAAGTACTCCACACTACATTGTCTGGATATGACTGGATGAATCCGGAAATATCCGGTTTTCTATTTGCTAACTCAAATCCATATACTGCCACAGCCCCTGTGTTTGTGTTTTCTGGATATTTTCAATGGACATTATTGTTTTGAAAGGAATATTTGATCAGGGAACATTTAATTTTGTACTGGGAAACACTCAGTGGTTCCACATGGAGAAACCAGCTCTAAACATTTGTATTTTCTACGGAGAATGCCCGAGGAACTGCAGCAAACAAACATGATATTTCTGTTTGTATACATGACATTTTATGCACTTGCCTAATGAAAAGACTTTGCTTTTCTCCAAAACAAATTTTACTGTGATTTTCTCGGTCCATTTCATACAAATTCCACACCACTTTGTCCGGATATGAGTGGAAAAAATGGGAAATGTCTGCTTGTGTTTTGGCGAACTGAATCCAATTTATTGCGACAGCCTCTGTGTTTGCGTTTTCTGGATATTATCGAAGGACGTTATTGTTTTAAAAGATTTTTTTATCAGGGAACATTTAATTTTGCACTGGGAAACTCTAATTGGTTCCACATAGAGACAACAGCTCTGCACATTCGTATTTTATGGTTAGAAATCTAAAGGAACTGCGGCAAACAAACATGATATTTCTGTTTGTATAGATGGCATTTTATGCACTTGAATAACAAAAAGACTTTGCTTTTCTCCAAAACGATTATAACTGAGATTTTCTCCGTCCATTGCATACGAATTCCACACCACTTTGTCCGGATATGACTGGATGCAACCGGAAATATCCGGTTTTCTTTTGGCTAACTCTATCCCAGATATTGCCACAGATCTTGTGTTTCTGTTTTCTGGAAATTATCCAAGGACTTTATTGTTTTGAATGTTTTTTTTTATCATGGAACATTTAATTTTGTACTGGGAAACACTCACTGGTTTCACATGAAGACACCAGCTCTACATATTCGTATTTTCAGGGAGAAAGCTAGAGGAACTCCAGAAAACAAACATGATATTGCTGTTTGTATAGATGGCATTTTATGCACTTGCCTAACGAAAAGACTTTGTTTTTCTCCAAGACCATTTTTTCTGTGAGTTTTTCTGTCCATTGCATACGAATTGCACACCACTTTGTCCGGATATGACTGGATAAAACTGGAAATATCCGCGTTTGTTTTGGCTAACTCAATCCCAGATATCGCCACAGCCCCTGTGTTTTTGTTTGCTGGATATTATCAATGGACATTATTGTTTTGAAATTTTTTTTAATCAGGGAACATTTAATTTTGTACCAGGAAACTCTAATTGGTTCCACATGGAGACACCAGCTGTACACGTTCGTATATTGTAGCGAGAAAATAGATGAACTACTTCAAACAAACATGATATTTATGTTTGTATACATGACATTTTATGCACTTGCCTAACGAAAGGACTTTGCTTTTCTCCAAAACCACTTTCACTGTTATTTTCTCGTTCCATTGCATATGAATTTCAGACCACTTTGTCCGGATATGACTGGATGAAACCAGAAATATCCGGTTTTGTTTTGGCTAACCCAAACCCAGATGCGCATTTTCTAGCGAGAAAGCTAGATTAACTCCGGCAAACAAAGATGATATTTCTGTTTGTATAGATGGCACTTTATGCACTTGCCTAATGAGAAGATTTTGCTTTTTTAATCAAAGAACATTTAATTTTGTACTGGGAAACACTCACTGGTTCCACGTGGAGATACCAGCACTACACATTCTTATCTTCTGGTTAGAAATCAAAAGGAACTGCGGCAAACAAACATGATATTTCCTTTTGTATAGATGGCATTTATGCACTTGACTAACGAAAAGTCTTTGCTTTTCTCCAAAACCATTTTTACTGTGATTTTCTCAATCCAGTGCATACGAATTCCACACGACTTTGCCCGGATATGACTGGATGAAACCGGAAATATCCGGTTTTATTTTGGCTAAGTCAATCCCAGATATTGCCACAGCACCTGTGTTTGTGTTTTCTGGATATTATCGAAGGACTTTATTGTTTTGAATGATTGTTTTTAATCAGGTAGCATTTAATGTTGTACTGGGAAACTCTAATTGGTTCCACATGGAGACACCAGCTCTACACCTTCGTATTTTCTAGGAGAAAGCTAGAGGAACTCCGGAAATCAAACATGATATTCCTGTTGGTATAGATGGCATTTTATGCACGTGCCTAACGAAAAAACTTTTCTCCAAAACCACTTTCACTGTAATTTTCTTATTCCATGGCATACGTATTCCACACGATTTTGTCAGGAAATGACTGAATGAAACCGGAAATATCCGCTTGTGTTTTAGCTAACTCAATCCCAGATACTGAGACAGCCCCTGTGTTTGTGTTTTCTGGATATTATCGAAGTATTTTATTGTATTGAATGTTTTTATCAGGGAACATTTAATTTTGTACTGGGAAACACTCACTGGTTCCACATGGAGACACCAACTCTACACATTCGTATTTTCTGGGGAGAAAGCTAGAGGAACTGCTGCAAACAAACATGATATTTCTGTTTGTATAGATGGCATTTTATGCACTTGCCTAAAGAAAATACTTTGCTTTTCTCCAAAACCATTTTTACTGTTTTTTTCTCAGACCATTGCATACGAATTCCACATCACTTTGTCTGCATATGACTGGATGAAACTGGAAATATGCGGTTGTGTTTTGGATAACTGAATCCCAGATATTGCGACAGCCTCTGTTTCTGTTTTCTGGATATTATCGAAGGACTTTATAGTTTTGAATGTTTTTTTTTAATCAGGGAACATTTTATTTTGTACTGGGAAATTCTAATTGGTTCCACATGGAGACACCAGCTCTACACATTCGTATTTTCTAGGAGAAAACTAGAGGAACTGCGTCAAAAAAACATGTAATTTCTGTTTGTGTACATGAGATTTTATGGACTTGCCTAATGAAAAAACTTCGCTTTTCTCCAAAACCACTTTCACTGTAATTTTCTCAGTCCATGGCATAAGTACTCCACACTACATTGTCTGGATATGACTGGATGAATCCGGAAATATCCGGTTTTCTATTTGCTAACTCAAATCCATATACTGCCACAGCCCCTGTGTTTGTGTTTTCTGGATATTTTCAATGGACATTATTGTTTTGAAAGGAATATTTGATCAGGGAACATTTAATTTTGTACTGGGAAACTCTAATTGGTTCCACATGGAGACACCAGCTCTACGCATTCGTATTTTCGAGGAGAAAGCTAGAGGAACTGCTGCAAACAAACATGATATTTCTGTTTGTATACATGACATCTTATGCACTTGCCTAAGATAAGACTTTGCTTTTCTCCAAAACCATATTTACGGTGAGTTTCGCAGTCCATTGCATACAAATTCCACGCCACTTTTTCCGAATATGACTGGATGTAACCGGAAATATCCGGTTTTGTTTTGGCTAACTCAATCCCAGAGATTGCCACAGACCCTGTGTTTGTGTTTTCTGGATATTATCAAGTGACTTTATTGTTTTGAGAATTTTTTTTCCCCCTCAGGGAACATTTAATTTTGTACTTGGAAACTCTAATTGGTTCCACATGGAGACATCAGCTCTACACCTTCGTATTTTCTAGGGAGAAATCTAGAGGAACTATGGCAAAGAAACATGACATTTCTCCTTGTATAGATAGCATTTTATGGACTTGCCTAACGAAAAGACTTTGCTTTTCTCCAAAACCATTTTCACTGCAATTTTCTCAGTCGATTGCATAAAAATTCCACACCACTTTTTTTATTAAACTTTTATTTACTGAATTTAAATTTCCAAAGTATAGCTTATGGGTTACAATGGCTTCCCCCCTCCCATAACTTCCCTCCCACCCGCAAACCCTCCCCTTTCCTGCTCCCTTTCCCCTTCCATTCATGTAAAGATTCATTTTAAATTCTCTTTATATAAAGAAGGTCAGTTTAGTATATATTAGGTAAAGATTTCAACATTTTGCCCATATAGCGACATAAAGTGAAAAAAACTACCATTGGGTTACTAATTATAGCATTAAATAGCAATGTACAGCACATTAAAGACAGAGATCCTACATAATTTTTTTCAAATCATTTAATTTTCTATGCCATTTCCTATTTAACACCAGGTTGTTTTTTTTCATTTCCAATTCTCTTTATATACAGAAAATCAATTCAGTATATAATTAGTAAAGTCCTCATCAGTTTGTGCCCACACAGAAACACAAAGTATAAAAATACTGTTTCAGTTCTAGTTGTAGCATCACTTCACTTAGGACGACACATTAGGGACAGATCCCACATGGGGTGTAAGTACACAGTGACTCCTGTTTCTTATTTAACAATTTGACACTCCTGTTCATGGCGTCAGTAATCTCCCTAGGCTCTAGTCATGAGTTGCCAGGGCTATGGAAGCCTTTAGAGTTCGCTGACTTTGATCTTATTCCGATAGGGTCATAGTCAAAGTGGAAGTTCTCTCCTCCCTTCGGAGAAGGGTACCTCCTTCTTTGATGGCCCCATTCTTTCCACTGGGATCTCACTCACAGAGATCATTCATTTAGGTCTTTTTTTTTCCATGATATCTTGGCTTTCCATGCCTGCTATACTCTCATGGGCTCTTCCGCCAGATCTGAATGCCTTGAGGGCTGATTCTGAGGCCAGAGTGTTGTTTAGGACATCTGCCATTCTATGAGTCTGCTGTGTATCCCGCTTCCCATGTTGGATCTTTCTCTCCCTTTTTGATTCTATCAGTTGGTATTAGCAGATACTTGTCTTGTTTGTGTGATCCCTTTGACTCTTAGACCTATCAGAGCTATCAATTGTGAGCTGATATTGATCACGTGGACTAGTGCGATGGCATTGGTACATGCCATCTTGGTGGGATTGTGTTGGAATCCCCTGGCACATTTCTAACTCCACCATTTGCGGCCAGTCCGATAGAGCATGTTCCAAATTGTTCATCTCCTCCCTCTCTTTTTCCACTCTTAGATTTAACAGGGATCGCTTTTCAGTTAAAATTTAACCACCTAAGAATAATTGTGTGTTAATTACAGAGTTCAACCACTAGTACTAGAACAACAAGAACAACAACAAATACTAAAAATGATAAAGTATTACATTGTGCATCTAAAGTCAGGACGGGAGCTGATCAGTTCATTGTTGCTTATAGTGTCCATTTCACTTAACAGGTTTCCCCTTTGGCGCTCAGTTGTCACCAATCAGGGAAAACAAATTATATTTTTCTTTTTGGGACTGGCTTAATTCACTCAGCATGATGTTTTCCAGATTGCTCCATCTTGTTGCAAATGACTGGGTTTCATTGTTTCTTACTGCTGTATAGTATTCTATGGAGTACATGTCCCATAATTTCTTTATCCAGTCTACTGTTGATGGGCATTTGGGTTGGTTCCAGGTCTTAGCTATTGTGAATTGAGCTGCAATAAACATTAATGTGCAGATGGCTTTTTTATTTGCCAAATTAATTTCCTTTGGGTAAATTCCAAGGAGTGGGATGGCTGGGTTGTATGGTAGGGTTATGTTCAGGTTTCTGAGGAATCTCCAGACAGACTTCCATAGTGGCTTAACCAGTTTGCATTCCCACCAACAGTGGGTTAGTGTCCCTTTTTCCCCACATCCTCTCCAGCATCTGTTGTTGGTAGATTTCTGGATGTGAGCCATTCTCACCGGGGTGAGATGGAACCTCATTGTGGTTTTAATTTGCATTTCTCTGATTGCTAGTGATCTTGAACATTTTTTCATGTGACTGTTGGCCATTTGGATTTCCTCTTTCGAAAAATGTCTATTGAGGTCCTTGGCCCATCTCTTAAGTGGGATGTTTGTTTTGTTGTTGTGGATTTTCTTGATTTCTTTGTAGATTCTGGTTATCAACCCTTTATCTGTAGTATAGTTTGCGAATATTTTTTCCCATTCTGTTGGTTGCCTCTTCGCTTTCCTGACTGTTTCTTTTGAAGTACAGAAACTTCTCAATTTGATGCAATCCCAAATGTTAATTTTGGTTTTGACTGCCTGTGCTGTTGGAATATTTTCCAGGAAGTCTTTGCCTGTGCCTATATCTTGCAGGGTTTCTCCAATGCTCTCTAATAATTTGATGGTTTCAGGTCGTAGATTTAAGTCTTTAATCCATGTTGAGTGAATTTTTGTGTAAGGTGATAGGTATTGGTCTTGCTTCAAGCTTCTGCACATGGAAATCCAATTTTCCCAGCACCATTTATTGAATAGACTGTCCTTATTCCAGGGATTAGTTTTGGATCTTTGGTCAAATATAAGTTGGCTGTAGATGTTTGGATTGATTTCTGGTGTTTCTATTCTGTTCCATTGGTCTATCCATCTGTTTCTGTACCAGTACCATGCTGTTTTGATAACAACTGCCCTGTAGTATGTCCTAAAATCAGGTATTGTGATGCCTCCGGCTTTGTTTTTGTTGTACAGGATTGCTTTGGCTATTCGAGGTCTTCTGGGTCTCCATATGAATTTCAGCATCATTTTTTCCAGATCTGAGAAGAAGGTCTTCGGGATCTTGATGGGTATTGCATTGAATGTATAAATTGCTTTTGGGAGGATAGACATTTTGATGATATTGATTCTTCCAATCCATGAGCATGGAAGATTTCTGCATTTTTTGGTATCCTCTTCTATTTCTTTCTGTAAGGTTTTGTAGTTTTCATCGTAGAGATCTTTAACGTCTTTGGTTAAGTTTATTCCACGGTATTTGATTGTTTTTGTAGCTATTGTGAATGGGATTGATTTTAGAAGTTCTTCCTCAGCCGTGGCATTGCCTGTGTATACGAAGGCTGTTGATTTTTGTGCATTGATTTTATATCGTGCTACTTTGCCAAACTCTTCGATGAGTTCCAGCAGTCTCTTAGTAGAGTTCTTTGGGTCCCCTAAATAAAGAATCATATCATCTGCAAAGAGGGATAGTTTGAGTTCGCCCTTCCCGATTTGTATCCCTTTAATTTCTTTTTCTTGCCTAATAGCTCTGGCCAAAACTTCCAGAACTATATTGAAGAGTAGTGGTGAGAGAGGGCATCCCTGTCTGGTACCAGATTTCAGTGGAAATGCTTCCAACTTTTCCCCATTCAATAGGATGTTGGCCGTGGGTTTTTCATATATTGCTTTGATTGTATTGAGGAATGTTCCTTCCATACCCAGTTTGCTTAGAGTTTTCATCATGAAAGGGTGTTGTATTTTATCAAATGCTTTCTCTGCATCTATTGAGAGAATCATATGGTTTTTCTTCTGCAGTCTGTTAATGTACTGTATTACGTTGATTGTTTTGCAAATGTTGAACCATCCCTGCATACCGGGGATGAATCCCACTTGGTCTGGGTGGATGATCTTTCTGATGTGTTGTTGCATTCTATTGGCCAGAATTTTATTGAGTATTTTTGCATCTATGTTCATCAGGGATATGGGTCTGTAATTCTCTTTCAATGTTGCGTCTCTTTCTGGCTTAGGAATTAAGGTGATGGTGGCTTCATAGAAAGAATTTGGGAGGATTCCCTCTTTTTCAATTGCTCTGAATAGTTTGAGAAGAATTGGAGTTAGTTCTTCTCTAAATGTCTGGTAGAACTCAGCAGTGAATCCATCTGGCCCTGGGCTTTTCTTTGTTGGGAGGGCCTTTATTACTGTTTCAATTTCTGTGTCAGTTATTGGTCTGTTTAGGTTTTCTATGTCTTCCTGGCTCAATTTAGGGAGGTTGTATGTGTCCAAGAATCTGCCCATTTCTGATAGATTTCCCTGTTTGCTGGCATACAAGTTCTTGTAGTAATTTCTGATGATTCTTTTTATTTCTGTGGTGTCTGTTGTTACATTTCCCATTTCATCTCTGATCCTATTGATTTGGGTCTCTTCTTTTTTTAGTTAGTTGGGCCAATGGGGTGTCAAATTTGTTTATTTTTTCAAAAAACCAGCTCCTCGTTTGGCTGATTTTTTGTAATGTTTTTTTGGATTCAATCCTGTTGATTTCTTCTCTGATTTTAATTATTTCTCTTCTCCTACTGGGTTTGGGTTTGGTTTGCTGCAGATTTTCTAGATCCTTGAGATGACTTGAAAGCTCATCTATTTGGTGCCTTTCCAATTTCTTGATGTAGGCACCTATTGATATAAACTTTCCTCTTAACACTGCTTTTGTTGTATCCCATAGGTTTTGGTATGTTGTGCTGTTATCCTCATTTACTTCCAGAAAATTTTTGATTTCTCTTTTAATTTCTTCTACGACCCATTGTTCATTCAGGAGCATGTTGTTCAATCTCCATGTGTTTACACGTGCTCTAGGGATTCCTGAGTTGCCAATTTCCAATTTGATTCCTTTGTGGTCTGAGAAGCTGCATGGTATGATTCTAATTCTTTTGAATTTGCTGAGACTTGCTTTATGGCCTAGTATGTGGTCAATCCTAGAGAAGGTTCCATGTACTGCTGAGAAGAATGTAAAGTCCTTAGATATACGATGAAATGTTCTGTAGATATCTGTTAGATCCATTTGGGCTATAGTGTCATTTAAATCTGCTGTCTCCTTGTTGATCTTCTGTCCTGATGATCTGTCTATCTCTGAGAGTGGAGTATTGAAGTCCCCCAGTACTATTGTGTTGGGGTCTAAGTCTCCCTTTAAGTCCCTTAACAAGTCTTTTAAATAAGCTGGTGCCCTGTAATTAGGTGCATATACATTGATAATCGTTATATCTTTCTGTTGAATGGATCCCTTAATCATTATGTAGTGCCCCTCTTTGTCTCTCCTAACAGTTTTTGTGGTAAAGTTTATGTTGTCCGATATTAAGATGGCTACGCCCACTCTCTTCTCATTTCTGTTGGCATGGTATATCTTTTTCCAGCCTTTTACTCTCAGCCTGTATGGATCATTGTTGGATAGATGGGTTTCTTGTAAGCAGCAAAAGGATGGGTTTTGTTCCTTAACCCAATCAGCCGATCGGTGTCATTTAACTGGACAGTTCAAGCCATTAACATTCAATGTGACTATTGAGAAGGAGTAACTTTGCCCTGCCATTAGCCAAAGATACTTTCTAATATATGGTTTGAGATTCCTGTGATCTTTTGGTGTGAGGTTTCCTACCTTTACCTTCTTTCATATTGGTGACCGTGTTTCTGTGTTTCTGTATGTAACACATCTTTAAGCATCTTTTGCAGGGCTGGACGAGTGGCGACAAATTCTTTCAATTTCTGTTTGCTGTGAAAGGTCTTTATTTCACCTTCATTCATAAATGAGAGCTTTGCAGGATATAATATTCTGGGCTGGCAGTTTTTCTCTCTTAGCACCTGGGCTATGTCTCGCCATTCTCTCCTAGCTTGTAGGGTTTCTGAAGAGAAGTCAGCTGTGAGTCTAATTGGAGATCCTCTGAGAGTAATCTGGCGTTTCTCTCTTGCACATTTTAGGATCTTTTCTTTGTGTTTCACTGTGGTGAGTTTGATTACGACGTGTCGTGGTGAGGATCTCTTTTGGTCATGTTTATTAGGGGTTCTAGGAGCTTCCTGTATTAGGATGTCTCTGTCTTTCTCCAAACCTGGGAAATTTTCTGCTAGTATCTCACTAAAAAGGCCTTCTAATCCTTTCTCTCTCTCCATGCCTTCAGGTACTCCTAGAACCCGAATGTTGGGTTTTTTAAGAGTATCCTGTAGATTCCTGACAGTATTTTTTAGATTTCTGATTTCTTCTTCTTTTCTTTGGTTTGCCTGTTTCCTTTCCTGTTCTCTGTCTTCTAAGTCTGATATTCTCTCTTCTGCTTCACCCATTCTGTTTTTGAGGCTTTCTAATGTGTTTGTCATTTGATCTATTGAGTTCATTTCATTATGGTTTCTTGTCACTATCACAGTTTCACGTTCTACTAGTTGTTTCATTTCATTTTGATTCCTCCTTAATATTTCATTTTCACGAGAGAGATTTTCTATCTTGTCCATGAAGGATTTCTGTAGTTCAAGAATTTGTTTTTGAGAACTTCTTAATGTTCTTATCAGTTTTTTGAGATCTGCTTCTTGCATTTCCTCTATCTCTTCATCTTTATAATCTTGGACTGGGGGTTCTTGTTCATTTGGGGGCATCATAGTGTCTTCCTTGCTCTTGTTAACTCTGCTTCTACGTTTGTTCTTTGGCATGTTGGAGATAATTTATGTTTTTTTTTTTTTTTGCTGCGGTGTTTTTTTCTCATTATACTATGCCTCTAGGTGGGCTGTCTGCTTTGATGGATCCTTAGAGGCTGTGGTGGGTGTGGCCAGTGAGCTCTGCTTGATTCTTCAGGTTTGAGGCTTTGCAAAAAGTGACTCTCCTTGCTCCTTGCTGGAACTCTCTCTCTCGCTCTCTCTCTCTCTCTTTTTTTTTTTTTTTGACTCAGTTGGGAAGTAATTCCGAATGGCTCCCATTGGTTCCTGCACTGGGTAGATTTTGCGGGTCGTCTCCCGCAGTTGGTTTTCCACGCAGTGGGCTCCTTGTAGGTCCTCTGTGTCACATCCACTAGATCTGGGAGCGTTTCTTCTGCAGTTTTTTTTTTTCTTGAATCTTTTCCTGAGGCCTTGTCTCAGCTGGTGATCCAAGGCTCCACTTGGGGCTTCTGCCGTGATCTTCCTCTCTAGGTGCTGTCGCCTAGGGCCAGCCGGGCCACACGATCGCTGCCGCTGCCACCGCCGCTGTAGTGCCTGCGCGCGCTCCCCGGGACTGGGACCATGGAGAGAGGCGCTCGGGACAAGGCCGCCGCCGCCGCCGCTGCAGTTCCTGTGCGCGCTCCCCAGGACTGGGACCGAGGAGAGAGGCGCTCGGGACGCCGCCGCCGCCGCTGCTGCAGCCGCCACCGCCGCTGCCGCTGCTGTAGTGCCTGCACGCGCTCCCCAAGACTGGGACCGTGGAGAGAGGCGCTCGGGACGCCGCCGCTGCCGCCGCCGCCGTGGCCGCCACCGCGGCCGCCGTCACCGCAGCAGAGCTGCAGGCAGAGGCGGGAGGAGGAGAGCTTCTGAGGCTTTTGACTTACCTCTGGTTCCCGCGCTGGCGAGACTCTGTGGCTCGGTTGCCGCGGTTGGGTTTCAACGCAGTGGGCTCTCAGAAGATCCGCTGTGTCTCATCCACTAGATCCGGAAGCGTTTCCTCTGCAGATTTTTCTTCAGTCTTTTCCTAAGGCTACAGTAATTCCACTTTTATGAAACTTTATTTTCGCAGACTAATGGCGCACGTCCTCACTATCCGCCATCTTGGCTCCGCCCCCGGAACATTTAGTTTTCTACTGGGAAACACTCACTGGTTCCACATGGAGAAACCAGCTCTGCATATTCGTATTTTCTGGGGCGAAATCTCAATTAACTGTGGCAAACAATCATGATATTTCCATTTGTATAGATGGCATTTTATGCACTTGCCTAACGAAAAGACTTTGCTTTTCTCCAAAACCATTTTCACTGTAATTTTCTCAGACCATTGGATATGAATTCCACACCACTTTTTGCTTATATGACTGGATGAAACCGGAAATATCCAGTTTTGTTTTGGCTAACTCAATCCCCAATATTGCCACAGCCCCTGTGTTTGTGTTTTCTGAATATTATCGAAGTAATTCATTGTTTCGAATGTTTTTTTTTCAGGGAATATTTAATTTTGTACTGGGAAACGCTAATTGGTTCCACATGGAGACACAAGCTCTACACATTCGTATTTTCTAGGAGAATGCTAGAGGAATGGCGGCAAACAAACATGATATTTCTGTTTGTATAGATGGCATTTTATGCACTAGCCTAACGAAGACTTTGCTTTTCTCCAAAACCATTTTTACTGTGATTTTGTCTGTCCATTGCATATGAATTCCACACCACTTTGTCCCGACATGACTGGATGAAACCAGAAATATGCGGTTGTGTTTTGGCTAACTGAATCCCAGATATTGCAACAACCTCTGTGTTTGTGTTTTCTGGATATTATCGAAGGACTTTATTGTTTTGAATGTTTTTTATCAGGGAACATTTAATTTTGTACTGGGAAACATTAATTGGTTCCACATGGAGACACCAGCTCTACACATTCGGATTTTCTAGGGAGAAAGCTAGAGGAAATGTGGCAAAGAAACATGATATTTCTGTTTGGCTAGATGTCATTTTATGCACTTGCCTAATGAAAGGACTTTGCTTTACTCCAAAGCCATTTTTACTGTGATTTTCTCGTTCCATTGCATATGAATTCCACACCACATTCTCCTGATATGACTGAATGAAACCGGAAATATCTGGTTTTGTTTTGAATAACTCAATCCCAGATGTTGCCACAGTACCTCTGTTTGTGTTTTCTGGATATTATCAAAGGACTTTATTGTTTTGAAAGTTTTTTTTATCAGGGAACATAAAATTTTGTACTGGGAAACACTCTCTGGTTCCATATGGAGACACCAGCTCTACACATTCGTATTTTCTAGCGAGAAAGCTACAGTAACTGTGGCATACAATCATGATATTTCTGTTTATATGTATGGCATTTTATGCACTTACCTAATGAAAAGACTTTGCTTTTCTCCAAAACCATTTTTACTGTGATTTTCTCGGTCCATTGCATACGAATTGCACACCACTTTTTCCTTATTTGACTGGATGAAACCGGAAATATCCGGTTTTGTTTTGGCTAACTCAATTCCAGATATTGCCACAGCCCCTGTGTTTCTGTTTTCTGGATATTATCGAAGTATTTTATTGTTTTGAATGTTTTTTGTCAGGGAACATTTTTTTGTACTGTGAAACTCTAATTGGTTCCACAGGGAGAAAGCATCTCAACACATTCGTATTTTCTCGGGAGAAATCTAAAGGAAATGCGGCAAACAAGCATGATATTTCTGTTTGTATACATGACATTTTATGCACTTCCTAACGAAAAGACTTTGCTTTTCTCCAAAACCATTTTTACTGTGATTTTGTCTGTCCATTGCATATGAATTCCACACCACCTCGTCCTGATATGAGTGAATGAAACGAGAAATATGAGGTTGTGTTTTGGCTAACTGAATCCCAGATATTGCGACAGCCTCTGTTTTTGTGTTTCTGGATATTATCGAAGGACTTTATGGTTTTTAATGTTTTCTTATCAATGAACATTTAATTTTGTACTGCGAAACTCTGATTGATTTCCCATGGAGAAACCAGCTATACACATTCGTATTTTTAGGGAGAAAGCTATAGAAACTGCGGCAAACAAACATGATATTTCTGTTTGTATACATGACAATTTATGCACTTGCCTAACGAAAAGACTTTGCTTTTCTCCAAATCCACTTTCACTATAATTTTCTCAGTCCATTGCATACGAATTGCACATCACTTTGTCCGGAAATGACTGGATGAAACTGGAAATATCCGTTTGTGTTTTGGCTAACTGAATCCCAGATATGGTGACAGCCTCTGTGTTTTTGTTTTCTGGATATTATCGAAGGACTTTATTATTTTGAATTTTTTTTAATTAGGAATGCTTTAATTTTCTACTGGGAATCTCTAATTGGTTCCACACCGAGACACCAGCTCTACACGTTCGTATTTTCTAGGGAGAAACCTAGAGGAACTGCGGCAAAGAAACATGATATTTCTGTTTGTATAGATGGCATTTTTTGTACTTGCCTAACGAAAAGACTTTGCTTTTCTCCAAATCCACTTTCAATATAATTTTCTCAGTCCATTGCATACGAATTGCACATCACTTTTTCCGGAAATGACTGGATGAAACCGGAAATATCCATTTGTGTTTTGGCTAACTGAATCCCAGATATGGTGACAGCCTCTGTGTTTTTGTTTTCTGGATATTATCGAAGGACTTTATTATTTTGAGTTTTTTTTTAATTAGGAATGTTTTAATTTTGTACTGGGAATCTCTAATTGGTTCCACATGGAGACACCAGCTCTACACGTTCGTATTTTCTAGGGAGAAACCTAGAGGAACTGCGGGAAAGAAACATGATATTTCTGTTTGTATAGATGGCATTTTTTGTACTTGCCTAACGAAAAGACTTTGCTTTTCTCCAAAACCATTTTTACTGTGATTTTTTCAGTCCATTGCATACGAATTCCACAGCACTTTGTCCGGATATGAGTGGATGAAACCAGAAATATGCGGTAGTGTTTGGGCTAACTGAATCCCAGATATTGCCACAGCCCATGTGTTTGTGTTTTCTGGATATTATCAATGGACATTATTGTTTTGAATTTTTTTTTATCACGGAACATTAAATTCTGTACTGGTATACACTCACTGGTTCCAAATGGGGACACCAGCTCTACACATTCGTATTTTCTACCGAGAAAGCTAGAGGAACTGCGCCAAACAATCATGATATATCTGTTTATATATATGGCATTTTATGCACTTGCCTAACGAAAAGACTTTGCTTTTCTCCCAAACCATTTTTACTGTTTTTTTCTCAGACCATTGCATACGAATTCCACACCACTTTGTCCCGATATGACTGGATGAAACCAGAAATATGCGGTTGTGTTTTGGCTAACTCAATCCCAGATATTGCGACAGCCCCTGTGTTTGTGTTTTCTGAATATTATCAATGGACATTATTGTTTGAATTTTTTTTATCACGGAACATTTAATTTTGAATTGGGAAACACTCACTGATTCCACATGGAGGAACCAGCTCTACACTTTCGTATTTTCTGGGGAGAAATCTCAGTTAACTGTGGCAAACAATCATGATCTCTCCGTTTGTATAGATGGCATTTTATGCACTTGCCTAATGAAAAGACTTTGCTTTTCTCCAAAACCATTTTCACTGTAATTTTCTCCGACCATTGGATAAGAATTCCACACCACTTTTTCCTTATATGACTGGATGAAACCGGAAATATCCGGTTTTGTTTTGGCTAACTCAATCCCAGATATTGCCACAGCCCCTGTGTTTCTGTTTTCTGGATATTATCGAAGTATTTTATTGTTTTGACTGTTTTTTGTCAGGGAATATTTAATTTTGTACTTGGAAACTCTAATTCATTCCCCATGAGATACCATTTCTACACATTCTTATTTTCAAGATAAAGCTAGAGGAACTGCGGCTAACAAATATGATATTTCTGTTTATATAGATGGCATTGTATGCACTTGCCTAACGAAAAGATTTTGCTTTTCCCAAAAACCATTTTTACTGTGATTTTTTCTGTCCATTGTATATGAATTCCACACCACTTTGTCCGGACATGAGTGGATGAAACCAGAAATATGCGGTTTTGTTTCTGCTAACTGAATCCCAGATATTGCAACAGCCTCTGTGTTAGTATTTTCTGGATATTATCGAAGGACTTTATTGTTTTGAATGTTGTTTTTATCAGGGAACATTTACTTTTGTACTGGGAAACATTAATTTGTTTCACATGGAGACACCAGCTCTACACATTCGTATTTTCTAGGGAGAAAGTAGAGGAACTGTGGCAAAGAAACATGATATTTCTATTTGGATAGATGTGATATTATGCACTTGCCTAACGAAAAGACTTTGCTTTTCTCCAAAACCATTTTTACTGTGATTTTCTCCTTCCATTGCACACGAATTCCACAGCACTTTGTCCCGATATGACAGGATGAAAGTGGAAATATCCGGTTTTGTTTTTCTAACTCAATCCCAGATATTGCCACAGCCTCTGTGTTTGTGTTTTCTGGATATTATCGAAGTACTTTATTGTTTTGAAAGTTTTTTTTTATCAGGGAACATTTAAATTTGTACTGGGAAACTCTAATTGGTTCCACATGGTGTTACCAGCTCTACACATTCGTATTTTCTAGGAGAAAGCTAGAGGAACTGCGGCAAACAAACATGATATTTCTGTTTGTATATATGATATTTTATGCAACTGCCTAACAAAAAGACGTTGCTTTTCTCCAAAACCACTTGCACTGTAATTTTCTCAGTCCATTGCATACGAATTCCAAACCACTTTGTCTGGATATGACTGGATGAAACCGGAAATATCAGGTTTTGTTTGCCTAACGCAATCCATTGCCACAGCCCCTATGTTTGTGTTTTCTGGACATTATCAATGGACATTATTGTTTTGAAATTTTTTTTATCAGGGAACATTAAATTTTGTACTGGGAAACACTCACTGGTTCCACATGGAGAAACCGGCTCTACACATTGGTATTTTCAAGCGAGAAAGCTAGAGGAACTGTGGCAAACAATCATGATATTTCTGTTTATATATATGGAATTTTATGCACTTGACTAACGAAAAGACTTTGCTTTTCTCCAAAACCATTTTTACTGTGATTTTCTCGGTCTATTGCATACGAATTGCACACCACTTTTTCTTTATTTGACTGGATGAAACCGGAAATATCCGGTTTTGTTTTGGATAACTAAATTCCAGATATTGCCACAGCCCCTGTGTTTGTGTTTTCTGGATATTATCGAAGTATTTTATTGTTTTGAATGTTTTTTGTCAGGGAATATTTAATTTTGTACTTGGAAACTCTAATTCATTTCACATGGAGAAACCAGTTCTACACATTCTTATTTTCAAGATATAGCTAGAGGAACTGTGGCAAACAAATATGATATTTCTGTTTATATAGATGGCATTTTATGCACTTGCCTAAAGAAAAGATTTGCTTTTCTCCAAAACCATTTTTACTATGATTTTGTCGGTCCATTGCATACGAAGTGCACAAAACTTTGTCCAGTTATGATTGGATGAAACCAGATATCTGCGGTTGTGTTTTGGCTAACTGAATTACAGATATTGCGACAGCCCCGGTATTTGTGTTTTCTGGATATTATCAATGGACATTATTGTTTGAAAGATTTTTTTTATCAGGGAACATTTAATTTTGTACTGTTAAACACTCACTGGTTCCTCATGGAGAAAGCAGCTCTACACATTCGTATTTTCTTGGAGAAAGCTAGAGGAACTGTGGCAAGCAAACATGATATTTCTGTTTGTATAGATGGCATTTTATGCTCTTGACTAAGGAAGACTTTGCTTTTCTCCAAAACCATTTTTACTGTGATTTTTTCTGTCAATTGCATATGTATTGCACACCACTTTGTCCGGATATGACTGGATTAAACGGGAAATATCTGGTTTGTTTTGGCTACCTGAATCCTAGATATTGCGACAGCCCCTGTGTTTGTGTTTTCTGGATATTATCAATGGACATTATTTTTTTGATTTTTTTTTTATCAGAGAACATTTAATTTTGTATTGGGAAACACTAAGTGGTTCCACATAGAGAAACCTTCTCTACAGATTCGTATTTTCTATGGAGAAAGCTAGAGGAACTGAGGCAAACAAACATGATATTTCTGTTTGTATACATGACATTTTATACACTTGCCTAACGAAAAGACTTTGCTTTTCTCCAAAACCATGTTTACTGCGATTTTCTCCGTCCGTTGCATACGAATACCACACCACTTTGTCCAGATATGACTGGATGAAACCGGAAATATCCGGTTTTGTTTTAGCTAACTCAATCCCAGATATTGCTACAGCCCCTGTGTTTGTGTTTTCTGGATATTATCGAAGGACTTTATTGTTTTGAATTTTTTTTCTTTTTATCATTAAACAATTAATTTTGTACTGGGAAACTCTAATTGGTTCCACAAGGAGACACCAGCTATACACATTCCTATTTTTTAGGGAGAATGCTAGAGGAACTGCGACAAACAAACATGATATTTCTGTTTGTATACATGACATTTTATGCACTTGCCTAACGAAAAGACTTTGCTTTACTCCAAAAGCATTTTCACTGCAATTTTCACAGTCCATTGCGTACGAATTCCACACAATTTTTTCCGGATATGGCTGGATGAAACCAGAAATATCCGGTTTTTTTTTGGCTAACTCAATCCCAGATATTGCCACTGCCCCTGTGTTTGTGTTTTCTGGATATTATCAATCAACATTATTATTTTGAAAGTTTTTTTTTTTATCAGGGAACATTTATTTTTGTACTGGGAAACACTCAGTGGTTCCACATGGAGAAACCAGCTCTACACATTCATATTTTCTATCGAGAAAGCTAGAGGAACTACGGCAATCATACATATAAATTTGTTTGTATACATGCCATTTTATGCTCTTGACTAAGGAAAAGACTTTGCTTTTTTCCAAAACCATTTTTTTTGTGATTTTGTCTGTCCATTGCATAAGAATTGCACACCAATTTGTATGGATTTGACTGGATGAAATTGGAAATATCCCGTTTTATTTTTTGGCTAGCTGAATCCTAGATATTGCCACAGCATCTCTGTTTGTGTTTCCTGGATATTATCGAAGGACTTTATTCTTTTGAAAGTTTTTTTATTTTTTTATCAGGGAACATTTCATTTTGTACTGGGAAACTCTAATTGGTTCCACATGGAGACACCAGCTCTACACATTCCTATTTTCTAGGAGAAAGCTAGAGGAACTGCGGCAAACAAACATGAATTTCTGTTTGTATACATGGCATTTTATGCACTTGCCTAACGAAAAGACTTTCCTTTTCTCCGAAACCATTTTTACTGTGATTTCTCGGTTCATTGCATATGAATTCCACATCAATTTGTCCGGATATGTCTAGATGAAACCGGAAATATCCGGTTTTGTTTTGGCTAAATCAATCCCAGATATTGAGACAGAGTCTATGTTTGTGTTTTCTGGATATTATCGAAGGAATTTATTGTTTTGAATGTTTTTATTAGGGAACATTTAATTTTGTTGTAGGAAACTCTAATTGGTTCCAGATGAAGACACCAGCTCTACACATTCATATTTTCTATGATAAAGCTAGAGGAACTGCGGGAAACAATCATGGTATTTCTGTTTGTATAGATGGTATTTTATGCACTCGCCTAACGAAAAGACTCTGCTTTTCTACAAAACCATATTTACTCTGATTTTGTCTGTCCATTGCATACGAATTGCACACCACTTTTTATGGAGTTGACTGGATAAAACCGGAAATATGCGGTTATGTTTTGGCTAACTCAATCCCAGATATTGCCACAGCCCCTGTGTTAGTGTTTTCAGAATATTATCAATGGACATTATTGTTTTGAAAGTTTTTTTTATCAGGGAACATTAATTTTGCACTGGGAAACACTCAGTGGTTACACTGGAGACACCAGCTCTACACATTCGTATTTTCTGGGGAGAAATCTAAAGGAACTTCGGCAAACAATCATGATATTTCTGTTTGTATAGCTGGCAGTTTATCCACATGCCTAACCAAAAGACTTTGCTTTTCTCCAAAACCATTTTCACTGCAATTTTTTCAGTCCATTGCATACGAATTCCACACCACTTTTTCCGGATATGACTGGATCAAAAGGGAAATATCCGCTTGTGTTTTGGCTAACTGAATCCCAGATATTGCCACAGCCTCTGTGCTTGTGTTTTCTGGATATTATCGAAGGACTTGTTTGTTTTGAAAGTTTTTTTTTTTTTAATCAGGGAACATTTAATTTTGTACTGGGAAACTCTAATTGGTTCCACATGGAGACACCAACTCTACACATTCGTATTTTCTAGCGAGAAAGCTAGAGGAACTGTGGCAAACAAACATGATATTTCTGTTTGTATATATGACATTTTATGCACTTGCCAAATGAAAAGACTTTACTTTTCTTCAAAACCTTTTTTCTGTGATTTTCTCAGTCCATTGCATACAAATTCCACATTACTTTATCCGGATATGACTGGATGCAACCGGAAATATCCGGTTTTGTTTTGGCTAACTCAAACCCAGACATTACCACAGCCCCTGTGTTTGTGTTTTCTGGATATTATCGAAGGAATCTATTGTTTTGAAAGTTTTTTTTTTATCAGGGAACATTAATTTTGTGCTGGGAAACACTCAGTGGTTCCACATGGAGATACCAGCTCTACAAATTCATATTTTCGGGGGAGAAATCTAAAGGAACTTCGGCAAGCAATCATGATATTTTTGTTTGTATAGCTGGCAGTATATCCAAATGCCTAACCAAAAGACTTTGCTTTTCTCCAAAACCATTTTGACTGTGATTTTCTCAGTCTATTGCCTACCAATTCCACACCACTTTGTCCGGATATGACTGGATGAAAGCGGAAATATCCGCTTGTGTTTTGGCTAACTCAATTCCAGATATTGCCACAGACCCTGTGTTTGTGTTTTCTGGATATTATCGAATGACTTTATTGTTTTGAATATTTATTATCAAGCAACATTTAATTTTGTACTGGGAAACACTCAGTGGTTCCACATGGAGACAGCAGCTCTACACATTTGTATTTTCTAGGGAGAAAGCTAGAGGAACTCCGGCAAAGAAACATGATATTTCTGTTTGTATACATGACATTTTATGCACTTGCCTAACAAAAAGACTTTGCTTTTCTTCAAAACCATTTTTCTGTGATTTTCTCGGTCCATTGCATACAAATTCCATACCACTTTGTCCGGATATGACTGGATGAAACCGGAAATATCCGGTTTTGTTTTGGCTATCTCAATCCCAGATTTGCCACAGACCCTGTGTTTGTGTTTTCTGGATATTATCGAAGGAGTCTATTGTTTTGAAAGTTTTTTTTTTTTTATCAGAGAACATTTAATTTTGTACTGGGAAACACTCAGTCGTTCCACATGGTGACAAAAGCTCTACAAATGCGTATTTTCTAGCGAGAAAGCTAGAATAACTCCGGCAAACAAAGATGATATTTCTGTTTGTTTAGATGGCACTTTATGCACTTGCCTAATGAAAAGATTTTGCTTTTCTCCAAAGCCATGTTGACTGTGATTTTCTCTGTCCATTGCATACGAATTCCACACCATTTTCTCCGGATATGACTGGAAGAAACCAGAAATATCCGGTTTTGTTTTGGCTAACTCAATTCCAGATATGGCCACAGACCCTGTGTTTGTATATTCTGGATATTATCGAAGCACTTTATTTAATGAAAGATTTTTTTTCTTATCAGGGAACACTTAAATTTGTACTGGGAAACCCTAATGGGTTCCATATGGAGACACCAGCTCTACACATTCGTATTTTCTAGGGAGAAAACTAGAGGAACTGCGGCAAAAAAACATGATATTTCTGTTTGTATACATGACATTTTATGCACTTTCTAACGAAAAGACATTGGTTTTCTCCAAAATCATTTTCATTGCAATATTCTAGGTCCATTGCCTACGAAGTCCACACCACTTTTCATGGATATGACTGGATAAAACCAGAAATATGCGGTTATGTTTCGGCTAACTCAATCCCAGATATTGCCACAGCCCCGGTGTTTGTGTTTTCTGGATATTATAATTGGACATTATTGTTTTGAAAGTTTTTTTTTTAATCAGGGAACATTAATTTTGCACTGGGAAACACTCAGTGGTTCCACATGGAGAAACCAGCTCTACACATTCGAATTTTCTGGGGAGAAATCTAAAGGAATTTCGGCAAACAATCATGATATTTCTGTTTGTATAGCTGGCAGTTTATCCACTTGCCTAATTAAAAGACTTTGCTTTTCTGCAAAACCATTTTCACTGCAATTTTCTCAGTCCATTGCATACGAATTCCACACCACTTTTTCTCAATATGACTGGATCAAAAGGGAAATATCCGCTTGTGTTTTGGCTAACTGAATCCCAGATATTGCCACAGCCTCTGTGTTTGTGTTTTCTGGATATTATCGAAGGACTTTATTGTTTTGAAATTTTTTTTTAATCAGGGAACATTTAATTTTGTACTGGGAAACTCTAATTGGTTCCACATGGAGACACCAGCTCTACATATTCGTTTTTTTTAGCGAGAAAGCTAGAGGAACTGCGGCAAACAAACTTAAATATTTCTGTTTGTATACATGACATTTTATGCACTTGCCTAATGAAAAGACTTTGCTTTTCTTCAAAACCATTTTTCTGTGATTTTCTCGGTCCATTGCATATGAATTCCACACCATTTTCTCCGGATATGACTGGAAGAAAGCAGAAATATCCGGTTTTGTTTTGGCTAACTCAATTCCAGATATTGCCAAAGACCCTGTGTTTGTGTTTTCTGGATATTATCCAAGCACTTTATTTATTTGAAAGATTTTTTTTCTTATCAGGGATCATTTAAATTTGTACTGGGAAACCATAATTGGTTCCATATGGAGACACCAGCTCTACACATTCATATTTTCTGGGGAGAAAACTAGAAGGACTGCGGCAAACAAACATGATATTTCTGTTTGTATACATGGCATTTTATGCACATGCCTAACGAAAAGACATTGCTTTTCTCCAAAGCCATTTTCATTACAATTTTCTAGGTCAATTGCCTATGAAGTCCACACCACTTTTTATGGATATGACTGGATAAAACCGGAAATTTGCGGTTATGTTTCGGCTAACTCAATCGCAGATATTGCCACAGCCCCTGTGTTTGTGTTTTCTGGATATTATCAATGGACATTACTGTTTTGAAAGTTTTTTTTTTTTTTATCAGGGAACATTAATTTTGCACTGGGAAACACTCAGTAGTTCCACATGGAGACACATCTCTACACATTCGTATTTTCTGGGGAGAAATCTAAAGGAATTTCGGGAAGCAATCATGATATTTCTGTTTGTATAGCTGGCGGTTTATCCACATGCCTAACCAAAAGACTTTGCCTTTCTTCAAAACCATTTTCACTGAAATTTTCTCATTCTATTATAGGAATTGCACACCACTTTTTCCGGATATGACTGGATCAAAAGGGAAATATCCGCTTGTGTTTTGGCTAACTGAATCCCAGATATTGCCACAGCCTCTGTGTTTGTGTTTACTGGATATTATCGAAGGACTTTATTGTTTTGAATGTTTTTTATCAGGGAACATTTAATTTTGTACTGGGAAACTCTAATTGGTTCCACATGGAGACACCAGCTCTACACATTCTTATTTTCTAGGAGAAAGCTAGAGGAACTGCGGCAAACAAACATGATATTTCTGTTTGTATGCATGACATTTTATGCACTTGTCTAACGAAAAGACTTTGCTTTTCTCCAAAACCATGTTTACTGTGATTTTGTCTGTCCACTGCATACGAATTCCACACCACTTTGTCCGGATATGAGTGGATGAAACCACAAATATGCAGTTGTGTTTTGGCTAACTGAATCCCAGATATTGCCACAGACCCTGTGTTTGTGTTTTCTGGATATTATCAATGGACATTATTGTTTTGAATTTTTTTTATCACGGAACATTAAATTCTGTACTGGGAAACTCTAATTGGTTCCACATGGAGACACCAGCTCTACACATTCGTATTTTCTAGGGAGAGAGCTAGAGGAACTGCGGCAAACAAGCATGATATTTCTGTTTGTATACATGGCATTTTATGCACTTGCCTAACGAAAAGACTTTGCTTTCATCCAAAACCATTTTTACTGTGATTTTCTCAGTCCATTACATACGAATTCCACACCACTTTGTCCGGATATGACTGGATGAAACCGGAAATATCCGGTTGTGTTTTGGCTAACTGAATCCCAGATATTGCCGCAGCCTCTGTGTTTGTGATTTCTGGATATTATCGATGGACTTTATTGTTTTTAAAGTTTTTTTTTAATCACTGAACATTTAATTTTGTACTGGGAAACTCTCATTCATATACATGGAGATACCAGCTCTACACATTCATATTTTCTATCGAGAAATGTAGAGGAACGGCGGCAAACAAACATGAAATTTCTGTTGGTATACATGGCGTTTTATGCAGCTGCCTAATGAATACACTTTGCTTTTCTCCAAAACCATATTTACTGGGATTTTCTCAGTCCATTTCATACAAATTCCACACCACTTTGTCCGGATATGACTGGATGAAAGGGGAAATACCCGGTTTTGTTTTGGCTAACTCATTCCCAGATATTGCGAGAGCCTCTGTGTTTGTTTTTCCTGGATATTACCGAAGGACATTATTGTTTTGAAAGTTTTTTTTTTATTAAGGAATATTTAACTTTGTTCTCGGAAACGCTAATTGGTTCCACATGGAGACACATGCTCTACACATTCATATTTTCTAAGAGAAAGCATAACAAAAGGACTTTGTTTTTCTCCAAAACCATTTTTGCAGTGCTTTTCTCAGTCCATTTGAGAGAATAAGGCAGGCTGGGTCTAAAATGGAGTTGCTTGAGCTAACTGCATATTGTTTTGCTTCTGTTCAAAATGGCTGGGCTTGCAAAATGCTTTTAGAAGATAGCTGAATTTTAGCTGAATTTGCAGCATGTGATAATTGTTTTAGGAACTATGTTAAGTTTTTAGGAACCATAAAGACAGAAGTTAACCGAAAATGTACCCAACCCATGTCCTGTAACACCACGTTGACCCCCTATTCTTGCTTGCTCCAGTAAAAAAATTGGAAAACCCCAAGGCACGTACAGCGTGTAACTTGTTCCCTTTTGGAAACCCTCTGTACTTTGTTCCCTTTTACCCTGGAAAGTCCCTTTACTCTGTAATCTTTTGTAATACTGTGGAAATATGCTAATATTGTGGTTTTAAGCCTTAAATACTCTGTGTGATTGATGATCGGGGCCTCTCTTTTTGCACTGCACCCGAGGGTGTTGTTGTGCTTTGAGAAGGCCCATTTGCGCAAATGCAATAAACTTCCTCTTGCTATTGCAGCGATTGGAGTGGAGTTTGTGTTTCTGGGGGTCCGGATTGTGGGACACCTGCTTAAGGGGTCTTTCACATTGCATACGGATTCCACACCCAGTTTGTCCCGATATAACTGGATGAAACCGGAAATATCCGGTTTTGTTTGGCTAACGCAATCCCAGATTACCACAGCCCCTATGTTTGTGTTTTCTGGATATTATCAGTTGGAATTATTGTTTTGAAAGTTTTCTTTATCAGGGAACATTTAATTATGTACTGGTAAACACTCAGTGGTTCCACATGGAGACACCAGCTCTACACATTCGTATTTTCTAGGGAGAAAGCTAGAGGAACTGCTCGAAACAAACATGATATTTCTGTTTGTATAGATGGCATTTTATGCACTTGCCTAACGAAAAGACTTTGCTTTTCTCCAAAACCATTTTTACTGTGATTTTCTCCGACCATTGCATACGAATTCCACACCAGTTTGTCCAGATATGACTGGATGAAACCGTAAATATCCGGTTCTGTTTTCGCTAACTCAATCCCAGATATTGCCACAGCCCCTTTGTGTTTTCTGGATATTATCGAAGGAATTTATAGTTTTGAAAGTTTTTTTTTTTATCAGGGAACATTTACTTTTGCACTGGGAAACTCTAAATGGTTCCACATAGAGACACCAGCTTATAATTCGTATTTTCTAGGAGAAAACTAGAGGAACTGCGGCAAACAAACATGATATTTCTGTTTGTATAGATGGCATTTTATGCACTTGCGTAATGAAAAGACTTTGCTTTTCTCCAAAACCATTTTTACTGTGATTATCTCAGTCCATTGCATACGAATTCCACACCACTTTGTCAGGATATGAGTGGATGAAACCAGAAATATGCGGTTGTGTTTTGGCTAACTCAATGCCAGATATTGCCACAGCTCCTGTGTTTGTGTTTTCTGAATATTATCTTCTTTTTTTCTTTTTATTTTAACTTTTATTTAATGAATATAAATTTCCAGTATACAGCTTATGGATTACAATGGCTTCCCCTTCCCATAATTTCCCTCCCACCCACAACCCTCCCCTCTCCCGCTCCCTCTCCCTTTCCATTCACATTAAGATTCATTTTCAATTCTATTTATATACAGAAGATCAATTTAGTATAAAGATTTCAACAGTTTGCACCCACATAGAAACACAAAGTGAAACATACTGTTTGAGTACTAGTTATAGCATTAAATCAAAATGTACAGTACATTAAGGACAGAGATCCCACATCAGGAGCAAGCGCACAGTGGCTCCTGTTGTTGACCCAACAAATTGACACTCTAGTTTATGGCGCCAGTAACCACCGTAGGCTGTCGTCATGAGTTTCCAAGGCTATGGAAGCCTTCCAAGTTCCCCGACTCTGATCATATTTAGACAAGTTCATAAAAGAAAGGGTGAGGATAGTAACCAATGATCCTAAGAGTGGCCTTAACCAGGTCTTAAAAATTATACAGCATTAAGTGGGGAAGAGGACCATCAGTACACACAGGTTGGGAGTAGAGCCATTGGTGGTAGAGTAGAGGTTATGATTACGAAGGAATGAGGCCCAAGTGCACTAGACAGGGCCTAGAACAAAGGACAGAGTCATTATTAGAGGAGCTAAGAAAGGTGCTGTCTAAGCTACAAGTAATTTTTCTGATTGAGAGGCAAATAGAACCTGATAGAAGGGGCTTGATAATAATCTGGTGGGCTTTAGGCCTAGTAAGTTAAGAGGCCCAGACTTATCTATGCAAGTCAAGGTAGTGCCCATGTCCCATCTCTAATCTTCGGTGGCCTGAACTACAAGTCTATAGTCACAGGCATGTTCTGTAGTAGTTTTTCTAAGGTAGACAATGCCCATGAGGAAAATTATATTCTCACTTTAAAACTTTCTTTCCCTTTGGTCTGAAAGTGAGGGTTTTTTTTTTTCTACTTACTGTATAATTCGCTGATGGCGATGTGAATCTAGCTATGAGATTATTAGTTAAGTTCTTATTTTGGCTATGCTATTACAGAAATATGTTAGCCATCTCTTTTATAAGGTCTAAAGATTAAATTGTGTGTCCTACATATTCCTTCATAATAGAATTAGTTTCCTACCTTGAAGAGAATAGAGAAGTGAAAGAACAAGTTGGGCTTAGAATAGAGAAATGAGGGAGCAAGTCCTAGATCACTTGCTGACAATAGCAATATTACATGAATACTTAGCAAACCATTTCAACCCTTAGATAAGAACTTAATAAAACATTTACCGGATGGTCCAATGCCTTCTATAAATTTTAAGAATCATGTATTTGAAAACACCTCTTAAATATCTAAGATGGTGTAGTTTGTTTAACCAGTAAACTTAAGCACAACCATATAAAAAGTTTTTAGTTTCTTTCTACCAACAAGTTTAAAACATATGATACACAGATTCAGGTCATACGAATTAAAATGTATCTTTGATTGATTTTAGCAGCTTAAATTTATGGACAATCTTATCTAAAAGCCATTTAAAATAAAACTCTTAATAAAATTTCCCCATGTGGACATACAATATGTACGCACATATAACATAGCATAATAGACAAATATCAAAATCCAAAATATCTGGTTGAAATAAGATTCCTTAAAATCATGACATAACATAGACCAAATCTGATCATTGTTACAGGGTGATTATTCAAGTCTTTGAACATAAGCACATAGTTAAATAACCCATAGCTCTTCATCTCCTCCCTCTATTTTTCCACTCTTAGATTTAACAGGGATCGCTTTTCAGTTAAAATTTAAACACCTAAGAATAATTGTGTGTTAATTACTGAGTTCAACCACTAGTACTTGAACCACAACAACACCAACAAATACTAAAAAGGATAAAGTATTACATTGTACATCTAAAGTCAGGACAGGGGCTGATCAGTTCATTGTTGCTTATAGTGTCCATTTCACTTAACAGGTTTCCCCTTTGGCACTCAGTTGTCACTGATCAGGGAAAACAAATGATATTTGTCTCTTTGGGACTGGCTTAATTCACTCAGCATGATGTTTTCCAGATTGCTCCATCTTGTTGCAAATGACTGGGTTTCGTTGTTTCTTACTGCTGTATAGTATTCTATGGAGTACATGTCCCATAATTTCTTTATCCAGTCTACTGTTGATGGGCATTTGGGTTGGTTCCAGGTCTTAGTTATTGTGAATTGAGCTGCAATAAACATTAATGTGCAGATGGCTTTTTTATTTGCCAAATTAATTTCCTTTGGGTAAATTCCAAGGAGTGGGATGGCTGGGTTGTATGGTAGGGTTATGTTCAGGTTTCTGAGGAATCTCCAGACAGACTTCCATAGTGGCTTAACCAGTTTGCATTCCCAGCAACAGTGGGTTAGTGTCCCTTTTTCCCCACATCCTCTCCAGCATCTGTTGTTGGTAGATTTCTGAATGTGAGCCATTCAAACCGGGGTGAGATGGAACCTCATTGTGGTTTTGATTTGCATTTCTCTGATTGCTAGTGATCTTGAACATTTTTTCATGTGACTGTTGGCCATTTGGATTTCCTCTTTTGAAAAATGTCTCTTGAGGTCCTTGGCCCATCTCTTAAGTGGGTTGTTTGTTTTGTTGTTGTGGATTTTCTTGATTTCTTTGTAGATTCTGGTTATCAATCCTTTATCTGTAGTATAGTTTGAGAATATTTTTTCCCATTCTGTTGGTTGCCTCTTCGCTTTCCTGACTGTTTCTTTTGAAGTACAGAAACTTCTCAATTTTATGCAGTCCCAAATGTTAATTTTGGTTTTGACTGCCTGTGCTCCTGGGGTCTTTTCCAAGAAGTCTTTGCCTGTGCCTATATCTTGCAGGGTTTCTCCAAAGCTCTCTAATAATTTGATGGTTTCAGGTCGTAGATTTAAGTCTTTAATCCATGTTGAGTGAATTTTTGTGTAAGGTGATAGGTATTGGTCTTGCTTCAAGCTTCTGCACGTGGAAATCCAATTTTCCCAGCACCATTTATTGAATAGACTGTCCTTATTCCAGGGATTAGATTTGGATCTTTGGTCAAATATAAGTTGGCTGTAGATGTTTGGATTGATTTCTGGTGTTTCTATTCTGTTCCATTGGTCTATCCATCTGTTTCTGTACCAGTACCATGCTGTTTTGATAACAACTGCCCTGTAGTATGTCCTAAAATCAGGTATTGTGATGCCTCCGGCTTTGTTTTTGTTGTACAGGATTGCCTTGGCTATTTGAGGTCTTCTGTGTCTCCATATGAATTTCAGCATCATTTTTTCCAGATCTGAGAAGAAGGTCTTCGGGATCTTGATGGGTATTGCATTGAATGTATAAATTGCTTTTGGGAGAATAGACATTTTGATGATATTGATTCTTCCAATCCATGAGCATGGAAGATTTCTGCATTTTTTGGTATCCTCTTCTATTTCTTTCTGTAAGGTTTTGTAGTTTTCATCGTAGAGATCTTTAACGTCTTTGGTTAAGTTTATTCCACGGTATTTGATTGTTTTTGTAGCTATTGTGAATGGGATTGATTTTAGAAGTTCTTCCTCAGCCGTGGCATTGCCTGTGTATACGAAGGCTGTTGATTTTTGTGCATTGATTTTATATCCTGCTACTTTGCCAAACTCTTCGATGAGTTCCAGCAGTCTCTTAGTAGAGTTCTTTGGGTCCCCTAAATAAAGAATCATATCATCTGCAAAGAGGGATAGTTTGAGTTCGCCCTTCCCAATTTGTATCCCTTTAATTTCTTTTTCTTGCCTAATAGCTCTGGCCAAAACTTCCAGAACTATATTGAAGAGTAGTGGTGAGAGAGGGCATCCCTGTCTGGTACCAGATTTCAGTGGAAATGCTTCCAACTTTTCCCCATTCAATAGGATGTTGGCCGTGGGTTTTTCATATATTGCTTTGATTGTATTGAGGAATGTTCCTTCCATACCCAGTTTGCTTAGAGTTTTCATCATGAAAGGGTGTTGTATTTTATCAAATGCTTTCTCTGCATCTATTGAGAGAATCATATGGTTTTTCTTCTGCAGTCTGTTAATGTACTGTATTACGTTGATTGTTTTGCAAATGTTGAACCATCCCTGCATACCGGGGATGAATCCCACTTGGTCTGGGTGGATGATCTTTCTGATGTGTTGTTGCATTCTATTGGCCAGAATTTTATTGAGTATTTTTGCATCTATGTTCATCAGGGATATTGGTCTGTAATTCTCTTTCAATGTTGCGTCTCTTTCTGGCTTAGGAATTAAGGTGATGGTGGCTTCATAGAAAGAATTTGGGAGGATTCCCTCTTTTTCGATTGCTCTGAATAGTTTGAGAATTGGAGTTAGTTCTTCTCTAAATGTCTGGTAGAACTCAGCAGTGAATCCATCTGGCCCTGGGCTTTTCTTTGTTGGGAGGGCCTTTATTACTGTTTCAATTTCTGTGTCAGTTATTGGTCTGTTTAGGTTTTCTATGTCTTCCTGGCTCAATTTAGGGAGGTTGTATGTGTCCAAGAATCTGTCCATTTCTGATAGATTTCCCTGTTTGCTGGCATACAAGTCCTTGTAGTAATTTCTGATGATTCTTTTTATTTCTGTGGCGTCTGTTGTTACGTTTCCCATTTCATCTCTGATCCTATTGATTTGGGTCTTTTCTCTTCTTTTTTTAGTTAGTTGGGCCAATGGGGTGTCAATTTTGTTTATTTTTTCAAAAAACCAGCTCCTCGTTTGGCTGATTTTTTGTAATGTTTTTTTGGATTCAATCCTGTTGATTTCTTCTCTGATTTTAATTATTTCTCTTCTCCTACTGGGTTTGGGTTTGGTTTGCTGCAGATTTTCTAGATCCTTGAGATGACTTGAAAGCTCATCTATTTGGTGCCTTTCCAATTTCTTGATGTAGGCACCTATTGATATAAACTTTCCTCTTAACACTGCTTTTGTTGTATCCCATAGGTTTTGGTATGTTGTGCTGTTATCCTCATTTACTTCCAGAAAATTTTTGATTTCTCTTTTAATTTCTTCTATGACCCATTGTTCATTCAGGAGCATGTTGTTCAATCTCCATGTGTTTACACGTGCTCTAGGGATTCCTGAGTTGCCAATTTCCAATTTGATTCCTTTGTGGTCTGAGAAGCTGCATGGTATGATTCTAATTCTTTTAAATTTGCTGAGACTTGCTTTATGGCCTAGTATGTGGTCAATCCTAGAGAGGGTTCCATGTACTGCTGAGAAGAATGTAAAGTCCTTAGATATACGATGAAATGTTCTGTAGATATCTGTTAGATCCATTTGGGCTATTGTGTCATTTAAATCTACTGTCTCCTTGTTGATCTTCTGTTCTGTTGATCTGTCTATCTCTGAGAGCGGAGTATTGAAGTCCCCCAGTACTATTGTACTGGGGTCTAAATCTCCCTCTAAGTCCCTTAACAAGTCTTTTAAATAAGCTGGTGCCCTGTAATTAGGTGCATATACATTGATAATCGTTATATCTTCCTGTTGAATGGATCCCTTAATCATTATGTAGTGCCCCTCTTTGTCTCTCCTAACAGTTTTTGTGGTAAAGTTTATGTTGTCTGATATTAAATGGCTATGCCCGCTCTCTTTTCATTTCTGTTGGCGTGGTATATCTTTTTCCAGCCTTTCACTCTCAGCCTGTATGGATCATTGTTGGATAGATCAGTTTCTTGTAAGCAGCAAAAGGATGGGTTTTGTTCCTTAACCCAATCAGCCAATCGGTGTCATTTAACTGGACAGTTCAAGCCATTAACATTCAATGTGACTATTGAGAAGGAGTAACTTTGCCCTGCCATTAGCCAAAGATACTTTCTAATATATGGTTTGAGATTCCTGTGATCTTTTGGTGTGAGGTTTCCTACCTTTACCTTCTTTCATATTGGTGACCGTGTTTCTGTGTTTCTGTATGTAACACATCTTTAAGCATCTTTTGCAGGGCTGGACCAGTGGCGACTAATTCTTTCAATGTCTGTTTGCTGTGAAAGGTCTTTATTTCACCTTCATTCATAAATGAGAGCTTTGCAGGATATAATATTCTGGGCTGGCAGTTTTTCTCTCTTAGCACCTGGGCTATGTCTCACCATTCTCTCCTAGCTTGTAGGGTTTCTGAAGAGAAGTCTGCTGTGAGTCTAATTGGAGATCCTCTGAGAGTAATCTGGCGTTTCTCTCTTGCACATTTTAGGATCTTTTCTTTGTGTTTCACTGTGGTGAGTTTGATTACGACGTGTCGTGGTGAGGATCTCTTTTGGTCATGTTTATTAGGGGTTCTAGGAGCTTCCTGTATTAGGATGTCTCTGTCTTTCTCCAAACCTGGGAAATTTTCTGCTAGTATCTCACTAAAAAGGCCTTCTAATCCTTTCTCTCTCTCTATGCCTTCAGGTACTCCTAGAACCCGAATGTTGGGTTTTTTAAGAGTATCCTGTAGATTCCTGACAGTATTTTTTAGATTTCTGATTTCTTCTTCTTTTCTTTGGTTTGCCTGTTTCCTTTCCTGTTCTCTGTCTTCTAAGTCTGATATTCTCTCTTCTGCTTCACCCATTCTGTTTTTGAGGCTTTCTAATGTGTTTGTCATTTGATCTATTGAATTATTCATTTCATTATGATTTCTAGTCACTATCACCATTTCTTGTTCCACTAGTTGTTTCATTTCATTTTGATTCCTCCTTAATATTTCATTTTCACGAGAGAGATTTTCTACCTTGTCCATTAAGGATTTCTGTAGTTCCAGAATTTGTTTTTGACAACTTCTTAATGTTCTTATCAATTTTTTGAGATCTGCTTCTTGTATTTCTTCTATCTCATCATCTTCATTATCTTGAATTGGGGTGTCTTTTTCATTTGGGGGTGTCATAGTGTCTTCCTTGTTCTTGTTACCTCGGTTTTTGCGTTTGTTGTTTGGCATGTTGGAGATATTTGGTTTCTTCACTGTGGTGTTTTTTCTTGTTACACTATGACTCTATATTAAGTGGACTGTCTGCTTTCAGTGGTGCCTTAGAGGCTTGAGATGGGCGTGGCCTGAGAGCTGTGTTTGGTTCCTCAGGGCTGAGGGTGTGTCAAAGATGACACTCCCAGGTTAGGTGTGGTAAGTCTCTCTCTTTTTTGATTCAAAAGGGAAGTAATTCCGCACAGCTGAACGTAATTGGAGGTAGTTAGCAGGCAAATTATTTACCCACAGGAGCCAGAGTTCGGAAGCTCTTTCCCACGGACCACACAGGGAATCTCTGCTGCCCTCAGTGTGGGCTCCAATTCTCCTGAAATCTCCCACTGGGTTGCCAAGTTAGATGCTAATCTCCTGTTATTTCACCTCTCCCCCCAGACTCAGGTTTTTCTGCTAGGCTCAGGGCCGGTGCAGATCTGAGGTACCCTGCTTATGACGTATGTCCAAAATGGTGCCTGCTCTGTATTGCTCGCCTTTGAGAGGTGAGCGGAGAGAGAGAAACTTGTGTCCGTATAGGTCGCTTTTTTTTATTTTTTTCCTCTCTCTTTTCTAGTTAGCCTGGTGAACTTTTCCCCACGAAGTTTCAAGCCTCATTCCCTCTAGCCTCCTCTTTCTGCTTGCCCGTTGGTGTCTCGGGCTATTGTGGTTCGGCTCACCTCGCGTTCCAGCGCTGGTGTGTTGATTCTGCTGCTGGTGTCCCGAACTTGGGCTCCGACGCTCTCCATGCAAGTACATTGTGAATCACTAGTTCCGGAAGAGTTTCCTATGCTATTTCATCCCCTATTCTTCCTTGACCCTGCAGTATCTCCACTTATATTAACCTGTCTCTCTCTCCGGACTAATAGTGTGCTCCCGGCCTATTCCGCCATCTTGCCGCCCAATTAAAGTTTTTATTCTTTTCTGCATATTATCAATGGACATTATTGTTTAATTTTTTTTTATCACGGAACATTTAATTTTGTACTGGGAAACACTCACTGGTTCCACATGGAGAAATCAGCTCTACACTTTCGTATTTTCTGGGGCGAAATCTCAATTAACTGTGGCAAACAATCATGATCTCTCCGTTTGTATAGATGGCATTTTATGCACTTGCCTAACGAATAGACTTTACTTTTCTCGAAAACAGTTTTCACTGTAATTTTCTCATTCCATTGGATACGAATTCCACACCACTTTTTACTTATATCACTGGATGAAACCGGAAATATCCGGTTTTGTTTTGGCTAACTCAATCCCAGATATTGCCACAGCCCTGTGTTTGTGTTTTCTGGATATTATCGAAGTAATTTATTGTTTTGAATGTTTTTTTGTCAGGGAATATTTCATTTTGTACTGGGAAACTCTAATTGGTTCCACATGGAGACACCAGCTCTACACATTCGTATTTTCTAAGAGAAAGCTAGACGACCTGTGGCAAACAAACATGATATTTCTGTTTGTATACATGACATTTTATGCACTTCCCTAACGAAAAGACTTTGCTTTTCCCCAAAACCATTTTTACTTTGATTTTGTCAGTCCATTGCATACGAATTCCACACCACTTTGTCCAGACATTACTGGATGAAACCAGAAATATGCGGTTGTGTTTTGGCTAACTATATCCCAGATATTGCAACAGCCTCTGTGTTGGTATTTTCTGGATATTATAGAAGTATTTTATTGTTTTGAATGTATTTTGTCAGGGAACATTTAATTTTGTACTGGGAAACTCCAATTGGTTCCACATGGAGAAACCAGCTCTAAACATTCGTATTTTCTGGGGAGAAATGTAGAGGAACTGCAGCAAACAAACATGATATTTCTGTTTGTATACATGACATTTTATGCAATTGATTAACGAAGAGAATTTGATTTTCTCCAAAACCATTTTTACTATGATTTTGTCGGTCCATTGCATAGTAAGTGCACAAAACTTTGTCGCGATATGAGTGGATGAAACCAGAAATATGCAGTTGTGTTTTGGCTAACTGAATCCCAGATATTGCCACAGCATCTGTGTTTTTGTTTTCTGGATATTATCCAAGCACTTTATTGTTTTGAATGCTTTTTTATCAGGGAACATTTAACTTTGTACTGGGAAACTCTAATTGGTTCCACATGGAGACACAAGCTCTACACATTCTTATTTTCTAAAAGAAAGCTAGAGGAACTGCGGCAAAAAAAAAACATGAGATTTCTGTTTGTATACATGACATTTTATGCACTTGCCTAACGAAAAGACTTTGCTTTTCTCCAAAACCATTTTCACTGCAATTTTCTCAGTCCATTGCATACGAATTCCACATCACTTTTTCCGGATATGACTGCATGAAACCGGAAATATCCGATTTTATTTTGGCTAACTCAATCCCAGATAATGCCACAGCCCCTGTGTTTGTGTTCTCTGGATATTATCGAAGGATATTTTGTTTTGAAAGTTTTTTTTTTATCACGGAACATTTAATTTTATACTGCGAAATTCTAATTGGTTCCACATGGAGACACCAGCTCTACACATTCGTATTTTCTAGGAGAAAGCTAGAGGAACTGCGCAAACAAACATGATATTTCTGTTTGTATACATGACATTTTATGCACTTGCCTAATGAAAAGACTTTGCTTTTCTCCAAAACCATTTTCACTGCAATTTTCTCAGTCCATTGCATACAAATTCCACATCTCTTTTTCCGGATATGACTGGATGAAACCTGAAATATCCGGTTTAGTTTTGGCTAACTCAATCCCAGATATTGCCACAGCCCCTGTGTTTCTGTTTCCTGGATATTATCAATGGACTTTATTGTTTTGAATTTTTTTTAATCAGGTAACATTAAATTTTTTACTGGTCAACACTCACTGGTTCCACATGCTGAAACCTGCTCTACACATTCGTATTTTCTAGCGAGAAAGCTAGAGGAACTGCAGTAAACATACATATAAATTTGTTGATATACATGACATTTTATGCACTTGCCTAATGAAAAGACTTTGCTTTTCTCCAAAACCATATGTACTGTGATTTTCTCGGTCCATTACATAGGAATTCCACACCACTTTGTCCGGATATGACTGATGAAACCGGAAATATCCGGTTTTGTTTTGCTAACTCAATCCCAGATATTGCCACAGCCCCTGTGTTTGTGTTTTCTGGATATTATCAATGGTCATTATTGTTTTGAAAGTTTTTTTTTATCAGGGAACATTTAATTTTGTACTGGGAAACACTAATTGGTTCCACATGGTGACACCAGCTCTACACATTCGTATTTTCTAGCGAGAAATCTAGAAGAACTACGGCAAACAAACATAATATTTCAGTTTGTACACATTACATTTTATGCACTTGCCTAACAAAAAGACTTTGCTATTCTTCAAAGCCATTTTTACTGGGAATTTCTCAGTCCATTGCATACGAATTCTACACAACTTTGTCCGCATATGACTGGATATTTCTGTTTGTATAGATGGAATTTTAGGCACTTCCCTAATGAAAAGATTTTGATTTTCTCCAAAACCTTTTTTACTGTGATTTTGTCTCTCCAGTGCATACGAACTCCACACCACTTTGTCCGGATATGAGTGGATGACACCACAAATATGCGGTTTTCTTTTGGCTAGCTCAATATCAGATATTCCCACAGATCCTCTGTTTCTGTTTTCTGGATATCATCAATGGAATTTATTTTTTTAAGTTTTTTTTTTTTATCCGGGAACATTTAATTTTGTACCGGGAAACTCTAATTGGTTCCACATGGAGACACCAGCTCTACACATTCCTATTTTCTAGGAGAAAGCTAGAGGAACTGTGGCAAACAAACATGATATTTCTGTTTGTATACATGACATTTTATGCACTTGCCTAACGAAAAGACTTTGCTTTTCTCCAAAACCATTTTCAATGTAATTTTCTCGGTCCATTGCATACGAATTCCACACTCTTTGTACCTATATGACTGGATGAATCCAGAAATATGCGGTTGTGTTTTGCTAACTGAATTCGAGATATTGCGACAGCCTCTGTGTTTGTGTTTTCTGTATATTATCAAAGGACTTTATTGTTTTGAAAGTTTTTTTTATCAGGGAACATTTAATTTTGCACTGAGAAACTCTGATTGGTTCCACATGGAGACACCAGCTCAACACATTTGTATTTTCTAGGAGAAATCTAGAGGAACTGAGGCAAACAAATATGATATTTCTGTTTGTATAGATGGAATTTTATGCACTTGACTAACGAAAAAACTTTGCTTTTCTCCAAAACCATTTTTACTGAGATTTTGTCTCTCCAGTGCATACAAATTCCAAACCACTTTGTAAGGATATGACTGGATGAAACCGGAAATATCCGGTTGTGTTTTGGTAACTGATATCCAGACATTGCTACAGACTCTGTGTTTGTGTTTTCTGGATATTATCGAAGGACTTTATTGTTTTGAAAGATTTTTTTATATGGGAACTTGTAATTTTGTACTGGGAAACTAATTGGTTCCACATGTAGACACAAGCTCTACACATTCGTATTTTCTAGCGAGAAAGCTAGAGGAACTGCGGCAAAAAAGCATGATATTTTTGTTTCTGTAGATGGCATTTTATGCATTAGGCTAACGAAAAGACTTTGCTTTTCTCCAAAACAATTTTTACTGTAATTTTCTCAGTCCATTGCATGCGAATTCCCCAACATTTTGTCCGGATATTACTGGATGATACCGGAAATATCTGGTTTTGTTTTGGCTAACTCAATCTCAGATATTGCCATAGATCCTCTGTTTGTGTTTTCTGGATATCATCAATGGACTTTATTGTTTTGAAAGTTTTTTTTTTCTTTTTTTCATCAGGGAACATTTAATTTTGTACTGGGAAACTCACATTGGTTCCACATGCAGACACCAGCTCTACATATTCGTAATTTCTAGGGAGAAAGCTAGAGGAACTGCTGTAAACAAACATGATATTTCTGCTTGTATAGATGACATATTATGCAGTTGCCTAAGGGAAAGACTTTGTTTTTCTCCAAAATTTTTTATTGTGATTTTCTGGGACCACTGCATACGAATTCCACACCACTTTGTCCGGATATGACTGGATGAAACCAGAAATATCAGTTTGTGTTTTTGAACTGATATCCAGATATTGCGACCGCCTCTCTGTTTGTGTTTTCTGGATATTATCAAAGGACTTTATTGTTTTGAAATATTTTTTTTTAATCAGGGAACATTTAATTTTCTACTAGGAAACTCTATGTGGTTCAACATGTAGAAAGCAGCTCTACATATTCGTATTTTCTAGGGAGAAATTTAGAGGAACTGCGTCAAACAAACATGATATTTCTCTTTGTATATATGACATTTTATGCAATTGCCTAACGAAAGGACTTGCTTTTCTGCAAAACCATTTTTACTGTGATTTTGTCTGTCCATTGCATACGAATTGCAGAACACTTTGTACGGATATGACTGGACGAAACTGGAAATATCCGGTTTTGTTTTGGCTAACTCAATTCCAGATATTGCCACAGCCCATGTGTTTGTGTTTTCTGGAGATTATAGTAGGACTTTATTGTTTTGAATTTTTTTTTTTCAGGGAACATTTAATTTTGTGCTGGGAAACTCTAAATCGTTCCACATGGAGACACCAGCTGTACACGTTCATATTTTCTAGGAGAAAGCTAGAGGAACTGCGACAAACAAACATGACATTTCTGTTTGTATACATGACATTTTATGCACTTGCCTAATGAAAACACTTTGCTTTTCCCCAAATCCATTTTTACTGTGCTGTTCCCGGTCCATTGCATACGAATTCGACACCACTTTGTCCGGATATGACTGGATGAAATCGGAAATATCCGGATTTGTTTTGGCTAACTCGGTCCCTGATATTGCCACAGCCCCTGTGTTTGTGTTTTCTGGATATTATCAATTGACATTATTGCTTTCAAAGGTATTTTTGATCAGGGAATATTTACTTTTCTACTGGGAAACACTCAATGGTTCCACATGGAGACACCAGCTCTACACATTCGTATTTTCTAGGAGAAAGCTAGAGGAAATGCAGCAAACAAACATGATATTTCTGTTTGTATATATGAGATTTTATGCACTTTCCTAGCGAAAGGACTTTGCTTTTCTCCAAAACCAATTTACTGTGATTTTCTCATTCCATTGCATACAAATTCCACACCACTTTTTCCGGATATGACTGGATGAAATCGGAAATATCCGGTTTTGTTTTAGCTAACTCAATCCCAGATATTGCCACAGCCCCTGTGTTTGTGTTTTCTGGATATTATCGAAGGGTTTTATTGTTTTGAAAGTTTTATTTTTTTTAATCTGGTAACATTTAATTTTCTACTGGGAAACTCTAATTGGTTCAACAAGGAGACACCAGCACTACACATTCGTATTTTCTAGGGAGAAAGCTAGAGGAACTGTGGCAAGCAAACATGATATTTCTGTTTGTATACATGACATTTTATGCACTTGCCTAACGAAAGGACTTTGCTCTTCTCCAAAGCCATTTTTACTGTGATTTTCTCAATCCATTGCATACGAATTCCACACCACTTTGTCCGGATATGACTGAATGAAACCAGAAATATCCAGTTGTGTTTTGGCTAACTGAATCCCAGATATTACAACAGCCCCTGTGTTTGTGTTTTCTGGATATTATCGAAGTACTTTATTGTTTTGAAAGTTTTATTTTTTTTTAATCTGGTAACATTTAATTTTGTACTGGGAAACTCTAATTGGTTTCACATGGAGACACCAGCTCTAAGGATTCGTATTTTCTAGGGAGAAATCTAGAGCAACTGTGGCAAAGAAACATGATATTTCTGTTTATATAGATGGAATTTTATGCACTTGCCTAACGAAATGACTTTGCTTTTTCTCCAAAGCCATTTTTACTGTGATTTTATTGGTCCATTGCATAGGAATTCCACACGAATTTGTCTGGATTTGACTGGATGAAACCGGTTATATCCAGTTATGTTTTGCCTAACTCAATCCCAGATACTGTGACAGATCCTGTGTTTGTGTTTTCTGGATATTATCGAAGGACTTTATTGTTTTGAAAGTTTTTTGTTTTTTTTTTTTTTTTTTGTCAGGGAACATTTAATTTTGTACTGGGAAACTCTAATTGGTTCCACATGGAGAAACCAGTTCTACACGTTCGTATTTTCTAGGAGAAAGCTAGAGGAACTGCGGCAAACAAACATGATATTTCTGTTTATTTACAAAACATTTATTCACTTGCCTAATGAAAAGACTTTGCTTTTCTCCAAAACCATTTTTACTGTGATTTTCTAGGTCCATTGCATACGAATTCCACACCAGTTTGTCAGGATATGACTGGATGAAACAAGAAATATGCGGCTTAGTTTTTACTATCTAATTCCTAGATATTGCCACAGCCCCTGTGTTTGTGTTTTCTGGATATTATCAATTGACATTATTGCTTTCAAAGATATTTTTTATCAGGGAATATTTACTTTTCTACTAGGAAATACTCAATGGTTCCACATGGAGTCACCAGCTCTACACATTCGTATTTTCTAGGAGAAAGCTAGAGGAACTGCGGCAAACAAACATGATATTTCTGTTTGTATATATGAGATTTTATGCACTTTCCTAACGAAAGGACTTTGCTTTTCTCCAAAACCAATTTACTGTGATTTTTTCATTCCATTGCATACAAATTCCACAGCACTTTTTCCGGATATGACTGGATGAATTCGGAAATATCCGGTTTTGTTTTAGCTAACTCAATCCCAGATATTGGCACAGCCCCTTTGTTTGTGTTTTCTGGATATTATCGAAGGACTTTGTTTTTGTGAAAGTTTTTTTTTTTTTTTTCCTCAGGGAACATTTAATTTTGTACTTGGAAACTCTAATTGGTTCAACATGGAGACACCAGCTCTACATATTCGTATTTTCTAGCGAGAAAGCTAGAGGAACTGTGGCAAACAAACATGACATTTCTCCTTGTATAGATAGCATTTTATGGACTTGCCTAACGAAAAGACTTTGCTTTTCTCCAAAACCATTTTCACTGCAATTTTCTCAGTCGATTGCATATAAATTCCACACCACTTTTTCAGGATATGACTGGATGAAACCAGAAATATGCGGTTTAGTTTTTACTCTCTAAATCCCAGATATTGCCACAGCTCCTGTGCTTGTGTTTTCTGGATATTATCGAATGACTTTACTTTTGTGAAAGTTTTTTTTTTCCCTCAGGGAACATTTAATATTGTACTGGGAAACGCTAATTGGTTCCACATGGAGACACCAGCTCTAAACATTAATATTTTCTAGGGAGAAACCTAGAGGAACTGTGGCAAAGAAACATGATATTTCTGTTTGTATAGATGGCATTATATTCACTTGCATAACGAAAGGACTTTGCTTTTCTCCAAAGCCATTTTTACTGTGATTTTCTCGGTCCATTGCATACGAATTCCACACCACTTTGTCTGGATATGACTGGATGAAACCAGAAATATGCGGTTTAGTTTTTACTCTCTAAATCCCAGATATTGCCACAGCCCCTGTGTTTGTGTTTTCTGAAGATTATAGAAGCACTTTATTTTTGTGAAAGTTTTTTTTTTTTCCTCAGGGAACATTTAATTTTGTACTGAGAAACTCTAATTCGTTCCACATGGAGACACCAGCTGTACACGTTCGTATTTTCTAGGAGAAAGCTAGAGGAACTGCGGCAAACAAACATGACATTTCTGTTTGTATACATGACATTTTATGCACTTGCCTAATGAAAACACTTTGCTTTTCCCCAAATCCATTTTTACTGTGCTGTTCCCGGTCCATTGCATACGAATTCGACACCACTTTGTCCGGATATGACTGGATGAAATCGGAAATATCCGGATTTGTTTTGGCTAACTCGGTCCCTGATATTGCCACAGCCCCTGTGTTTGTGTTTTCTGGATATTATCAATTGACATTATTGCTTTCAATGGTATTTTTGATCAGGGAATATTTACTTTTCTACTGGGAAACACTCAATGGTTCCACATGGAGACACCAGCTCTACACATTCGTATTTTCTAGGAGAAAGCTAGAGGAAATGCAGCAAACAAACATGATATTTCTGTTTGTATATATGAGATTTTATGCACTTTCCTAGCGAAAGGACTTTGCTTTTCTCCAAAACCAATTTACTGTGATTTTCTCATTCCATTGCATACAAATTCCACACCACTTTTTCCGGATATGACTGGATGAAATCGGAAATATCCGGTTTTGTTTTAGCTAACTCAATCCCAGATATTGCCACAGCCCCTGTGTTTGTGTTTTCTGGATATTATCGAAGGATTTTATTGTTTTGAAAGTTTTATTTTTTTTAATCTGGTAACAGTTAATTTTCTACTGGGAAACTCTAATTGGTTCAACAAGGAGACACCAGCTCTACACATTCGTATTTTCTAGGGAGAAAGCTAGAGGAACTGTGGCAAGCAAACATGATATTTCTGTTTGTGTACATGACATTTTATGCACTTGCCTAACGAAAGGACTTTGCTCTTCTCCAAAGCCATTTTTACTGTGATTTTCTCAATTCATTGCATACGAATTCCACACCACTTTGTCCGGATATGACTGAATGAAACCAGAAATATCCAGTTGTGTTTTGGCTAACTGAATCCCAGATATTACCACAGCCCCTGTGTTTGTGTTTTCTGGATATTATCGAAGTACTTTATTGTTTTGAAAGTTTTATTTTTTTTTTAATCTGGTAACATTTAATTTTGTACTGGGAAACTCTAATTGGTTCCACATGGAGACACCAGCTCTAAGGATTCGTATTTTCTAGGGAGAAATCTAGAGGAACTGTGGCAAAGAAACATGATATTTCTGTTTATATAGATGGCATTTTATGCACTTGCCTAACGAAATGACTTTGCTTTTTCTCCAAAGCCATTTTTACTGTGATGTTATCGGTCCATTGCATAGGAATTCCACACGAATTTGTCCGGATTTGACTGGATGAAACCGGTAATATCCAGTTATGTTTTGCCTAACTCAATCCCAGATACTGTGACAGATCCTGTGTTTGTGTTTTCTGGATATTATCGAAGGACTTTATTGTTTTGAAAGTTTTTTTTTTTGTCAGGGAACATTTAATTTTGTACTGGGAAACTCTAATTGGTTCCACATGGAGACACCAGTTCTACACATTCGTATTTTCTAGGAGAAAGCTAGAGGAACTGTGGCAAAGAAACATGATATTTCTGTTTGTATAGATGGCATTATATTCACTTGCATAACGAAAGGATTTTGCTTTTCTCCAAAGCCATTTTTACTGTGATTTTCTCGGTCCATTGCATACGAATTCCACACCACTTTGTCTGGATATGACTGGATGAAACCAGAAATATGCGGTTTAGTTTTTACTCTCTAAATCCCAGATATTGCCACAGCCCCTGTGTTTGTGTTTTCTGGATATTATCGAAGGACTTTATTTTTGTGAAAGTTTTTTTTTTCCTCAGGGAACATTTAATTTTGTACTGAGAAACTCTAATTCATTCCACATGGAGACACCAGCTTTACACGTTCGTATTTTCTAGGAGAAAGCTAGAGGAACTGCGGCAAAGAAACATGATATTTCTGTTTGTATACATGACATTTTATGCACTTGCCTAACGAAAACACTTTGCTTTTCTCCAAAACCACTTTTGCTGTAATTTTTTTCAATCCATTGCATACGAATTCCACATCACTTTCTCTGGATATGTCTGGATGAAACTGGAAATATCCGGTTTTGTTTTGGCTAACTCAATCCCAGATTGCCACAGCCCCTGTGTTTGTGTTTTCTGGATATTATCGAAGGACTTTATTGTTTTGAATGCTTTTTTTTTACTAGGGAACATTTAATTTTGCACTGGGAAACTCTAATTGGTTCCACATGGGGACACCAGCTCTACACATTCGTATTTTCTAGGAGAAATCTAGAGGAACTGCGGCAAAGAAACGTGATATTTCTCTTTGAATACATGACATTTTATGCACTTGCCTAACGAGAAGATTTTGCTTTTCTACAAAACCATTTTGACTGTGATTTTCTCGGTCCATTTCATAGGAATTCCACAGCACTTTGTCCCGATATGACTGGATGAAACCGGAAATATCCAGTTATGTTTTGCCTAACTCAATCCCAGATACTGTGACAGATCCTGTGTTTGTGTTTTCTGGATATTATCGAAGGACTTTATTGTTTTGAAAGTTTTTTTTTTTTGTCAGGGAACATTTAATTTTGTACTGGGAAATTCTAATTGGTTCCACATGGAGACACCAGTTCTACACGTTCGTATTTTCTAGGAGAAAGCTAGAGGAACTGCGGCAAACAAACATGATATTTCTGTTTATTTACAAAACATTTATTCACTTGCCTAACGAAAAGACTTTGCTTTTCTCCAAAACCATTTTTACTGTGATTTTCTAGGTCCATTGCATACGAATTCCACACCAGTTTGTCAGGATATGACTGGATGAAACAAGAAATATGCGGCTTAGTTTTTACTATCTAATTCCTAGATATTGCCACAGCCCCTGTGTTTGTGTTTTCTGGATATTATCAATTGACATTATTGCTTTCAAAGATATTTTTTATCAGGGAATATTTACTTTTCTACTAGGAAATACTCAATGGTTCCACATGGAGTCACCAGCTCTACACATTCGTATTTTCTAGGAGAAAGCTAGAGGAACTGCGACAAAGAAACATGATATTTCTGTTTGTATATATGAGATTTTATGCACTTTCCTAACGAAAGGACTTTGCTTTTCTCCAAAACCAATTTACTGTGATTTTTTCATTCCATTGCATACAAATTCCACACCACTTTTTCCGGATATGACTGGATGAATTCGGAAATATCCGGTTTTGTTTTAGCTAACTCAATCCCAGATATTGGCACAGCCCCTGTGTTTGTGTTTTCTGGATATTATCGAAGGACTTTATTTTTGTGAAAGTTTTTTTTTTTTTCCTCAGGGAACATTTAATTTTGTACTTGGAAACTCTAATTGGTTCAACATGGAGACACCAGCTCTACATATTCGTATTTTCTAGCGAGAAAGCTAGAGGAACTGTGGCAAACAAACATGACATTTCTCCTTGTATAGATAGCATTTTATGGACTTGCCTAACGAAAAGACTTTGCTTTTCTCCAAAACCATTTTCACTGCAATTTTCTCAGTCGATTGCATATAAATTCCACACCACTTTTTCAGGATATGACTGGATGAAAGCAGAAATATGCGGTTTAGTTTTTACTCTCTAAATCCCAGATATTGCCACAGCTCCTGTGCTTGTGTATTCTGGATATTATCGAATGACTTTACTTTTGTGAAAGTTTTTTTTTCCCTCAGGGAACATTTAATATTGTACTGGGAAACGCTAATTGGTTCCACATGGAGACACCAGCTCTAAACATTAATATTTTCTAGGGAGAAACCTAGAGGAACTGTGGCAAAGAAACATGATATTTCTGTTTGTATAGATGGCATTATATTCACTTGCATAACGAAAGGACTTTGCTTTTCTCCAAAGCCATTTTTACTGTGATTTTCTCGGTCCATTGCATACGAATTCCACACCACTTTGTCTGGATATGACTGGATGAAACCAGAAATATGCGGTTTAGTTTTTACTCTCTAAATCCCAGATATTGCCACAGCCCCTGTGTTTGTGTTTTCTGAAGATTATAGAAGCACTTTATTTTTGTGAATGTTTTTTTTTTTCCTCAGGGAACATTTAATTTTGTACTGAGAAACTCTAATTCGTTCCACATGGAGACACCAGCTGTACACGTTCGTATTTTCTAGGAGAAAGCTAGAGGAACTGCGGCAAACAAACATGACATTTCTGTTTGTATACATGACATTTTATGCACTTGCCTAATGAAAACACTTTGCTTTTCCCCAAATCCATTTTTACTGTGCTGTTCCCGGTCCATTGCATACGAATTCGACACAACTTTGTCCGGATATACTGGATGAAATCGGAAATATCCGGATTTGTTTTGGCTAACTCGGTCCCTGATATTGCCACAGCCCCTGTGTTTGTGTTTTCTGGATATTATCAATTGACATTATTGCTTTCAAAGGTATTTTTGATCAGGGAATATTTACTTTTCTACTGGGAAACACTCAATGGTTCCACATGGAGACACCAGCTCTACACATTCGTATTTTCTAGGAGAAAGCTAGAGGAAATGTAGCAAACAAACATGATATTTCTGTTTGTATACATGAGATTTTATGCACTTTCCTAACGAAAGGACTTTGCTTTTCTCCAAAACCAATTTACTGTGATTTTCTCATTCCATTGCATACAAATTCCACACCACTTTTTCCGGATATGACTGGATGAAATCGGAAATATCCGGATTTGTTTTAGCTAACTCAATCCCAGATATTGCCACAGCCCCTGTGTTTGTGTTTTCTGGATATTATCGAAGGATTTTATTGTTTTGAAAGTTTTATTTTTTTTAATCTGGTAACATTTAGTTTTCTACTGGGAAACTCTAATTGGTTCAACAAGGAGACACCAGCTCTACACATTCGTATTTTCTAGGGAGAAAGCTAGAGGAACTGTGGCAAGCAAACATGATATTTCTGTTTGTGTACATGACATTTTATGCACTTGCCTAACGAAAGGACTTTGCTCTTCTCCAAAGCCATTTTTACTGTGATTTTCTCAATCCATTGCATACGAATTCCACACCACTTTGTCCGGATATGACTGAATGAAACCAGAAATATCCAGTTGTGTTTTGGCTAACTGAATCCCAGATATTACCACAGCCCCTGTGTTTGTGTTTTCTGGATATTATCGAAGTACTTTATTGTTTTGAAAGTTTTATTTTTTTTAATCTGGTAACATTTAATTTTGTACTGGGAAACCCTAATTGGTTTCACATGGAGACACCAGCTCTAAGGATTCGTATTTTCTAGGGAGAAATCTAGAGGAACTGTGGCAAAGAAACATGATATTTCTGTTTATATAGATGGCATTTTATGCATTTGCCTAATGAAATGACTTTGCTTTTTCTCCAAAGCCATTTTTACTGTGATTTTATCGGTCCATTGCATAGGAATTCCACACGAATTTGTCCGGATTTGACTGGATGAAACCGGTAATATCCAGTTATGTTTTGCCTAACTCAATCCCAGATACTGTGACAGATCCTGTGTTTGTGTTTTCTGGATATTATCGAAGGACTTTATTGTTTTGAAAGGTTTTTTTTTTTTTTTTGTCAGGGAACATTTAATTTTGTACTGGGAAACTCTAATTGGTTCCACATGGAGACACCAGTTCTACACATTCGTATTTTCTAGGAGAAAGCTAGAGGAACTGTGGCAAAGAAACATGATATTTCTGTTTGTATAGATGGCATTATATTCACTTGCATAACGAAAGGACTTTGCTTGTCTCCAAAGCCATTTTTACTGTGATTTTCTCGGTCCATTGCATACGAATTCCACACCACTTTGTCTGGATATGACTGGATGAAACCAGAAATATGCGGTTTAGTTTTTACTCTCTAAATCCCAGATATTGCCACAGCCCCTGTGTTTGTGTTTTCTGGATATTATCGAAGGACTTTATTTTTGTGAAAGTTTTTTTTTTTCCCTCAGGGAACATTTAATTTTGTACTGAGAAACTCTAATTCGTTCCACATGGAGACACCAGCTGTACACGTTCGTATTTTCTAGGAGAAAGCTAGAGGAACTGCGGCAAAGAAACATGATATTTCTGTTTGTATACATGACATTTTATGCACTTGCCTAACGAAAACACTTTGCTTTTCTCCAAAACCACTTTTGCTGTAATTTTTTTCAGTCCATTGCATACGAATTCCACATCACTTTCTCTGGATATGTCTGGATGAAACTGGAAATATCCGGTTTTGTTTTGGCTAACTCAATCCCAGATTGCCACAGCCCCTGTGTTTGTGTTTTCTGGATATTATCGAAGGACTTTATTGTTTTGAATGCTTTTTTTTACTAGGGAACATTTAATTTTGCACTGGGAAACTCTAATTGGTTCCACATGGGGACACCAGCTCTACACATTCGTATTTTCTAGGAGAAATCTAGAGGAACTGCGGCAAAGAAACGTGATATTTCTCTTTGAATACATGACATTTTATGCACTTGCCTAACGAGAAGATTTTGCTTTTCTACAAAACCATTTTGACTGTGATTTTCTCGGTCCATTTCATAGGAATTCCACAGCACTTTTTCCCGATATGACTGGATGAAACCGGAAATATCCAGTTATGTTTTGCCTAACTCAATCCCAGATACTGTGACAGATCCTGTGTTTGTGTTTTCTGGATATTATCGAAGGACTTTATTGTTTTGAAAGTTTTTTTTTTTTGTCAGGGAACATTTAATTTTGTACTGGGAAATTCTAATTGGTTCCACATGGAGACACCAGTTCTACACGTTCGTATTTTCTAGGAGAAAGCTAGAGGAACTGCGGCAAACAAACATGATATTTCTGTTTATTTACAAAACATTTATTCACTTGCCTAACGAAAAGACTTTGCTTTTCTCCAAAACCATTTTTACTGTGATTTTCTAGGTCCATTGCATACGAATTCCACACCAGTTTGTCAGGATATGACTGGATGAAACAAGAAATATGCGGCTTAGTTTTTACTATCTAATTCCTAGATATTGCCACAGCCCCTGTGTTTGTGTTTTCTGGATATTATCAATTGACATTATTGCTTTCAAAGATATTTTTTATCAGGGAATATTTACTTTTCTACTAGGAAATACTCAATGGTTCCACATGGAGTCACCAGCTCTACACATTCGTATTTTCTAGGAGAAAGCTAGAGGAACTGCCGCAAACAAATATGATATTTCTGTTTGTATATATGAGATTTTATGCACTTTCCTAACGAAAGGACTTTGCTTTTCTCCAAAACCAATTTACTGTGATTTTTTCATTCCATTGCATACAAATTCCACACCACTTTTTCCGGATATGACTGGATGAATTCGGAAATATCCGGTTTTGTTTTACTAACTCAATCCCAGATATTGCCACAGCCCCTGTGTTTGTTTTTTCTGGATATTATCGAAGGACTTTATTTTTGTGAAAGTTTTTTTTTTTCCTCAGGGAACATTTAATTTTGTACTTGGAAACTCTAATTGGTTCAACATGGAGACACCAGCTCTACACATTCGTATTTTCTAGCGAGAAAGCTAGAGGAACTGTGGCAAACAAACATGACATTTCTCCTTGTATAGATAGCATTTTATGGACTTGCCTAACGAAAAGACTTTGCTTTTCTCCAAAACCATTTTCACTGCAATTTTCTCAGTCGATTGCATACAAATTCCACACCACTTTTTCAGGATATGACTGGATGAAACCAGAAATATGCGGTTTAGTTTTTACTCTCTAAATCCCAGATATTGCCACAGCCCCTGTGCTTGTGTTTTCTGGATATTATCGAATGACTTTATTTTTGTGAAAGTTTTTTTTTTCCTCAGGGAACATTTAATATTGTACTGGGAAACGCTAATTGGTTCCACATGGAGACACCAGCTCTACACATTCGTATTTTCTAGGGAGAAAGCTAGAGGAACTGTGGCAAAGAAACATGATATTTCTGTTTGTATAGATGGCATTATATTCACTTGCATAACGAAAGGACTTTGCTTTTCTCCAAAGCCATTTTTACTGTGATTTTCTCGGTCCATTGCATACAAATTCCACACCACTTTGTCTGGATATGACTGGATGAAACCAGAAATATGCGGTTTAGTTTTTACTCTCTAAATCCCAGATATTGCCACAGCCCCTGTGTTTGTGTTTTCTGAAGATTATAGAAGCACTTTATTTTTGTGAAAGTTTTTTTTTCCTCAGGGAACATTTAATTTTGTACTGAGAAACTCTAATTCGTTCCACATGGAGACACCAGCTGTACACGTTCGTATTTTCTAGGAGAAAGCTAGAGGAACTGTGGCAAACAAACATGACATTTCTGTTTGTATACATGACATTTTATGCACTTGCCTAATGAAAACACTTTGCTTTTCCCCAAATCCATTTTTACTGTGCTGTTCCTGGTCCATTGCATACGAATTCGACACCACTTTGTCCGGATATGACTGGATGAAATCGGAAATATCCGGATTTGTTTTGGCTAACTCGGTCCCTGATATTGCCACAGCCCCTGTGTTTGTGTTTTCTGGATATTATCAATTGACATTATTGCTTTCAAAGGTATTTTTGATCAGGGAATATTTACTTTTCTACTGGGAAACACTCAATGGTTCCACATGGAGACACCAGCTCTACACATTCGTATTTTCTAGGAGAAAGCTAGAGGAAATGTAGCAAACAAACATGATATTTCTGTTTGTATACATGAGATTTTATGCACTTTCCTAATGAAAGGACTTTGCTTTTCTCCAAAACCAATTTACTGTGATTTTCTCATTCCATTGCATACAAATTCCACACCACTTTTTCCGGATATGACTGGATGAAATCGGAAATATCCGGTTTTGTTTTAGCTAACTCAATCCCAGATATTGCCACAGCCCCTGTGTTTGTGTTTTCTGGATATTATCGAAGGATTTTATTGTTTTGAAAGTTTTATTTTTTTTAATCTGGTAACATTTAGTTTTCTACTGGGAAACTCTAATTGGTTCAACAAGGAGACACCAGCTCTACACATTCGTATTTTCTAGGGAGAAAGCTAGAGGAACTGTGGCAAGCAAACATGATATTTCTGTTTGTGTACATGACATTTTATGCACTTGCCTAACGAAAGGACTTTGCTCTTCTCCAAAGCCATTTTTACTGTGATTTTCTCAATCCATTGCAAACGAATTCCACACCACTTTGTCCGGATATGACTGAATGAAACCAGAAATATCCAGTTGTGTTTTGGCTAACTGAATCCCAGATATTACCACAGCCCCTGTGTTTGTGTTTTCTGGATATTATCGAAGTACTTTATTGTTTTGAAAGTTTTATTTTTTTTTAATCTGGTAACATTTAATTTTGTACTGGGAAACTCTAATTGGTTTCACATGGAGACACCCGCTCTAAGGATTCGTATTTTCTAGGGAGAAATCTAGAGGAACTGTGGCAAAGGAACATGATATTTCTGTTTATATAGATGGCATTTTATGCACTTGCCTAACGAAATGACTTTGCTTTTTCTCCAAAGCCATTTTTACTGTGATGTTATCGGTCCATTGCATAGGAATTCCACACGAATTTGTCCGGATTTGACTGGATGAAACCGGTAATATCCAGTTATGTTTTGCCTAACTCAATCCCAGATACTGTGACAGATCCTGTGTTTGTGTTTTCTGGATATTATCGAAGGACTTTATTGTTTTGAAAGTTTTTTTTTTTTGTCAGGGAACATTTAATTTTGTACTGGGAAACTCTAATTGGTTCCACATGGAGACACCAGTTCTACACATTCGTATTTTCTAGGAGAAAGCTAGAGGAACTGTGGCAAAGAAACATGATATTTCTGTTTGTATAGATGGCATTATATTCACTTGCATAACGAAAGGACTTTGCTTTTCTCCAAAGCCATTTTTACTGTGATTTTCTCGGTCCATTGCATACGAATTCCACACCACTTTGTCTGGATATGACTGGATGAAACCAGAAATATGCGGTTTAGTTTTTACTCTCTAAATCCCAGATATTGCCACAGCCCCTGTGTTTGTGTTTTCTGGATATTATCGAAGGACTTTATTTTTGTGAAAGTTTTTTTTTTTTCCCTCAGGGAACATTTAATTTTGTACTGAGAAACTCTAATTCGTTCCACATGGAGACACCAGCTGTACACGTTCGTATTTTCTAGGAGAAAGCTAGAGGAACTGCGGCAAAGAAACATGATATTTCTGTTTGTATACATGACATTTTATGCACTTGCCTAACGAAAACACTTTGCTTTTCTCCAAAACCACTTTTGCTGTAATTTTTTTCAGTCCATTGCATACGAATTCCACATCACTTTCTCTGGATATGTCTGGATGAAACTGGAAATATCCGGTTTTGTTTTGGCTAACTCAATCCCAGATTGCCACAGCCCCTGTGTTTGTGTTTTCTGGATATTATCGAAGGACTTTATTGTTTTGAATGCTTTTTTTTTACTAGGGAACATTTAATTTTGCACTGGGAAACTCTAATTGGTTCCACATGGGGACACCAGCTCTACACATTCGTATTTTCTAGGAGAAATCTAGAGGAACTGCGGCAAAGAAACGTGATATTTCTCTTTGAATACATGACATTTTATGTACTTGCCTAACGAGAAGATTTTGCTTTTCTACAAAACCATTTTGACTGTGATTTTCTCGGTCCATTTCATAGGAATTCCACAGCACTTTTTCCCGATATGACTGGATGAAACCGGAAATATCCAGTTATGTTTTGCCTAACTCAATCCCAGATACTGTGACAGATCCTGTGTTTGTGTTTTCTGGATATTATCGAAGGACTTTATTGTTTTGAAAGTTTTTTTTTTTTTTTGTCAGGGAACATTTAATTTTGTACTGGGAAATTCTAATTGGTTCCACATGGAGACACCAGTTCTACACGTTCGTATTTTCTAGGAGAAAGCTAGAGGAACTGCGGCAAACAAACATGATATTTCTGTTTATTTACAAAACATTTATTCACTTGCCTAACGAAAAGACTTTGCTTTTCTCCAAAACCATTTTTACTGTGATTTTCTAGGTCCATTGCATACGAATTCCACACCAGTTTGTCAGGATATGACTGGATGAAACAAGAAATATGCGGCTTAGTTTTTACTATCTAATTCCTAGATATTGCCACAGCCCCTGTGTTTGTGTTTTCTGGATATTATCAATTGACATTATTGCTTTCAAAGATATTTTTTATCAGGGAATATTTACTTTTCTACTAGGAAATACTCAATGGTTCCACATGGAGTCACCAGCTCTACACATTCGTATTTTCTAGGAGAAAGCTAGAGGAACTGCCGCAAACAAACATGATATTTCTGTTTGTATATATGAGATTTTATGCACTTTCCTAACGAAAGGACTTTGCTTTTCTCCAAAACCAATTTACTGTGATTTTTTCATTCCATTGCATACAAATTCCACACCACTTTTTCCGGATATGACTGGATGAATTCGGAAATATCCGGTTTTGTTTTACTAACTCAATCCCAGATATTGCCACAGCCCCTGTGTTTGTTTTTTCTGGATATTATCGAAGGACTTTATTTTTGTGAAAGTTTTTTTTTTTTCCTCAGGGAACATTTAATTTTGTACTTGGAAACTCTAATTGGTTCAACATGGAGACACCAGCTCTACACATTCGTATTTTCTAGCGAGAAAGCTAGAGGAACTGTGGCAAACAAACATGACATTTCTCCTTGTATAGATAGCATTTTATGGACTTGCCTAACGAAAAGACTTTGCTTTTCTCCAAAACCATTTTCACTGCAATTTTCTCAGTCGATTGCATACAAATTCCACACCACTTTTTCAGGATATGACTGGATGAAACCAGAAATATGCGGTTTAGTTTTTACTCTCTAAATCCCAGATATTGCCACAGCCCCTGTGCTTGTGTTTTCTGGATATTATCGAATGACTTTATTTTTGTGAAAGTTTTTTTTTTTTCCTCAGGGAACATTTAATATTGTACTGGGAAACGCTAATTGGTTCCACATGGAGACACCAGCTCTACACATTCGTATTTTCTAGGGAGAAAGCTAGAGGAACTGTGGCAAAGAAACATGATATTTCTGTTTGTATAGATGGCATTATATTCACTTGCATAACGAAAGGACTTTGCTTTTCTCCAAAGCCATTTTTACTGTGATTTTCTCGGTCCATTGCATACGAATTCCACACCACTTTGTCTGGATATGACTGGATGAAACCAGAAATATGCGGTTTAGTTTTTACTCTCTAAATCCCAGATATTGCCACAGCCCCTGTGTTTGTGTTTTCTGAAGATTATAGAAGCACTTTATTTTTGTGAAAGTTTTTTTTTTCCTCAGGGAACATTTAATTTTGTACTGAGAAACTCTAATTCGTTCCACATGGAGACACCAGCTGTACACGTTCGTATTTTCTAGGAGAAAGCTAGAGGAACTGTGGCAAACAAACATGACATTTCTGTTTGTATACATGACATTTTATTCACTTGCCTAATGAAAACACTTTGCTTTTCCCCAAATCCATTTTTACTGTGCTGTTCCCGGTCCATTGCATACGAATTCGACACCACTTTGTCCGGATATGACTGGATGAAATCGGAAATATCCGGATTTGTTTTGGCTAACTCGGGCCCTGATATTGCCACAGCCCCTGTGTTTGTGTTTTCTGGATATTATCAATTGACATTATTGCTTTCAAAGGTATTTTTGATCAGGGAATATTTACTTTTCTACTGGGAAACACTCAATGGTTCCACATGGAGACACCAGCTCTACACATTCGTATTTTCTAGGAGAAAGCTAGAGGAAATGTAGCAAACAAACATGATATTTCTGTTTGTATACATGAGATTTTATGCACTTTCCTAATGAAAGGACTTTGCTTTTCTCCAAAACCAATTTACTGTGATTTTCTCATTCCATTGCATACAAATTCCACACCACTTTTTCCGGATATGACTGGATGAAATCGGAAATATCCGGTTTTGTTTTAGCTAACTCAATCCCAGATATTGCCACAGCCCCTGTGTTTGTGTTTTCTGGATATTATCGAAGGATTTTATTGTTTTGAAAGTTTTATTTTTTTTAATCTGGTAACATTTAGTTTTCTACTGGGAAAATCTAATTGGTTCAACAAGGAGACACCAGCTCTACACATTCGTATTTTCTAGGGAGAAAGCTAGAGGAACTGTGGCAAGCAAACATGATATTTCTGTTTGTGTACATGACATTTTATGCACTTGCCTAACGAAAGGACTTTGCTCTTCTCCAAAGCCATTTTTACTGTGATTTTCTCAATCCATTGCAAACGAATTCCACACCACTTTGTCCGGATATGACTGAATGAAACCAGAAATATCCAGTTGTGTTTTGGCTAACTGAATCCCAGATATTACCACAGCCCCTGTGTTTGTGTTTTCTGGATATTATCGAAGTACTTTATTGTTTTGAAAGTTTTATTTTTTTTAATCTGATAACATTTAATTTTGTACTGGGAAACTCTAATTGGTTTCACATGGAGACACCAGTTCTACACATTCGTATTTTCTAGGAGAAAGCTAGAGGAACTGTGGCAAAGAAACATGATATTTCTGTTTGTATAGATGGCATTATATTCACTTGCATAACGAAAGGACTTTGCTTTTCTCCAAAGCCATATTTACTGTGATTTTCTCGGTCCATTGCATACGAATTCCACACCACTTTGTCTGGATATGACTGGATGAAACCAGAAATATGCGGTTTAGTTTTTACTCTCTAAATCCCAGATATTGCCACAGCCCCTGTGTTTGTGTTTTCTGGATATTATCGAAGGACTTTATTTTTGTGAAAGTTTTTTTTTTCCTCAGGGAACATTTAATTTTGTACTGAGAAACTCTAATTGGTTCCACATGGAGACACCAGCTGTACACGTTCGTATTTTCTAGGAGAAAGCTAGAGGAACTGCGGCAAAGAAACATGATATTTCTGTTTGTATACATGACATTTTATGCACTTGCCTAACGAAAACACTTTGCTTTTCTCCAAAACCACTTTTGCTGTAATTTTTTTCAGTCCATTGCATACGAATTCCACATCACTTTCTCTGGATATGTCTGGATGAAACTGGAAATATCCGGTTTTGTTTTGGCTAACTCAATCCCAGATTGCCACAGCCCCTGTGTTTGTGTTTTCTGGATATTATCGAAGGACTTTATTGTTTTGAATGCTTTTTTTTACTAGGGAACATTTAATTTTGCACTGGGAAACTCTAATTGGTTCCACATGGGGACACCAGCTCTACACATTCGTATTTTCTAGGAGAAATCTAGAGGAACTGCGGCAAAGAAACGTGATATTTCTCTTTGAATACATGACATTTTATGCACTTGCCTAAGGAGAAGATTTTGCTTTTCTACAAAACCATTTTGACTGTGATTTTCTCGGTCCATTTCATAGGAATTCCACAGCACTTTTTCCCGATATGACTGGATGAAACCGGAAATATCCAGTTATGTTTTGCCTAACTCAATCCCAGATACTGTGACAGATCCTGTGTTTGTGTTTTCTGGATATTATCGAAGGACTTTATTGTTTTGAAAGTTTTTTTTTTTTTTTTGTCAGGGAACATTTAATTTTGTACTGGGAAATTCTAATTGGTTCCACATGGAGACACCAGTTCTACACGTTCGTATTTTCTAGGAGAAAGCTAGAGGAACTGCGGCAAACAAACATGATATTTCTGTTTATTTACAAAACATTTATTCACTTGCCTAACGAAAAGACTTTGCTTTTCTCCAAAACCATTTTTACTGTGATTTTCTAGGTCCATTGCATATGAATTCCACACCAGTTTGTCAGGATATGACTGGATGAAACAAGAAATATGCGGCTTAGTTTTTACTATCTAATTCCTAGATATTGCCACAGCCCCTGTGTTTGTGTTTTCTGGATATTATCAATTGACATTATTGCTTTCAAAGATATTTTTTATCAGGGAATATTTACTTTTCTACTAGGAAATACTCAATGGTTCCACATGGAGTCACCAGCTCTACACATTCGTATTTTCTAGGAGAAAGCTAGAGGAACTGCGGCAAACAAACATGATATTTCTGTTTGTATAGATGGCATTATATTCACTTGCATAACGAAAAGACTTTGCTTTTCTCCAAAACCATTTTCACTGCAATTTTCTCAGTCGATTACATACAAATTCCACACCACTTTTTCAGGATATGACTGGATGAAACCAGAAATATGCGGTTTAGTTTTTACTCTCTAAATCCCAGATATTGCCACAGCCCCTGTGCTTGTGTTTTCTGGATATTCTCGAATGACTTTATTTTTGTGAAAGTTTTTTTTTCCCTCAGGGATCATTTAATATTGTACTGGGAAACGCTAATTGGTTCCACATGGAGACACCAGCTCTAGACATTCGTATTTTCTAGGGAGAAAGCTAGAGGAACTGTGGCAAAGAAACATGATATTTCTGTTTGTATAGATGGCATTATATTCACTTGCATAACGAAAGGACTTTGCTTTTCTCCAAAGCCATTTTTACTGTGATTTTCTCGGTCCATTGCATACGAATTCCACACCACTTTGTCTGGATATGACTGGATGAAACCAGAAATATGCGGTTTAGTTTTTACTCTCTAAATCCCAGATATTGCCACAGCCCCTGTGTTTGTGTTTGCTGAAGATTATAGAAGCACTTTATTTTTGTGAAAGTTTTTTTTTTCCTCAGGGAACATTTAATTTTGTACTGAGAAACTCTAATTCGTTCCACATGGAGACACCAGCTGTACACGTTCGTATTTTCTAGGAGAAAGCTAGAGGAACTGCGACAAACAAACATGACATTTCTGTTTGTATACATGACATTTTATGCACTTGCCTAATGAAAACACTTTGCTTTTCCCCAAATCCATTTTTACTGTGCTGTTCCCGGTCCATTGCATACGAATTCGACACCACTTTGTCCGGATATGACTGGATGAAATCGGAAATATCCGGATTTGTTTTGGCTAACTCGGTCCCTGATATTGCCACAGCCCCTGTGTTTGTGTTTTCTGGATATTATCAATTGACATTATTGCTTTCAAAGGTATTTTTGATCAGGGAATATTTACTTTTCTACTGGGAAACACTCAATGGTTCCACATGGAGACACCAGCTCTACACATTCGTATTTTCTAGGAGAAAGCTAGAGGAAATGTAGCAAACAAACATGATATTTCTGTTTGTATACATGAGATTTTATGCACTTTCCTAACGAAAGGACTTTGCTTTTCTCCAAAACCAATTTACTGTGATTTTCTCATTCCATTGCATACAAATTCCACACCACTTTTTCCGGATATGACTGGATGAAATCGGAAATATCCGGTTTTGTTTTAGCTAACTCAATCCCAGATATTGCCACAGCCCCTGTGTTTGTGTTTTCTGGATATTATCGAAGGATTTTATTGTTTTGAAAGTTTTATTTTTTTTAATCTGGTAACATTTAGTTTTCTACTGGGAAACTCTAATTGGTTCAACAAGGAGACACCAGCTCTACACATTCGTATTTTCTAGGGAGAAAGCTAGAGGAACTGTGGCAAGCAAACATGATATTTCTGTTTGTGTACATGACATTTTATGCACTTGCCTAACGAAAGGACTTTGCTCTTCTCCAAAGCCATTTTTACTGTGATTTTCTCAATCCATTGCATACGAATTCCACACCACTTTGTCCGGATATGACTGAATGAAACCAGAAATATCCAGTTGTGTTTTGGCTAACTGAATCCCAGATATTACCACAGCCCCTGTGTTTGTGTTTTCTGGATATTATCGAAGTACTTTATTGTTTTGAAAGTTTTATTTTTTTTTAATCTGGTAACATTTAATTTTGTACTGGGAAACTCTAATTGGTTTCACATGGAGACACCAGCTCTAAGGATTCGTATTTTCTAGGGAGAAATCTAGAGGAACTGTGGCAAAGGAACATGATATTTCTGTTTATATAGATGGCATTTTATGCACTTGCCTAACGAAATGACTTTGCTTTTTCTCCAAAGCCATTTTTACTGTGATTTTATCGGTCCATTGCATAGGAATTCCACACGAATTTGTCCGGATTTGACTGGATGAAACCGGTAATATCCAGTTATGTTTTGCCTAACTCAATCCCAGATACTGTGACAGATCCTGTGTTTGTGTTTTCTGGATATTATCGAAGGACTTTATTGTTTTGAAAGTTTTTTTTTTTTTGTCAGGGAACATTTAATTTTGTACTGGGAAACTCTAATTGGTTCCACATGGAGACACCAGTTCTACACGTTCGTATTTTCTCGGAGAAAGCTAGAGGAACTGTGGCAAAGAAACATGATATTTCTGTTTGTATAGATGGCATTATATTCACTTGCATAACGAAAGGACTTTGCTTTTCTCCAAAGCCATTTTTACTGTGATTTTCTCGGTCCATTGCATACGAATTCCACACCACTTTGTCTGGATATGACTGGATGAAACCAGAAATATGCGGTTTAGTTTTTACTCTCTAAATCCCAGATATTGCCACAGCCCCTGTGTTTGTGTTTTCTGAAGATTATAGAAGCACTTTATTTTTGTGAAAGTTTTTTTTTTCTTCAGGGAACATTTAATTTTGTACTGAGAAACTCTAATTCGTTCCACATGGAGACACCAGCTGTACACGTTCGTATTTTCTAGGAGAAAGCTAGAGGAACTGCGGCAAAGAAACATGATATTTCTGTTTGTATACATGACATTTTATGCACTTGCCTAACGAAAACACTTTGCTTTTCTCCAAAACCACTTTTGCTGTAATTTTTTTCAGTCCATTGCATACGAATTCCACATCACTTTCTCTGGATATGTCTGGATGAAACTGGAAATATCCGGTTTTGTTTTGGCTAACTCAATCCCAGATTGCCACAGCCCCTGTGTTTGTGTTTTCTGGATATTATCGAAGGACTTTATTGTTTTGAATGCTTTTTTTTTACTAGGGAACATTTAATTTTGCACTGGGAAACTCTAATTGGTTCCACATGGGGACACCAGCTCTACACATTCGTATTTTCTAGGAGAAATCTAGAGGAACTGCGGCAAAGAAACGTGATATTTCTCTTTGAATACATGACATTTTATGCACTTGCCTAAGGAGAAGATTTTGCTTTTCTACAAAACCATTTTGACTGTGATTTTCTCGGTCCATTTCATAGGAATTCCACAGCACTTTTTCCCGATATGACTGGATGAAACCGGAAATATCCAGTTATGTTTTGCCTAACTCAATCCCAGATACTGTGACAGATCCTGTGTTTGTGTTTTCTGGATATTATCGAAGGACTTTATTGTTTTGAAAGTTTTTTTTTTTTTTTTGTCAGGGAACATTTAATTTTGTACTGGGAAATTCTAATTGGTTCCACATGGAGACACCAGTTCTACACGTTCGTATTTTCTAGGAGAAAGCTAGAGGAACTGCGGCAAACAAACATGATATTTCTGTTTATTTACAAAACATTTATTCACTTGCCTAACGAAAAGACTTTGCTTTTCTCCAAAACAATTTTTACTGTGATTTTCTAGGTCCATTGCATACGAATTCCACACCAGTTTGTCAGGATATGACTGGATGAAACAAGAAATATGCGGCTTAGTTTTTACTATCTAATTCCTAGATATTGCCACAGCCCCTGTGTTTGTGTTTTCTGGATATTATCAATTGACATTATTGCTTTCAAAGATATTTTTTATCAGGGAATATTTACTTTTCTACTAGGAAATACTCAATGGTTCCACATGGAGTCACCAGCTCTACACATTCGTATTTTCTAGGAGAAAGCTAGAGGAACTGCGGCAAACAAACATGATATTTCTGTTTGTATATATGAGATTTTATGCACTTTCCTAACGAAGGGACTTTGCTTTTCTCCAAAACCAATTTACTGTGATTTTTTCATTCCATTGCATACAAATTCCACACCACTTTTTCCGGATATGACTGGATGAATTCGGAAATATCCGGTTTTGTTTTAGGTAACTCAATCCCAGATATTGCCACAGCCCCTGTGTTTGTGTTTTCTGGATATTATCGAAGGACTTTATTTTTGTGAAAGTTTTTTTTTTCCTCAGGGAATATTTAATTTTGTACTTGGAAACTCTAATTGGTTCAACATGGAGACACCAGCTCTACATATTCGTATTTTCTAGCGAGAAAGCTAGAGGAACTGTGGCAAACAAACATGACATTTCTCCTTGTATAGATAGCATTTTATGGACTTGCCTAACGAAAAGACTTTGCTTTTCTCCAAAACCATTTTCACTGCAATTTTCTCAGTCGATTGCATACAAATTCCACACCACTTTTTCAGGATATGACTGGATGAAACCAGAAATATGCGGTTTAGTTTTTACTCTCTAAATCCCAGATATTGCCACAGCCCCTGTGCTTGTGTTTTCTGGATATTCTCGAATGACTTTATTTTTGTGAAAGTTTTTTTTTTCCCTCAGGGAACATTTAATATTGTACTGGGAAACGCTAATTGGTTCCACATGGAGTCACCAGCTCTACACATTCGTATTTTCTAGGGAGAAACCTAGAGGAACTGTGGCAAAGAAACATGATATTTCTGTTTGTATAGATGGCATTATATTCACTTGCATAACGAAAGGACTTTGCTTTTCTCCAAAGCCATTTTTACTGTGATTTTCTCGGTCCATTGCATACGAATTCCACACCACTTTGTCTGGATATGACTGGATGAAACCAGAAATATGCGGTTTAGTTTTTACTCTCTAAATCCCAGATATTGCCACAGCCCCTGTGTTTGTGTTTTCTGAAGATTATAGAAGCACTTTATTTTTGTGAAAGTTTTTTTTTTCCTCAGGGAACATTTAATTTTGTACTGAGAAACTCTAATTCGTTCCACATGGAGACACCAGCTGTACACGTTCGTATTTTCTAGGAGAAAGCTAGAGGAACTGCGGCAAACAAACATGACATTTCTGTTTGTATACATGACATTTTATGCACTTGCCTAATGAAAACACTTTGCTTTTCCCCAAATCCATTTTTACTGTGCTGTTCCCGGTCCATTGCATACGAATTCGACACCACTTTGTCCGGATGTGACTGGATGAAATCGGAAATATCCGGATTTGTTTTGGCTAACTCGGGCCCTGATATTGCCACAGCCCCTGTGTTTGTGTTTTCTGGATATTATCAATTGACATTATTGCTTTCAAAGGTATTTTTGATCAGGGAATATTTACTTTTCTACTGGGAAACACTCAATGGTTCCACATGGAGACACCAGCTCTACACATTCGTATTTTCTAGGAGAAAGCTAGAGGAAATGTAGCAAACAAACATGATATTTCTGTTTGTATACATGAGATTTTATGCACTTTCCTAACGAAAGGACTTTGCTTTTCTCCAAAACCAATTTACTGTGATTTTCTCATTCCATTGCATACAAATTCCACACCACTTTTTCCGGATATGACTGGATGAAATCGGAAATATCCGGTTTTGTTTTAGCTAACTCAATCCCAGATATTGCCACAGCCCCTGTGTTTGTGTTTTCTGGATATTATCGAAGGATTTTATTGTTTTGAAAGTTTTATTTTTTTTTAATTTGGTAACATTTAGTTTTCTACTGGGAAACTCTAATTGGTTCAACAAGGAGACACCAGCTCTACACATTCGTATTTTCTAGGGAGAAAGCTAGAGGAACTGTGGCAAGCAAACATGATATTTCTGTTTGTGTACATGACATTTTATGCACTTGCCTAACGAAAGGACTTTGCTCTTCTCCAAAGCCATTTTTACTGTGATTTTCTCAATCCATTGCATACGAATTCCACACCACTTTGTCTGGATATGACTGAATGAAACCAGAAATATCCAGTTGTGTTTTGGCTAACTGAATCCCAGATATTACCACAGCCCCTGTGTTTGTGTTTTCTGGATATTATCGAAGTACTTTATTGTTTTGAAAGTTTTATTTTTTTTTTAATCTGGTAACATTTAATTTTGTACTGGGAAACTCTAATTGGTTTCACATGGAGACACCAGCTCTAAGGATTCGTATTTTCTAGGGAGAAATCTAGAGGAACTGTGGCAAAGGAACATGATATTTCTGTTTATATAGATGGCATTTTATGCACTTGCCTAACGAAATGACTTTGCTTTTTCTCCAAAGCCATTTTTACTGTGATGTTATCGGTCCATTGCATAGGAATTCCACACGAATTTGTCCGGATTTGACTGGATGAAACCGGTAATATCCAGTTATGTTTTGCCTAACTCAATCCCAGATACTGTGACAGATCCTGTGTTTGTGTTTTCTGGATATTATCGAAGGACTTTATTGTTTTGAAAGTTTTTTTTTTTGTCAGGGAACATTTAATTTTGTGCTGGGAAACTCTAATTGGTTCCACATGGAGACACCAGTTCTACACGTTCGTATTTTCTAGGAGAAAGCTAGAGGAACTGTGGCAAAGAAACCTGATATTTCTGTTTGTATAGATGGCATTATATTCACTTGCATAACGAAAGGGCTTTGCTTTTCTCCAAAGCCATTCTTACTGTGATTTTCTCGGTCCATTGCATACGAATTCCACACCACTTTGTCTGGATATGACTGGATGAAACCAGAAATATGCGGTTTAGTTTTTACTATCTAATTCCTAGATATTGCCACAGCCCCTGTGTTTGTGTTTTCTGGATATTATCAATTGACATTATTGCTTTCAAAGATATTTTTTATCAGGGAATATTTACTTTTCTACTAGGAAATACTCAATGGTTCCACATGGAGTCACCAGCTCTACACATTCGTATTTTCTAGGAGAAAGCTAGAGGAACTGCGGCAAACAAACATGATATTTCTGTTTGTATATATGAGATTTTATGCACTTTCCTAACGAAAGGACTTTGCTTTTCTCCAAAACCAATTTACTGTGATTTTTTCATTCCATTGCATACAAATTCCACACCACTTTTTCCGGATATGACTGGATGAATTAGGAAATATCCGGTTTTGTTTTAGCTAACTCAATCCCAGATATTGCCACAGCCCCTGTGTTTGTGTTTTCTGGATATTATCGAAGGACTTTATTTTTGTGAAAGTTTTTTTTTTTTTCCTCAGGGAACATTTAATTTTGTACTTGGAAACTCTAATTGGTTCAACATGGAGACACCAGCTCTACATATTCGTATTTTCTAGCGAGAAAGCTAGAGGAACTTTGGCAAACAAACATGACATTTCTCCTTGTATAGATAGCATTTTATGGACTTGCCTAACGAAAAGACTTTGCTTTTCTCCAAAACCATTTTCACTGCAATTTTCTCAGTCGATTGCATACAAATTCCACACCACTTTTTCAGGATATGACTGGATGAAACCAGAAATATGCGGTTTAGTTTTTACTCTCTAAATCCCAGATATTGCCACAGCCCCTGTGCTTGTGTTTTCTGGATATTATCGAAGGACTTTATTGCTGAATGTTTTTTTATCAGGGAACATTTAATTTTGGACTGGGAAACTCTAATTGGTTCAACGTAGAGACACCAGCTCTACACCCTGATATTTTCTAGGAGAAAGCTAGAGGAACTGCGGGAAACAAACATGATATTTCTGCTTGTATAGAAGGCATTTTATGCAGTTGCCTAACGAAAAGACTTTTATTATCTCAAAAACCATTTTTACTGTGATTTTCTCATTCCATTGCACATGAATTCCACACCACTTTGTCCGGATATGACTGGATGAAACCGGAACTATCCGGGTTTTTTTGGCTAACTCAATCCCAGATATTGCCACAGCCCCTGTGTTTGTGTTTTCTGGAAATTATCAAAGGACTTTACCGTTTTGAATGTTTTTTTTTATCAGGGAACATTTAATTTTGTACTGGGAAACTCTATTTGGTTCAACATGGAGAAACCATCTCTACACATTCGTATTTTCTACGTGAAAGCTAGAGGAACTGCGGCAAACATGATATTTCTGTTTCTATACATGACGCTTTATGCACTTGCCTATCGAAAGACTTTGCTTTTTCCAAAACCACTTTCACTGTAATTTTCTCAGTCCCTTGCATAAGAATTGCAAACCACTTTGTCCAGATATGACTGGAAGAAACTGGAAATATTGGTTTTTTTTTTTTTTTGCAAACGCAATCGCAGATTCCCACAGCCACTGTGTTTATGTTTTCTGTATATTATCAATGGTCATTTTTGTTTAAACCGTTTTTTTTTATCAGGGTACATTAATTTTTTACTGGGAAACACTCAGTTGTTCCACATGGAGACACCAGCTCTACACATTCGTATTTTCTAGCGAGAAAGCTAGAGGAACTGCTGCAAAGAAACATGATATTTCTGTTTGAATACATGACATTTTATGCACTTGCCTAACCAAAAGACTTTGCTTTACACCAAAACCATTTTTACTGCGATTTTGTCGGTCCATTACATACTAATTCCACACCACTTTTTCCATATATGACCTGATGAAACCTGAAATATCCAATTTTGTTTTGGCTAACTCAATAACAGACATTGCCACAGCCCCTGTGTTTGTGTTTTCTTGATATTATCGAAGGACTTTATTGTTTTGAAAGTTTTTTTTTAATCAGGGAACATTTAATTTTATACCGGGATACTCTAATTCGTTCTAAAGGGAGACACCATCTCTACACATTCGTATCTTCTAGGAGAAATCTAGAGGAACTGCCGCAAACAATCATGATATTTCTGTTTGTATAGATGGCATTTTATGCACTTGCCTAACGAAAAGACTTTGCTTTACTCCAAAAGCATTATTACTGTGATTTTGTCTGTCCATTGCATTCGAATTCCACACCATTTTGTCCGGATATGACTGGATGAAACCGGATATATCCGATTGTATTTTGGCTAACTGAATCCAGATATTGCCACAGCCCCTGTGTTTGTGTTTTCTGGATATTATCGATGGACATTCTTGATTGGAAAGTTTATTATCAGGTAACATTTAATTTTGTACTTTGAAATACTCACTGCTTCCCCATGCAGAAATCAGCTCTACACATTCGTATTTTCTAGGAAGAAAGCTTGAGGAACTGCGGCAAACAAACATGATATTTCTGTTTGTATAGATGGCATTTTATGCACTTGCCTAACGAAAAGACTTTGCTTTTCTCCATAACCATTTTCAATGTAATTTTCTCAGTCCATTGCATACTAATTCCACACGACTTTTTCCATATATGACTGGATGAAACCGGAAGTATCCGGTTTTGTTTTGGCTAACTCAATCCCAGATATTGCCACAACCCCTGTGTTTGGGTTTTCTGGATATTACCGAAGTAATTTATAGTTTCAAATGTTTTTTGTCAGGGAATATTTAATTTTGTACTGGGTAACTCTAATTGGTTCCACATGGAGACACCAGCTCTACACATTCATATTTTCTAGGAGAAAGTGAGAGGAACTGCGGCAAACAAACATGATATTTCTGTTTGTATAGATGGCATTTTATGCACTTGCCTAACGAAAAGACTTTGCTTTTCTCCAAAACCATTTTTAGTATGATTTTGTCAGTCCATTGCATACAAATTCCTAACTAGTATGTCCCGACATGACTGGATGAAACCAGATATATGCGGTTGTGTTTTAGCTAACTGAATCCCAGATATTGCTGCAGCCCCTGTGTTTTTCTTTTCTGGATATTATCAGTGGACATTATTGTTTGAATTTTTTTATCAGGGAACATTTAATTTTGTACTGGGAAACACTCACTGGTTCCACATGGAGAAACTAGCTCTACATATTCATATTTTCTTTGGTGAAATCTCAATTAACTGTGGCAAACAATCATGACATTTCCGTTTGTATAGATGGCATTTTATGCACTTGCCTAACGAAAAGACTTTGCTTTTCTCCAAAACCATTTTTACTGTGATTTTGTCTGTCCATTACATATGAATTGCACACAACTTTGTCGGGATATGACTGGAAGAAACCGGAAATATCCGGTTTTGTTTTGGCTAACTCAATCCCAGATATTGCCACAGCCCCTGTGTTTGTGTTTTCTGAATATTATCGATGGACTTTACTGTTTTGAAAGTTTTTTTTATCAGGCAACATTTAATTGCATCCTGGGAAATTCTAATTGGTTCCAGATAAAGACAGAAGCTCTACGCATTCGTATTTTCTAGGAGAAATATATAGGAACTGCGGCAAACAAACATGATATTTCTGCTTGTGTAGATGGCATTTTATGCACTTGCCTATGAAAAGACTTTGCTTTTCTCCAAAACCATTTTTACTGTGATTTTGTCTGTCCATTGCATACGAATTGCACAAGAGTTTGTCCGGATATGACTGGATGTAACCAGAAATATCCGGTTTTGTTTTGGCTAACTCAATCCCAGATATTGCCACAGCCCCTGTGTTTGTATTTTCTGGATATTATCGAAGGACTTTGTTGTTTTGAAAGTTTTTATTAGGGAACATTTAATTTTGTGCTGGGAAACTGGTTCCACATGGAGACAGCAGCTCTACACATTTGTAATTTCTAGGGTGAAAGCTAGAGGAACTGCGGCAAGCAAACATGATATTGCTGTTTCTATACGTGACATTTTATGCACTTGCCTAACGAAAACACTTTGCTTTTCTCCAAAATCATGTTTACTTTGATTTTCTCGGCCCATTGCATACGAATTGCACACCACTTTGTCCAGATATGACTGGATGAAACCGGAAATGTCCGGTTGTGTTTTGGCTAACTGTTTCCCAGAAAGTGCGACTGCCTCTGAGTTTGTGTTTTCTGGATATTATCAATGGACATTATATTTTGAATTTTTTTATCAGGGAACATTTAATTTTGTACTGGGAAACACTCAGTGGTTCTACACGAAGACACCAGCTCTACACATTCGTATTTTCTAGAAGAAAGCTAGAGGAACTGCGGCAAACAAACATGATATTTCTGTTTGTATACATGACATTTTATGTATGTGCCTAACGAAAAGACTTTGCTTTTCTCCAAAACCAATTTTACTGTAATTTTCTTGGTATATTGCATACAAATTCCACACCACTTTGCGTGGAAGTTACTGGATGTATCCCGAAATATCCGGTTTTGTTTTGGCTAACTCAATCCCAGATATTGCAACAGCCCCTGTGTTTGTGTTTTCTGGATATTATCGATGTACTTTCTTGTTTTGAATGTTTTATATCAGGGAACATTTAATTTTATACTGGGAAACTCTAATAAGTTCCACATGCAGACACCAGCTCTACACATTCATACTTTCTAGGATAAATCTAGAGGAACTGCGACAAACAAACATGATATTTCTGTTTCTATAGATTGCATTTTATGCACCTGACTAACGAAAAGACTTTGCTTTTCTCCAAAACCATTTTACTGTGATTATCTCTGCCCATTGCATACGAATTCCACACCACTTTGTCCGGATATGAGTGGATGAAACTGGAGATATGCAGATGTGTTTTGACTAACTGAATCCCAGATATTGACACAGCCCCTGAGTTTGTGTTTTCTGGATATTATAAATGGACATTATTGTTTTGAAAGTTTTTTTATCAGGAAATATTTAGTTTTGTACTGGGAAACACTCACTGGTTCCACATGGAGACACCAGCTCTACACATTCGTATTTTCTAGGGAGAAATCTAGAGTAACTGCGGCAAACAAACATGATATTTCTGTTTGTATACATGACATTTTATGCACGTGCCTAACGAAAAGACTTTGCTATTCTCCAAAACAATTTTAATTTGATTTTCTCGGTCTATTGCATACGAATTTGACACCACTTTGTCTTGATATGACTGGATGAAACCGGAAATATCCGGTTTTGTTTTCGCTAACTGAATCCCAGATATTGCCACAGCACCAGTGTTTGTGTTTACTGGATATTATCGAAGGACTTTATTGTTTTGAAATTTTTTTTATCAGGGAACATTTGATTTTCTACTGGGAAACTCTAATTGGTTCCACATGGAGACACCAGCTCTACACATTCGTATTTTCTAGGGAGAAATCTAAAGGAACTGCGGCAAACAATCATGATATTTCTGTTTGTATAGATGGCATTTTTTGCGCTTGCCTAACTAAAAGAATTTTCTTTTCTCCAAAACCACTGTCACTGTAATTTTCTCAGTCCATAGCATCCAAATTCCACACCACTTTGTCCGGATATGACTGGATGAAACCAGAAATATCCGGTTTTGTTTTGGCTAACTCAATCCCAGATATTGGCACAGACCCTGTGTTTGTGTTTTCTGGATATTATCGAAGGAATTCATTGTTTTGAAAGGTTTTTTTTTTAATCAGGGAACATTTAATTTTGTACTGGGAAATTCTAATTGGTTTCATATGGAGTATCCAGCTATACACATTTGTATTTTCTGGGGAGAAATCTAAAGGAACTGCGGCAAACATTCATGATATTTCTGTTTGTATAGATGGCATTTTATGCACTTGCCTAACGAAAAGACTTTGCTTTTCTCTAAAACCATTTTTACTGTGATTTTGTCTGTCCATTACATACTAATTGCACACCAGTTTGTCGGGATATGACTGGAAGAAACCGGAAATATCCGGGTTTGTTTTGGCTAAGTCAATCCCAGATATTGCGACAGCGCCTGTGTTTGTGTTTTCTGGATATTATCGATGTAATTTATTGTTTTGAATGTTTTTGTCAGGGAACATTTAATTTTTTACTGGGAAACTCTAATTCCTTCCACATGGAGACACCAGCTCTACACATTCGTATATTCTAGAGAGAAAGCTAGAGGAACTGTGGCAAAGAAACATGATATTTCTGTTTGTATAGATGGCATTTTATGCACTTGCCTAACGAAAAGACTTTGCTTTTCTCCAAAACCATTTTAATGTGATTTTCTCGGTCCATTGCATACGAATTCCACATCACTTTTTCCGGATATGACTGGATGAAACCTTAAATATGCTGTTGACTTTTGGCTAACTGAATCCAAGATATTGCCACAGCCTCTGTGCTTGTGTTTTCTGGATATTATCGAAGTATTTTATTGTTTTCAATGTTTTTTGTCAGGGATCATTTAATTTTCTACTGCGCAACTCTAATTGGTTCCACATGGAGACACCAGCTCTACACATTCGTAATTTCTAGGGTGAAAGCTAGAGGAACTGCGGCAAACAAATATGATATTGCTGTTTCTATACATGACATTTTATGCACTTGCCTAACGAAAACACTTTGCTTTTCTCAATAATCATTTTTACTTTGATTTTCTCGGCCCATTGCATACGAATTTCACACCACTTTGTCCGGATATGACTGGATGAAACCGGAAATGTCCGGTTGTGTTTTGGCTAACTGTTTCCCAGATAGTGCGACTGCCTCTGAGTTTGTGTTTTCTGGATATTATCAATGGACATTATATTTTGAATTTTTTTATCAGGGAACATTTAATTTTGTACTGGGAAACACTCAGTGGCTCCACACGAAGACACCAGCTCTACACATTCGTATTTTCTAGAAGAAAGCTAGAGGAACTGCGGCAAACGAACATGATATTTCTGTTTGTATACAAGACATTTTATGCACTTGCCTAATGAAAAGACTTTGCTTTTCTCCAAAACCATTTCTACTGTAATTTTCTTGGCATATTGCATACAAATTCCACACCACTTTGCCTGGAAGTTACTGGATGAATCCCGAAATATCCGGTTTTGTTTTGGCTAACTCAATCCCAGATATTGCAACAGCCCCTGTGTTTGTGTTTTCTGGATATTATCGATGTACTTTCTTGTTTTGAATGTTTTATATCAGGGAACATTTAATTTTATACTGGGAAACTCTAATAAGTTCCACATGCAGACACCAGCTCTACACATTCGTACTTTCTAGGAGAAATCTAGAGGAACTGCGGCAAACAAACATGATATTTCTGTTTATATAGATTGCATTTTATGCACCTGACTAACGAAAAGACTTTGCTTTTCTCCAAAACCATTTTACTGTGATTATCTCTGCCCATTGCATACGAATTCCACACCACTTTGTCCGGATATGACTGGATGAAACCAGAAATATCCGGTTTTGTTTTGGCTAACTCAATCCCAGATATTGCCACGGCCCCTGTGTTTGGATTACAGTGGCTTCCCCCTCCCATAATTTGCTTCCCACCCGCAACCCTCCCCCCTCCCGCTGCCTCTCCTCTTCCGTTTGCATCAAGATTCATTTTCAATTCTCTTTATATACAGAAGATCAATTTAGTATAAAGATTTCCACAGTTTGCACCCACATAGAAACACATAGTGAAACATACTGTTTGAGTACTAGTTATAGAATTAAAATACAATGTACAGTACATTAAGCACAGAGATCCCACATGAGGAGCAAGTGCACAGTGGCTCCTGTTGTTGACCCAACAAATTGACACTCTAATTTATGGCGCCAGTAACCACCCTAGGCTGTCGTCATGAGTTGCCAAGGCTATGGAAGCCTTCCAGGTTTGCCGAATCTGATCATATTTAGACAAGGTCATAAAAGACAGAGTGAGGATAGTAACCAATGATCCTAAGAGTGGCATTTACCAGGTCTGAAAAATTATACAGCATTAAGTGGGGAAGAGGACCATCAGTACACACAGGTTGGGAGTAGAGCCATTGGTGGTAGAGTAGAGGTTATGATTACGAAGGAATGAGGCCCAAGTGCACTAGACAGGGCCTAGAACAAAGGACAGAGTCATTATTAGAGGAGCTAAGAAAGGTGCTGTCTAAGCTACAAGTAATTTTTCTGATTGAGAGGCAAATAGAACCTGATAGAAGGGGCTTGATAATAATCTGGTGGGCTTTAGGCCTTGTAAGTTAAGAGGCCCAGACCTATCTATCTCTTCACATGGGGTATACCCTAAGGGAGGTGTGAACCTCCTAGGGGAAGGCACTCTGTTGACTTTCATTACTTGGCTGGCCTGGGAGGAGAGCTGGCCAGCTAAAGGCAGGGGGCATCTCTAACAAGAAATGTACAGTTCTGCCTGCAATGTTGCTGACCCTACTTGACCACACCCTCAGCTGCAGTGGTCCCTTTGGAAGTTGGGCTGAGTGAAGGGCTTTTCAGCTTAGAGCCAATAAGATCTGTGTCTCTGACCTGGGCATCCTTCGACTCCAGGGCAGGTCCATTTCCAGTGATCCAACTCTTGGCAGAGCTGCCAGGGCTCTTCACAAGCTGACTTCTGCTGAAGCCCAGGCTTACCACATTGAAAGCCACTGCAGTGGACTGGCCTGTTGGGTCTCCTTGAGGACAGATCACTGTGTAGATCAGCCATTAATAGGCCTGCCACCCATTGCTTCTGATGCCGAGCTTTCTTTTCCTCCTGGTTTGTGTTCAAGCAGACCAGAGGATGCAAGTCAAGGGAGTGCCCAAGTCCCATCTCTAATCTTCGGTGGCCTGAACTACAAGTCTATAGTCACAGGCATGTTCTGTAGTAGTTTTTCTAAAGTAGACAATGCCCATGAGGAAAATTATATTCTCACTTTAAAACTTTCTTTCCCTTTGGTCTGAAAGGGAGGTTTTTACTACTTACTGTATACTTCACTGATGGCGAAGTGAATCTAGCTATGAGATTATTATTTAAGTTCTTATTTTGGCTATGCTATTACAGAAAAATGTTAGCCATCTCTTTTATAAGGTCTAAAGATTAAATTGTGCATCCTACTGATTCCTTTATAATAGAATTAGTTTCCTACCTTGAAGAGAATAGAGAAATGAAAGAACAAGTTGGGCTTAGAATAGAGAAATGAGGGAGCAAGTCCTAGATCGCTTGCTGACAATAGCAATATTACATGAATACTTAGCAAACCATTTCAACCATTAGATAACAATTTAAGAAAACATTTACCAGAAGGTCCAATGCCTTCTATAAATTTTAAGAATCATGTATTTGAAAACACCTCTTAAATATCTAACATGGTGTAGTTTGTTTAGCCAGTAAACTTAAGCACAACCATCTAAAATGTTTTTAGTTTCTTTCTACCAACACGTTTAAAACATATGATACACAGATTCAGGTCACACAAATTAAAATGTATCTTTGATTGATTTTAGCAGCTTAAATTTATGGACAATCTTATCTATAAGCCATTTAAAATAAAACTCTTAATAAAATTTCCCCATGTGGACATACAATATGTACACATATATAACATAGCATAATAGACCAATATAGCAAATTTAATAATAGCTTTTAAAATCTTTAACTCTTTTTGTAGATTGCCAATGGATTTGAATTGCTTTTTGTTTTTAGTCACCTCAGTTAACCATACTTTCTCTCAGTTGGTACTGTTAATACATTATTGGCTTCATCTGTTTACAGAGCCATCCCAAAGTACTGAATACAATAAAAGTGGCTGGAAAAAGTCCATAGGAACCTATAGGAGGACAGCTAAACACAGAACCAACAACACTTTAGTTTTATGAGCAGCACATCATATATAACTATGGATGACAAAAGACTTTAAGTTGCCATGTTTAAAATTATAAACTCATCAACCAACAAGAGGCACTTGCTTACTTCACAGTATTTTTGAAAGCACCTGTAGGATTTTACAAGTATTTAACCCTTTAGGCCTCTGGGGCTTTCTAATTGAGATAACTATCATGTCTAGTAACACAAGATCATTAGACTTTTTAATTCTCAAACATTTGTATTAATAGCATTTTCCATTATAGAAACTTAAAGTCTGGTACCACATCACAACTTGACAGTCCTTCTAATATAATCCAAATAGACTGATTAGTTGGTGTCTCTATAAGATGAGAGATATAGGTCCTTTGATTTTTTCAGTTGTGCCCAAACTGGAAAAACCAAAGTCCAGGTTTACTGGAAATTTTAGAGTCCAGATTGTTTGAAACTTTGATTTTTTGAATGAATGTCAGTATACTAAGAAAGCTCAAAATCCAAAATATCTAGTTGAAATAAGATTCCTTAAAATCATGACATAACATAGACCAAATTTGATCATTGTTACAAGGTGATTATTCAAATCTTTGAAAATAAGCACATATTTAAATAACCCATAGCTCTTAATAAAAATGCAGCTGTTTTTGAACAATTAGAATTGAACAGACATCAAGAGAACATAATAGATTACTTTAACACATTGATTTAACAGAGCATCAGAGTTTAATTCTATGTCAAAGAGAAATTGAGCTTCCTGTGGTCTTTTGCTGTGAGGTTTCCTTCCTTTACCTTCTTTCATATTGGTGACCATGTTTCTGTGTTTCTGTGTGTAACACATCATTAAGCATCTTCTGCAGGGCAGTTTGAGTGGCCACAAATTCTTTCAGTTTCTGTTTGCTATGAAAAGTCTTAATTTCACCTTCATTCACAAATGAGAGCTTTGCAGGATATAATATTCTGGGCTGGCAGTTGTTCTCTCTTAGTACCTGGGCTATGTCTCGCCATTCCCTTCTAGCTTGTAGGGTTTCTGATGAGAAGTCTGCTGTGAGTCTAATTGGAGATCCTCTGAGAGTAATCTGACGTTTCTCTCTTGCACCTTTTAGGATCTTTTCTTTATGTTTCACTGTGGTGAGTTTGATTACAACATGTCGTGGTGAGGATCTCTTTTGGTCATGTTTATTAGGGTTTCTATAAGCTTCCTGTACTAAGATGCCTCTGTCCTTCTCCAAACCTGGGAAATTTTCTGCTAGTATGTCACTGAAAATGCCTTCTAATCCTTTCTCCCTCTCCATGCCTTCAGGAACTCCTAGAACCCGAATGTTGGGTTTTTTAAAAGTATCCTGTAGATTCTCGACAATATTTTTTATATTTCTGATTTCTTCTTCTTTTCTTTGGTTTGCCTGTTTCCTTTCCAGTTCTCTGTCTTCTAAGTCTGATATTCTCTCTTCTGCTTCGCCCATTCTGTGTTTAAGGCTCTCTAATGCGTTTGTCATTTGATCTATTGAATTTTTCATTTCATTATGATTTCTTGTCACTATCCCAGTTTCTTGTTCCACTAGTTGTTTCATTTCATTTTGATTCCTCCTTAATATTTCATTTTCACGAGAGAGATTTTCTATCTTGTTCATTAAAGATTTCTGTAGTTCAAGAATTTGTTTTTGAGAACTTCTTAATGTTCTTATCAATTTTTTGAGATCTGCTTCTTGCATTTCTTCTATCTCATCATCTTCATAATCTTGAATTGGGGTGTCTTTTTCATTTAGGAGCGTCATAGTGTCTTCCTTGTTCTTGTTACCTCGGTTTTTGCGTTTGTTGTTTGGCATGTTGGAGATATTTGGTTTCTTCACTGTGGTGTTTTTTCTTGTTACACTATGGTTCTATATTAAGTGGACTGTCTGCTTTCGGTGGAGCCTTAGAGGCTTGAGATGAGTGTGGCCTGAGAGCTGTGTTTGATTCCTCAGGGTTGAGGGTGTGTCAAAGATGACACTCCCAGGTTAGGTGTGATAAATCTCTCTTTCTTTCTTTATTTTTTTTTTGATTCAAAAGGGGAGTAATTCAGCACAGCTGAACATAATTGGAGGTAGTTAGCAGGCAAATGATATACCCACAGGAGCCAGAGATCGGAAGCTCTTTCCCAAGGACCACACAGGGAATCTGTGCTGCCCTCAGTGTGGGCTCCAATTCTCCTGCAGTCTCCCACTGGGTTGCCAAGTTAGATCCTAATCTCCTGTTATTTCACCCCTCCCCCCAGAGTCAGGTTTTTCTGCTAGGCTCAGGGCTGGTGCAGACCTGAGGTCGCCCTGCTTATGACGTATGTCCAAAATGGTGCCTGCTCTTTGTTTTGCTCGCCTTTGAGGGGTGAGCGGGGAGAGAGAAAAACTCATGTCCGTATTGGTCACTTTTTTTCCCTCTCTATTCTAGTTAACCAGGTGAACTTTTCCCCACGGAGTTTCAAGCCTCGTTCCCTCTAGTCTCCTCTTTCTGCTTGCCTGCTGGGGTCTCGGGCTATTGAGGTTCGGCTCACCTCGCATTCCAGCGCTGGTGCATTCATTCTGCCGCTGGTGTCCTGAACTTGGGCTCGCACGCTCTCCACGCAGGTCCACTGTGAATCACTAGTTCCGGAAGAGTTTCCTCTGCTGTTTCTTCCACTATTCTTCCTTGAACCTGCAGTATCTCCACTTTTATTAACCTGTGTCTTTGCGAACTATCAGTGTGCTCCCTTCCTATTCCGCCATCTTGCTGCTATCCCACATTCGTATTTTCTAGGGAGAAACCTAGAGGAACTGCGGCAAACAAACATGATGTTTCTGTTTGTATAGTTGACATTTTATGAAATTGCCTAATGAAAAGATTATGCTTTTCTCCAAAACCATTTTTACTGTGATGTTCCCGGTCCATTGCATACGAATTCCACACCACTTTGTCCGGATATGACTGGATGAAACCAAAATTATCCGCTTGTGTTTTTGCTAACTCAATCCCAGATTTTGCTACAGCCTCTGTGTTTGTGTTTTCTGGAAATTATCAACGGACTTTATTGTTTTGAATATAATTTATCAGGGAACATTTAATTTTGTGCTAAGAAACACTAGTTGGTTCCACATGGAGACACCAGCTCTACACATTCATATTTTCTAGGGAGAAAGCTAGAGGAACTGCGTCAAACAAACATGATATTTCTGTTTGTATAGTTGACATTTTATCCACTTGCCTAAAAGAAGACTTTGCTTTTCTCCAAAACCATTTTTACTGTGATTTTCTCGGTCCATTCCATACGAAATCCACACCACTTTGACCGGATATGCCTGGATGAAAACAAAAATATCCGGTTGTGTTTTGGCTAACTTAATAGGAAATACTGTGAAACACTAGTTTTTACACATGGAGACACCAACTCTACACATTCATATTTTCTAGGGAGAACGCTAGAGGAACTACGGCAAACAAACGTGATATTTCTGTTTGTATAGTTGACATTTTATGCAATTGCCTAATGAAAAGATTTTGCTTTTCTCCAAAACCATTTTCACTGTGATTTTCTCGGTCCATTGTATACAAATTCCACACCAGTTTCTCCGGATATGCCTGGATGAAACCAGAAATATCCGGTTGTTTTTGGCTGACTATATCCCAGATATTGCTACAGACTGTGTGTTTTTTTTTTCTGGATATTATTGATGGACTTTATTGTTTTGACTGTTTTTATTAGGGAACATTTAATTTTGTACCTTAGAAACACAAATTGGTTCCACATGGTGACAGCAGTTCTACACAATAGTATTTTCTAGGTAGAACGCTAGAGGAACTTCGGCAAACAAACATGATATTTCTGTTTGAATAGATGACATTTCATGCACTTGCCTAACGAAAAGACTTTGCTTTTCTCCAAAACCATTTTTACTGTGATTTTCATGTTCCATTGCATACATATTCCACACCACTTTGTCCGGATATGACTGGATGAAACCAGAATATCCCAATGTGTTTTGGCTAACTCAATCCGAAATATTGTGAAACCTGTGTGTTTGTTTTTCCGGATATTATCAATGGACTTTTTCTTTTGAACGTTTTTTATCAGTGAACATATAATTTAATGGTGGAAAACACTAGTTGACTCCACATGGAGACACCAGCTCTGCACATTCGTATTTTCTAGGCAGATAGCTAGAGGAACTGCGGCAAACAAACATGATATTTCTGTTTCTATACATGACATTTTCTGCACTTGCCTAACGAAAAGATTTTGCTTTTCTCCACAACCATTTTTACTGTGATTTTCTTGGTCCATTGCATACCAATTCCACCCCACTTTGTGCGCATATGACAGGATGAAACCAGAAACATCCGGTTGTGTTTTTGCTAACTCAATCCGAAATATTGTGAAAACCTGTGTGTTTGTGTTTTCTGGAAATTATCGATGGAATTTATGGTTTTGAGTGTTTTCATCAGGGAACATTTAATTTTGTGCTTGGAAACAATAATTGGTTCCACATGGAGACACTACCTCTACACATTCGTATTTCTAAGGAGAAAGCAGGAGGAACTGGGGCAAACAAACATGATATTTCTGTTTGAATAGATGACATTTCATGCACTTGCCTAACGAAAAGACTTTGCTTTTCTGCAAAACCATTTTTACTGTAATTTTCTCAGTCCATTCCATACGAATTCCACACCACTTTGCCCGGATATGACTGGATGAAACCATAAATATCCGGTTGTGTTTTTGCTCACTCAACCCCAGACATTGCTACAGCCTCTGTGTTTGTGTTTTCTGGATATTATCAACGGGCTTTACTGTTTTGAATGTTTTTTATAGGGGAACATTTAATTTTTAGCTGGGAAACACCAGTTGACTCCACATGGAGACACAAGCTCAACACATTCGTATTTTCTAGGGAGAAAGCTAGAGGATGTGGGGCAAACAAACATGATATTTGTGTTTGAATAGATGACATTTTATACTCTTTCCTAATGAAAACACTTTGCTTTTCTCCAAAACCATTTTTACTGTGATTTTCTCAGTCCATTGCAAACAAATTCCACTCGACTTTGTCCGGATATGACTGGTTGAAATCAGAAATATCCGGTTGTGTTTTGGATAACTCAATCCCAGATATTGCTACAGCCTCTGTGTTTGTGTTTTCCGGATATTATCAACGGGCTTTATGGTTTTGAATGTTTTTTATCAGGGAACATTTAATTTTGTGCTGGGAAACACCAGTTGACTCACATGGAGACACCAGCTCTACACATTCGTATTTTCTAGGAGAAAGCTAGAGGAACTGCAGCAAACAAGCATAATATTTCTGTTTGTATAGATGACATTTTATGCACTTTCCTAAGGAAAAGTTTTTCTTTTCCCCAATACCATTTTTACTGTGATTTTCTCAGTCCATTGCATACAAATTCCACACCACTTTCTCTGGATATGACTGGTTGAAACCAGAAATATCCGGTTGTGTTTTGGCTAACTCAATCCCAGATATTGCTACAGCCTCTGTGTTTGTGTTTTCTGGATATTATCAATGGACTTATTGTTTTGAATGTAATTTATGAGGGAACATTTAATTTTGTGCTGGGAAACACTACTTGAATCCACATAGAGACACCAGCTCTACACATTCGTATTTTCTAGGAGAAAGCTAGAGGAACTGCAGCAAACAAACATGATATTTCTGTTTGTATAGATGACAGTTTATGCACTTGCCTAACGAAAAGACATTGCTTTTCCCCAAAACCATTTGTACTGTCATTTTCTCGGTCCATTGCATATGAATGCCACACCAGTTTCTCCGGATATGCCTGGATGAAAACAGAAATATCCAGTTGTGTTTTGGCTAACTCAATCCCAGATATTGCTACAGGCTCTGTGTTTCTGTTGTCTTGAGATTATCGACAGACTTTATTGTTTTGAATGAGTTTTATCAGGGAACATTTAATTTTGTGCTGGGAAACACTGATTGATTCCACATTGAGTCAATATTCTAAACATTCGTATTTTCTAGGCAGAAATCTAGAGGAAATGTGGCCAACAAACATGATATTTCTGTTTGTATAGATGACATTTTATACCCTTGCCTAGCAAAAAGTCTTTGCTTTACTCCAAAACTGTTTTTATTGTGATGTTTCAGTCCATTGTATATGAATTCCACAACATTTCATCCGGATATGACTGGATGAAACCAGAAATATCCGGTTGTATTTGGCTAACTCAATCCAAAATATTGTGAAAGCCTCTGTGTTTGTGATTCCTGGATATTACCGAAGGACTTCATTGTTTTGAAATGTTTTTTATCAGGGAACATTTAATTTTGTACCGTAGAAACACTAATTAATTCACCATGGAGAAACCAGCTCTACACATTCTTATTTTCTAGGGAGAAAGCTAGAACTGCGGCAAACAAACATGATAGTTCTGTTTGAATAGATGACATTTTATGCACTTGCCTAACGAAAAGACTTTGCTTTTCTGCAAAACCATTTTTACTGTAATTTTCTCAGTCCATTCCATACGAATTCCACACCACTTTGCCTGGATATGACTGGATGAAACCATAAATATCCGGTTGTGTTTTTGCTCACTCAACCCCAGACATTGCTACAGCCTCTGTGTTTGTGTTTTCTGGATATTATCAACGGGCTTTAATGTTTTGAATGTTTTTGATAGGGGAACATTTAATTTTTAGCTGGGAAACACCAGTTGACTCCACATGGAGACACGAGCTCAACACATTCGTATTTTCTAGGGTGAAAGCTAGAGGATGTGGGGCAAACAAACATGATATTTGTGTTTGAATAAATGACATTTTATACACTTGCCTAATAAAAACACTTTGCTTTTCTCCAAAACCATTTTTACTGTGATTTTCTCAGTCCATTGCAAACAAATTCCACTCGACTTTGTCCGGATATGACTGGTTGAAATCAGAAATATCTGGTTGTGTTTTGGATAACTCAATCCCAGATATTGCTACAGCCTCTGTGTTTGTGTTTTCCGGATATTATCAACAGGCTTTATGGTTTTGAATGTTTTTTATCAGGGAACATTTAATTTTGTGCTGGGAAACACCAGTTGACTCCACATGGAGACACCAGCTCTACACATTCGTATTTTCTAGGAGAAAGCTAGAGGAACTGCAGCAAACAAATATAATATTTCTGTTTGTATAGATGACATTTTATGCACTTGCCTAAGGAAAAGTTTTTCTTTTCCCCAAAACCATTTTTACTGTGATTTTCTCGGTCCATTGCATACGAATTCCACACCACTTTCTCTGGATATGACTGGTTGAAACCAGAAATATCCGGTTGTGTTTTGGCTAACTCAATCCCAGATATTGCTACAGCCTCTGTGTTTGTGTTTTCCGGATATTATCAACGGGCTTTATGGTTTTGAAGGTTTTTTTCAAGGAACATTTAATTTTGTGCTGGGAAACACCAGTTGACTCCACATGGAGACACCAGCTCTACACATTCGTATTTTCTAGGAGAAAGCTAGAGGAACTGCAGCAAACAAACATAATATTTCTGTTTGTATAGATGACATTTTATGCACTTGCCTAAGGAAAAGTTTTTCTTTTCCCCAAAACCATTTTTACTGTGATTTTCTCGGTCCATTGCATACGAATTCCACACCACTTTCTCTGGATATGACTGGTTGAAACCAGAAATATCCGGTTGTGTTTTGGCTAACTCAATCCCAGATATTGCTACAGCCTCTGTGTTTGTGTTTTCTGGATATTATCAATGGACTTATTGTTTTGAATGTAATTTATGAGGGAACATTTAATTTTGTGCTGGGAAACACTACTTGAATCCACATAGAGACACCACTCTACACATTCGTATTTTCTAGGGTGAAAGCTAGGGGAACTGCGGCAAACAAACATGATATTTCTGTTTGTATAGGTGACATTTTATGCACTTTCCATATGAAAAGACTTTGCTTTTCTCCAAAACCATTTTCACTGTGATTTTCTCGGTACATTGCATATAAATTCCACACCAGTTTCTCCGGATATGCCTGGATGAAACCAAAAATATCCGGTTGTGATTTGACTAACTCAATCCCAGATATTGCTACAGCTTCTGTATTGTGTTTTCTGGATATTATCGACAGACTTTATTGTTTTGAATGTTTTTATCAGGGAACATTTAATTTTGTACCATACAAATGCTAATTGGTTCCACTTGGAGACACCACCTCTACACATTCGTATTTTCTAGGGAGAAACCTGAGGAACTGCGTCAAACAAACATGATATTTCTGTTTGTATAGATGACAGTTTATGCACTTACCTTCTAAAAAGACTTTGCTTTTCCCCAAAACCATTTGTACTGTCATTTTCTCGGTCCATTGCATATGAATGCCACACCAGTGTCTCCGGATATGCCTGGATGAAAACAGAAATTCCAGTTGTGTTTTGGCTAACTCAATCCGAAATATTGTGAAAGCCTCTGTGTTTTTGTTTTCGGTATAGTGTCGATGGACTTTACTGTTTTGAATGTTTTTTATCAGGGAACATTTAATTTTGTGCTTGGAAACACTAATGGGCCCACATGGAGATACCAGCTCTACACATTCGAATTTTCTAGGGAGAAAGCTAGAGGAACTGTGGCAAACAAACATGATATTTCTGTTTGTATAGATGACATTTTATGCCCTACCCTTATGAAAAGACTTTGCTTTTCCCAAAAGCAGTTTTTTACTGTGATTTTTCGGACCATTGCATATGAATTCCACACCATTTTGTCTGGATATGACTGGATGTAACCAGAAATATCCGGTTTTGTTTTGGGTAACTCAATCCCAGATATTGCTACAGCATGTGCTTTTGTCTTTTCTGGATAGTATCGATGCACTTTACTGTTTTGAATGTTTTTATCAGGGAACATTTAATTTTGTACCTTAGAAACACTAGTTGATTCCCCACGGAGACACCAGCTCTACACATTCGTATTTTCTAGGGTGAAAGCTAGAGTAACTGCGGCTAACAAACATGATATTTCTGTTTATATAGATGGCATTTTATGCACTTGCCTAAGAAAAAGACTTTCCTTTTCTCCAAAACAATTTTCTCTGTGATTTTCTCAGTCCGTTGCATACGAATTCCCCCCGACTTTGTCCGGATATGACTGGATGAAACCAGAAATATCCAGTTGTGTTTTGGCTAACTCAATCCCAGATATCGCTACAGGCTCTGTGTTACTGTTGTCCAGAGATTATCGACAGACTTTATTGTTTTGAATGAGTTTTATCAGGGAACATTTAATTTTGTGCTGGGAAACACTAATTGATTCCACATTGAGTCAATATTCTAAACATTCGTATTTTCTAGGCAGAAATCTAGAGGAAATGTGGCCAACAAACATGATATTTCTGTTTGTATAGATGACATTTTATACCCTTGCCTAGCAAAAAGTCTTTGCTTTACTCCAAAACCGTTTTTATTGTGATGTTTCAATCCATTGTATATGAATTCCACAACATTTCGTCCGGATATGACTGGATGAAACCAGAAATATCCGGTTGTATTTGGCTAACTCAATCCAAAATATTGTGAAAGCCTCTGTGTTTGTGATTCCTGGATATTACCGAAGGACTTCATTGTTTTGAAATGTTTTTTATCAGGGAACATTTAATTTTGTACCGTAGAAACACTAATTAATTCACCATGGAGAAACCAGCTCTACACATTCTTATTTTCTAGGGAGAAAGCTAGAACTGCGGCAAACAAACATGATAGTTCTGTTTGAATAGATGACATTTTATGCACTTGCCTAACGAAAAGACTTTGCTTTTCTCCAAAACCATTTGTACTGTGATTTTCTCGGTCCATTGCATGTGAATTCCACATCAGTTTGTCCGGATATGACTGGATGAATCCAGAAATATCCGGCTGTGTTTTGGCTAACTCAATCCCAGATATTGCTACAGCTTCTGTGTTTGTGATTTCTGGATATTATCAACGGACTTTATGGTTTTGAATGTTTTTTATCGAGGAACATTTAATTTTGAGCTGGGAAACACTACTTGACTCAACATGGAGACACCAACTCTACACATTCATATTTTCTAGGGAGATAGTTAGAGTAACTGCGGCAAACAAACATGATATTTCTGTTTGTATAGGTGACATTTTATGCACTTGCCTAATGAAAAGACTTTGCTTTTCTCCAAAACCATTTTTACTGTGATTTTCTCGGTCCACTGCATATGAATTCCACAACACTATGTCGGGATATGAGTGGATGAAACCAGAAATATCCGGTTGTGTTTTGGTTAACTGAATACCAAATATGTGAAAGCAACTCTGTTTCTGTTTTCTAGATATTATCGATTGAGTTTATTGTTTTGAATGTTTATTATAAGGGAGCATTTAATTTTGTGCTTGGAAACACTAATTGATTCCACATGGAGACACCAGCTCTAAACATTGGCATTTTCTAGGGAGAAACCTGAAGGAACTGCGGCAAACAAACATGATATTTCTGTTTGTGTAGAAGACATTTTATGCACTTGCCTAAGGAAAAGATGTTGCTTTTCTCCAAAACCATTTTTATTGTGATTTCTCGGTCCATTGCATACGAATTCCACACCACTTTGTGGGGATATGACTGGATGAAACCAGAAATATCCGGTTGTGTTCTGGTTAACCGAACACCATATATTGTGAAAGAATTCTGTCGGTGTTTTCTAGATATTATCGATGGACTTTATTGTTTTGAATGTTTTTATCAGGGAACATTGAATTTTGTACCATAGAAACACTAATTGGTTCCATATGGAGACACCAGTACTACACATTCGTATTTTCTAGGCAGAAAGCTCCAGGAACTGTTGCAAACAAACATGATATTTCTCTTTGTATAGAAGACATTTTATGCACTTGCCTAACGAAAAGACTTTGCTTTTCTCCAAAACCATTTTTACTGTGATTTTCTCGGTCCATTGCATGTGGATTCCACACCACTTTTCTCCTCTGTGTTTGTGTTTTCCGGATATTATCACCGGAATTTATTGTTTTGAATGTTATTTGTCAGGGAATATTTATTTTTGTGCTGGGAAACACTAATTGGTTCCACATGAGACAACAGCTCTACACATTTGTATTTTCTAGGGAGAAAGCTAGAGGAACTATGGCAAACAAACATGATATTTCTGTTTATATAGGTGACATTTTATGCACTGGCAGAAGTAAAGACATTGCTTTTCTCCAAAACCATTTTTACTGTGATTTTCTCGGTCCATTGCATATGAATTCCAGACAACTTTGTCAGGATATGACTGGATGAAACCAGCAATATCCTGTTGTGTTTTCGCTAACTCAATCTTAAATATTGTGATGGCTTCTGTGTTTGTGTTTTCTGGATATTATCGATTGACTTTATTGTTTTGAATGTTTTTAATCAGGGAACAATCAATTTTTTCCATAGAAACACTAGTTTTTTCCACATGGAGACACCAGCTCTACACATTCTTATTTTCTACTGTGAAAGCTAGAGGAACTGCAGCAAACAATCATGATATTTCTGTTTGTATAGATGACATTTTATGCACTTGCCTAAGGAAAAGACTTTGCTTTTCTCCAAAACCATTTTTAGTCTGATATTCTTGGTCCATTGCATACGAATTCCACAGCACTTTGTCCCGATATGACTGGATGAAACCAGAAAAATCCGGTTGTGTTTTGGCTAACTCAATCCCAGATATTGCTACAGCCTCTGTGTTAGTGTTTTCTGGATATTTTCGACAGACTTTATGGTTTTGAATATTTTTTATCATGGAACATTTAATTTTGTGCTGGGAAACACCAGTTGACTCCACATGGAGACACCAGCTCTACACATTCGTATTTTCTAGGCAGAAAGCTAGAGGAACTGTCGCAAAAACACATAGTATTTCTGTTTGTGTAGATGACATTTTACGTACTTCCCAAATGAAAAGACTATGCTTTTCTTCAAAACCATTTTTAGTGTGATATTCTTGGTCCATTGCATATGAATTCCAGACCACATTGTCGGGATATGACTGGATGAAATGAGAAATATCCGGTTTTGTTTTTGCTAACTCAATCCTAAATATTGTTGAAGCCTCTGTGTTTGTGTTTTCTGCATATTATCCATGGACTTTATTGTTTTGAATGTTTTTATCAGGGAACATTTAATTTTGTGCTGGGAAACACTAGTCGATTCCACATGGAGACACCAGCTCTACACATTCGTATTTCTAGTGAACAAGTTAGAAGTACTGAGACAAACAAACATGATATTTCTGTTTGTATAGAAGACATTTTATGCACTTGCCTAACGAAAAGACTTTGCTTTTCTCCAAAAGCATTTTTACTGTGATTTTATCAGTCCATTGCATGCGAATTCCATACCACTTTGTGGGTATATGACTGGATGAAACCAGAAATATCCGGTTGTGTTTTGGGTAACTCAATCCGAAATATGGTGAAAGCCTCTGTGTTTGTGTTTTCTGGATATTATTGATGTACTTTGTTGTTTTGAATGTTTTTATCAGGGAACATTTAATTTTGTACCGTAGAAACACTTATTGGTTCCACATAGAGACAGCAGCTCTAAACATTCTTATTTTATAGGGAGAAAGCTAGTGGAACTGTGGCAAAGAAACATGATATTTCTGTTTGTGTGTATGACATTTTATGCACTTACCTAACGAAAAGACGGGTTTTATCCAAAACCATTTTCATTATGATATTCTCGGTTCATTGCATACGAATTCCACACCAGTTTGTCTGGATATGACAGGATGAAACCAGAAATATCCGGTTGTGTTTTGGCTAACTCAATCCCAGATATTGCTACAACCTCTGTGTTTGTGTTTTCCGGATGTTATCGACAGACTTTATTGTTTTGAATGTTTTAAGAGAATATTTAATTTTGTATGGTACAAATGCTAATTGCTTCCACTTGGATAAACCAACTCTACACATTCGTATTTTCTAGGGAGAATGCTAGAGGAACTTCGGCAAACAAACATGATATTTCTCTTTGTAGAGATGACATTTTATGAATTTGCCTAACGAAAAGACTTTGATTTTCTCCAAAACCATTTTAACTGTGATTTTCTCAGTCCATTGCATAGGAATTCCACACCAGTTTCTCCGGATATGCCTGGATGAAAGCAGAAATAGCCAGTTGTGTTTTGGCTAACTATATCCCAGATATTGCTACAGCCTCTGTGTTTATGTTTTCTGGATATTATCAAAGGACTTTATGGTTTTGAATATTTTTTTTAACAGGGAACATTTAATATTGTGCTGGGAAACACTAATTGGTTCCACATGGAAACATCAGATCTACACATTCATGTATTCTAGGGAGAAAGCTAGAGGAACTGTGGCAAACAAACATGATATTTCCATTTGTATACATGACATTTTATGCAGTTGTCGAAGGAAAAGACTGTGCTTTTCTCCAAAACCATTTTTACTTTGATTTTTTCGGTCCATTACATACGAATTCCAAAACTCTTTTTCCGGAAAAGACTGGATGAAACCAGAAATATCCGGTTGTGTTTTGGCTACCTCAATCCCAGATATTGCTACAGCCTCTGTGTTTGTGTTTTCTGGTGATTATCCATGAACTTTATTGTTTTGAATGTTTTTATCAGTTGACATTTAATTTTGTACTGTAGAAACACTAGTTGACTCCACATGGAGACACCAGCTCTACACATTCGTATTTTCTAGGGAGAAATCTGGAGGAACTGTGGCACACAAACATGATATTTCTGTATGTATAGATGACATTTTATGCACTTTCCTAAAGAAAAGACTTTGCTTTTCTCCAAAACTATTTTTACTATGATTTTCTCGGTCCATTGCTTACGAATTCCACCCCACTTTGTCCAGATATCACTGGATGAAACCAGAAATATCCGGTTGTGTTTTGGCTAACTCAATATCAGATATTGCTAAGGCTCTGTGTTTGTGTTTTGTGGATATTATCTACCGACTTTATTGTATTGAATGTTTTTATCAGGGAACATTTAATTCTGTACAGTAGAAACACTAATTAGTTCCACATGGAGACACCAGTCTACAAATTCATATTTTCTAGGGAGAAAGCTAGAGGAACTGTGTCAAACAAACATCATATTTCTGTTTGTATAGATGACATTTTATACACTTGCCTAAGGAAAAGAGTTTGCTTTTCTCCAAAACCATTTTTAATGTGATTTCTCAGTCCATTACATGCGAATTCCACACCACTTTATCTGGATATAAGTGGATGAAACCAGAAATATCCGGTTGTGTTTTGGCTACCTCAATCCCAGATATTGCTATAGCCTCTGTGTTTGTGTTTTCTGGATATTATCGAAGGACTTTATTTTTTAGAATGTTTTTCTCAGGGAACATTTAATTTTGTACCGTAGAAACACTAATTGTTTCCACATGGAGACACCAGTCTACACATTCATATTTTCTAGGGAGAAATCTAGAGGAACTGCGGCAAACAAACATGATATTTCTGTTTGTATAGATGACTTTTTATGCACTTGCCTAAGAAAAAGACTTTGCTTTTTTCCAAAACTATTTTTACTGTGATTTTCTCAGTCCATTGCATAGGAATTCCACCCCACTTTGTCCAGATATCACTGGATTAAACCAGAAATATCCGGTTTTCTTTTAGCTAACTCAATCCCAGATATTGCTAGAGCCTCTGTGTTTGTGTTTTCTTGATATTATCGACGGACTTTATTGTTTTGAATGTTTTTATCAAGGAACATTAAATTTGTTGGGGGAAATACTAATTGGTTCCACATGGAGACACCAGTCTACACATTCATATTTTCTAGGGAGAAAGCTAGAGGAACTTTGGCAAACAAACATGATATTTCTGTTTGTATAGATGGCATTTTATGCACTTGCCTAACGAAAAGACTTTGGTTTTCTCCAAAACTATTTTTACTGTGATCATCTCGGTTCATTGCATACGAATTGCACACCAATTTTTCGGGATATTCCTGAATGAAAACAGAAATATCCGGTTGTGTTTTGGCTAACTCAATCCAAAATATTGTGAAAGCCTCTGTGTTTGTGATTTCTGGATATTATCGTCAGACTTTATTGTTTTTAATGTTTTTATCAGGGAACATTGAATTTTGTACCGAAGAAACACTAATTAGTTCAACATGTAGACAGAAGCTCTACATATTCTTATTTTCTGGGGAGAAAACTAGAGGAACTGCGGCAAAAAAAAACATGATATTTCTGTTTGTAATGATGACATTTTCTGCACTTGCCTGACGAACAGACTTTGTTTTTCTCCAAAACCATTTTTACTGTGATTTCCTCGGTCCATTGCATAGGAATTCCACACTAGTTTGTCTGGATATGAGTGGGTGAAACCAGAAATATCCGGTTGTTGTTTGGTTATCTCAATCCCAGATATTGCTACAGGCTCTGTGTTTCTGTTTCCCAGATATTATCAACGGACTTTATTGTTTTTTTATGTTTTTTATCACTGAACATTTAATGTTGTGCTTGGATACACTAATTGGTTCCATATGGAGATACCAACTCTACATATTTGTATTTTCTCGGGAGAAAGCTAGAAGAACTGCGGCAAACAACATGATATTTCTGTTTGTATAGATGACATTTTATGCACTTGCCTAACGAAAAGACTTTGTTTTTCTCCAAAAGCATTTTAACTGTGACTATCTCGGTTGATTGCATACGAATTCCACAGCAATTTGTCCGGATATTCCTGAATGAAAACAGAAATATCTGGTTGTGCTTTGGCTAACTCAACTGAAATATTGTAAAAGCCTCTGTGTTTGTGTTTTCTGGATATTACCGACAGACTTTATTGTTTTGAATGTTCTTATCAGGGAACATTTAATTTTGTTCCAAAGAAACACTAATTAGTTTAACATGTAGACAGAAGCTCTACACATTCTTATTTTATAGGGAGAAAGGCAGAGGAACTGCGGCAAACAAACATGATATTTCTGTTTGTATAGATGATATTTTACGTACTGGGTGAAAGAAAAACTTTGCATTTCTCCAAAACCATTTTTACTGTGATTTTCTCGGTCCATTGCATTCGAATTCCACAGTACTTTGTCTGAATCTGACTGGATGAAACCAGAAATACCCGGTTGTGTTTTGGCAAACTTTATCCCAGATATTGCTACAGCCTCTGTGTTTGTGTTTTCCAGATATTATCAATGGACTTTATGGTTTTGAATGTTTTTTATCACGGAGCATTTAATTTTGTGCTGGGAAACACTAATTGGTTCCACATGGAGACACCAGCTATACACATTCCTATTTTCTAGGGAGAAAGCTAGAGGAACTGCGGCAAACAAGCCTGATATTTCTGTTTGTATAGATGACATTGTTGCCATTGCCTAACGAAACGACTTTGCTATTCTCCAAAACCATTTTTACTGTGATTTTCTCGGTCCATTGCATACAAATTCCACACCAGTTTGTCCGGATATGACTGGATGAAAACAGGAATATCCAGTTGTGTTTCGGCTAACTCAATCCGAAATATTGTGCAAGCCTCTGTTTATGTGTTTTCTAGATATTATCGATGGATTTTATTGTATTGAATGTTTTTATCAGGTAACATTTAATTTTATACCGTAGAAACACTAATCGGTTCAACATGGAGATACCAGCCCTACACATTCGTATTTTCGAGGGAGAAAGCTAGAAGAACTGCAGCAAACAAACATGATATTTCTGTTTGTATAGATGACATTTTATGCACTTGCCTTACGAAGAGACTTTGCTTTTCTCCACAATCATTTTTACTGTGATTTTCTTGGTACATTTCATATGAATTGCACACCACTTTGTCCGGATATGACTGGATGAAACCAGAAATATCCGGTTGTAGTTTAGCTAACTCAATCGCAGATAGTGCTACAGGCTCTGTGCTTGTGTTTTCCGGATATTATCAAGGGACTCAGAGCCCACTTTGTACGGATATGACTGGATGAAACCAGAAATATCCGGTTGTGTTTTGGCTAACTCTTTTCAAGATATTGCTACAGCATCAGGATTTGTGTTTTTGGGTATTATCAACAGACTTTATTGTTTTCAATGTTTTTATCAGGGAACAATTAATTTTGTACCGAAGAAATACTAAGTAGTTCAACATGTGGACAGAAGCTCTACATATTCTTATTTTCTAGGGAGAAAACTAGAGGAACTGTGGCAAACAAACATGATATTTCTGTTTGTAATGATGACAATTTATGCACTTCCCTAATGAAAAGACTTTGCTTTTCTCCAAAACCATTTTTACTGTGATTTTCTCGGTCCATTGCATACAAATTCCACACCAGTTTGTCCTGATATGACTGGATGAAAACAGAAATATCCGGTTGTGTTTCGGCTAACTCAATCCGAAATATTGTGCAAGCCTCTGTTTTTGTGTTCTCTGGATATTATCGATGGAGTTTATTGTATTGAATGTTTTTATCAGGTAACATTTAATTTTATACCGTAGAAACACTAATTGGTTCAACATGGAGACACCAGCCCTACACATTCGTATTTTCGAGGGAGAAAGCTAGAAGAACTGTGGCAAACAAACATGATATTTCTGTTTGTATAGATGACATTTTATGCACTTGCCTAACGAAGAGACTTTGCTTTTCTCCAAAACCATTTTTACTGTGATTTTCTTGGTACATTTCATACGAATTCCACACCACTTTGTCCGGATATGACTGGATGAAACCAGAAATATCCAGTTGTAGTTTAGCTAACTCAATCGCAGATAGTGCTACAGGCTCTGTGCTTGTGTTTTCCGGATATTATCAATGGACTCAGAGCCCACTTTGTACGGATATGACTGGATGAAACCAGAAATATCCGGTTGTGTTTTGGCTAACTCTTTTCAAGATATTGCTACAGCATCAGGATTTGTGTTTTTGGGTATTATCAACAGACTTTATTGTTTTCAATGTTTTTATCAGGGAACAATTAATTTTGTACCGAAGAAATACTAAGTAGTTCAACATGTGGACAGAAGCTCTACATATTCTTATTTTCTAGGGAGAAAACTAGAGGAACTGTGGCAAACAAACATGATATTTCTGTTTGTAATGATGACATTTTATGCACTTGCCTAAGGAAAAGACTTTTCTATTCTCCAAAACCATTTTTACTGTGATTTTCTCGGTCCATTGCATAGGAATTCCACACCACTTTGTCCGGATATGCCTGATTGAAAGCAGAAATACCAAGTTGTGTTTTGGCTAACTCAATCCGAAATATTGTGAAAGCCTCTGTGTTTGTATTTTCTAGATATTATCGATGGACTTTATTGTTTTGAATATTTTTATCAGGGAACATTTAATTTTGTACCGTAGAATCACTAACTGGTTCCACATGGAGACACCAGCTCTACACATTCGTTTTTTCTAGGGAGAATGCTGGAGGAACTGCGGCAAGCAAACATGGTATTTCTGTTTGTATAGATGATATTTTATGCACTTGCCTAACAAAGAAAATTTTATTCTCCAAAACCATTTTTACTGTGATTTTCTCGGTCCATTGCATACGAATTCCACACTGCTTTGGCTGGATATGCTTGAATGAAAAACAAATATCTGGTTGTGTTCTGGCTAACTCAATCCGAAATATTGTGAAAGCCTCTGTGTTTGTGTTTTCTGGATATTATTAATGGACTTTATGGTTTTGAATGTTGTTTATCACGGAGCATTTAATTTTGTGCTGGGAAACACTAATTGGTTCCACATGGAGACACCAGCTATACACATTCCTATTTTCTAGGGAGAAAGCTAGAGGAACTGCGGCAAACAAACATGATATTTCTGTTTGAATAGATGACATTTTATGCACTTGCCTAACGAAAAGACTGCTTTTTTTCAAAGCATTTTTACTGTGATTTTCTCGGTCCATTGCATACTAATTCCACACCACTTTGTCCGGATATGTGTGGGTGAAACCAGAAATATCTGGTTGTGTTTTGGCTAACTCAATCCCAGATATTGCTACAGCCTCTTTGTTTGTGTTTTCTGGATATTATCAACTTAGTTTACTCTTTTCAATGTTTTTATCAGGGAAGATTTAATTTTGTACATGAGAAACACTAATTGGTTCAACATGGAGACACCTACACCTGCTCGACACATTCGTATTTTCTAGGCAGAAAGCAAGGAGAACTGCGGAAAAATGATATTTCTGTTTGTATACATGACATTGTATGCACTGGCCAAAGGAAAAGACATTGCTTTTCTCCAAAACCATTTTTACTGTGATTTTATAGGTCCATTGCACTCGAATTCCACCCCACTTTGTCCAGATATGAATGGATGAAACCATAAAAAACCGGTTGTGTTTTGGCTAGCTCAATCCCAGATATTCCTGCAGACTCTGTGTTTGGGTTTTCCGGATATTATCAATGGACTTCATGGATTTGAATTTTTTTTTGTCAGGAAACCTTTAATTTTTGCTGGGAAACACTAATTGTTTCCACATGGAGACACCAGCTCTACACATTCGCATTTCTAGGGAGGAAGCTAGAGGAACTGGGGCAAACAAACATGATATTTCTTTTTGTATAGATGACATTTTCTGCAGTTTCCTAACGAAAAGACTTTGCTTTTCTCCAGAACCATTTTTACTGTGATTTCTCTGTCCATTGCATAAGAATTCCACATGACTTTGAGCGGATATGATCGAAAGAAACCAGAAATATCCGGTTATGTTTGGCTAACTCAATCCCAGATATTGCTGAAGCCTCTTTATTTGTGTTTTGCGGATATTATCGATGGACTGCATGATTTTGAATGTTTTTCATCAGGGTACATTTAATTTTGTGCTGGGAGACACTAATTGGTTCCACATTGAGACACCAGCTCTACACATTCGCATTTTCTATGGAGGAAGCTAGAGGAACTGCGGCAAACAAACATGATATTTCTGTTTTTATAGATGACATTTTATGCTCTTTCCTAACGAAAAGACTTTGGTCTTCTCCTAATTCATTTTTCCTGTCATTGTCTCGGTCCATTGCATATGAACACCACACTACTCTGTCTGGATATGACTGGATGAAACCAGAAATATCCAGTTTTGTTTTGGCTAACTCTATCGCAGATATTTCTACAGTCTCTGTGTTAATGATTTCCCGATATTATCAACAGACTTTATTGTTTGAATGTTTTTATCAGGGAACATTTAATTTTCATCATAGAAACACTAATTGTTTCAACATTGAGACACCAGCTCTACACATTCGTATTTTCTAGGGAGAAAGCAGGAGGAACCGCGGCAAACAAACAGGATATTTCTGTTTGTATAGATGACATTTTATGCACTTACCTAACAAAAAGACTTTGCTTTTCTCCAAAACCGTTTTTACGCTGATTTTCTCTGTCCATTGCATACGTGTTAGACACTGCTTTTTCCAGATATCACTGGATGAAACCGGAAATATCCGGTTGTGTTTTGGCTAACTCAACCCCAGCTACAGCCTCTGTGTTTGTGTTTTCTGGATATTATCAATGGACTTTACTGTTTTGAATGTTTTTTATCAGGGAACTTTTAATTTTGTGCTGCGGAACACTAATTGGTACCACATGCAGACACCAGCTCTACACATTCGTATTTTCTAGGGAGAATTCTAGAGGAACTGAGGCCAACAAACATGATAATTCTGTTTGCATAGATGACATTATATCCACTTGCCTAATGAAAAGATTTTGCTTTTCTCCAAAACCATTTCTACTGTGATTTTCTCAGTCCTTTGCATACGAATTCCACAAAACTTTGTCCGGATATGACTGGATGAAAACAGAAATATCCAGTTGTGTTTTGGCTAACTGAATCCCAGATATTGCTACTGCCTCTGTGTTTTTGTTTTCTGGATATTATCCAAGGACTTTATTGTTTTGAATGTTTTTTATCGGGGAAAATCTAATTTTGTACCGTAGAAACACTAGTTGATTCCACATGGAGACACCAGCTCTACACATTTGTATTTTCTAGGGAGAAAGCTGGAGGAACTGCGGTAAACAAACATGACATTTCTGTTTGTATAGATGACGTTTTATGCAGATGCCCAACGAAAAGACTTTGCTTTTCTCCAAAACCATTTTCACTGTGATTATCTCGGTCCATTGCATATGAATTCCACACCACTTTGTCCTGATAGGCCTGGATGAAAGAAGAAATATCCAGTTGTGTTTTGGCCAACTATATCCCAGATATTGCTACAGGCTCAGTGTTTGCGTTTTCTGGATATTATCGATGGACTTTATTGTTTTTAATGTTTTTATCAGGGAACATTTAATTTTGTACTGTAGAAACACTAATTGGTTACACTTGGAGACTCCAGTCTACACATTCATATTTTCTAGGGAGAAAGATAGAGGAACTGCGGTAAACACACATGATATTTCTGTTTGTTTAGATGGCATTTTATGCACTGGCCAAAGGAAAAGACTTTGCTTTTCTCCAAAACCATTTTTACTGTGATTTTCTCCTTCCATTGCATACGAATTCCACAACACTTTGTCTGGATATGACTGGATGAAACCAGCAATATCTGGTTGTGTTTTGCTTACTATATCGCAGATATTGCTACAGACTCAGTGTTTGGTTTTTTTTGGATATTATCGAAGAACTTCCTTGTTTTGAATATTTTTATCAGGGACCATTTAATTTTGTGCTTGGAAACACTAATTGTTTCCACATGGAGACACCAGCTATACACATTCGTATTTTCTAGGTCGAAAGCTAGAGGAACAGCGGCAAACACACATGATATTTCTGTTTGTATACATGACATTGTATACACTGGCCAAAGGAAAAGACATTGCTTTTCTCCAAAACCATTTTTACTGTGATTTTCTCGGACCATTGCATACGAATGCCACCCCACATTGTCCGGATATGACTGGATGAAACCAGAAATATCCGGTTGTGTTTTGTCTAACTCAATCCCAGATATTGCTACAACTTCTGTGTTTGTGTTTTCTGGATATGATCAACGGACTTATGGTTTTGAATGTTTTTTATCAGGGAACATTTAATTTTATACCATAAAAACACTAATTATTTCAGCATGGAGACACCAGCTCTACACATTCGTACTTTCTAGGGAGAAAGCTAGAGGAACTGCGGCAAACAAACCTGATATTTCTGTTTTTATAGATGACATTTTATGCACTTGTCGAAGGAAAAGTCTTTGCTTTTCTCCAAAACCATTTTTACTGTGATTTTTTTAGTCCATTGCATACGAATTCCACACCACTTTGTCCGGATATGCCTGGATAAAAACAGAAATATCCGGTTGTGTTTTGGGTAACTCAATCGAAATATTACGAAATCCTCTGTGTTTGTGTTTTCTGGATATTATAAATACACTTTATTGTTTTGAATATTTTTATCAGGGAACATTTAATTTTGTGCTGGGAAACACCATTTGACTCCACATGGAGACAGCAGCTCTGCACATTCGTATTTTCTGGGGAGAAAGCAAGAGGAACTGTGGCAAACAAACATGATATTTCTGTTTGTATAGATGACATTTTATGCACTTTCCGAAGGAAAAGACTTTGCTTTTCTCCAAAACCATTTTTACAGTGATTTTCTCGGCCCATTGCATATGAATGCCAACCCACTTTGTCCGATTTTGACTGGATGAAACCAGAAATATCCGGTTGTATTTTGGTTAACTAAATCCCAGATATTGCTACAGCCTCTGTGTTTGTGTTTTCTGGATGTTATCGATGGACTTTATTTTTTTGAATGCTGTTATCAGGGAACATTTAATTTTGTACCGTAGAAACACTAATTGGTTCCACAAGGAGACATCAGGTCTACACATTCATATTTTCTTGGGAGAAAGCTAGAGGAACTGTGGCAAACAAACATGATATTTCTGGTTGTATAGACAACATTTTATGCACTGACCGAAGGAATAGACATTGCTTTTCTCCAAAACCTTTCTTACTGTGATTTTCTCGGTCCATTGAATCCAAATTCGACACCACTTTGACCGGATATTCCTGGATGAAAACAGAAATATCCGGTTCTGTTTTGGGTAACTATATCCCAGATATGGCTACAGCCTCTGTGTTTGTGTTTTCTGCATATTATCAACGTGCTTTTTTGTTTTGATTGTTTTTATCAGGGAACATTTAATTTTCTGCTGGGAAACACTAATTGATTCCACATGGAGACACCAGTCTACACATTCGTATTTTCTAGAAGAAAGCTAGATGAACTGCGGCACACAAACATGATATTTCTGTTTGTATAGATGACATTTTATGCACTTGCCTAACGAAAAGAATTTGCTTTTTTCCAAAACCATTTTTACTGTGATTTTCTGGGTCCATTGTATATGAATTCGACCCCACTTTGTCCGGATATTACTGGAAGAAACCAGAAATATCTGGTTCTTATTTGGCTAACTCAATCCCAGATATTGCTACAGCCTCTGTGTTTGTGTTTTCTGGATATTATCAATGGACTTTATGGTTTTGAATGTTTTTTATCACGGAGCATTTAATTTTGTGCTGGGAAACACTAATTGGTTCCACATGGAGACACCAGCTATACACATTCCTATTTTCTAGGGAGAAAGCTAGAGGAACTGTGGCAAACAAACATGATATTTCTGTTTGTACAGGTGACATTTTATGCACTGCCCGAAAGAAAAGATTTTGCTATTCTCTGAAACCATTTTTACTGTGATTTTCTCGGTCCATTACATAGGAATTCCACCCCATTTTTTCTGGATATGACTGGATGAAACCAGAAATATCTGGTTGTGCTTTTGCTTACTATATCTCAGATATTGCTACAGCCTTAGTGTCTGTGTTTTCTGGATAATATCGATGGATTTTATTGTTTTGAATGTTTTTATCAGGGAACATTTAACCTTGTACTGGGAAATACTAATTGGTTCCACATGGAGACACCAGCTCTACATATTCTTATTTTCCACGGAGAACGCTAGAGGAAATGCGGCAAACAAACATTATATTTCTGGTTGTATGGATGACATTTTATGCACTTGCCTAAGGAATAGACTATATTTTCCCCAAAACAATTTTTATTATGATTTTTTCAGTCCATTGCATACGAATTCCACACTTCTTTGTATATGACTGAATGAAACCAGAAATATCCAGTTCTCTTTTGGCTAACTATATCCCAGAAATTGCTACAGTCTCAGTGTTTGTTTTTTTCTCGATATTATCAACGGACTTTATTGTTTTGAATGTTTTTATCAGGCAATATTTAATTTTGTGCTGGGAATCACTAATTCGTTCCACATGGAGACACCAGCTCTACACATTCGTACTTTGTAAGGAGAAAGCTAGAATAACTATGGCAAACAAACATCATATTTCTGTTTGTATAAATTACATTTTATGCACTTGCCTAACAAAAGACATTGTTTTTCTCCAAAATCATTTTTACTGTGATTTTCTCAGGCCATTACATATGAATTCCACATCATTTGTCCGGATATGACTGAATGAATCCAGAAATATCCGGTTGTTTTTTGGCTAACTCAATCCCAGATATTACTACAGCCTCTGTGTTTGTGTTTTCTGGATATTATCAATGGACTTTATTGTTTTGAATGTTTTTGTCAGGGAACATTTAATTTTGTACCATAGAAACTCTAATTGGTTCCACATGGAGACACCAGCTCTACACATTTGTATTTTCTAGGGAGAAAGCTAGAGGAACAGCGGCAAAGAAACATCATATTTCTGTTTGTATAAATTGCATTTTATGAACTTGCCTAACAAAAAGACTTTGCTTTTTTCCAAAACCATTTTTACTGGGAATTCCTCGGTCCATGAATTCCACACCACTATGTCCAGATATGACTGGATGAAACCAGAAATATCCTGTTGTGTTTTGGCTAACTCATTCCCAGATATTGCTACAGCCTTAGTGTTTGTGTTTTCTGGATATTCTTGATGAACTTTTTTATTTTGAATGTTTTTATCAGGGAACATTCAATTTTGTACCGTAGAAACACTAATTGGTTCCACATGGAGACACCAGCTCTACATATTCGTATTTTCTAGGGAGAAAGCTAGAGGAAATGCGGTAAACAAACATTATATTTCTGTTTGTATAGATGATGTTTTATGCACTTGCCAACGAAAAGACATTGCTTTTCTACAAAATCATTTTTACTGTGATTTTCTCCATCCATTGCATACGAATTCCACACCAGTTTGTCCGGATATGACTGTATGAAACCAGCAATGTCCAGTTGTGTTTTGGCTAACACAATCCGAAATATTGTGAAAGCCTATGTGTTTGTGTTTTCTGGATATTATCGACGTGCTTTATTGTTTTGAATATTTTTATCATGGAACATTTAATTTTGTACCGTAGGAACACTAATAGGGTCCACACGGAGACACCAGCTCTACACATTCGTATTTTCTAGGGAGAAAACTAGAGGAACTGCGGCAAAGAAACATGATATTTCTGTTTATATAGATGACATTTTAAGCACTTGCCTTATTAAAAGACTTTGCTTTTCTCCAAAACCATTTTTGCTGTGATTTTCTCGGTCCATTGCATATGAATTCTACACCACTTTGTCCGGATATGACTGGATGAAACCAGAAATATCCGGTTTTGTTTTTGCTAACTCAATCCCAGATATTGCTACAGCCTCTGTGTTTGTGTTTTCTGGATTTTATTGATATGCTTTATTGTTTTGAATGTTTTTTTCAGGGAACATTTAATTTTGTACCATTGAACCACTAATTGGTTCCACAGGGAGACAACAGTCTACACTTCGAATTTTCCAGGGAGAAATCTAGATGAACTGTAGCAAATTAACATGATATTTCTGTTTGTATCGATGAAATTTTATGCACGTACCTACCGAAACGACTTTGCCTTTCCCCAAAACCTTTTTTACTGTGATTTTCTCGGTCCATTACATCTGAATTCCACCAAACTTTGTCTGGATATGACTGGATGAAACCAGAAATATCCTGTTGTGTTTTGGCTAACTCAATCCCAGATAATGCTACAGCCTCTGTGTTTGTGATTTCTGGATATTATCGATGGACTTTATTGCTTTGAACATTTTTATCAGGGAACATTTAATTTTGTACCCTAGAAACATTAATTGGTTCCATATGGAGACACCAGCTCTACACATTCGTATTTTCTAGAGAGAAAGCTAGAGGAACTGTGGCAAAGAAATATGATATTTCTGTTTGTATAGATGACATTTTATGCACTTGCCTAAAGAAAAGACTTTGGTTTTCTACAAAACCATTTTTACTGTGATTTTCTCAGTCCAAGGCATACGAAATCCACACCATTTTGTGCAGATATGACTGGATGAAACCATAAATATCCAGGTGTGTTTTGGCTAACTCCATCCCAGATATTGCTACAGCCTCTGTGTTTGTGTTTATTGGATATTATGGACGTGCTTTATAATTTTGAATGTTTTTATCAGGGAACATTTAATTTTGTACCACAGATACACTAATTGGTTCCACATGGAGACACCAGCTCTACACATTTGTATTTTCTAGGGTGAAAGCTTTAGGAACTGCGGCAAACGAACATGATATTTCCGTTTGTATACATGATATTATTTGCACTTGTCTAAAGAAAAGACTTTGCTTTTCTCTAAAACCAGTTTTACTTTGATTTTCTGGGTCCATTACATATGAATTCCGCACCACTTTTTCGAGATACGACTGGATGAAATCAGAAATATCCGGTTCTGTTTTGGATAACTCAATACCAGATATTGCTACAGCCTCTGTGTTTGTGTTTTCCGGATATTATCAAAGGACTTTATTGTTTTGAATGTTTTTCATCAGGAAACATTTAATTTTCTGTTGGGAAACACTAATTGGTTCCACATGGAGACACCAGCTCTACATATTTGTATTTTCGAGAGAGAAAGCTAGAGGAACTGCGACAAACAAACATGATATTTCTGTTTGTATAGATGAGATTTTATGCACTAGCCTAACGAAAAGACTTTGCTTTTCTCCAAAATCATTTTTACTGTGATTTTCTCAATCCATTGCACATGAATTCCACTCTACTTTGTCCGGATATGACTGCATGAAAACAGAAATATCCGGTTTTGTTTTGGCTAACTCAATCAGAAATATTGAGAAACCCTCTGTGTTTGTGTTTTCTAGATATTATCGATGGACTTTATTGTTGTGAATGTTTTTATCAGGGAACATTTAATTTTGTACCGTTGAAACACTAATTGTTTCATCATGGGGGCACCAGTTCTACACATTCGTATTTTCTAGGGAGAAATCTAGAGGAACTGCGGCAAACAAATATGATATTTCTGTTTGCATAGATGATATTTTATGCACTTGCCTAATGAAAAGACTTTGCTTTTCTCCAAAACCATTTTTACTGTGATTTTCTCGGTCCATTGCATACGAATTCCACACCTGTTGGTCCGGATATGACTGGATGAAGGCAGAAATATCTGGTTTTATTTTGGCTAACTCAATCCCAGATATTGCTACAGCCACTGTGTTTGTGTTTTCCGGATATTAACAACGGACGTTATTGTTTTGAATGTTATTCATCAGGGAACATTTAATTTTGTGCTTGGAAATACTAATTGGTTCCACATGGAGACAGCAGCTCTACACACTCATATTTTCTAGGTAGAAAGCTAGAGGAACTGCGGCCAACAAACATGATATTTCTGTTTGTATCGATGACATTTCATGCACTTGACTAACGAAAAGACTTTGCTATTCTCCAAAACCATTTTTACTGTCACTTTTTCGGTCCATTGCATATGAATTCCAAAGCACTTTGTCTTGATATGACTGGATGAAACCAGAAATATTCAGTTGTTATTTGACTAACTCAATCCAAAATATTGCTACAGCCTCTGTGTTTGTGTTTTCTGGATATTATAAATGGACTTTATTGTTTTGAATGTTTTCATCAGGGAACATTTAATTTTCTACCCTTGAAACACTAATTGGTTCATCATGGGGAGACCAGCTCTACACATTCGTATTTTCTAGGGAGAAAGCTGGAGGAACGGCTGTCAATAACAGGATATTTCTGTTTGCATAGATGACATTTTATGCTCTTGCCTATCCAAAAGACTTTGCTTTTCTCCCAAACCATTTTTACTGTCATTTTCTCGGTCCATTGCAAAGGAATTCCACCCCATTTTGTGCGGATATGACTGGATGATATAAGAAATATCCGGTTGTGTTTTGGCTTGCTATATCCCAGATATTGCTACAGCCTCTGTGTTTGTGTTTTTTGGATATTATCGACGTGCTTTATTGTTTTGAATGTTTTTATCAGGGAACATTTAATTTTGTGTTGGGAAACACTAATTGGTTCCACATGGAGACACCAGTGTACACCTTCGTATTTTCTAGGGAGAAAGCTAGATGAACTGCGGCAAACAAACATGATATTTCTGTTTGTATAGATGACATTTTATGCACTTGCCTAACGAAAAATTTTGCTTTTCTCCAAAACCATTTTTACTGTGATTTTCTCGGTCCATTGCATACTAATTCCACACCACTTTGTCCGGATAAGACTGGATGAAACCAGAAATATCCGGTTGTGTTTTGCCTAACTCAATCCCAGATATTGTTACAGCCTCTGTGTTTGTGTTTTCTGGATATTATCGACATGCTTTATTGTTTTGAATATTTTTATCAGGGAACATTTAATTTTGTACCATAGAAACACTAATTGGATCCACATGGAGATACCAGCTCTACACATTCTAATTTTCTATGGAGAAAGCTAGAGGAACTGCGGGAAAGAAACATGATATTTCTGTTTGTATAGATGACATTTTATGCACTGCCCGAAGGAAAAGATTTTGCTTTTCTCCAAAACCATTTTTACTGTCATTTTCTCAGACCATTGCATACAAATTCCACACTACTTTGTCTGTATATGACTGAATGAAACCAGAAATAACCGGTTCTCTTTTGGCTAACTATATCCCAGATATTGCTACAGTCTCAGTGTTGGTTTTTTCTCGATATTATCAAAAGACTTTATTGTTTTGAATGCTTTTATCAGGGAACATTTAATTTAGTGCTGGGAATCACTAATTCGTTCCACATGGAGACACCATCTCTACACATTCGTATTTTCTAGGGAGAAAGCTAGAGGAACTGCCGCAAACAAACATCATATTTCTGTTTGTATAAATGACAGTTTATGCACTTGCCTAACCAGAAGACTTTGCTTTTATCCAAAACATTTTTACTGTGATTTTCTCAGTCTATTACATACGAATGCCACACCACTTTGTCCGGATATGACTGGATGAAACTAGAAATATCTGGTTGTTTCTTGGCTAACTCAATCCCAGATATTGCTACAGCCTCTGTGTTTTGTTTTCTAGATATTATCAATGGACTTTATTGTTTTGAATGCTTTTATCAGGGAACATTTAATTTTGTACCGTACAAACACTAATTGGTTCAACATGGAGACACCAGCTCTACACATTCGTATTTTCTGGGGAGAAAGCTAGAAGAACTGCGACAAACAAACATGATATTTCTGTTTGTATAGATGACATTTTTTGTACTTGCCTAAAGAAAAGACTTTGCTTTTCTCCAAAACCATTTTTACTGTGATTTTCTCGGTCGAAGGCATATGTAGTACACACCATTTTTTCCGGATATGACTGGATGAAACAAGAAATATCCTGTTGTGTTTTGGCTTACTAAATACCAGAAAATGCTACAGCTTCTGTGTTTGTGTTTTCTGGATATTATCGACGGACTTTATTGTTTTGAATGCTTTTATCAGGGAACATTTAATTTTGTACCGTTGAAACACTAATTGGTTCATCATGGAGACACCAGTCTAGACATTCCTATTTTGTAAGGGGAAAGCTAGAGGAACTGCGGCAAATAAACATGACATTTCTGTTTGTATAGATGATGACATTTTATGCACTTGCCCTACGAAAAGACTTTGCTTTTCTCCAAAAGCATTTTTACTATGATTTTCTCAGTCCATTTCTTACTAATTCTATACCATTTTTCCTGATATGACTGGATGAAACTGGAAATATCCATTTTTTTATTAAACTTTTATTTAATGAATATAAATTTCCAAAGTACAGCTTATGGGTTACAATGGCTTCCCCCCTCCCATAAGTTCCCTCCTGCCCGCAACCCTCCCCTTTCCCGCTCCCTTTCCCCTCCCATTCATGTAAAGATTCATTTTCAATTCTCTTTGTATACAGAAGATCAGTTTAGTATATATTTGGTAAAGATTTCAACATTTTGCCCATATAGCAACATAAAGTGAAAAAACTACCATTGGATTACTAATTATAGCATTAAATAGCAATGTACAGCACATTAAAGACAGAGAACCTACATTTTTTTTTCAAATTAATTAGATTTCTATGCCATTTCCATTTTAACACCAGGTTGTTTTTTTTTTTTTCATTTCCAATTCTCTTTATATACAGAAGATAACTTCAATATATACTTAGTAAAGACCTCATCAGTTTGTGCCCACACAGAAACGCAAAGTATAAGGATAAAGTATTACATTGTATATCTAGAGTCAGGACAAAAGCTGATCAGGTCATTATTTCTTATAGTGTCCATTTCACTTCAGCAGATTTCCCCTTTGGTGCTCAGTTAGTTGTCACCGATCAGGGAAAACAAATGATATTTGTCTCTTTGGGACTGGCTTAATTCACTCAGCATGATGTTTTCCAGATCCCTCCATCTTGTTTCAAATGACTGGGTTTCATTGTTTCTTACTGCTGTATAGTATTCTATGGAGTACATGTCCCATAATTTCTTTATCCAGTCTACTGTTGATGGGCATTTGGGTTGGTTCCAGGTCTTAGCTATTGTGAATTGAGCTGCAATAAACATTAATGTGCAGATGGCTTTTTTATTTGTCAAATTAAATTCCTTTGGGTAGATTCCAAGGAGTGGGATGGCTGGGTTGTATGGTAGGGTTATGTTCAGGTTTCTGAGGAATCTCCAGACTGACTTCCATAGTGGCTTAACCAGTTTGCATTCCCACCAACAGTGGGTTAGTGTCCCTTTTTCCCCACATCCTCTCCAGCATCTATTGTTGGTAGATTTCTGGATGTGAGCCATTCTCACCGGGGTGAGGTGAAACCTCATTGTGGTTTTGATTTGCATTTCTCTGATGGCTAGTGATCTTGAACATTTTTTCATGTGTCTGTTGGCCATTTGGATTTAGTCTTTCGAAAAATGTCTATTGAGGTCCTTGACCCATCTCTTCAGTGGGTTGTTTGTTCTGTTGTGGATTTTCTTGATTTCTTTGTAGATTCTGGTTATCAACCCTTTATCTGTAGTATAGTTTGCGAATATTTTCTCCCATTCTGTTGGTTGCCTCTTCACTTTCCTGACTGTTTCTTTTGAAGTACAGAAACTTCTCAATTTGATGCAATCCCAAATGTTAATTTTGGTTTTGACTGCCTGTGCTCCTGGGGTCTTTTCCAGGAAGTCTTTGCCTGTACCTATATCTTGCAGGGTTTCTCCAATGCTCTCTAATAATTTGATGGTTTCGGGCCGTAGATTTAAGTCTTTAATCCACGTTGAGTGAATTTTTGTGTAAGGTGAAAGTTATGGGTCTTGCTTCAAGCTTCTGCACATGGAAATCCAATTTTCCCAGCACCATTTATTGAATAGACTGTCCTTATTCCAGGGATTAGATTTGGATCTTTGGTCAAATATAAGTTGGCTGTAGATGTTTGGATTGATTTCTGGTGTTTCTATTCTGTTCCATTGGTCTATCCATCTGTTTCTGTACCAGTACCATGCTGTTTTGATAACAACTGCCCTGTAGTATGCCCTGAAATCTGGTATTGTGATGCCTCCGGCTTTGTTTTTGTTGTACAGGATTGCTTTGGCTATTCGAGGTCTTCTGTGTCTCCATATGAATTTCAGTATCATTTTTTCCAGATCTGAGAAGAATGTCTTCGGGATCTTGATGGGTATTGCATTGAATGTATAAATTGCTTTTGGGAGAATAGACATTTTGATGATATTGATTCTTCCAATCCATGAGCATGGAAGATTTCTCCATTTTTTGGTATCCTCTTCTATTTCTTTCTGTAAGGTTTTGTAGTTTTTATCGTAGAGATCTTTAACGGCCTTGGTTAAGTTTATTGCAAGGTATTTGATTGTTTTTGTAGCTATTGTGAATGGGATTGATTTTAGAAGTTCTTCCTCAGCTGTGGCATTGCCTGTGTATACAAAGGCTGTTGATTTTTGTGCATTGATTTTATATCCTGCTACTTTTCCAAACTCTTCGATGAGTTCCAATAGTCTCTTAGTAGAGTTCTTTGGGTCCCCTAAATAAAGAATCATATCATCTGCAAAGAGGGATAATTTGAGTTCTTCCTTCCCGATTTGTATCCCTTTAATTTCTTTTTCTTGCCTAATAGCTCTGGCCAAAACTTCCAGAACTATATTGAATAGCAGTGGTGAGAGTGGGCATCCCTGTCTGGTACCAGATTTCAGTGGAAATGCTTCCAACTTTTCCCCATTCAATAGGATGTTGGCCGTGGGTTTTTCATAAATTGCTTTGATTGTATTGAGGAATTTTCCTTCCATACCCAGTTTGCTTAGAATTTTCATCATGAAAGGGTGTTGTATTTTATCAAATGCTTTCTCTGCATCTATTGAGAGAATCATATGGTTTTTCTTCTGCAGCCTGTTAATGTAGTGTATTACGTTGATTGTTTTGCGGACGTTGAACCATCCTTGCATACCAGGGATAAATCCCACTTGGTCTGGGTGGATGATCTTTCTGATGTGTTGTTGCATTCTATTGGCCAGAATTTTATTGAGTATTTTTGCATCTATGTTCATCAGGGATATTGGTCTGTAATTCTCTTTCAATGCTGCATCTTTTTCCGGCTTAGGAATTAAGGTGATGCTGGCTTCATAGAAAGAATTTGGGAGGATTCCCTCTTTTTTGATTGCTCTGAATAGTTTGAGAAGAATTGGAGTTAGTTCTTCTCTAAATGTCTGGTAGAACTCAGCAGTGAATCCATCTGGCCCTGGGCTTTTCTTTGTTGGGAGGGCCTTTATTACTGTTTCAATTTCTGTGTCAGTTATGGGTCTGTTTAGGTTTCCTATGTCTTCCTGGCTCAATTTAGGTAGGTTGTATGTGTCCAAGAATCTGTCCATTTCTGATAGATTTCCCTTTTTGCTGGCATACAAGTCCTTGTAGTAATCTCTGATGATTCTTTTTATTTCTGTGGTGTCTGTTGTTATGTTTCCTGTTTCATCTCTGATCCTATTGATTTGGGTCTTTTCTCTTCTTTTTTTAGTTAGTTGGGCCAATGGGGTGTCAATTTTGTTTATTTTTTCAAAAAACCAGCTCCTCGTTTGGCTGATTTTTTGTAATGTTTTTTTTGGATTCAATCCTGTTTATTCCTTCTCTGATTTTAATTATTTCCCTTCTTCTACTGGGTTTGGGTTTGGTTTGCTGCAAATTTTCTAGATCCTTGAGATGACTTGAAAGCTCATCTATTTGGTGCGTCTCCAATTTCTTGATGTAGGCACCTATTGATATAAATTTTCCACTTAACACTGCTGTTGTTGTATCCCATAGGTTTTGGTATGTTGTGCTGTTATCCTCATTTACTTCCAGAAAATTTTTGATTTCTCTTTTAATTTCTTCTATGACCCATTGTTCATTCAGGAGCATGTTGTTCAATCTCCATGTGTTTGCACGTGCTCTGGGGATTCCCGAGTTGCTAATTTCCAATTTCATTCCTTTGTGGTCTGAGAAGCTGCATGGTATGATTCTAATTCTTTTGAATTTGCTGAGACTTGCTTTATGGCCTAGTATGTGGTCAATCCTAGAGAAGGTTCCATATACTGCTGAGAAGAATGTAAAGTCCTTAGATGTAGGATGAAATGTTCTGTAGATATCTGTTAGATCCATTTGGGCTATAGTGTCATTTAAATCTGCTGTCTCCTTGTTGATCTTCTGTCCTGATGATCTGTCTATCTCTGAGAGTGGAGTATTGAAGTCCCCCAGTACTACTGTGTTGGGGTCTAAGTCTCCTTTTAAGTCCCTTAACAAGTCTTTTAAATAAGCTGGTGCCCTGTGATTCGGTGCATATACATTGATAATTGTTATATCTTCCTGTTGAATGGATCCCTTAATCATTAAATAGTGTCCCTCTTTGTCTCTCCTGACAGTTTTTGTGGTAAAGTTTATTTTGTCCGATATTAAGATGGCTGCGCCCGCTCTTTTTCCATTTCTGTTGGCATGGTATATCTTTTTCCAGCCTTTCACTTTCAGTCTGTATGGATCATTGTTGGAAAGATGAGTTTCTTGTAGGCAGCAAAAAGATGGGTTTTGTTCCTTAACCCAATCAGCCAATCGGTGTATTTTAACTGGACAGTTGAAGCCATTAACATTCAATGTGACTATTGAGAAGGAGTAAATTTGCCCTGCCATTTGCCAAACATATTTTCTAATATCTGGTTTGAGATTCCTGTGATCTTTTGCTGTAAGGTTTCCTTCCTTTACCTTCCTTCATATTGGCTACCGTGTTTCTGTGTTTCTGTATGTAATACATCTTTAAGCATCTTTTGCAGGGCTGGACGAGTGGTGACAAATTCTTTCAATTTCTGTTTGCTGTGAAAGGTCTTTATTTCACCATCATTCATAAATGAGAGTTTTGCAGGATATAATATTCTGGGCTGGCAGTTTTTCTCTCTTAGTACCTGGGCTATATCTCGCCATTCTCTCCTGGCTTGTAGGGTTTCTGATGAGAAGTCAGCTGTAAGTCTAATTGGAGATCCTCTGAGAGTAATCTGGCGTTTCTCTCTTGCACATTTTAGGATCTTTTCTTTGTGTTTCACTGTGGTGAATTTGATTATGACGTGACGTGGTGAGGATCTCTTTTGGTCATGTTTATTAGGGTTCTATGAGCTTCCTGTATTAGGATGTTACTGTCTTTCTCCAAACCTGGGAAATTTTCTGCTAGTATCTCACTAAAAAGGCCCTCTAATCCTTTCTCCCTTTCCATGCCTTCAGGTACTCCTAGAACCTGAATGTTGGGGTTTTTGAGAGTATCCACTAGATTCCTGACAGTGTTTTTTAGATTTCTGATTTCTTCTTCTTTTCTTTGATTTGACTGTTTCCTTTCCTGTTCTCTGTCTTCTAATGCCAATATTCTCTCTTCTGCTTCACCCATTCTGTTTTTAAGGCTCTCTAGTGTGTTTGCCATTTGATCTATTGAGTTCTTCATTTCATTGTGGTTTTTTGTCACTATCTCAGTTTCATGTTCTACTAGTTGTTTCATTTCATTTTGATTTCTCCTTAATATTTCATTTTCACGGGATAGATTTTCTATCTTGTCCATTAAGGAGTTCTGTAGTTCAAGAATTTGTTTTTGAGAACTTCTTAATGTTCTTGTCAATTTTTTGAGATCTGCTTCTTACATTTCCTCTATCTCTTCATCTTCATAATCTTGCTTTGGCGTGTCTTTCTCATTTGAGGGCGTCATAGTGTCTCCCTTGCTTTTGTTACCTCGGCTTCTATGTTTGTTGTTTGGCATGTTGGAGATAATTTATGTTTTTTTTTTTTGACTCAGTTGGGAGTGGAGTTGAGGGTAGTTGAAATCTGGCCTCTGTGAGTATTCGTTTGATCTCCCTCTGGGACCACACAAAGAGTTTATTCAGCCCTCAATGTGTTCTCCAGTTTTGCTAAAGTTACTGAGTTTGGCTGCGCTTTAGATATGTAAAATCGTTGTGCTCTTTGTTTTGCTTGTTGAGTGAAGGGAGAGGCCTCTGTTTCCCCCTCCCCCAATGTCTTGGGTTTCTGAGGTCTTACCCTCCTCCATTGGTTCCAACGCTGGCGAGATTCTGTGGCTCGGCTCCCGCCGCCCGGCTCTGCTTGCGCCGCTTGGCTGGCTCCCGCTGCCCAGCTCCGCTTCCGCCGCTCGGCAGGCTCCCGCCGCCCGGCTCCGCTTCCGCCGCTCAGCTAGCTCCCGCCGCCCGGATCCGCTTCCGCTGCTTGGCTGGCTCCCGCGGCCCGGCTCCACTTCCGCCGCTTGGCTGGGAAATATCCGGTTTTCTTTTGGCTAACTCAAGCCCAGATATTGCTACAGCCTCTGTATTTGTGTTTTCCGGATTTTATAAACGGACTTTATTGTTTTGAAAGTTTATTATCGGAGAATATTTAATTTTGAGATTAGATACACTAATTGGTTCCACCTGGATACACCAGCTCTACATATTTGTATTTTCTAGGGAGAAAGCTAGAGGAACTGCGGCAAACAAACATGATATTTCTGTTTGTATAGATGACATTTTATGCACTTGCCTAACAAAAAGACTTTGCTTTTGTCCAAAATCATTTTTACTGTGAATTTCTCAATCCATTGCACACGAATTCCACACTAGTTTGTCCAGATATGACTGCATGGAAACAGAAATATCCGGTTGTGTTTTGGCTAACTCAATCCAAAATATTGAGAAACCCTCTGTGTTTGTGTTTTCTAGATATTATCGATGGACTTTATTGTTGTGAATGTTTTTATCAGGGAACATTTAATTTTGTACCATTGAAACACTAATTGGTTAATCATGGGGACACCAGCTCTACACATTCGTATTTTCTAGGGAGAAATCTAGAGGAACTGTGGCAAACAAATATGATATTTCTGTTTGCATAGATGATATTTTATGCACTTGCCTAACGAAAAGACTTTGCTTTTCTCCAAAACCATTTTTACTGTGATTTTATCGGTCCATTGCTTACGAATTCCATAGCAGTTTGTCCGGATATGACTGGATGAAACCGGAAATATCCGCTTTTGTTTTCGCTAACTCAATCCCAGATATTGCTACAGCCTCTGTGTTGGTGTTTTCCGGATTTTATCAACGAACTTTATTGTTTTGAATGTTTTTCATCAGGGAACATTTAATTTGGAGCTTAGATACACTAACTGCTTCCACATGGAGACACCAGCTCTACATATTTGTATTTTCTAAGGAGAAAGCTAGAGGAACTGTGGGAAAGAAAGATGATATTTCTGTTTGTATAGATGACATTTTATGTACTTGCTTAAAGAAAAGACTTTGCTTTTCTCCAAAACCATTTTTACTGTGATTTTCTCGGTCCATTGCATATGAATTCCTAACCAGTTTACCGGATATGACTGGATGAATCCAGAAATATCCGGTTCTCTTTTGGCTAACTATATCCCAGATATTGCTACAGCTTCTGTGTTTGTGTTTTCTGGATATTATCGACGTGCTTTATTGTTTTGAATATTTTTATCATTTTTTGCACTTGCCTGAAGAAAAGACTTTGTTTTTCTCAAAAACCATTTTTACTGTGATTTTCTCGGTCCAAGGCATATGTACTTCACACAATTTTGTCTGGATACGACTGGATGAAACAAGAAATATCCTGTTGTGTTTTGGCTTACTAAATACCAGATAATGCTACAGCTTCTGTGTTTGTGTTTTCTGGAGATTATCGACGGACTTTATTGTTTTGAATGCTTTTATCAGGAACATTTAATTTTGTACCGTTGAAACACTAGTTGGTTCCACATGGAGACACCAGTCTAGACATTCGTATTTTCTAAGGAGAAAGCTAGAGGAATTGTGGCAAACAAATATCATATTTCTCTTTGTATAGATGACATTTTATGCACTTGCCTAACCAAAAGACTTTTCTTTTCTCCAAAACCATTTTTACTGTGATTTTATCGGTCCATTGCAAAGGAATTCCACGCCATTTTGTGCGGATATGACTGGATGATATAAGAAATATCCGGTTGTGTTTTGGCTTGCTATATCGCAGATATTGCTACAGCCTCTGTGTTTGTGTTTTTTGGATATTGTCGACATGCTTTATTGTTTTGAATGTTTTTATAAGGGAATATTGAATTTTGTGTTGGGAAACAATAATTGGTTCCACATGGAGACACCAGTGTACACATTCGTTTTTTCTAGAGAGAAAGCCAGATGAACTGCAGCAAACAAACATGATATTTCTGTTTGTATAGATGACATTTTATGCACTTGCCTAACAAAAAACTTTGCTTTTCTCCAAAACCATTTTTACTGTGATTTTCCGGGTCATTGCATACTAATTCCACACCACTTTGTCCGGATATGACTGGATGAAACCAGAAATATCCTGTTGTGTTTTGCCTAACTCAATCCCAGATATTGTTACAGCCTCTGTGTTTGTGTTTTCTGGATATTATCGACATGCTTTATTGTTTTGAATATTTTTATCAGGAAACATTTAATTTTGTAGCATAGAAACGCTAATTGGATCCACATGGAGACACCAGCTCTACACATTCTTAATTTCTATGGAGAAAGCTAGAGGAACTGCGGCAAAAAACATGATATTTCTGTTTGTATAGATGATATTTTATGCACTGCCCGAAGGAAATGATTTTGCTTTTCTCCAAAACCATTTTTACTTTCATTTTCTCAGACCATTGCATACAAATTCCACACTACTTTGTCTGTATATGACTGAATGAAACCAGAAATATCCAGTTCTCTTTTGGCTAACTATATCCCAGATATTGCTACAGCCTCTGTGTTGGTGTTTTCCAGATATTAACTACGGACGTTATTGTTTTGAATGCTTTTATCAGGGAACGTTTAATTTAGTGCTGGGAATCACTAATTCGTTCCACATGGAGACACCATCTCTAGACATTCGTGTTTTCTAGGGAGAAAGCTAGAATAACTGCCGCAAGCAAACATCATATTTCTGTTTGTATAAATGACATTTTATGCACTTGCCTAACCAAAAGACTTTGCTTTTATCTGAAACATTTTTACTGTTATTTTCTGGGTCTATTACATACGAATTCCACACCACTTTGTCCGGATATGCCTGGATGGAACCAGAAATATCCGGTTGTGTTTTGGCTAACTCAATCCGAAATAGTGTGAAACTCTGTGTTTGTTTTTTCTGCATATTATGAACAGACTTCATTGTTTTGAGGATTTTTATCAGGGAACATTTAATTTTGTTCCGTAGAAACACTAATTGGTTCCACATGGAGACACCAGCTATACACATTCGTATTTTCTAGGGAGAAAGCTGGAGGAACAGCGGCAAACAAACATGATATTTCTGTTTGTATAGATGACATTTTATGCACTGCCTGAAGGAAAAGACTTTGCTTTTCTCCAAAACCATTTTTACTGTGATTTTCTCGGTCCATTGCATATGAATTCCACACCGCTTTGTCCGGATATGACTGGATGAAACCAGAAATATCCGGTTGTGTTTTGGCTCACTCAATCCCAGATATTGTGAAAACCTATGTGTTTGTGTTTTCTGGAAATTATCTACGTGCTTTATGGTTTTGAATATTTTTATCAGGGAACATTTAATTTTGTGCTGGGAAACACTAATAGGATCCACATGGAGACACCAGCTCTACACACTGGTATTTTCTAGGGAGAAAGCTAGAGGAACTGCGGCCAACAAACATGATATTTCTGTTTGTATAGATGACATTTTCTGCACTTGCCTTACGAAAAGGCTTTGCTTTTCTCCAAAACCATTTTTACTGTTGCTTTCTTGGTCCATTCATACGAGTTCCACACCACTTTGTCCGGATATGCCTGGATGCAACCCGAAATATCCAGTTGTGTTTTGGCTTACTAAATACCAGATATTACTAAAGCTTCTGTGTTTGTGTTTTCTGGAGATTATCGACGGGTTTTATTGTTTTGAATGCTGTTATCAGAGAACATTTAATTTTGTAAGGTATAAACACTAATTGGTTCCACATGGAGACAACAGTCTACACATTCGTATTTTCTAGGGAGAAAGCTAGAGGAACTGTGGCAAACATGATATTTCTGTTTGTATAGATGACATTTTATGCACTTGCCTAACGAAAAGACTTTGCTTTTCTCCAAAACCATTTTTACTGTGATTTTCTCGGTCCTGGCATAGGAATTCCACCCATTTTGTGCGGATATGACTGGATGATAGAAGAAATATCCGGTTGTGTTTTGGCTTCCTATATTCCAGATATTGCTACAGCCTCTGGGTTTGTGTTTTTTGATATTATCGACGTGCTTTATTGTTTTGAATGTTTTTATCAGGGAATATTTAATTTTGTGTTGGGAAACACTAATTGGTTCCTCATGGAGACACCAGTGTACACATTCGTATTTTCGAGGGAGAAAGCTAGAGGAACTGCGGCAAACAAACATGGCATTTCTGTTGGTATAGATGACATTTTATGCACTGCCCGAAGGAAAAGACTTTGCTTTTCTCCAAAACCATTTTTACTGTAATTTTCTCAGTCCATTGCATACGAATTCCACACCACTTTGTCCGGATATGACTGGATGAAACCGGAAAAAACCGGTTGTGTTCTGGCTAACTCAATTCGAAATATTGCTACATCATCTGTGTTTGTGATTTCCAGATATTATCAATGGACTTTATTGATTTGAATGTTTTTATCAGGGAACATTTAATTTTGAGCTTACATACACTTATTGGATCCACATGCAGACACCAGCTCTACATATTTGCATTTTCCAGGGAGAAAGCTAGAGGAACTACGGGAAACAAACATGAAATTTCTGTTTGTTTAAATGACATTTTATGCACTTGCCTAACGAAAAGACTTTCCTTTTCTCCAAAACCATTTTTACTGTGATTTTCTCGGTCGATTGCATACGAATTCCACACCACTTTGTCTGGATATGCCTGGAGGAAACCAGAAATATCCGGTTGTGTTTTGCCTAACTCAATCCCAGATATTGTTACAGCCTCTGTGTTTGTGTTTTCTGGATATTATGGATGTGCTTTATTGTTATGAATATTTTTAGCAGGGAAGATACAATTTTGAACCGTTCAAACACTAATTGGTTCCACATGGAGACACCAGCTCTACACATTCTTATTTTCTAGGGAGAAACCTAGAGGAACTGCGGCAAAAAAACATGATATTTCTTGTTGTATAGATGACATTTTATGCACTGCCCGAAGGAAAAGATTTTGCTTTTCTCCAAAACCATTTGCACTGTGCTTTTCTTGGACCATTGCATATAAATTCCACACTACTTTGTCTGTATATGACTGAATGAAACCAGAAATATCCGGTTCTCTTTTGGCTAACTATATCCCAGATATTGCTGCAGTCTCAGTGTTGGTTTTTTCTCGATATTATCAACGGACTTTATTGTTTTGAATGTTTTTATCAGGGAATATTTAATTTTGTGTTGGGAAACACTAATTCGTTCCACATGGAGACACCAGCTCTACACATTCGTATTTTCTGTACAGAAAGCTAGATTAACTGCGGGAAACAAACAAGATATTTCTTTTTGTGTAGATGACTTTTTATGCACTTGCCTAACGAAAAGACTTTGCTTTTCCCCAAAACCATTTTTACTGTGATTTTCTCAGTCCATTGCATATGAATTGCACAGCATTTTGTCTGGATATGAGTGGATGAAACCAGAAATATCCGGTTGTGTTTTGCCTAACTCAATCCCAGATATTGTTACAGCCTCTGTGTTTGTGTTTTCTGGATATTATCGATGTGCTTTATTGTTATGAATATTTTTATCAGGGAACATTTTATTTTGTACCTTAGAAACACTAATTCGATCCACATGCAGACACCAGCTCTACACATTCTTATTTTCTAGGGAGAAAGTTAGAGGAACTGCAGCAAACAAACATGATATTTCTGTTTGTATAGATGACATTTTATGCACTGCCCGAAGGAAAAGATTATGTTTTTCTCCAAAAACATTTTTACTGTGATTTTCTCGGTCCATTGCATACAAATTCCACACTACTTTGTCTGTATATGACTGAATGAAACGAGAAATATCCGGTTCTATTTTGGGTAGCTATATCCCAGATATTGCTACAGTCTCAGTGTTTGTTTTTTCTCGATATTATCAACGGACTTTATTGTTTTGAATATTTTTATCAGGCAATATTTAATTTTGTGCTGGGAATCACTAATTCGTTCCACATGGAGACACCAGCTCTACACATTCGTATTTTCTAGGGAGAAAGCTAGAGGAACTGTGGCAAACAAACATCATATTTCTGTTTGTATAAATGACATTTGATGCACTTGCCAAACAAAAAGAATTTGCTTTTCTCCAAAACCATCTTTACTGTCATTTTCTCGGTCTATTACATACGAATTCCACACCACTTTGTCCGGATATGAATGGATGAAACCAGAAATATCCAGTTTTTTTTTGGCTAACTCAATCCCAGATATTGCTACAGCCTCTGTGTTTGTGTTGTCTGGATATTATCTATGGACTTTATTGCTTTGAATGTTTTTATCAGGGAACATTTAATTTTGTACCATAGAAACACTAATTGGTTCAACATGCAGTCACCAGCTCTACACATTCGTATTTTCTAGGGAGAAAGCTGGAGGAACTGCGGCAAACAAACATGATATTTCTGTTTGTATAGATGACATTTTATGCACTTCCCTAACAAAAAGACTTTGGTTTTCTACAAAACCATTTTTACTGTGATTTTCTTGTTCCAAGGCATATGAACTCCACACCACTTTTTCCGGATATGCCTGGATGGAACCAGAAATATCCGGTTGTGTTTTGGCTAACTCAATCCGAAATAGTGTGAAACCCTCTGTGTTTGTTTTTTTCTGCATATTATGAACGGACTTCATTGTTTTGAGGTTTTTTATCAGGGAACATTTAATTTTGTTCCATAGAAACACTAATTGGTGGCGGCAGCAGCTGCGGAGTCCCGAGCACCTCTCACCGCGATCCCAGTCCCGGGAAGCACACGCAGTCCCTACAGTGGCGGCGGTGGCGGCGGCGGCGTGCCGAGCGCCTCTCTCCGAGATCCCAGTCCCGGGGAGCGCACACAGGTACTGCAGCGGCAGCGGCAGCGGCGGTGGCAGCGGCGTCCTGAGTGCCTCTCTCCATGGTCCCAGTCCCGGGGAGAGCGTGCAGGCAGTACAGCAGCGGCGGCGGCGGCGGTGATCGTGTGGCCCGGCTTGCCCTAGGCGACAGCGCCTAGAGAGGACACAGAGGACCTACAAAGAGCCCACCGCGTGGAAAACCAACTTCGGGAGACGAGCCGCAAAATCTACCCAGGACAGAAACCAACGGGAGCCATTCAGAACTACTTCCCAACTGAGTAAAAAAAAAAAAATTAGAGAGAGAGATCCAGCAAGGAGCAAGGAGAGTCACTTTTTGCAAAGCCTCAGACCTGAAGAATCAAGCAGAACTCACTGGCCACACCCACCACAGCCCCTAAGGATCCATCAAAACAGACAGCCCACCTAGAGGCATAGTATAACGAGAAAAAAACACCACAGCAAAAAAAAAAAAACAAAACAAAAACATAAATTATCTCCAACATGCCAAACAACAAACGTAGAAGCAGAGTTAACAAGAGCAAGGAAGACACTATGATGCCTCCAAATGAACAAGACACGCCAATGCAAGATTATGAAGATGAAGAGACAGAGGAAATGTAAGAAGCAGATCTCAAAAAACTGATAAGAACATTAAGAAGTCCTCAAAAACAAATTCTTGAACTACAGAAATCCTTCATGGACAAGATAGAAAATCTCTCACGTGAAAATGAAATATTAACGAGGAATCAAAACGAAATGAAACAACTAGTAGAACAGGAAACTAAGATAGAGACAAAAAACCACAATGAAATGAAGAACTCAATAGATCAAATGGTAAACACATTAGAGAGCCTTAAAAACAGAATGGGTGAAGCAGAAGAGAGAATATCAGAATTAGAAGACAGAGAACAGGAAAGGAAACAATCACATCAAAGAAAAGAAGAAGAAATTAGAAATCTAAAAAAATACTGTCAGGAATCTACAGGATACTCTCAAAAAACCCAACATTCAGGGGGCGGAGCCAAGATGGCGGATAGAGAGGACGTGTGCCTTAGTTTGGGAAAATAAACTTTCATAAAAGTGGAATTACTGTAGCCTCAGGAAAAGACTCAAGAAAAAAACTGCAGAGGAATCGCTTCCGGACCTTGTGGAGGAAACACAGAGGACTTACAGGGAACCCACCGCGTGGAAAACCAACCGAGACGAGCCGAGCGGCGAGCCAGAGCCACAGAATCTCGCCAGCGCGGGAACGGAGGAGGGTAAGAAAGACAAAGACCTGAGAAGTCCGAGACATTGGGGGGAGGGGGAACAGAGGCCTCTCCCTTCACTCACCAAGCAAAACAAAGAGCACCGCGATTTTACATATGTAAAGCTCAGCCAAACTCAGTATCTTTAGCGAAACTGGAGAACACATTGAGGGCTGCATAAACTCTGTGTATGGTCCCAGGGGTAGATCAAACGAATACTCACAGAGGCTATATTTCAACTACCCTCAACTCCACTCCCAACTGAGTCAAAAAAAAAAAGAGAGAGAGAGAGAGAGCGTCCCAGCAAGGAGCAAATAATCTGGGAGAGTCGCTCTTTACACAGCCTTAAACCTCAAGAAACAAGCATAGCTCTCTGGCCACACCCATCACAGCCCCTAAGGCTCCAACAAAACAGACAGCTCACTTAGAGGCATAGTATAATGAGAGAAAAACAAAAACAAAAACAAAAACACCACAAATTATCTCTAACATGCCAAGCAAGAAACATAGAAGCGGAGGTACAAAGAACAAGGAAGGCACTATGAAGCCCCAAGTGAACAAGACACGCCAATGCAAGATTATGAAGATGAAGAGATAGAGAAAATGCAAGAAGCAGATTTCAAAAAATTCATAAGAACATTAAGAAGTTCTCAAAAACCAATTCTTGAACTACAGAAATCCTTAATGGACAAGATAGAAAATATCTCCCGTGAAAATGAAATATTAAGGAGGAATCAAAATGAAATGAAACAACTAGTGGAACAGGAAACTGCGATAATGAAAAAAAACCTCAATGAAATGAAGAACTCAATAGATCAAATGGCAAACACATTAGAGAGCCTTAAAAACAGAATGGATGAAGCAGAAGAGAGAATAACGGAACTAGAAGATAGAGAACAGGAAAGGAAACAGTCAAATCAAAGAAAAGAAGAAGAAATCAGAAATCTAAAAAATACTGTCAGGAATCTACAGGATACTATTAAAAAACCCAACATTCGGGTTCTAGGAGTTCCTGAAGGCATGGAAAGGGAGAAAGGATTAGAAGGCCTTTTTAGTGAGATACTAGCAGAAAATTTCCCAAGTTTGGAGAAGGACAGAGACACCTAGTACAGGAAGCTCAGAGAACCCCTAATAAACATGATCAAAAGAGATCCTCACCACGACACGTCGTAATCAAACTCACCACAGTGAAACACAAAGAAAAGATCCTAAAATGTGCAAGAGAGAAATGCCAGATTACTCTCAGAGGATCTCCAATTAGACTTACAGCTGACTTCTCATCAGAAACCCTACAAGCCAGGAGAGAATGGCGAGATATAGCCCAGGTACTAAGAGAGAAAAACTGCCAGCCCAGAATATTATATACTGCAAGCTCTCATTTGTGAATGAAGGTGAAATTAAGACCTTTCACAGCAAACAGAAATTGAAAGAATTTGTCACCACTCGTCCAGCCCTGCAAAAGATGCTTAAAGATGTGTTACATACAGAAACACAGAAACACGGTCACCAATATGAAAGAAGGTAAAGGAAGGAAACCTCAGAGCAAAAGATCACAGGAATCTCAAACCAGATATTAGAAAATATCTTTGGCAAATGGCAGGGCAAAGTTACTCCTTCACAATAGTCACATTGAATGTTAATGGCTTGAACTGTCCAGTTAAAAGACACCGATTGGCTGATTGGATTAAGGAACAAAACCCATCCTTTTGCTGCTTACAAGAAACCCATCTATCCAACAATGATCCATACAAGCTGAGAGTGAAAGGCTGGAAAAGATATACCATGCCAACAGAAATGGAAAAAGAGCGGGCGCAGCCATCTTAATATCGGACAACATAAACTTTACCACAAAAACTGTCAGGAGAGACAAAGAGGGACACTATTTAATGATTAAGGGATCCATTCAACAGGAAGATATAATGATTATCAACGTATATGCACCTAATTACAGGGCACCAGCTTATTTAAAAGACTTGTTAAGGGACTTAAAGGGAGACTTAGACCCCAATACAATAGTACTGGGGGACTTCAATACTCCACTCTCAGAGATAGACAGATCAACAGGACAGAAGATCAACAAGGAGACAGTAGATTTAAATGACACTATAGCCCAAATGGATCTAACAGACATCTACAGAACATTTCATCCTACATCTAAGGACTTCACATTCTTCTCAGCAGTACATGGAACCCTCTCTAGGATTGACCACATACTAGGCCATAAAGCAAGTCTCAGCAAATTCAAAAGAATTAGAATCATACCATGCAGCTTCTCAGACCACAAAGGAATGAAATTGGAAATTGGCAACTCAGGAATCCCTAGAGCACGTGTAAACACATGGAGATTGAACAACATGTCCTGAATGAACAACAGGTCATAGAAGAAATTAAAAGAGAAATCAAAAATTTTCTGGAAGTAAATGAGGATAACAGCACAACATACCAAAACCTATGGGATACAACAAAAGCAGTGTTAAGAGGAAAGTTTATATCAATAGGTGCCTACATCAAGAAATTGGAAAGGCACCAAATAGATGAGCTTTCAAGTCATCTCAAGGAACTAGAAAATCTGCAGCAAACCAAACCCAAACCCAGTAGGAGAAGAGAAATAATTAAAATCAGAGAAGGAATAAACAGGATTGAATCCAAAAAAACATTACAAAAAATCAGCCTAACGAGGAGCTGGTTTTTTGAAAAAATAAACAAAATTGACACCCCATTGGCCCAACTAACTAAAAAAAGAAGAGAAAAGACCCAAATCAATAGGATCAGAGATGAAACAGGAAACATAACAACAGACGCCACAGAAATAAAAAGAATCATCAGAAATTACTACAAGGACTTGTATGCCAGCAAACAGGGAAATCTATCAGAAATGGACAGATTCTTGGACACATACAACCTCCCTAAATTGAGCCAGGAAGACATAGAAAACCTAAACAGACCCATAACTGACACAGAAATTGAAACAGTAATAAAGGCCCTCCCAACAAAGAAAAGCCCAGGGCCAGATGGATTCACTGCTGAGTTCTACCAGACATTTAGAGAAGAACTAACTCCAATTCTTCTCAAACTATTCAGAGCAATCGAAAAAGAGGGAATCCTCCCAAATTCTTTCTATGAAGCCACCATCACCTTAATTCCTAAGCCAGAAAGAGACGCAACATTGAAAGAGAATTACAGACCAATATCCCTGATGAACATAGATGCAAAAATACTCAATAAAATTCTGGCCAATAGAATGCAACAACACATCAGAAAGATCATCCACCCAGACCAAGTGGGATTCATCCCCGGTATGCAGGGATGGTTCAACATTCGCAAAACAATCAACGTAATACACTACATTAACAGACTGCAGTAGAAAAACCATATGATTCTCTCAATAGACGCAGAGAAAGCATTTGATAAAATACAACACTCTTTCATGATGAAAACTCTAAGCAAACTGGGTATGGAAGGAACATTCCTTAATACAATCAAAGCAATTTATGAAAAACCCACGGCCAACATCCTATTGAATGGGGAAAAGTTGGAAGCATTTCCACTGAAATCTGGTACCAGACAGGGATGCCCTCTCTCACCACTGCTATTCAATATAGTTCTGGAAGTTTTGGCCAGAGCTATTAGGCAAGAAAAAGAAATTAAAGGGATACAAATCGGGAAGGACGAACTCAAACTATCCCTCTTTGCAGATGATATGATTCTTTATTTAGGGGACCCAAAGAACTCTACTAAGAGACTGCTGGAACTCATCGAAGAGTTTGGCAAAGTAGCAGGATATAAAATCAATCCACAAAAATCAACAGCCTTTGTATACACAGGCAATGCCACGGCTGAGGAAGAACTTCTAAGATGAATCCCATTCACAATAGCTACAAAAACAATCAAATACCTTGGAATAAACTTAACCAAAGACGTTAAAGATCTCTACGATGAAAACTACAAAACCTTACAGAAAGAAATAGAAGAGGATACCAAAAAATGGAGAAATCTTCCATGCTCATGGATTGGAAGAATCAATATCATCAAAATGTCTATCCTCCCAAAAGCAATTTATACATTCAATGCAATACCCATCAAGATCCCGAAGACCTTCTTCTCAGATCTAGAAAAAATGATGCTGAAATTCATATGGAGACACAGAAGACCTCGAATAGCCAAAGCAATCCTGTACAACAAAAACAAAGCCGGAGGCATCACAATACCTGATTTTAGGACATACTACAGGGCAGTTGTTATCAAAACAGCATGGTACTGGTACAGAAACAGATGCATAGACCAATGGAACAGAATAGAAACACCAGAAATCAATCCAAACATCTACAGCCAACTTATATTTGACCAAAGATCCAAATCTAATCCCTGGAATAAGGACAGTCTATTCAATAAATGGTGCTGGGAAAATTGGATTTCCACGTGCAGAAGCTTGAAGCAAGACCCATACCTATCACCTTACACAAAAATTCACTCAACATGGATTAAAGACTTAAATCTACGACCCGAAACCATCAAATTGTTAGAGAGCATTGGAGAAACCCTGCAAGATATAGGCACAGGCAAAGACTTCCTGGAAAATACTCCAACAGCACAGGCAGTCAAAACCAAAATTAACATTTGGGATTGCATCAAATTGAGAAGTTTCTGTACTTCAAAAGAAACAGTCAGGAAAGTGAAGAGGCAACCAACAGAATGGGAAAAATATTCGCAAACTATACTACAGATAAAGGATTGATAACCAGAATCTACAAAGAAATCAAGAAAATCCACAACAGAACAAACAACCCACTTAAGAGATGGGCCAAGGACCTCAATAGACATTTTTCGAAAGAGGAAATCCAAATGGCCAACAGACACATGAAAAAATGTTCAAGATCACTAGCAATCAGAGAAATGCAAATCAAAACCACAATGAGGTTCCATCTCACCCCGGTGAGAATAGCTCACATTCAGAAATCTACCAACAACAGATGCTGGAGAGGATGTGGGGAAAAAGGGACACTAACCCACTGTTGGTGGGAATGCAAACTGGTTAAGCCACTATGGAAGTCTGTCTGGAGATTCCTCAGAAACCTGAACATAACCCTACCATACAACCCAGCCATCCCACTCCTTGGAATTTACCCAAAGGAATTTAATTTGACAAATAAAAAAGCCATCTGCACATTAATGTTTATTGCAGCTCAATTCACAATAGCTAAGACCTGGAACCAACCCAAATGCCCATCAACAGTAGACTGGATAAAGAAATTATGGGACATGTACTCCATAGAATACTATACAGCAGTAAGAAACAATGAAACCCAGTCATTTGCAACAAGATGGAGCAATCTGGAAGACATCATGCTGAGTGAATTAAGCCAGTCCCAAAGAGAAAAATATCATTTGTTTTCCCTGATCGATGACAACTGAGCACCAAAGAGGAAACCTGTTAGGTGAAATGGACACTATAAGCAACAATGAACTGATCAGCTCCTGTCCTGACTTTAGATGTACAATGTAATACTTTATCCTTTTTAGTATTTGTTTTTGTTGTTGTTGTTCTAGTACTATTGGTTGAACTCAGTAATTAACACACAATTATTCTCAGGTGTTTAAATTTTATCTGAAAAGTGATCCCTGTTAAATCTAAGAGTGGAAAAAGAGAGGGAGGAGATGAACAATTTGGAACATGCTCAATCGGACTGGCCGCAAATGGTGGAGTTAGAAATGTGCAGGGGATTCCAACACAATTCCATCAAGATGGCATGTACCAATGCCATCGCACTAGTCCAAGTGATCAATATCAGCTCACAATTGATAGCTCTGATAGGTCTAAGAGTCAAAGAGATCACACAAACAAGACAAGTAACTGCTAATACTAACTGATAGAATCAAAAAGGGAGAGAAAGATCCAACATGGGAAGTGGGATACACAGCAGACTCATAGGATGGCAGATGTCCTAAACAACACTCCGGCCTCAGAATCAGCCCTCAAGGCATTCAGATCTGGCTGAAGAGCCCATGAGAGTATAGCAGGCATGGAAAGCCAAGATATCATGGAAAAAAAAAGACCTAAATGAAGGATCTCTGTGAGTGAGATCCCAGTGGAAAGAACGGGGCCATCAAAGAAGTAGGTACCCTTCTCCGAAGGGAGGAGAGAACCTCCACTTTGACTATGACCCTATCGGAATAAGACCAAAGTCAGCGAACTATAAAGGCTTCCATAGCCCTGGCAACTCATGACTAGAGCCTAGGGAGATTACTGACGCCATGAACAGGAGTGTCAAATTGTTAAGTCAGCAACAGGAGTCACTGTGTACTTACACCCCATGCGGGATCTGTCCCTAATGTGTCGTCTAAAGCGAAGTGATGCTATAACTAGTACTGAAAGAGTATTTTTATACTTTGCATTTCTGTGTGGGCGCAGACTGATGAGGTCTTTGCTAATTATATACTGAAGTGATCTTCTGTATATAAAGAGAATTGGAAATGAAAAAATAAAAACCTGGTGTTAAAATGGAAATGGCATAGAAAATTAATTATTTTGAAAAAAAAATTATGTAGGATCTCTGTCTTTAATGTGCTGTACATTGCTATTTAATGCTATAATTAGTAATCCAATGGTAGTTTTTTCACTTGATATTGCTATATGGGCAAAATGTTGAAATCTTTACCTAATATATACTAAATTGATCTTCTGTATACAAAGAGAATTGAAAATGAATCTTTACATGAATGGAAGGGGAAAGGGAGCGGGAGGGGGGAGGGCTGCGGGCGGGAGGGAGGTTGTGGGAGGGGAGAAGCCATTGTAACCCATAAGCTATACTTTGGAAATTTATATTCATTAAATAAAAGTTTAATAAAAAAAACCCAACATTCAGGTTCTAGGAGTACCTGAAGTCATGGAGAGAGAGAAAGGATTAGAAGGCTTTTTTAGTGAGATACTAGCAGAAAATTTCCCAGGTTTGGAGAAAGACAGAAACATCCTAATACAGGAAGCTCATGGAACCCCTAATAAACATGATCAAAAGAGATCCTCACCACGACACGTCGTAATCAAACTCACCACAGTGAAACATAAAGAAAAGATCCTAAAATGTGCAAGAGAGAAACGCCAGATTACTCTCAGAGGATCTCCAATTAGACTCACAGCTGACTTCTCTTCAGAAACCCTACAAGCTAGGAGAGAATGGCGAGATATAGCCCAGGTGCTAAGAGAGAAAAACTGCCAGCCCAGAATACTATATCCTGCAAAGCTCTCATTTATGAATGAAGGTGAAATAAAGACCTTTCACAGCAAACAGAAATTGAAAGAATTTGTCGCCACTTCTCCAGCCCTGCAAAAGATGCTTAAAGATGTGTTACATACAGAAACACAGAAAAACGGTCACCAATATGAAAGAAGGTAAAGGTAGGAAACCTCACACCAAAAGATCACAGGAATCTCAAGCCACATATTAGAAAGTATCTTTGGCTAATGGCAGGGCAAAGTTACTCCTTCTCAATAGTCTCATTGAATGTTAATGGCTTGAACTGTCCAGTTAAAAGACACCGATTGGCTGATTGGGTTAAGGAACAAAACCCATCCTTTTGCTGCTTACAAGAAACCCATCTATCCAACAATGATCCATACAGGCTGAGAGTGAAAGGCTGGAAAAAGATATACCATGCCAACAGAAATGAAAAGAGAGTGGGCGTAGCCATCTTAATATCGGACAACATAAACTTTACCACAAAAACTGTTAGGAGAGAAAAAGAGGGGCACTATATAATGATTAATGGATCCATTCAACAGAAAGATATAACGATTATCAACGTATATGCACCTAATTACAGGGCACCAGCTTATTTAAAAGACTTGTTAAGGGACTTAAAGGGAGACTTAGACCCCAACACAGTAGTACTGGGGGACTTCAATACTCCACTCTCAGAGATAGACAGATCATCAGGACAGAAGATCAACAAGGAGACAGCAGATTTAAATGACACTATAGCCCAAATGGATCTAACAGATATCTACAGAACATTTCATCCTACATCTAAGGACTTTACATTCTTCTCAGCAGTACATGGAACCTTCTCTAGGATTGACCACATACTAGGCCATAAAGCAAGTCTCAGCAAATTCAAAAGAATTAGAATCATACCATGCAGCTTCTCAGACCACAAAGGAGTCACTGTGTACTTACACCCCATGTGGGATCTGTCCCTAATGTGTCGTCTAAAGCGAAGTGATGCTATAACTAGTACTGAAAGAGTATTTTTATACTATGTGTTTCTGTGTGGGCACAAACTGATGAGGTCTTTACTAATTATATACTGAATTGATCTTCTGTACATAAAGAGAATTGGAAATGAAAAAAAAACAACCAAGTGTTAAAATGGAAATGGCATAGAAAATTAATTAATTTGAAAAAAATTATGTAGGATCTCTGTCTTTAATGTGCTGTACACTGTTATTTAATGCTATAATTAATAATCCAATGGTAGTTTATTCACTTTACGTTGCTATGTGGGCAAAATGTTGAAATCTTTACCTAATATATACTAAACTGATCTTCTGTATACAAAGAGAATTGAAAATGAATCTTTACGTGACTGGAAGGGGAGAGGGAGCGGGAAAGGGGAGGGTTGCGGGCGGGAGGGAAGTTATGGGAGGGGGGAAGCCATTGTAACCCATAAGCTATACTTTGGAAATTTATATTCATAAAAAATAAAAAAAAATAAAAAAAGAAACACTAATTGGTTCCACATGGAGACACCAGCTATACACATTTGTATTTTCTAGGGAAAATCTAGAGGAACTCCGGCAAACAAACATGATATTTCTGTTTGTATAGATGACATTTTATGCACTGCCCGAAGGAAAAGACTTTGCTTTTCTCCAAAACCATTTTTACTGTGATTTTCTCGGTCCATTGCATATAAATTCCACACCGCTTTGTCCGGATATGACTGGATGAAACCAGAAATATCCGGTTGTGTTTTGGCTCACTCAATCCCAGATATTGTGAAAGCCTATGTGTTTGTGTTTTCTGGATATTATCTACGTGCTTTATGGTTTTGAATATTTTTATCAGGGAACATTTAATTTTGTGCTGGGAAACACTAATAGGATCAACATGGAAATATCCGGTTGTGTTTTTGCTAACTCAATCCAAAATATTGTGAAAGCCTCTGTGTTTGTGTTTTCTGGATATTATCGATGGACTTCACTGTTTTGAAGGTTTTTATCTGGGAACATTTAATTTTGTACCATTGAAACACTATTTGGTTCATCATGGGAATACCAGCTCTACACATTAGTATTTTCGAAGGAGAATGCTAGAGGAACTGCGGCAATCAAACATGATATTTCTGTTTGTATCAATGACATTTTATGCACTTGCCTAACGAAAAGAGTTTGCTTTTCTCCAAAACCTTTTTTACTGTGATTTTCTCTGTCCATTGCATTCGAATTCCACACAACTTTGTCTGGATGTTACTGTATGAAACCGGAAATATCGGGTTTTGTTTTGGGTAACTCAATCCCAGATATTGCTGAAGCCTCTGTGTTGTGTATTCCTCATATTATCCATGGACATTATTGTTTTGAATGTTTTTTTATTTGGGAACATTTAATTTTGTGCTTGGAATCACTAATTGCTTCCACATGGAGACACCAGCTCTACACAGTCGTATTTTTTAGGGAGAAAACTAGAGGAACTGCGACAAACAAACATGATATTTCTGTTTGTATAGATGACATTTTATGCACTTGCCTAACGAAAAGACTTTGCTTTTCTCCAAAACTGTTTTTACTGTGATTTTTCGGTCCAAGGCATACAAATTCCAAATCACTTTTTCATGAAATGACTGGATGAAACCGGAAATATCCGGTTTTGTTTTGGCTAACTCTATCCCAGATATTGCTACAGCCTCTGGGTTTCTGTTTTCTGATTATTATCAATCGACTTTGTTATTTTCAATGTTTTTTATCGGTGAACATTTTATTTTGAGCTTGGATACAGTAATTGGTTCCACATGGAGACACCAGCGCTACAAATTCGTATTTTCTAGGGAGAACGCTAGAGGAACTGCGACAAACAAACCTGATATTTCTGTTTGTATACATGACATTTTATGCACTTGCCGAACGAAAAGACTTAGCTTTTCTCCAAAACCATTTTTGCAGTGATTTTCTCGGTCCATTGAATACGAATTCCACACCAGTTTGTCCGGATATGACTGTAAGAAACCGGAAATATCCTGTATTATTTAGGCTAACTCAATCCCAGATATTGCTACAGCCTCTGTGTTTGTGTATTCCTCATATTATCCATGGACTTTATTATTTTGAATGTTTTTTATCAGGCAACATTTAATTTTGTGCTTGGAAACACTAATAGGTTCCACATGGAGACACCAGCTCTACACACTAATATTTTCAAGTAGAAAGCTAGAGGAACTGGGACAAACAAACATGATATTTCTGTTTGTAAAGATGACATTTTATGCACTTGACTAATGAAAAGACTTTGCTTTTCTCCAAAACCATTTTTACTCTGATATTCTCGGTCCATTGAATATGAATTTCACACCACTTTGTGCAGATATGACTGGATGAAACCGGAACTATCCGGTTTTGTTTTGGCTAACTCATTCCCAGATATTGCTACAGCCTCTGTGTTTATGTTTTCAGGTATTATCAATGGACTTTATTGTTTTGAATGTTTTTATCAGGGAACATTTAATTTTGTGCTGGGAAACACTAATTGGTTCCACATGGAGACACCAGCTCTACGCATTCGTATTTAATATGGAGAAATCTATAGGAACTGCGGCAAACAAACATGATATTTCTGTTAGTTTCGATCACATTGTATTCAATTGCCTAACAAAAAGACTTTGCTTTTCTCCAAAACAATTTTACTGTGATTTTCTGGGTCCATTGCATATAAATTCCCTACCACTTTGTCCCCATATGACTGGATGAAACCAGAAATATCCAGTTGTGTTTTGGCTAACTCAACCCGAAATATTGTGAAAGCCTCTGTGTTTGTGTTTTCCAGATATTATCGATGGACTTTATGCTTTTGAATGTTTTTATCAGGGAACATTTAGTTTTATACCTTAGAAACACTAATTGGATCATCATGCGGAAACCAGCTCTACACATTCGTATTTTCTAGGGAGAAAGCTGGAGGAACTGCAGCAAACAAACATGATATTTCTGTTTGTATAGATGACATTGTATGCACTGGCCTAACGAAAAGACTAAGGGTTTCTCCAAAACATTTTTACTGTGATTTTCTCTGTCCATTGCATATGAATTCCACACCACTCTCTGAATATGACAGGATGAAACCAGAAATACCAGGTTGTGTTTTCGCTAACTAAATCCTAACTATTGCTACAGCCTCTGGGTTTATGTTTCTGGATATTATCCATGGACTTTATTGTTTTGAATGTTTTTTCTTCAGGGAACATTTAATTTTGTTATTAGAAACACTAATTTGTTCATCATGGGAACAACAGCTCTACACATTCGTATTTTCTAGGGAGAAAGCTAGAGGAACTGCGACAAACAAAATGATATTTCTGTTTGTATAGATGACATTTTATGTACTTGCCTAACGAAAACACTTTGCTTTTCTCCAAAACCATTTTTACTGTGATTTTCTCGTTCCATTACATACGAATTTCACACCAGTTTGTCCGGATATGACTAGAAGAAACCGGAAATATCAGGTTTTATTTAGGCTAACTCAATCCCAGATATTGCTACAGCCTCTTTATTTGTGTTTCCTGGGTATAATCCATGGACTTTATTGTTTTCAATGTTTTTTATCTGGATAATTTTATTCTGAGCTTGGATACAGTAAATGGTTCCACATGGAGACACCAGCTCTACATATTCGTATCTTCTAGAAGAAAGCTAGAGAATCTGCGACAAAAAAACATGATATTTCTGTTTGTATGGATGACATTTTATGCACTTGCCTAATGAAAAGATTTTGCTTTTCTCCAAAACCATTTTTACTCTGATTTTCTCGATCCATTGCGTACGAATTCCATAACAGTTTTTCCGGATATGATTGCATGAAACCAGAAATATCCGGTTGTGTTTTGGCTATCAGTCTGAAATATTGCTACAGTCTCTGTGTTTGTGTTTTCCTGATATTATCCACGGACTTTATTATTTTGAAAGTTTTTTATCAGGGAACATTTAATTTTGTGCTGGGAAACACTAATTGGTTCCACATGGAGAATGCCAGAGGAACTATGACAAACAAACATGATATTTCTGTTTGTATCTATGACATTTTAAGAACTTGCCTAACAAAAAGACTTTGCTTTTCTCCAAAATCATTTTTACTGTGATTTCTCGGTCCATTGAATACTAATTCCTTACCAGTTTACTGGATATGACTAAATGAAACTAGAAATATCCGGTTGTGTTTTGGCTAACTCAATCCCAGATATTGCTACAGCCTCTGTGTTTGTGTATTCCTTATATTATCCACGGACTTTATTGTTTTGAATATTTTTTATTGGGGAACATTTAATTTAATTTTGTACTTGGAAACACTAATTGCTTCCACATGGAGACAGAAACTCTACACATTTTTATTTTCTAGGGAAAAAGCTATAGGAACTGCGGCAAACAGACATGATATTTCTGTTTGTATAGATGACATTTTATGCACTTGCCTAATGAAAAGCCTTTGCATTTCTCCAAAACCATTTTTACTGTGATTTTCTCAGTCCATCGCATATGAATTCCACACCAGTTTGTCTGGATATGACTAAATGAAACCAGAAATATCCGGTTGTGTTTTGGGTAACTCAATCCGTAATATTGTGAAAGCCTCTGTGTTTGTGTTTTCTGGATATTATCGATGGACTTTATTGCTTTGAATATTTTTATCAGGGAATATTTAATTTTGTACTGTAGAAACACTAATTGGTTCATCATGGGGACACCAGCTCTACACATTCGTATTTTCTAGGGAGAAAGCTAGAGGAACTGTGAAAAACAAACATGATATTTCTGTTTGTATAGATGACATTTTATGCACTTGCCTAACGAAAAGACTTTGCTTTTCTCCAAAACCATTTTTACTGTGATTTTCTCGGTCCATTGCATATGAATTCCACAGCAGTTTGTCCGGATATGACTGGATGATACCAGAAATATCCGCTTTTTTTTGGCTAAATCAATCCAAAATATTGCTACAGCCTCTGGGTTATTTTAATGGATATTACGATGAACTTCAGTGTTTTGAATGTTTTTATCAGCGACGTTTCATTTTGTCCATTGAGACACTAATGTGTTCATCATGGGAACATCAGCTCTACACATTCGTATTTTCTAGGGAGAAAGCTGGAGGAACTGCGGCAAACAAACATGATATTTCTGTTTGTATAGATGACATGTTATGCACTTACCTAATGAAGAGACTTTGCATTTCTCCAAAACCATTTTTACTGTCATTTTCTCGGTCCATTGCATATGAATTCGAAAGACCTTTGTCCGGCTATGACTGGATGAAACCAGAAATATCCGTTTGTGTTTTGGGTAACTCAATCCGAAATATTGCTACAGCCTTTCTGTTTGTGTATTCCTGATATTAACCATGGACCGTATTGTTTTGAATGTTTTTATCAGGGAACATTTTATTTTGTACCGTTGAAACACTAATTGGTTCATCAAGGGAACACCAGCTCTACACTTTCGTATTTTCTATTGAGAAAGCTAGAGGAACTGTGGCAAACAAACATGATATTTCTGTTTGTATACATGACATTTTATGCACTTGCCTAACGAAAGGACTTTGCTTTTCTCCAAAACCATTTTTACTGTGATTTTCTCGGGCCATTGTATACGAATTCCATACCACTTTGTCTGGAGATGACTATATGCAACCGGAAATATCTGGTTTTATTTTGAATAACTCAATCAGAAATATTGTGAAATACTCTGTGTTTGGGTTTTCTGGATATTATCAACGAAATTTATTGTTTTGAATTTTTTTTATCAGGGAACATTTAATTTTGTGCTTGGAAACACTGATTGGTTCCACATGGGGACACCAGCTCTACACATTCGTATTTTCTAGGGAGAAAGCTAGAGGAACTGCGACAAACAAACATGATATTTCTGTTTGAATAGATGACATTTTATGTTCAGTACGAAAGAAAACACTTTGCTTTTCTCCAAAACCATTTGTACTGTCATTTTCACGGTCCATTGCATACGAATTCCATACCAGTTTGTCCGGATATGGCTAGATGAAACTGGAAGTATCCCGTTGTGTTTTGGCAAACTAAATCCCAGATACTGTTACAGCCTCTGTGTTGTGTTTTCTGGATATTATCCATGGACTTAATTGTTTTGAATGTTTTTATCTGGGAATATTTAATTTTGTGCTTGGAAAAAATAATTGGTTCCACATGGAGACACCAGCTCTACACATTCATATTTTCTAGGGAGAAAGCTGGAGGAACTGCGACAAACAAACATGATATTTCTGTTTGCATAATGACATTTTATGCACTTGCCAAACGAAAAGAATTGCTTTTCTCCAAAACCATTTTTACTGTGATTTTCTGGGTCCATTGCATAGGAATTCTACACTTGTTTGTACAGATATGACTGGATGAACCCGGAAATATCCGGTTTTATTTTGCTAACTCAATCCCAGTTATATTTACAGCCTTTGTGTTTGTGTATTCCTGATATTATCCACGGGCTTTATTATTTTGAATGTTTTTTATCAGGGAACATTTAATTTTGTGCTTGGAAACACTAATTGGTTCCACATGGGGACACCAGCTCTACACATTCATATTTTCTAGGGAGAAAGCTAGAGGAACTGTGACAAACAAACATGATATTTCTGTTTTTGTCGATGACATTTTATGCAGTTTCCTAACGAAAAGAATTTGCTTTTCTCCAAAACCATTTTTACTGTGATTTCCTGGTCCATTGAATACGAATTCCGTACCAGTTTACTGGATATGACTGGATGAAACCAGAAATATCCGGTTTTGTTTTTGCTAACTGATTCCCAGATATTGCTACAGCCTCTGTGTTTGTGTATTTCTTGTATTATCAACAGACTTTATTGTTTTGAATGTTTTTATCAGGGAACATTTTATTATGAACCGTTGAAACACTAATTGGTTCATCATGCAGACACCAGCTCTACATATTCGTATTTTCTAGGGAGATAGCTAGAGGAACTGCGGCAAACAAACATGATATTTCTGTTTGTATAGATGACAGTTTATGCACTTGCCTAACAAAAAGTCTTTCCTTTTCTCCAAAACCATTTTTACTGTGATTTTCTCGGTCCATTGCATACGAATTCCACACCATTTTGTCCGGATATGACTGGATGAAACTGGAATTATCTGGTTTTCTTTTGGCTAACTCAATCCCAGATATTGCTACAGCCTCTGTGTTTCTGTTTTCTGGATATTATCAACGGACTTTATTGTTTTGAATGTTTTTTATCGGGGATTATTTAATTTTGTGCTTGGATACAGTAATTGGTGCTACATTAAGACACCAGCTCTACATATTCGTATTTTCTAGGAAGAAAGCTAGAGCAACTGCGGCAAACAGACATGACATTTCTGTTTGTATAGATGACAGTTTATGCACTTGCCTAACGAAAAGACTTTGCTTTTCTCTAGAACAATTTTTATTTTGATTTTCTCGCTCCATTGCATACGGATTCCACACCACTTTTTCCGGGTATGACTGGATGAAACCACAAATATAAGGTTGTGTTTTGGCTAACTCAATGCGTAATATTGTGAAAGATTCTGTGTTTGTGTTTTATACAAATTATCGATGGATTTTATTGTTTTGAATGTTTTTATCAGGGAACATTTAATTTTGTACCGTAGAAACACTGAGTGGTTCATCATGGGGACTCCAGCTCTACACATTCGTATTTTCTAGGGAGAAAGCAATAGGGACTGTGGCAAACAAACATTATATTTCTGTTTGTATAGATGACATTTTATGCACTTGCCTAACAAAAAGACATTGCTTTTCTCCAAACCATTTTTATTCTGATTTTCTCCGTCCATTGCATACGAATTCCAAACCACTTTTACCTGATATGCCTGGATGAAACCAGAAATATCTGGTTGTGTTTTGGCTAACTCAATCCCAGTTATTGCTACAACCTCTGTTTTTTGTGTTTTCTCGATGTTATCGATGGACTTTATTGTTTTGAATATTTTTTATCAGGGAACCTGAATTTTGTGCTTGGGAACACTAATTGGTTCCACGTACAGACACCAGCTCTACACATTCGTATTTTCTAGGGAGAAAGCTACAGGAACTCTCACAAACAAACATATTTCTGTTTATAGAGATGACATTTTATGCACTTGCCTAATGAAAAGACTTTGCTTTTCTCCAAAACCATTTCACTGTGATTTTCTCGGTCCATTGCATACGAATTCCACACTAGTTTGCCCGGATATGACTTGATGAAACCAGAAATATCCTGGTTTTTTTGGTTAACTCAATCTAAAATGTTGTGCAAGACTCTGTGTTTGTGTTTTCTGGACGTTATCGATAGAGTTTATTGTTTTGAATGTTTTTATCAGGGAATATTTAATTTCGTACCGTTGAAACAATAATTGGTTCATCATGGGAACTCCAGCTCTACACATTCGTAATTTCTAGGAAGAAAGCTAGAGGAACTGCGACAAACAAACATGATATTTCTGTTTGTATAGATGACATTTTATGCACTTGCCTAACGAAAAGACTTTGCTTTTCTCCAAAACCATTTTTACTGTGATTTCTCGGTCCATTGCATATGAATTCCATACCAATTTGTCCAGCTATGACTGCATGAAACCGGAAATATCCCGTTTTGTTTGGGCTAACTCATTCCGAAATATTGCTACAGCCCCTGTGTTTGTGTATTCCTGGTATTATCCAGGGACTTTATTGTTTTGAATGTTTTTTATGGGGGACATTTAATTTTGTGCTTAGAAACACAAATTGGTTCCAAATGGAGACACCAGCTCTACACACTCATATTTTCTAGGGATAAAGCTAGAGGAACTGCGACAAACAAACATGATATTTTTATCTCTATAGATGACATTTTATGCACTTTCCTAACGAAAAGACTTTGCTTTTTTCCAAAACCATTTTTACTGTGATTTTCTCAGTCCATTGCATACCAATTCCTAAAACTTTGTCTGGATATGACTGGATGAAACCGGAAATGTCCGGTTGTGTTTTGGCTAACTCAATCCCAGATATTTCTACAACCTCTGTGTTTGTGTTTTATGGATATTATCGATGGACTTTATTGCTTTGAATATTTTTATCAGGGAACATTTAATTTTGTACCGTTGAAACACTAATTGGTTCATCAAGGGGACACCAGTTCTACACATTGTATTTTCTAGGCAAAATCTAGAGGAACTGCGACAAACATGATATTTCTATTTGTGTAGATGACATTTTATGCACTTGCCTAACGAAAAGACTTTGCTTTTCTCCAAAACCATTTTTAATGTGATGTTCTCGGTCCATTGCATACGAATTCCATACCAGTTTGTCCGGATATGACTGGATGAAACCGGAAATATTCGGTTTTGTTTTGGCTAACCTAATCCCAGATATTTCTACAGCCTCTGTGTTTCTGTTTTCTGGATATCATCAACGGATTTTATTGTTTTAATGTTTGTTATCGGGGAACATTTGATTTGGGCTGGGATACAGTAATTGGTTCCACATGGGGACAGCAGCTCTACACAGTCGTTTTTTCTAGGGAGAAAGCTAGAGAAATGACGGCAAACAAACATGATATTTCTGTTTGTATAGTAAACATTTTATGCACTTGCCTTACGAAAAGACTTTGCTTTTCTCCAAAACCATTTTTACTGTGATTTTCTTGGTCCCTTGCATAAAAATCCTATACCACTGTGTTAGGATATGAGTGGATGAAACCAGAAATATCCGGTTGTGTTTTGGCTAACTCAATCCGAAATATTGTGAAAGCCCCTGTGTTTGTGTTTTCTGGATATTATCGATGCACTTTATTGTTTTGAATGTTTTTATCAGGGAACATTTAATTTTGTACCATAGAATCACTAATTGGTTCATCATGGGGATACAAGCTCCAAACATTTGTATTTTCTGAGGAGAAAGCTAGAAGAACTGCGGCAAACAAACATGATATTTCTTTTTCTATAGAAGACATTTTATGCAGTTGCCAAACGAAAAGACTCTGCTTTTCTCCAAAACCATTTTCACTGTAACTTTCTTGGTCCATTGCATACGAATTCCACACCAGTTTGTCCATATATGACTGGATGAACCTGGTAATATGCGGTTTAGTAATGGCTTACTGAATCCAAGATATTGCTACAGCCTCTGTGTTTGTGTTTTCTGGAAATTATCAATGGACTTTATTGTTTTGAATGTTTTTTATAGGGGAACCTTTTATTTTGAGCTTCAATACAGAAATTGGTTCCAAATGCAGACAGCAGCTCTACATATTCATATTTTCTAGGTAGAAAGTTAGAGGAAATGCGACAAACAAACATGATATTTCTGTTTGTATCGATGATATTTTATGCACATGCCTAAAGAAAAGACCTTGCTTTTCTCCAAAACCATTTTTGCTGTGATTTTTTCTGTCCATTTCATACGATTTCCACACCAGTTTGTCTGGATATGACTGGTAAAATCGGAAATATCCGGTTCTGCTTTGGCTAGCTCAATCCGAAATATTGTGAAAGCCTCTCTGTTTGTGTTTTCTGGATATTATCGATGGACTTTATTGTTTTGAATGTTTTTTATCGGGGAACATTTTATTTGAGCTTGGATACACTACTTGGTTCCAGATGGAGACACCAGCTCTACATATTCATATTTTCTAGGGTGAAAGCTAGAGGAACTTCGAAAAACAAAGATAATATTTCTGAGATTATAGACGACATTTTATGAAGTTTCCTAAAGAAAAGACTTTGCTTTTCTCCAAAACCATTTTTACTCTGATTTTCTCAGTCCACTGCATCGGAATTCCACACCACTTTGTCTGGATATGACTGGATGTAACTGGAAATATCCAGTTGTGTTTTGCCTAACTCAGTCCCAGATATTGTTACAGCCTCTGTGTTTTTGTTTTCTGTATATCATCGATGGACTTTATTGCTTTGAATATTTTTATCAGGGAACATTTAATTTTGTACGATTGAAACACAAATTGGTTCATCAAGGGGACACCAGCTCTACACATTCGTATTTTCTAGGCAGAAAGCTAGAGGAACTGCGACAAACAAACATGATATTTCTGTCTGTATAGATGACATTTTATGCACTTGCCTAACGAAAAGACTTTGCTTTTCTCCAAAACCATTTGTACTGTGATTTTCTCAGTCCATTGCATGTGAATTCCACACCAGTTTGTCCAGATATGACTGGATGAAACCAGAAATATCCGGTTGTGTTTTGGCTAACTCCATCCCAGATATAGCTACAGCCTCTGTGTTTGTGTTTTCTGGATATCATCAACGGATTTTATTGTTTTAATATTTGTTATCGGGGAACATTTGATTTTGGACTTGGATACAGTAGTTGGTTCTACATGGGGACAGCAGCTCTACACATTCGTTTTTTCTAGGGAGAAAGCTAGAGTAATGACGGCAAACAAACATGATATTTCTGTTTGTATAGATGACATTTTATGCAGTTGCCTAAGAAAAATACTTTGATTTTCTCCAAAACCATTTTTCCTGTGATTTTCTCGGTCCCTTGCATAAAAATTCCACACCAGTTTGTCCGGATATGACTGGATGAAAAAGGAAATATCCAGTTTTGTTTCGGTTAACTCAATCCCAGATATTGCTACAGCCTCTGTGAATGTTTATTAGTGATATTACTCACGGACTTAATTGTTTTGAATGTTTTTTCTTAGGGAACATTTAATTTTGTGCTTAGGATCACGAATTGTTTCCACATGGAGACACCAACTCTACACATTTGTATTTTCTAGGAAGAAAGCTAGAGGAACTGCGACAAACAAACATGATATTTCTGTTTGTAATGATGACATTTTATGCACTTGCCTTACGAAAAGACTTTGCTTTTCTCCAAAACCATTTTTACTGTGATTTGCTCGATCCATTGCATATGAATTCCCCACCAGTTTGTTCGGATATGACTGGATGAAACCAGAAATATCTGGTTGTGTTTTGGCTAACTCAATCCGAAACATTGTGAAAGCCTCTGTGTTTGTGTTTTCTGGATATTATCGATGCACTTTATTGTTTTGAATGTTTTTATCAGGGAACATTTAATTTTGTACCATAGAAACACTAATTGGTTCATCATGGGGATGCAAGCTCCAAATATTTGTATTTTCCTAGGAGATATCTAGAAGAACTGCGGCAAACAAACATGATATTTCTGTTTCTATAGAGGACATTTTATGCAGTTGCCAAACGAAAAGACTTTGCTTTTCTCCAAAACCATTTTCACTGTAACTTTCTCGGTCCATTGCATACGAATTCCACACCAGTTTGTCCATATATGACTGGATGAACCTGGTAATATGCAGTTTAGTTTTGGCTAACTGAATCCCAGATATTGCTACAGCCTCTGTGTTTGTGTATTTCTTGTATTATCAACAGACTTTATTGTTTTGAATGTTTTTATCAGGGAACATTTAGTTTTGTACCAGAGAAACACTAATTGGTTAATCATGGGGACACCAGCTCTACACATTCGTATTTTCTAGGGAGAAAGTGAGAGGAACTGCGAGAAACAAACATGATATTTCTGTTTGTATAGATGACATTTTATGCACTTGCCTAACGAAAAGACTTTGTTTTTCTAAAAAACCATTTTTACTGTGATTTTCTCGGTCCAAGGCATATGAACTCCACACCATTTTGTCCGGATATGTCTGGATGAAAAAAGAAATATACTGTTGTGTTTTGGCTCACTAAATACCAGATATTGCTACAGCTTCTGTGTTTGTGTTTGTTGGATATTATTGACGGACTTTATTGTTTTGAATGCTTTTATCAGGGAACATTTAATTTGGTACTGTAGAAACACTAATCGGTTCCACATGGATACACCAGTCTACACATTCGTATTTTCTAAGGAGAAAGATAGAGGAACTGTGGCAAACCATATCATATTTCTGTTTGTATAGATGACATTTTAAGCACTTGCCTAATGAAAAGACTTTTCTTTTCTCTAAAACCATTTTTACTGTGATTTTCTCGGTCCATAGCATACGAATTCCACACCACTTTGTCCAGATATGACTGGATGAAACAAGAAATAAATGGTTGTGTTTTGGTTTGCTATATCCCAGATATTGCTACAGCCTCTGTGTTTGTGTTTTTTGGATATTATCGACTGCTTTATTGTTTTGAATGTTTTTATCAGGGAATATTTAATTTTGTGTTGGGAAATACTAATTGGTTCAACATGGAGACACCAGTGTACACATTCGTATTTTCTAGGGAGAAAGTTAGAGGAACTGCGGCAAACAAACATGATATTTCTGTTTTTATAGATGACATTATCTGCACTTGACTAAAGAAAAGACTTTGCTTATCTCTAAAACAATTTCACTGTGATTTTCTCGGTCCATTGCATACGAATTCTACCAAACTTTGTCTGGATATGACTGGATGAAACCAGAAACATCTGGTTCTGTTTTGGCTAACTCAATCCCAGATATTGCTACAGCCTCTGTGTTTGTGTTTTCTGGATATTATCAATGGACTTTCTGGTTTTGAATTTTTTTATCAGGGAAGTATTAATTTTGTGCTGTAAAACATTAATTGGTTCCACATGGAGACAGCAGCACTAAACATTCATATTTTCTAGGGAGAAAGCTAGAGGAACTGCGGTAAACAAACATGATATTTCTTTTTGTATAGATGACATTTTATGCAATGCCTGAAGGAAAATACTTTGCTTTTCTCCAAAACCATTTTTACTGTGATTTTCTCGGTCCATTACATATGAATTCCATCCCATTTTTCTGGATATTACTGGATGAAACCAGAAATATCTGGTTGTGTTTTGGCTTACTATATCCGAGATATTACTACAGCCTTAATGTCTGTGTTTTCTGGATATTATCGATGGATTTTATTGTTTTGAATGTTTTTATTGGGTAAAATTTAATTTTGTGCTTGGAAACACTAATTGGTTCCACATGGAGACACCAGCTCTACACATTCATATTTTCTAGGGAGAAATCTGGAGGAACTGCGGCAAACAAACATGATATTTCTGTTTGTATAGATGACATTTTATGCACTTGCCTAACGAAAATATTTTGTTTTTCTCAAAAACCATTTTTACTGTGATTTTCTCGGTCCAAGGCATATGAACTCCACACCATTTTGTCCGGATATGACTGGATGAAAAAAGAAATATACTGTTGTGTTTTGGCTCACTAAATACCAGATATTGCTACAGCTTCTGTGTTTGTGTTTGCTGGATATTATCGACGGACTTTATTTTTTTGAATGCTTTTTCAGGGAACAATTAATTTGGTACCGTAGAAACACTAATTGGTTCAAAATGGATACACCAGTCTACACATTCATATTTTCTAAGGAGAAAGCTAGAGGAACTGCGGCAAACAAATATCATATTTCTGTTTGTATAGATGACATTTTATGCACTTGCCTAATGAAAAGATTTTGCTTTTCTCCAACACCACTTGTACTGTGATTTTCTCGGTCCATTACATACTTATTCCACACCAGTTTGTCCGGATATGACTGGATGAAACCAGAAATATCCGGTTATGTTTTGGCTAACTCAATCAGAAATATTGCTACAGCCTCTGGTTTTATGTTTCTGGATATTATCGATGGACTTTATTGTTTTGAATGTTTTTATCAGGAAACATTTAATTTTGTACCGTTGAAATACTAATTGGTTCATCATGGGAACAACAGCTCTACAGATTCGTATTTTCTAGGGAGAATTCTGGAGGAATTGTGGCAAACAAACATGATATTTCTGTTTGTATCGATGACATTTTATGCACTTGCCTAACGAAAACACTTTGTTTTTCTCCAAAACCATTTTACTGTGATTTTCTCGGTCCATTGCATACGAATTCCACACCAGTATGCTGGATATGAATGGATGAAACTGGAAATATCCGGTTGTGGTTTGGCTAACTCAATCCCAGATATTGCTACAGCCTCTGTGTTTGTGTTTTCCTGATAGTATCAACGGACTTTACTGTTTTGAATGTTTTTTCTCAGGGAACATTTAATTTTGTGCTTGGAAACATTAATTGGTTCCACATGGACACACAAGCTCTACACATTTGTATTTTCTAGGGAGAAAGCAAGAGAAACTGCGACAAACAATCATGATATTTCTGTTTGTATAGATGACATTTTATGCACTTGCCTAAAGAAAAGACTTTGCTTTTCTCCAAAACCATTTTTGCTGTGATTTTCTCGGTTCATTGCATACGAACTGCACACCACTTTGTCCGGATATGACTGGATGTAACCAGAAATATCCGGTTTTGTTTTTGCTAACTCAATCTGAAAAATTGCTACAGCCTCTGTGTTTGTGTATTCCTGATATTATCCATGGACTTTGTTGTTTTGAATGTTTTTTATCAGGGAACATTTAATTTTGTGCTTGGAAACATTAATTGGTTCCACATGGACACACAAGCTCTACACATTTGTATTTTCTAGGGAGAAAGCAAGAGAAACTGCGACAAACAATCATGATATTTCTTTTTGTATAGATGACATTTTATGCACTTGCCTAACCAAAACACTTTGCTTTTCTCCAAAACCATTTTTACTGTGATTTTCTCGGTCCATTGCATACGAATTCCACACCAGTATGCTGGATATGAATGGATGAAACTGGAAATATCCGGTTGTGTTTTGGCTAACTCCATCCCAGATATTGCTACAGCCTCTGTGTTTGTGTTTTCAGGATAGTATCAACGGACTTTACTGTTTTGAATGTTTTTTATCAGGGAACATTTTATTTTGAACTTGGAAACACTAGTTAGTTCCACATGGAGACACCAGCTCTACACATTCGAATTTTCTAGGGAGAAATCTGGAGGAACTGCGGCAAACAAACATGACATTTCTGTTTGTATAGATGACGTTTTATGCACTTGCCTAATGAAAAGAATTTGCTTTTCTCCAAAACCATTTTTACTCTGATTTTCTCAAAACATTGCATACGAATTCCACACCATTTTGTCCGGATATGACTGGATCAAAGGGGAAATATCCATTTTGTTTTGGCTAACTCAATCCCAAATATTGCGACAGCCTCTGTGTTTGTGTTTTCTGGATATTATCGAAGGACTTTATTGTTTTGAATGTTTTTTTATCAGGGAACATTTAATTTTGTACTGGGAAACTCTAATTGGTTCCACATGGAGACACCAGCTCTACACATACGTATTTTCTAGGAGAAAGCTGGAAGAACTGCGACAAAGAAACATGATATTTCTGTTTGTATACATGACATTTTGTGCACTTGTCTAACGAAAAGACTTTGCTTTATTCCAAAACCATTTTTGCTATGATTTGCTTGGTCTATTGCATACAAATTCCACAGCACTTTGTTCGGATATGACTGGATGAAACCGGAAATATCCGGTTTTGTTTTGGCTAACTCAATCCCAGATATTGCCACAGCCCCTGTGTTTGTGTTTTCTAGATATTATCAATGGTCATTATTGTTTTGAATTTTTTTTTAATCAGGGAGCATTTAATTTTGTACTGGGAAACAATCACTGTTTCCATATGCAGAAACCAGTTTTTCCTATTCCAGTATTCTAGGGCAAAAACTAGAGGAACTGCGGCAAGCAAACATGATATTTCTGTTTGTATACATGACATTTTATGCACTTGCCTAAAAAAAGACTTTGCTTTTCTCCAAAATCATTTTTACTGTGATTTGCTTGGTCTATTGCATACAAATTCCACACCACTTTGTCCAGATATGACTGGATGCAACCGGAAATATCCGGTTTTGTTTTGGCTAACTCAATCCCAGATATTGCCACAGCCCCTGTGTTTGTGTTTTCTGGATATTATCAATAGTCATTATTGTTTTGAACATTTTTTTAAATCACGGAACATTTAAATTTGTACTGGGAAACAATCACTGGTTCCACATGCAGAAACCAGTTCTTCCTATTTGTGTATTTTAGGGAGAAAACTAGAGGAACTCCGGCAAACAAACATGATATTTCTGTTTGTATACATGACATTTTATGCACTTTCCTAATGAAAAGACTTTGCTTTTCTCCAAAACCATTTTATACTATGATTTTCTATGTCCATTGCATAGGAATTCCACAGCACTTTGTTCCAATATGACTGGATGAAACCGGAAATATCCGGTTTTGTTTTGGCTAACTCAATCCCAGATTGCCACAGCCTCTGTGTTTGTGTTTTCTGGATATTATCAATGGTCATTATTGTTTTGAAAGTTTTTTTTTCTCAGGGAACATTTAATTTAGTAATGGGAAACACTCAGTGGTTCCACATGGAGACAACAGCTCTACACATTCATATTTTCCAGGAGAAAGCTAGAGGAACTGCGGCAAACAAACATGATATTTCTGTTTGTATACATGACATTTTATGCACTTGCCTAAAGAAAGGACTTTGCTTTTCTCCAAAACCATTGTTACTGTGATTTGCTTGGTCTATTGCATACAAATTCCACACCACTTTGTCCGGATATGACTGCATGAAACCGGAAATATCGGGTTTTGTTTTGGCTAACTCAATCCCAGATTGCCACAGCCTCTGTGTTTGTGTTTTCTGGATATTATCAATGGTCATTATTATTTTGATTATTTTTTATCAGGGAACATTTAATTTTGTACTGGGAAACTCTAATTGGTTCCACATGGAGACACCAGCTCTACACATTCGTATTTTCTAAGCGAGAAACTAGAGGAACTGCGGCAACAAACATGATATTTCTGTTTGTATAGATGGCATTTTATGCACTTGCCTAACGAAAAGACTTTGCTTTTCTCCAAAACCATTTTTACTAGGATTTGCTTAGTCTATTGCATACAAATTCCACACCACTTTGTCCGGATATGACTGCATGAAACCGGAAATATCCAGTTTTGTTTTGGCTAACTCAATCCCAGATTGCCACAGCCTCTGTGTTTGTGTTTTCTAGATATTATCAATGGTCATTATTGTTTTGAAAGTTTTTTTCTAATCAAGGATCATTTAATTGTGTACTGGGAAACACTCAGTGGTTAAAAAATGGAGACACCAGCTCTGCATATTCGTATTTTCTAAGCGAGAAAGCTAGAGGAACTGCGGCAGACAAACATGATATTTCTGTTTGTATACATGACATTTTATGCACTTGCCTAAAGAAAGGACTTTGCTTTTCTCCAAAACCATTTTTACTATGATTTGCTTGGTCTCTTGCATACAAATTCCACACCACTTTGTCCGGATATGACTGCATGAAACCGGAAATATCCGGTTTTGTTTTGGCTAACTCAATCCCAGATTGCCACAGCCTCTGTGTTTGTGTTTTCTGGATCTTATCAATGGTCATTATTGTTTTGATTTTTTTTTATCAGGGAACATTTAATTTTGTACTGGGAAACTCTAATTGGTTCCACATGGAGACACCAGCTCTACACATTCGTATTTTCTAAGCGAGAAACTAGAGGAACTGCGGCAAACAAACATGATATTTCTGTTTGTATAGATGGCATTTTATGCACTTGCCTAACGAAAAGACTTTGCTTTTCTCCAAAACCATTGTTACTATGATTTCCTTGGTGTATTGCATACAAATTCCACACCACTTTGTCCGGATATGACTGCATGAAACCGGAAATATCCAGTTTTGTTTTGGCTAACTCAATCCCAGATTGCCACAGCCTCTGTGTTTGTGTTTTCTAGATATTATCAATGGTCATTATTATTTTGATAGTTTTTTTCTAATCAAGGATCATTTAATTTTGTACTGGGAAACACTCAGTGGTTAAAAAACGGAGACACCAGCTCTGCATATTCGTATTTTCTAAGCGAGAAAGCTAGAGGAACTGCGGCAGACAAACATGATATTTCTGTTTGTATACATGACATTTTATGCACTTGACTATCGAAAAGACTTTGCTTTTCTCCAAAACCATTGTTACTATGATTTGCTTGGTCTATTGCATACAAATTCCACACCACTTTGTCCGGATATGACTGCATGAAACCGGAAATATCCGGTTTTGTTTTGGCTAACTCAATCCCAGATATTACTACAGCCCCTGTGTTTATGTTTTCTGGATATTATCAATGGTCATTATTGTTTTGAAAGTTTTTTTTTAATCAAGGATCATTTAATTTTGTACTGGGAAACACTCAGTGGTTCCAAATGGAGACACCAGCTCTGCATATTCGTATTTTCTAAGCGAGAAAGCTAGAGGAACTGCAGCAAACAAACATGATATTTCTGTTTGTATAGATGCCATTTTATGCACTTGCCTAACGAAAGACTTTGCTTTTCTCCAAAACCATTTTTACTGTCATTTTCTCAGTCCATTGCATATGAATTCCACAGCACTTTGTCCCGATATGACTGGATGAAACCAGAAATATTCGGTTTTGTTTTGGCTAACTCAATCCCAGATATTGCCACAGCCCCTGTATTTGTGTTTTCTGGATACTTTCGAAGGACTTTATTGTTTTGAATTTTTTTTCTTATCAGGGAACATTTAATTTTATACTGGGAAACTCTAATTGGTTCCACATGGAGACACCAGCTATACACATCCGTATTTTCTAAGCGAGAAACTAGAGGAACTGCGGCAAACAAACATGATATTTCTGTTTGTATAGATGGAATTTTATGCACTTGCCTAACGAAAAGACTTTGCTTTTCTCCAAAACCATTGTTACTATGATTTCCTTGGTGTATTGCATACAAATTCCACACCACTTTGTCCGGATATGACTGCATGAAACCGGAAATATCCAGTTTTGTTTTTGCTAACTCAATCCCAGATTGCCACAGCCTCTGTGTTTGTGTTTTCTAGATATTATCAATGGTCATTATTATTTTGAAAGTTTTTTTCTAATCAAGGATCATTTAATTTTGTACTGGGAAACACTCAGTGGTTAAAAAACGGAGACACCAGCTCTGCATATTCGTATTTTCTAAGCGAGAAAGCTAGAGGAACTGCGGCAGACAAACATGATATTTCTGTTTGTATACATGACATTTTATGCACTTGACTATCGAAAAGACTTTGCTTTTCTCCAAAACCATTGTTACTATGATTTGCTTGGTCTATTGCATACAAATTCCACACCACTTTGTCCGGATATGACTGCATGAAACCGGAAATATCCGGTTTTGTTTTGGCTAACTCAATCCCAGATATTACTACAGCCCCTGTGTTTATGTTTTCTGGATATTATCAACGGTCATTATTGTTTTGAAAGTTTTTTTTTTAATCAAGGATCATTTAATTTTGTACTGGGAAACACTCAGTGGTTCCAAATGGAGACACCAGCTCTGCATATTCGTATTTTCTAAGCGAGAAATCTAGAGGAACTGCAGCAAACAAACATGATATTTCTGTTTGTATAGATGCCATTTTATGCACTTGCCTAACGAAAGACTTTGCTTTTCTCCAAAACCATTTTTACTGTCATTTTCTCAGTCCATTGCATATGAATTCCACAGCACTTTGTCCCGATATGACTGGATGAAACCAGAAATATTCGGTTTTGTTTTGGCTAACTCAATCCCAGATATTGCCACAGCCCCTGTATTTGTGTTTTCTGGATACTTTCGAAGGACTTTATTGTTTTGAATTTTTTTTCTTATCAGGGAACATTTAATTTTATACTGGGAAACTCTAATTGGTTCCACATGGAGACACCAGCTCTACACATCCGTATTTTCCAGGAGAAAGCTAGAGTTACTGCGGCAAACAAACATGATATTTCTGTTTGTATAGATGGCATTTTATGCACTTGTCTAACGAAAAGACTTTGCTTTTCTCCATAACCTTTTTCACTGTGATTTTCTTGGTCTATTGTATACAAATTCCACATAACTTTGTCCGGATATGACTGGGTGATAGGGGAAATATCCGGTTGTGTTTTGGCAAATGGTCATTATTGTTTGAAAGTTTTTTTTATTTATAGGAAATATTGGATTTTGTACTGGGAAACACTCACTGGATACACATGGAGAAACCAGCTCTACACATTCGTATTTTCTAGCAAGAAATCTAGAGGAACTACAGCAAAGAAACCTGATATTTCTGTTTGTATACATGACATTTTATGCACTTGCCTAACGAAAAGAATATGCCTTTATCCAAAAGCATTTTTGCTGTGGTTTTCTCGGTCCATTGCATACGAATTCCACACCAATTTGTTCGGATATGACTGCATGAAACCGGAAATATCCAATTGTGTTTTGGCTAACTCAATCCCAGATATTTTCACAGATCCTGGGTCTGTGTTTAGCGGATATCATCGAAGGACTTTATTGTTTTGAAAATTTTTCTTATCAGGGAACATTTAATTTTGTACTGGGAAACTCTAATTGGTTCCACATGGATACACCAGCTCTACACATTCGCATTTTCTGGGAGAAAGCTACAGGAACTGCGGCAAACAAACATGATATTTCTGTTTGTATACATGACATTTTATGCACTTGTCTAACGAAAGGACTTTGCTTTTCTCCAAAACCATTTTTACTATGATTTGCTTGGTCTATTGCATACAAATTCCACACCACTTTGTCCAGATATGACTGCTTGAAACCGGAAATATCCGGTTTTGTTTTGGCTAACTCAATCCCAGATGTTGCCACAGCCCCTGTGTTTGTGTTTTCTGGATATTATCAATGGTCATTATTGTTTTGAACGTTTTTTTTTTTAATCAGGGAGCATTTAATTTTGTACTGGGAAACAATCACTGGTTCCACATGCAGAAACCAGTTCTTCCTATTCTTTTATTCTAGCGAGAAAACTAGAGGAACTGCAGCAAACATACATGATATTTCTGTTTGTATACATGACATTTTATGCACTTGTCTAACGAAAAGACTTTGCTTTTCTCCAAAACCATTTTTGCCGTGATTTTGTCTGTCCATTGCATACGAATCCCACACCACTTTGTCTGGATATGACTGGAAGAAACTGGAAATATCCGCTTATGTTTTGGCTAACTCAATCCCAGATATTGACACAGCCCCTGTGCTTGTGTTTTCTGCCTATTACCGAAGGACATTATTGTTTTGAATCTTTTTTTTTTATCAGGGAACATTTAATTTTGTACTGGGAAACTAATTGGTTCCACATTAAGACGCCGGCTCTAAACATTCACATTTTCTAGGAGAAAGCTACAGGAACTGCGGCAAACAAACATGATATTTTTGTTTGTATACATGACAATTTATGCACCTGCCTAATGAAAAGACTTTGCTTTTCTCCAAAACCACGTTCACTGTAATTCTCTCAGTTGATTGCATACGAATTGCAGACCACTTTGTATGGATATGACTGGATGAAAGGGGAAATATCCGCTTGTGTTTTGGCTAACTCAATCCCAGATATTGCCACAGCCTCAGTGTTTGTGTTTTCTGGATGTTATCGAAGGACATTATTGTTTTGAGAGTTTTTTTTTTTTAATCTGGGAATATTTAATTTTGTACTGGGAAACTCTAATTCGTTCTAAAGGGAGACACCTGCTCTACACATTTGTATCTTCTAGGAGAAAGTTAGAGGAACTGCGGCAAACAATCATGATATTTCAGTTTGTATAGATGGCATTTTATGCACTTGCCCAACGAAAGGACTTTGCTTTTCTCCGAAACCATTTTTACTGTGACTTTGTCTATCCATTGCATACGAATTCCAGACCAATTTGTCCGGATAAGACTGGATGAAAGGGGAAATATCCGGTTTTGTTTTGGCTAAATGAATCTAGATATTGCCACAGCCCCTGTGTAGTGTTTTCTGGATATTATCTAGGAGTTTCTTGTTTTGAATGTTTATTATCAGGGAACATTTAATTTTGTACTGGGAAACTCTAATTGGTTCCACTTGGAGACACCGGCTCTACACATTCGTATTTTCTAGGAGAAAGCTAGAGGAACTGCGGCAAACAAACATGATATTTCTGTTTGTATACATGACATTTTAGGCACCTGCCTGACGAAAACACTTTGCTTTTCTCCAATAACAGTTTCACCGTAATTTCCCAGTCCATTGCATACGAATTCCACAGCACTTTGTGTGGATATGACTGGATGAAACCGAAAATATCCGTTTTTTTTTTTTTTTTTTGCTAACTCAATCCCAAAATGCCAAAGCACCTGTGTTTGTGTTTTCTGGATATTATCAATGGTCACTACAGTTTTGAAAGTTTTTCTTTATCAGGGAACATTTAATTTTATACTGGGAAATACTCACTGTTTCCACTTGCAGAAATCAGCTCTACACTTTCGTATTTTCTAGGGAGAAAGGTTGAGGAACTGCGACAAACAAACATGATATTTCTGTTTGTATAGATGGCATTTTATGCACTTCCCTAAGGAAAAGTCTTTGCTTTTTTTAAAACCATTTTCACTGTAATTTTCTCAGTCCCTTCCATACGAATTCCACACAACTTTTTCCTTATATGTCTGGATGAAACCGGAAATATCTGGTTTTGTTTTAGCTAACTCTACCCAGATATTGCCACAGCCCCTGTGTTTGTGTTTGCTGGATATTATCAATGAACATTATTGTTTTGAAAGGTTTTTTTTTTATCAGGGAACATTTAAATTTGTACTGGGAAACACTCAGTGGTTCCACATGGAGAAAACAGCTCTAAACTTTCGTATTTTCTACGGAGAAAGCTAGAGGAACTGCGGCAAACAGTCAGGATATTTCGGTTTGTATAGATGGCATTTTTTGCACTTGCCAAACTAAAAGCGTTTGCTTTTCTCCAAAAACATTTTTACTGTGACTTTTGTCAGTCCATTGCATACGAATTGCACTCCACTTTGTCAGGATATGACTGGATGAAACCTGAAATATCCGGTATTGGTTTGGCCATTGAATCCCAGATATTGCCAGATCCTGTATTTGTGTTTTCTGGATATTATCATTGGACATTATTGTTTTGAAAGTTTTTTTTTTTTTTAACCAGGGAACATTTAATTTTGTACTGGGAAACACTCACTGGTTCCACATGAAGAAACCAGCTCTACGATTCGTATTTTCTGGGCAGAAATCTAAAGGAACTGCGGCAAACAATCATGATATTTTCCTGAGTATTTCCCAGAACAAAATTAAATGTTCCCTGATGAAAAAAAAACTTTCAAAACAATAATGACCATTGATAATATCCAGAAAACACAAACACAGAGGCTGTGGCAATCTGGGATTGAGTTAGCCAAAACAAAACCGGATATTTCCGGATTCATGCAGTCATATCCGAACAAAGTGGTGTGGAATTTGTATGCAATAGACCAAGCAAATCATAGTAAAAATGGTTTTGGAGAAAAGCAAAGTCCTTTCTTTAGGAAAGTGCATAAAATATCATGTATACAAACAGAAATATCATGTTTGTTTGCCGCAGTTCTTCTAGCTTTCTCCTAGAAAATACGAATGTGTAGAGCTGGTGTCTCCATGGGGAACCACTGAGTGTTTCACATTATAAAATTAAGTGTTCCCTGAGAAAATAAAAACTTTCAAAACAATAATGACCAATGATAATATCCAGAAAACACAAACACAGAGGCTCTGGCAATCTGGGATTCAGTTAGCCAAAACAAAACCGGATATTTCCGGTTTCATCCTGTCATATTGGGACAAAGTGCTGTGGAATTCCTATGCAATGGACATAGAAAATCATAGTATAAAATGGTTTTGGAGAAAAGCAAAGTCTTTTCATTAGGAAAGTGCATAAAATGTCATGTATACAAACAGAAATATCATGTTTGTTGCTGGAGTTCCTCTAGTTTTCTCCCTAGATTACACGAATAGGAAGAACTGGTTTTTGCATGTGGAACCAGTGATTGTTTCCCAGTACAAATTTAAATGATCCGTTATTAAAAAAAAACGTTCAAAACAATAATGACCATTGATAATATACATAAAACACAAACACAGTGGCTGTGGCAATATCTGGGATTGAGTTAGCCAAAACAAAACCGGATATTTCCGGTTTCATCCAGTCATATCCGGACAAAGTGGTGTGGAATTTGTATGCAATAGACCAAGCAAATCACAGTAAAAATGATTTTGGAGAAAAGCAAAGTCTTTTCGTTAGACAAGTGCATAAAATGTCATGTATACAAACAGAAATATCAGGTTTGTCTGCCGCAGTTCCTCTAGTTTCTCACTTAGAAAATACGAATGTGTAGAGCTGATGTCTCTATGTGGAACCACTGTGTATTTCCCAGAACAAAATTAAATGTTCCCTGATAAAAAAAAAACCTTTCAAAACAATAAAGTTCTTCGATAATATCCAGAAAACACAAATACAGGGGCTGTGGCAATATCTGGGATTGAGTTAGCCAAAACAAAACCGGATATTTCCGGTTTCATGCAGTCATATCCGGACAAAGTGGTGTGGAATTTGTATGCAATAGACCAAGCAAATCATAGTAAAAATGGTTTTGGAGAAAAGCAAAGTCTTTTCATTAGGCAAGTGCATAAAATGCCATCTATACAAACAGAAATATCGTGTTTGTTTGCCGCAGTTCCTCTAGCTTTCTCCTGGAAAATATGAATGTGTAGAGCTGTTGTCTCCATGGGGAACCACTGAGTGTTTCCCATTACAAAATTAAATGTTCCCTGAGAAAAAAAAAATTTCAAAAAAATAATGACCATTGATAATATCCAGAAAAGACAAACACAGAGGCTGTGGCAATCTGGGATTGAGTTAGCCAAAACAAAAGCGGATATTTGCCCTTTCATCCAGTCATATCTGGACAAAATGGTGTGGAATTCGTATACAATGGACTCGGAGAATTACAGTAAAAATGGTTTTGGAGAAAAGCAAAGCCATTTCATTAGGCAGGTGCATAAAATGTCATGTATACAAACAGAAATATCATGTTTGTTTGACGCAGTTCCTCTAGTTTTCTCCCCAGAATACACGAATAGGAAGAACTGGTTTCTCCATGTGGAACCAGTGATTGTTTCCCAGTACAAAATTAAATGTTCCCTGATGAAAAAAAAAAAAACTTTCAAAACAATAATGACCATTGATTATATCCAGAAAACACAAACACAGAGGCTGTGGCAATCTGGGATTGAGTTAGCCAAAACAAAACCGGATATTTCCGGTTTCATGCAGTCATATCCGGACAAGTGTTGTGGAATTTGTATGCAATAGACCAAGCAAATCATAGTAAAAATGGTTTTGGAGAAAAGCAAAGTCTTTTCGTTAGGCAAGGGCATAAAATGTCATGTACACAAACAGAAATATCATGTTTGTTTGCCGCAGTTCCTCTAGTTTCTCGATTAGAAAATATGAATGTGTAGAGCTGATGTCTCCATGTGGAACCACTGAGTGTTTCCCAGTACAAAATTAAATGCTCCCTGATAAAAAAAAAACTTTCAAAACAATAATGACCATTGATAATATCCAGAAAACACAAACACAGAGGCTGTGGCAATCTGGGATTGAGTTAGCCAAAACAAAACCGGATATTTCCGGTTGCATCCAGTCATATCCGGAAAAAGTGGTGTGGAATTTGTATGCAATAGACCAAGCAAATCACAGTAAAAGTGATTTTGGAGCAAAGCAAAGTCTTTTCGTTAGACAAGTGCATAAAATATCATGTATACAAACAGAAATATCATGTTTGCTTGCCACATTTCCTCTAGCTTTCTCCTAGAAAATACGAATGTGTAGAGCTGGTGTCTCCATGTGGAACCAATTAGAGTTTCCCAGTACAAAATTAAATGTTCCCTGATATAAAAACATTCAAAACAATAAAGTCCTTCGATAATATTCAGAAAACACAAACACAGAGGCTGTCGCAATATCTGGGATTGAGTTAGCCAAAACAAAATGGATATTTCCCCTTTCATCCAGTCATATCCGGACAAAATGGTGTGGAATTCATATACAATGGACTGGGAGAATTACAGTGAAAATGGTTTTGGAGAAAAGCAAAGCCATTTCATTATGCAGGTGCACAAAATGTCATGTATACAAATAGAAATATCATGTTTGTTTGCTGCAGTTCCTCTAGCATTCTCCGTAGAAAATACAAATGTTTAGAGTTCGTATCTCCATGTGGAACCACTGAGTGTTTCCCAGTTTAAAATGAAATGCTCCCTGATTAAGAAAGTTTCAAAACAATAAAGTTCTTCGATAATATCCAGAAAACACAAATACAGGGGCTGTGGCAATATCTGAGATTGAGTAAGCGAAAACAAAAACGGATATTTCCGGTTTCATGCAGTCATATCCGGACAAAGTGGTGTGGAATTTGTATGCAATAGACCAAGCAAATCATAGTAAAAATGGTTTTGGAGAAAAGCAAAGTCCTTTCCTTAGGCAAGTGCATAAAATGTCATGTATACAAACAGAAATATCATGTTTGTTTACCGCAGTTCCTCTAAATTTCTCCCTAAAATACACGAATAGGAAGAACTGGTTTCTGCATGTGGAACCAGTGATTGTTTCCCAGTACAAAATTAAATGCTCCCTGATTAAAAAAAAACGTTCAAAACAATAATGACCATTGATAGTATCCAGAAAACACAAACACAGGGGCTGTGGCAATATCTGGGATTGAGTTAGCCAAAAGAAAACCGGATATTTCCGGTTTCATGCAGTCATATCCGGACAAAGTGGTGTGGAATTTGTATGCAATAGACCAAGCAAATCATAGTAAAAATGGTTTTGGAGAAAAGCAAAGTCTTTTCGTTAGGCAAGTGCATAAAATGTCATGTATACAAACAGAAACATCATGTTTGTTTGCCGCAGTTCCTCTAGTTTCTCGCTTAGAAAATACGAATGTGTAGAGCTGATGTCTCCATGTGGAACCACTGAGTGTTTCCCAGTACAAAATTAAATGTTCCCTGATGAAAAAAGAACTTTCAAAACAATAATGACCATTGATAATATCCAGAAAACACAAACACAGAGGCTGTGGCAATCTGGGATTGAGTTAGCCAAAACAAAACTGGATATTTTCGGTTTCATGCAGTCATATCCGGACAAGTGGTGTGGAATTTGTATGCAATAGACCAAGCAAATCATAGTAAAAATGGTTTTGGAGAAAAGCAAAGTCTTTTCATTAGGAAAGTGCATAAAATGTCATGTATACAAACAGAAATATCATGTTTGTTTGCAGCAGTTCCTCTAGTTTTCTCCCTAGAATACACGAATAGGAAGAACTGGTTTCTGCATGTGGAACCAGTGATTGTTTACCAGTACAAATTTAAATGATCCGTGATTAAAAAAAAACGTTCAAAACAATAATGACCATTGATAATATCAAGAAAACACAAACACAGGGGCTGTGGCAATATCTGGGATTGAGTTAGCCAAAAAAAAAAAAACCGGAGATTTCCGGTTGCATACAGTCATATCCGGACAAAGTGGTGTGTAATTTGTATGCAATAGACCAAGCAAATCACAGTAAAAGTGATTTTGGAGCAAAGCAAAGTCTTTTTTTAGGCAAGTGCAAAAAATGTCATGTATACAAACAGAAATATCATGTTTCTTTGTCGCAGTTCTTCCAGCTTTCTCCTAGAAAATACGAATGTGTAGAGCTGGTGTCTCCATGTGGAACCAATTAGAGTTTCCCAGTACAAAATTAAATGTTCCCTGATAAAAAAACATTCAAAACAATAAAGTCCTTCGATAATATCCAGAAAACACAAACACAGAGACTGTCACAATATCTAGGATTGAGTTAGCCAAAACAAAAGCGGATATTTGCAATTCATCCAGTCATATCTGGACAAAATGGTGTGGAATTCCTATACAATGGACTGGGAGAATTACAGTAAAAATGGTTTTGGAGAAAAGCAAAGCCATTTCATTAAGCAGGTGCATAAAATGTCATGTATACAAACAGAAATATCATGTTTGTTTGCTGCAGTTCCTCTAGCATTCTCCATAGAAAATACAAATGTTTAGAGTTGGTTTCTCCATGTGGAACCACTGAGTGTTTCCCAGTACAAAATTAAATGCTCCCTGATTAAAAAAGTTTCAAAACAATAAAGTTCTTTGATAATATCCAGAAAACACAAATACAGGGGCTGTGGCAATATCTGGGATTCAGTAAGCCAAAACAAATCCGGATATTTCCGGTTTCATGCAGTCATATCCGGACAAAGTGGTGTGGAATTTGTATGCAATAGACCAAGCAAATCATAGTAACAATGGTTTTGGAGAAAAGCAAAGTCCTTTCTTTAGGCAAGTGCATAAAATGTCATGTATACAAACAGAAATATCATGTTTGTTTGCCGCAGTTCCTCTAGTTTCTCGCTTAGAAAATACGAATGTGTAGAGCTGATGTCTCCATGTGGAACCAGTGATTATTTCCCAGTACAAAATTCAATGCTCCCGGATTAAAAAAAAAAAAACTTTCAAAACAATAATGGCCATTGATAATATCCAGAAAACCCAAACACAGGGGCTGTGGCAATATCTGCGATTCAGTTAGCCAAAACAAAACCAGATATTTCCAGTTTCATGCAGTCATATCCGGACAAAGTGGTGTGGAATTTGTATGCAATAGACCAAGCAAATCATAGTAAAAATGGTTTTGGAGAAAAGCAAAGTCATTTCGTTAGGCAAGTGCAAAAATTGTCATGTATACAAACAGAAATATCATGTTTCTTTGCCGATTTCCTCTAGCTTTCTCGCTAGAACATACGAATGTGTAGAGCGGGTGTCTCCATGTGGAACCACTGAGTGTTTCCCAGTACAAAATTAAATGTTCCCTGATAAAAAAAGTTTCAAAATAATAAAGTCCTTTGATAATATCCAGAAAACACAAACACAGGGGCTGTGGCAATATCTGGGATTGAGTTAGCCAAAACAAAACCGGATATTTCCGGTTTCATGCAGTCATATCCGGACAAAGTGGTGTGGAATTTGTATGCAATAGACCAAGCAAATCATAGTAATAATGGTTTTGGAGAAAAGCAAAGTCTTTTCGTTAGGCAAGTGCATAAAATACCATCTATACAAACAGAAATATCATGTTTGTCTGCCGCAGTTCCTCTAGTTTCTCACTTAAAAAATACGAAATGTAGAGCTGATGTCTCCATGTGGAACCACTGAGTATTTCCCAGAACAAAATTAAATGTTCCCTGATGAAAAAAAAACTTTCAAAACAATAATGACCATTGATAATATCCAGAAAACACAAACACAGAGGCTGTGGCAATCTGGGATTGAGTTAGCCAAAACAAAACCAGATATTTCCAGTTTCATGCAGTCATATTCGGACAAAGTGGTGTGGAATTTTTACGCAATAGACCAAGCAAATCATAGTAAAAATGGTTTTGGAGAAAAGCAAAGTCTTTTCGTTAGGCAAGTGCATAAAATGTCATGTATACAACCAGAAATATCATGTTTGTTTGCCGCAGTTCCTCTAGCTTTCTCCTGGAAAATACGAATGTGTAGAGCTGATGTCTCCATGTGGAACCACTGAGTGTTCCCCAGTACAAAATTAAATGTTCCGTGATAAAAAAAGACTTTCAAAACAATAATGACCATTGATAATATCCAGAAAACACAAACACAGAGGCTCTGGCAATCTGGGATTCAGTTAGCCAAAACAAAACCGGATATTTCCGGTTTCATCCAGTCATATTGGGACAAAGTGCTGTGGAATTCCTATGCAATGGACATAGAAAATCATAGTATAAAATTGTTTTGGAGAAAAGCAAAGTCTTTTCATTAGGAAAGTGCATAAAATGTCATGTATACAAACAGAAATATCATGTTTGTTTGCCGCAGTTCCTCTAGTTTTCTCCCTAGAAAACACGAATAGGAAAAACTGGTTTCTGCATGTGGAACCAGTGATTGTTTACCAGTACAAATTTAAATGATCCGTGATTAAAAAAAAAACATCGTTCAAAACAATAATGACCATTGATAATATCCAGAAAACACAAACACAGGGGCTGTGGCAATATCTGGGATTGAGTTAGCCAAAACAAAACCAGATATTTCCGGTTGCATCCAGTCATATCCGGAAAAAGTGGTGTGGAATTTGTATGCAATAGACCAAGCAAATCACAGTAAAAGTGATTTTGGAGCAAAGCAAAGTCTTTTTATTAGGCAAGTGCATAAAATGTCATGTATACAAACAGAAATATCATGTTTGCTTACCGCAGTTCCTCTAGCTTTCTCCTAGAAAATACGAATGTGTAGAGCTGGTGTCTCCATGTGGAACCAATTAGAGTTTCCCAGTACAAGATTAAATGTTCCCTGATTAAAAAAAAACATTCAAAACAATAAAGTCCTTCGATAATTTCCAGAAAACACAAACACAGAAGCAGTCACAATATCTAGGATTGAGTTAGCCAAAACAAAAGCGGATATTTGCCCTTTCATCCAGTCATATCTGGACAAAATGGTGTGGAATTTGTATACAATGGACTGGGAGAATTACAGAAAAATGGTTTTGGAGAAAAGCAAAGCCATTTCATTAGGCAGGTGGATAAAATGTCATGTATACAAACAGAAATATCATGTTTGTTTGCTGCAGTTCCTCTAGAATTCTCCGTAGAAAATACAAATGTTTAGAGTTGGTTTCTGCATGTGGAACCAGTGATTGTTTCCCAGTACAAAATTAAATGCTCCCTGATTAAAAAAAAAAAAAGGTTCCAAACAATAACGACCATTGATAATATCCAGAAAACACAAACACAGGGGCTGTGGCAATATCTGGGATTGAGTTAGCCAAAACAAAACCGGATATTTCCGGTTTCATGCAGTCATATCTGGACAAAGTGGTATGGAATTTGTATGCAATAGACCAAGCAAATCATAGTAAAAATGGTTTTGGAGAAAAGCAAAGTCCTTTCTTTAGGCAAGTGCATAAAATGTCATGTATAAAAACAGAAATATCATATTTGTTTGCCGAGTTCCTCTAGGTATCTCACTAGAAAATACGAATGTGTAGAGCTGGTGTCTCCATATGGAACCACTGAGTGTTTCCCAGTACAAAATTAAATGTTCCCTGATGAAAAGTAAAACTCAAAACAATAATGAACATTGATAATATCCAGAAAACACAAACAAAGAGGCTGTGGCAATCTGGGATTGAGTTAGCCAAAACAAAATCGGATTTCCGATTTCATGCAGTCATATCCGGACAAGTGGTTTGGAATTTGTATGCAATAGACCAAGCAAATCATAGTAAAAATGGTTTTGGAGAAAAGCAAAGTCCTTTCTTTAGGAAAGTGCATAAAATATCATGTATACAAACAGAAATATCATGTTTGTTTGCCGCAGTTCCTCTAGTTTCTCGCTTAGAAAATACGAATGTGTAGAGCTGATGTCTCCATGTGGAACCACTGAGTGTTCCCCAGTACAAAATTAAATGTTCCGTGATAAAAAAAGACTTTCAAAACAATAATGACCATTGATAATATCCAGAAAACACAAACACAGAGGCTCTGGCAATCTGGGATTCAGTTAGCCAAAACAAAACCGGATATTTCCGGTTTCATCCAGTCATATTGGGACAAAGTGCTGTGGAATTCCTATGCAATGGACATAGAAAATCATAGTATAAAATTGTTTTGGAGAAAAGCAAAGTCTTTTCATTAGGAAAGTGCATAAAATGGCATGTATACAAACAGAAATACCATGTTTGTTGCCGGAGTTCCTCTAGTTTTCTCCCTATAATACACGAATAGGAAGAACTTGTTTCTGCATGTGGAACCAGTGATTCTTTACCAGTACAAATTTAAATGATCCGTGATTAAAAAAAAAACGTTCAAAACAATAATGACCATTGATAATATCCAGAAAACACAAACACAGGGGCTGTGGCAATCTGGGATTGAGTTAGCCAAAACAAAACCGGATATTTCCGGTTTAATCCAGTCATATCCGGATAAAGTGGTGTGGAATTTGTATGCAATAGACCAAGCAAATCATAGTAAAAATGGTTTTGGAGAAAAGGAAAGTCCTTTCTTTAGGCAAGTGCATAAAATGTCATGTATACAAACAGAAATATCATGTTTGTTTGCCGCAGTTCCTCTAGTTTTCTCCCTAGAATACATGAATAGGAAGAGCTGGTTTCTGCATGTGGAACCAGTGATTGTTTACCAGTACAAAATTAAATGCTCCCTGATTAAAAAAAAGTTCAAAATAATAATGACCATTGATAATATCCAGAAAACACAAACACAGGGGCTGTGGCAATATCTGGGATTGAATTAGCCAAAACAAAACCGGATATTTCCGGTTTCATGCAGTCATATCCGGACAAAGTGGTGTGGGATTCGTATGCAATGGACAGACAAAATCACAGTAAAAATGGTTTTGGAGAAAAGCAAAGTCTTTTCGTTAGACAAGTGCATAAAATGCCATCTATACAAACAGAAATATCATGTTTGTTTGCCGCAGTTCCTCTAGCTTTTTCGCTAGAAAATACGAATGTGTAGAGCTGGTGTCCCCATGTGGAACCAATTAGAGTTTCCCAGTACAAAATTAAATGTTCCCTGATGAAAAAAAAATACTTTCAAAACAATAATGACCATTGATAATATCCAGAAAACACAAACACAGGGGCTGTCGCAATATCTGGGATTGAGTTAGCCAAAACAGAACCGGATATTTCCGGTTTCATGCAGTCATATCCGGAAAAAGTGGTGTGGAATTCGTATGCAATGGACTGAGAGAATTACAGTACAAATGGTTTTGGAGAAAAGCAAAGTCCTTTCTTTAGGCAAGTGCATAAATTGTCATGTATACAAACAGAAATATCATGTTTGTTTGCTGCAGATCCTCTAGCAGTCTCCGTAGAAAATACAAATGTTTAGAGCTGGTTTCTCCATGTGGAACTACTGAGTGTTTCCCAGTACAAAATTAAATGTTCCCTGATTAAAAAAAAAGGTTCCAAACAATAATGACCATTGATAATATCCAGAAAACACAAACACAGGGGCTGTGGCAATATCTGGGATTGAGTTAGCCAAAAAAAAAAACCGGAGATTTCCGGTTTCATGCAGTCATATCCGGACAAAGTGGTGTGGAATTTGTATGCAATAGACCAAACAAATCATAGTAAAAATGGTTTTGGAGAAAAGCAAAGTCCTTTCTTCAGGCAAGTGCATAAAATGTCATGTATACAAACAGAAATATCATGTTTGTTTGCCGCAGTTCCTCTAGTTTTCTCCCTAGAATACATGAATAGGAAGAACTGGTTTCTGCATGTGGAACCAGTGATTGATTCCCAGTATAAAATTAAATGCTCCCTGATTAAAAAAAAAAAGGTTCCAAATCATCATGACCATTGATAATATCCAGAAAACACAAACACAGGGGCTGTGGCAATATCTGGGATTGAGTTAGCCAAAAGAAAACCGGATATTTCCGGTTTCATGCAGTCATATCCGGACAAAGTGGTATGGAATTTGTATGCAATAGACCAAGCAAATCATAGTAAAAATGGTTTTGGAGAAAAGCAAAGTCCTTTCTTCAGGCAAGTGCATAAAATGACATGTATACAAACAGAAATATCATGTTTGTTTGCCGAGTTCCTCTAGGTTTCTCGCTAGAAAATACGAATGTGTAGAGCAGGTGTCTCCATATGGAACCAGTGATTGTTTCCCAGTACAAAATTAAATGTTCCCTGATGAAAAGAAAATCTTTCAAAACAATAATGACCATTGATAATATCTAGAAAACACAAACAAAGAGGCTGTGGCAATCTGGGATTGAGTTAGCCAAAACAAAACCGGAGATTTCCGGTTTCATGCAGTCATATCCGGACAAGTGGTGTGGAATTTGTATGCAATAGACCAAGCAAATCATAGTAAAAATGGTTTTGGAGAAAAGCAAAGTCTTTTCGTTAGGCAAGGGCATAAAATGTCATGTATACAAACAGAAATATCATGTTTGTTTGCGGCAGTTCCTCTAGTTTCTCGCTTAGAAAATACGAATGTGTAGAGCTGATGTCTCCATGTGGAACCACTGAGTGTTTCCCAGTACAAAATTAAATGTTCCCTGATTAAAAAAAAAACAACTTTCAAAACAATAATGACCATTGATAATATCCAGAAAACACAAACACAGAGGCTGTGGCAATCTGGGATTGAGTTAGCCAAAACAAAACCGGATATTTCCGGTTTAATCCAGTCATATCCAGATAAAGTGGTGTGGAATTTGTATGCAATAGACCAAGCAAATCATAGTAAAAATGGTTTTGGAGAAAAACAAAGTCCTTTCTTCAGGCAAGTGCATAAAATGCCATCTATACAAACAGAAATATCATGTTTGTTTGCCGCAGTTCCTCTAGCTTTTTCGCTAGAAAATACGAATGTGTAGAGCTGGTGTCTCCATGTGGAACCAATTAGAATTTCCCAGTACAAAATTAAATGTTCCCTGATGAAAAAAAATACTTTCAAAACAGTAATGACCATTGATAATATCCAGATAACACAAACACAGGGGCTGTCGCAATATCTGGGATTGAGTTAGCCAAAACAGAACCGGATATTTCCGGTTTCATGCAGTCATATCCGGAAAAAGTGGTGTGGAATTCGTATGCAATGGACTGAGAGAATTACAGTACAAATGGTTTTGGAGAAAAGCAAAGTCCTTTCTTTAGGCAAGTGCATAAATTGTCATGTATACAAACAGAAATATCATGTTTGTTTGCTGCAGATCCTCTAGCAGTCTCCGTAGAAAATACAAATGTTTAGAACTGGTTTCTCCATGTGGAACTACTGAGTGTTTCCCAGTACAAAATTAAATGTTCCCTGATTAAAAAAAAAGGTTCCAAACAATAATGACCATTGATAATATCCAGAAAACACAAACACAGGGGCTGTGGCAATATCTGGGATTGAGTTAGCCAAAAAAAAAACCGGAGATTTCCGGTTTCATGCAGTCATATCCGGACAAAGTGGTGTGGAATTTGTATGCAATAGACCAAGCAAATCATAGTAAAAATGGTTTTGGAGAAAAGCAAAGTCCTTTCTTCAGGCAAGTGCATAAAATGTCATGTATACAAACAGAAATATCATGTTTGTTTGCCGCAGTTCCTCTAGTTTTCTCCCTAGAATACATGAATAGGAAGAACTGGTTTCTGCATGTGGAACCAGTGATTGATTCCCAGTATAAAATTAAATGCTCCCTGATTAAAAAAAAAAGGTTCCAAATCATCATGACCATTGATAATATCCAGAAAACACAAACACAGGGGCTGTGGCAATATCTGGGATTGAGTTAGCCAAAACAAAACCGGATATTTCCGGTTTCATGCAGTCATATCCGGACAAAGTGGTATGGAATTTGTATGCAATAGACCAAGCAAATCATAGTAAAAATGGTTTTGGAGAAAAGCAAAGTCCTTTCTTCAGGCAAGTGCATAAAATGACATGTATACAAACAGAAATATCATGTTTGTTTGCCGAGTTCCTCTAGGTTTCTCGCTAGAAAATACGAATGTGTAGAGCAGGTGTCTCCATATGGAACCAGTGATTGTTTCCCAGTACAAAATTAAATGTTCCCTGATGAAAAGAAAATCTTTCAAAACAATAATGACCATTGATAATATCTAGAAAACACAAACAAAGAGGCTGTGGCAATCTGGGATTGAGTTAGCCAAAACAAAACCGGAGATTTCCGGTTTCATGCAGTCATATCCGGACAAGTGGTGTGGAATTTGTATGCAATAGACCAAGCAAATCATAGTAAAAATGGTTTTGGAGAAAAGCAAAGTCTTTTCGTTAGGCAAGGGCATAAAATGTCATGTATACAAACAGAAATATCATGTTTGTTTGCGGCAGTTCCTCTAGTTTCTCGCTTAGAAAATACGAATGTGTAGAGCTGATGTCTCCATGTGGAACCACTGAGTGTTTCCCAGTACAAAATTAAATGTTCCCTTATTAAAAAAAAAAACAACTTTCAAAACAATAATGACCATTGATAATATCCAGAAAACACAAACACAGAGGCTGTGGCAATCTGGGATTGAGTTAGCCAAAACAAAACCGGATATTTCCGGTTTAATCCAGTCATATCCAGATAAAGTGGTGTGGAATTTGTATGCAATAGACCAAGCAAATCATAGTAAAACTGGTTTTGGAGAAAAGCAAAGTCCTTTCTTCAGGCAAGTGCATAAAATGCCATCTATACAAACAGAAATATCATGTTTTTCTGCCGCAGTTCCTCTAGTTTCTCACTTAGAAAATACGAATGTGTAGAGCTGATGTCTCCATGAGGAACCACTGAGTATTTCCCAGAACAAAATTAAATGTTCCCTGATGAAAAAAATACATTCCAAACAATAATGACCATTGATAATATCCAGAAAACACAAACACAGGGGCTGTGGCAATATCTGGGATTGAGTTAGCTAAAACAAAATCAGATATTTCCGGTTGCATCCAGTCATATGCGGACAAAGTGGTGTGGAATTTGTATGCAATAGACCAAGCAAATCACAGTAAAAGTGGTTTTGGAGCAAAGCAAAGTCTTTTTTTTAGGCAAGTGCATAAAATGTCATGTATACAAACAGAAATATCATGTTTGCTTGCCGCAGTTCCTCTAGCTTTCTCCTAGAAAATATGATTGTGTAGAGCTGGTGTCTCCATGCGGAACCAATTAGAGTTTCCCAGTACAAAATTAAATGTTCCCTGATTAAAAAAAAAACATTCAAAACAATAATGTCCTTCGATAATATCCAGAAAACACAAACACAGAGGCAGTCACAATATCTAGGGTTGAGTTAGCCAAAAGAAAAGCGGATATTTCCCCTTTCATCCAGTCATATCTGGACAAAATGGTGTGGAATTCGTATACAATGGACTGGGAGAATTACAGTAAAAATGATTTTGGAGAAAAGCAAAGCCATTTCATTAGGCAGGTGCATAAAATGTCATGTATACAAACAGAAATATCATGTTTGTTTGCTGCAGTTCCTCTAGCATTCTCTGTAGAAAATACAAATGTTTAGAGTTGGTTTCTCCATGTGGAACCACTGAGTGTTTCCCAGTACAAAATTAAATGCTCCCTGATTAAAAAAGTTTCAAAAAAATAAAGTTCTTCGATAATATCCAGAAAACACAAATACAGGGGCTGTGGCAATATCTGGGATTGAGTAAGCCAAAAGAAAACCGGATATTTCCGGTTTCATGCAGTCATATCCGGACAAAATGGTGTGGAATTCCTATGCAATAGACCAAGCAAATCATAGTAAAAATGGTTTTGGAGAAAAGCAAAGTCCTTTCTTTAGGCAAGTGCATAAAATGTCATGTATACAAACAGAAATATCATGTTTGTTTGCCGCAGTTCCTCTAGTTTTCTCCCTAGAATACATGAATAGGAAGAACTGGTTTCTGCATGTGGAACCAGTGATTGGTTCCCAGTATAAAATTAAATGCTCCCTGATTAAAAAAAAAAGGTTCCAAACCATCATGACAATTGATAATATCCAGAAAACACAAACACAGGGGCTGTGGCAATATCTGGGATTGAGTTAGCCAAAACAAAACCGGATATTTCCGGTTTCATGCAGTCATATCCGGACAAAGTGGTATGGAATTTGTATGTAATAGACCAAGCAAATCATAGTAAAAATGGTTTTGGAGAAAAGCAAAGTCCTTTCTTCAGGCAAGTGCATAAAATGACATGTATACAAACAGAAATATCATGTTTGTTTGCCGAGTTCCTCTAGGTTTCTCGCTAGAAAATACGAATGTGTAGAGCGGGTGTCTCCATATGGAACCACTGAGTGTTTCCCAGTACAAAATTAAATGTTCCCTGATGAAAAGAAAATCTTTCAAAACAATAATGACCATTGATAATATCTAGAAAACACAAACAAAGAGGCTGTGGCAATCTGGGATTGAGTTAGCCAAAACAAAACCGGAGATTTCCGGTTTCATGCAGTCATATCCAGACAAGTGGTGTGGAATTTGTATGCAATAGACCAAGCAAATCATAGTAAAAATGGTTTTGGAGAAAAGCAAAGTCCTTTCTTCAGGCAAGTGCATAAAATGTCATGTATACAAACAGAAATATCATGTTTGTTTGCCGCAGTTCCTCTAGTGTTCTCCCCAGAATACACGAATAGGAAGAACTGGTTTCTGCATGTGGAACCAGTGATTGTTTCCCAGTACAAAATTCAATGCTCCCTGATTAAAAAATATGTTCCAAACAATAATGACCATTGATAATAACCAGAAAACACAAACACATAGGCTGTGGCAATATCTGGGATTGAGTTAGCCAAAACAAAACCGGATATTTCCGGTTTCATGCAGTCATATCCGGACAAAGTGGTGTGGAATTTGTATGCAATAGACCAAGCAAATCATAGTAAAAATGGTTTTGGAGAAAAGCAAAGTCTTTTCGTTAGGCAAGTGCATAAAATGCCATCTATACAAAAAGAAATATCATGTTTTTCTGCCGCAGTTCCTCTAGTTTCTCACTTAGAAAATACGAATGTGTAGAGCTGATGTCTCCATGAGGAACCACTGAGTATTTCCCAGAACAAAATTAAATCTTCCCTGATGAAAAAAATACGTTCCAAACAATAATGACCATTGATAATATCCAGAAAACACAAACACAGGGGCTGTGCAAATATCTGGGATTGAGTTAGCTAAAACAAAATCGGATATTTCCGGTTGCATCCAGTCATATGCGGACAAAGTGGTGTGGAATTTGTATGCAATAGACCAAGCAAATCACAGTAAAAGTGGTTTTGGAGCAAAGCAAAGTCTTTTTTTTAGGCAAGTGCATAAAATGTCATGTATACAAACAGAAATATCATGTTTGCTTGCCGCAGTTCCTCTAGCTTTCTCCTAGAAAATATGAATGTGTAGAGCTGGTGTCTCCATGCAGAACCAATTAGAGTTTCCCAGTAAAAAATTAAATGTTCCCTGATTAAAAAAAACATTCAAAACAATAATGTCCTTCGATAATATCCAGAAAACACAAACACAGAGGCAGTCACAATATCTAGGATTGAGTTAGCCAAAATAAAAGCGGATATTTCCCCTTTCATCCAGTCATATCTGGACAAAATGGTGTGGAATTCGTATACAATGGACTGGGAGAATTACAGTAAAAATGATTTTGGAGAAAAGCAAAGCCATTTCATTAGGCAGGTGCATAAAATGTCATGTATACAAACAGAAATATCATGTTTGTTTGCTGCAGTTCCTCTAGCATTCTCTGTAGAAAATACAAATGTTTAGAGTTGGTTTCTCCATGTGGAACCACTGAGTGTTTCCCAGTACAAAATTAAATGCTCCCTGATTAAAAAAGTTTCAAAAAAATAAAGTTCTTCGATAATATCCAGAAAACACAAATACAGGGGCTGTGGCAATATCTGGGATTGAGTAAGCCAAAAGAAAACCGGATATTTCCGGTTTCATGCAGTCATATCCGGACAAAGTGGTTTGGAATTTGTATGCAATAGACCAAGCAAATCATAGTAAAAATGGTTTTGGAGAAAAGCAAAGTCCTTTCTTCAGGCAAGTGCATAAAATGTCATGTATACAAACAGAAATATCATGTTTGTTTGCCGCAGTTCCTCTAGTGTTCTCCCCAGAATACACGAATAGGAAGAACTGGTTTCTGCATGTGGAACCAGTGATTGTTTCCCAGTACAAAATTCAATGCTCCCTGATTAAAAAATACGTTCCAAACAATAATGACCATTGATAATATCCAGAAAACACAAACACATAGGCTGTGGCAATATCTGGGATTGAGTTAGCCAAAACAAAACCGGATATTTCCGGTTTCATGCAGTCATATCCGGACAAAGTGGTGTGGAATTTGTATGCAATAGACCAAGCAAATCATAGTAAAAATGGTTTTGGAGAAAAGCAAAGTCTTTTCGTTAGGCAAGTGCATAAAATGCCATCTATACAAACAGAAATATCATGTTTTTCTGCCGCAGTTCCTCTAGTTTCTCACTTAGAAAATACGAATGTGTAGAGCTGATGTCTCCATGAGGAACCACTGAGTATTTCCCAGAACAAAATTAAATGTTCCCTGATGAAAAAAATACGTTCCAAAAAATAATGACCATTGATAATATCCAGAAAACACAAACACAGGGGCTGTGGCAATATCTGGGATTGAGTTAGCTAAAACAAAATCGGATATTTCCGGTTTAATCCAGTCATATGCGGACAAAGTGGTGTGGAATATGTATGCAATAGACCAAGCAAATCACAGTAAAAGTGGTTTTGGAGCAAAGCAAAGTCTTTTTTTTAGGCAAGTGCATAAAATGTCATGTATACAAACAGAAATATCATGTTTGCTTGCCGCAGTTCCTCTAGCTTTCTCCTAGAAAATATGAATGTGTAGAGCTGGTGTCTCCATGCGGAACCAATTAGAGTTTCCCAGTACAAAATTAAATGTTCCCTGATTAAAAAAAAACATTCAAAACAATAATGTCCTTCGATAATATCCAGAAAACACAAACACAGAGGCAGTCACAATATCTAGGATTGAGTTAGCCAAAAGAAAAGCGGATATTTCCCCTTTCATCCAGTCATATCTGGACAAAATGGTGTGGAATTCGTATACAATGGACTGGGAGAATTACAGTAAAAATGATTTTGGAGAAAAGCAAAGCCATTTCATTAGGCAGGTGCATAAAATGTCATGTATACAAACAGAAATATCATGTTTGTTTGCTGCAGTTCCTCTAGCATTCTCTGTAGAAAATACAAATGTTTAGAGTTGGTTTCTCCATGTGGAACCACTGAGTGTTTCCCAGTACAAAATTAAATGCTCCCTGATTAAAAAAGTTTCAAAAAAATAAAGTTCTTCGATAATATCCAGAAAACACAAATACAGGGGCTGTGGCAATATCTGGGATTGAGTAAGCCAAAAGAAAACCGGATATTTCCGGTTTCATGCAGTCATATCCGGACAAAGTGGTTTGGAATTTGTATGCAATAGACCAAGCAAATCATAGTAAAAATGGTTTTGGAGAAAAGCAAAGTCCTTTCTTTAGGCAAGTGCATAAATGTCATGTATACAAACAGAAATATCATGTTTGTTTGCCGCAGTTCCTCTAGTTTTCTCCCTAGAATACATGAATAGGAAGAACTGGTTTCTGCATGTGGAACCAGTGATTGTTTCCCAGTATAAAATTAAATGCTCCCTGATTAAAAAAAAAAGGTTCCAAACCATCATGACAATTGATAATATCCAGAAAACACAAACACAGGGGCTGTGGCAATATCTGGGATTGAGTTAGCCAAAACAAAACCGGATATTTCCGGTTTCATGCAGTCATATCCGGACAAAGTGGTATGGAATTTGTATGTAATAGACCAAGCAAATCATAGTAAAAATGGTTTTGGAGAAAAGCAAAGTCCTTTCTTCAGGCAAGTGCATAAAATGACATGTATACAAACAGAAATATCATGTTTGTTTGCCGAGTTCCTCTAGGTTTCTCGCTAGAAAATACGAATGTGTAGAGCGGGTGTCTCCATATGGAACCACTGAGTGTTTCCCAGTACAAAATTAAATGTTCCCTGATGAAAAGAAAATCTTTCAAAACAATAATGACCATTGATAATATCTAGAAAACACAAACAAAGAGGCTGTGGCAATCTGGGATTGAGTTAGCCAAAACAAAACCGGAGATTTCCGGTTTCATGCAGTCATATCCAGACAAGTGGTGTGGAATTTGTATGCAATAGACCAAGCAAATCATAGTAAAAATGGTTTTGGAGAAAAGCAAAGTCCTTTCTTCAGGCAAGTGCATAAAATGTCATGTATACAAACAGAAATATCATGTTTGTTTGCCGCAGTTCCTCTAGTGTTCTCCCCAGAATACACGAATAGGAAGAACTGGTTTCTGCATGTGGAACCAGTGATTGTTTCCCAGTACAAAATTCAATGCTCCCTGATTAAAAAATATGTTCCAAACAATAATGACCATTGATAATAACCAGAAAACACAAACACATAGGCTGTGGCAATATCTGGGATTGAGTTAGCCAAAACAAAACCGGATATTTCCGGTTTCATGCAGTCATATCCGGACAAAGTGGTGTGGAATTTGTATGCAATAGACCAAGCAAATCATAGTAAAAATGGTTTTGGAGAAAAGCAAAGTCTTTTCGTTAGGCAAGTGCATAAAATGCCATCTATACAAAAAGAAATATCATGTTTTTCTGCCGCAGTTCCTCTAGTTTCTCACTTAGAAAATACGAATGTGTAGAGCTGATGTCTCCATGAGGAACCACTGAGTATTTCCCAGAACAAAATTAAATCTTCCCTGATGAAAAAAATACGTTCCAAACAATAATGACCATTGATAATATCCAGAAAACACAAACACAGGGGCTGTGGCAATATCTGGGATTGAGTTAGCTAAAACAAAATCGGATATTTCCGGTTGCATCCAGTCATATGCGGACAAAGTGGTGTGGAATTTGTATGCAATAGACCAAGCAAATCACAGTAAAAGTGGTTTTGGAGCAAAGCAAAGTCTTTTTTTTAGGCAAGTGCATAAAATGTCATGTATACAAACAGAAATATCATGTTTGCTTGCCGCAGTTCCTCTAGCTTTCTCCTAGAAAATATGAATGTGTAGAGCTGGTGTCTCCATGCGGAACCAATTAGAGTTTCCCAGTACAAAATTAAATGTTCCCTGATTAAAAAAAAACATTCAAAACAATAATGTCCTTCGATAATATCCAGAAAACACAAACACAGAGGCAGTCACAATATCTAGGATTGAGTTAGCCAAAAGAAAAGCGGATATTTTCCCTTTCATCCAGTCATATCTGGACAAAATGGTGTGGAATTCGTATACAATGGACTGGGAGAATTACAGTAAAAATGATTTTGGAGAAAAGCAAAGCCATTTCATTAGGCAGGTGCATAAAATGTCATGTATACAAACAGAAATATCATGTTTGTTTGCTGCAGTTCCTCTAGCATTCTCTGTAGAAAATACAAATGTTTAGAGTTGGTTTCTCCATGTGGAACCACTGAGTGTTTCCCAGTACAAAATTAAATGCTCCCTGATTAAAAAAGTTTCAAAAAAATAAAGTTCTTCGATAATATCCAGAAAACACAAATACAGGGGCTGTGGCAATATCTGGGATTGAGTAAGCCAAAAGAAAACCGGATATTTCCGGTTTCATGCAGTCATATCCGGACAAAGTGGTTTGGAATTTGTATGCAATAGACCAAGCAAATCATAGTAAAAATGGTTTTGGAGAAAAGCAAAGTCCTTTCTTTAGGCAAGTGCATAAATGTCATGTATACAAACAGAAATATCATGTTTGTTTGCCGCAGTTCCTCTAGTTTTCTCCCTAGAATACATGAATAGGAAGAACTGGTTTCTGCATGTGGAACCAGTGATTGTTTCCCAGTATAAAATTAAATGCTCCCTGATTAAAAAAAAAAGGTTCCAAACCATCATGACAATTGATAATATCCAGAAAACACAAACACAGGGGCTGTGGCAATATCTGGGATTGAGTTAGCCAAAACAAAACCGGATATTTCCGGTTTCATGCAGTCATATCCGGACAAAGTGGTATGGAATTTGTATGTAATAGACCAAGCAAATCATAGTAAAAATGGTTTTGGAGAAAAGCAAAGTCCTTTCTTCAGGCAAGTGCATAAAATGACATGTATACAAACAGAAATATCATGTTTGTTTGCCGAGTTCCTCTAGGTTTCTCGCTAGAAAATACGAATGTGTAGAGCGGGTGTCTCCATATGGAACCACTGAGTGTTTCCCAGTACAAAATTAAATGTTCCCTGATGAAAAGAAAATCTTTCAAAACAATAATGACCATTGATAATATCTAGAAAACACAAACAAAGAGGCTGTGGCAATCTGGGATTGAGTTAGCCAAAACAAAACCGGAGATTTCCGGTTTCATGCAGTCATATCCAGACAAGTGGTGTGGAATTTGTATGCAATAGACCAAGCAAATCATAGTAAAAATGGTTTTGGAGAAAAGCAAAGTCCTTTCTTCAGGCAAGTGCATAAAATGTCATGTATACAAACAGAAATATCATGTTTGTTTGCCGCAGTTCCTCTAGTGTTCTCCCCAGAATACACGAATAGGAAGAACTGGTTTCTGCATGTGGAACCAGTGATTGTTTCCCAGTACAAAATTCAATGCTCCCTGATTAAAAAATATGTTCCAAACAATAATGACCATTGATAATATCCAGAAAACACAAACACATAGGCTGTGGCAATATCTGGGATTGAGTTAGCCAAAACAAAACCGGATATTTCCGGTTTCATGCAGTCATATCCGGACAAAGTGGTGTGGAATTTGTATGCAATAGACCAAGCAAATCATAGTAAAAATGGTTTTGGAGAAAAGCAAAGTCTTTTCGTTAGGCAAGTGCATAAAATGCCATCTATACAAACAGAAATATCATGTTTTTCTGCCGCAGTTCCTCTAGTTTCTCACTTAGAAAATACGAATGTGTAGAGCTGATGTCTCCATGAGGAACCACTGAGTATTTCCCAGAACAAAATTAAATGTTCCCTGATGAAAAAAATACGTTCCAAACAATAATGACCATTGATAATATCCAGAAAACACAAACACAGGGGCTGTGGCAATATCTGGGATTGAGTTAGCTAAAACAAAATCGGATATTTCCGGTTGCATCCAGTCATATGCGGACAAAGTGGTGTGGAATTTGTATGCAATAGACCAAGCAAATCACAGTAAAAGTGGTTTTGGAGCAAAGCAAAGTCTTTTTTTTAGGCAAGTGCATAAAATGTCATGTATACAAACAGAAATATCATGTTTGCTTGCCGCAGTTCCTCTAGCTTTCTCCTAGAAAATATGAATGTGTAGAGCTGGTGTCTCCATGCGGAACCAATTAGAGTTTCCCAGTACAAAATTAAATGTTCCCTGATTAAAAAAAAACATTCAAAACAATAATGTCCTTCGATAATATCCAGAAAACACAAACACAGAGGCAGTCACAATATCTAGGATTGAGTTAGCCAAAAGAAAAGCGGATATTTCCCGTTTCATCCAGTCATATCTGGAAAAAATGGTGTGGAATTCGTATACAATGGACTGGGAGAATTACAGTAAAAATGATTTTGGAGAAAAGCAAAGCCATTTCATTAGGCAGGTGCATAAAATGTCATGTATACAAACAGAAATATCATGTTTGTTTGCTGCAGTTCCTCTAGCATTCTCTGTAGAAAATACAAATGTTTAGAGTTGGTTTCTCCATGTGGAACCACTGAGTGTTTCCCAGTACAAAATTAAATGCTCCCTGATTAAAAAAGTTTCAAAAAAATAAAGTTCTTCGATAATATCCAGAAAACACAAATACAGGGGCTGTGGCAATATCTGGGATTGAGTAAGCCAAAAGAAAACCGGATATTTCCGGTTTCATGCAGTCATATCCGGACAAAGTGGTTTGGAATTTGTATGCAATAGACCAAGCAAATCATAGTAAAAATGGTTTTGGAGAAAAGCAAAGTCCTTTCTTTAGGCAAGTGCATAAAATGTCATGTATACAAACAGAAATATCATGTTTGTTTGCCGCAGTTCCTCTAGTTTTCTCCCTAGAATACATGAATAGGAAGAACTGGTTTCGGCATGTGGAACCAGTGATTGATTCCCAGTATAAAATTAAATGCTCCCTGATTAAAAAAAAAAGGTTCCAAACAATAACGACCATTGATAATATCCAGAAAACACAAACACAGGGGCTGTGGCAATAACTGGGATTGAGTTAGCCAAAACAAAACCGGATATTTCCGGTTTCATGCAGTCATATCCGGACAAAGTGGTATGGAATTTGTATGCAATAGACCAAGCAAATCATAGTAAAAATGGTTTTGGAGAAAAGCAAAGTCCTTTCTTCAGGCAAGTGCATAAAATGACATGTATACAAACAGAAATATCATGTTTGTTTGCCGAGTTCCTCTAGGTTTCTCGCTAGAAAATACGAATGTGTAGAGCGGGTGTCTCCATATGGAACCACTGAGTGTTTCCCAGTACAAAATTAAATGTTCCCTGATGAAAAGAAAATCTTTCAAAACAATAATGACCATTGATAATATCTAGAAAACACAAACAAAGAGGCTGTGGCAATCTGGGATTGAGTTAGCCAAAACAAAATCGGAGATTTCCGGTTTCATGCAGTCATATCCGGACAAGTGGTGTGGAATTTGTATGCAATAGACCAAGCAAATCATAGTAAAAATGGTTTTGGAGAAAAGCAAAGTCCTTTCTTTAGGCAAGGGCATAAAATGTCATGTATACAAACAGAAATATCATGTTTGCTTGCCGCAGTTCCTCTATTTTTCTCCTACAAAATACGAATGTGTAGAGCTGGTGTCTCCATGTGGAACCAATTAGAGTTTCCCAGTACAAAATTAAGTGTTCCCTGATAAAAAAACATTCAAAACAATAAAGTCCTTCGATAATATCCAGAAAACACAAACACAGAGGCTGTCACAATATCTAGGATTGAGTTAGCCAAAACAAAAGCGGATATTTGCCCTTTCATCCAGTCATATCTGGACAAAATGGTGTGGAATTCGTATGCAATGGACTGGGAGAATTACAGTAAAAATGGTTTTGGAGAAAAGCAAAGCCATTTCATTAGGCAGGTGCATAAAATGTCATGTATACAAACAGAAATATCATGTTTGTTTGCTGCAGTTCCTCTAGCATTCTCCATAGAAAATACAAATGTTTAGAGTTGGTTTCTCCATGTGGAACCACTGAGTGTTTCCCAGTACAAAATTAAATGCTCCCTGATTAAAAAAGTTTCAAAACAATAAAGTTCTTCGATAATATCCAGAAAACACAAATACAGGGGCTGTGGCCATATCTGCGATTGAGTAAGCCAAAACTAAACCGGATATTTCCGGTTTCATGCAGTCATATCCGGACAAAGTGGTGTGGAATTTGTATGCCATAGACCAAGCAAATCATAGTAAAAATGGTTTTGGAGAAAAGCAAAGTCCTTTCTTTAGGCAAGTGCATAAAATGTCATGTATACAAACAGAAATATCATGTTTGTTTGCCGCAGTTCCTCTAGTTTTCTCCCCAGAATACACGAATAGGAAGAACTGGTTTCTGCATGTGGAACCAGTGATTGTTTCCCAGTACAAAATTAAATGCTCCCTGATTAAAAAAAAAAGTTTCCAAACAATAATGACCATTGATAATATCCAGAAAACACAAACACAGAGGCTGTGGCAATCTGGGATTGAGTTAGCCAAAACAAAACCGGATATTTCCAGTTTCATGCAGTCATATCCGGACAAAGTGGTGTGGAATTTGTATGCCATAGACCAAGCAAATCATAGTAAAAATGGTTTTGGAGAAAAGCAAAGTCTTTTCGTTAGGCAAGGGCATAAAATGTCATGTATACAAACAGAAATATCATGTTTGTTTGCCGCAGTTCCTCTAGTTTCTCGCTTAGAAAATACGAATGTGTAGCGCTGATGTCTCCATGTGGAACCACTGAGTGTTTCCCAGTACAAAATTAAATGTTCCCTGATAAAAAAAAAACTTTCAAAGAATAATGACCATTGATAATATCCAGAAAACACAAACACAGAGGCTGTGGCAATCTGGGATTGAGTTAGCCAAAACAAAACCGGATATTTCCGGTTTCATCCAGTCATATTGGGACAAAGTGCTGTGGAATTCCTATGCAATGGACATAGAAAATCATAGTATAAAATGGTTTGGAGAAAAGCAAAGTCTTTTCATTAGGAAAGTGCATAAAATGTCATGTGTACAAACAGAAATATCATGTTTGTTGCCGGAGTTCCTCTAGTTTTCTCCCTAGAATACACAAATAGGAAGAACTGGTTTCTGCATGTGGAACCAGTGATTGTTTACCAGTACAAATTTAAATGATCCGTGATTAAAAAAAAAAAAAACGTTCAAAACAATAATGACCATTGATAATATCCAGAAAACACAAACACAGGGGCTGTGGCAATATCTGGGAATGAGTTAGCCAAAACAAAACCGGATATTACCGGTTGCATCCAGTCATATCCGGACAAAGTGTTGTGGAATTTGTATGCAGTAGACCAAGCAAATCACAGTAAAAGTGATTTTGGAGCAAAGCAAAGTCTTTTTTTTAGGCAAGTGCATAAAATGTCATGTATACAAACAGAAATATCATGTTTGCTTGCCGCAGTTCCTCTAGCTTTCTCCTAGAAAATACGTATGTGTAGAGCTGGTGTCTCCATGTGGAACCAATTAGAGTTTCCCAGTACAAAATTAAATGTTCCCTGATAAAAAAACATTCAAAACAATAAAGTCCTTCGATAATATCCAGAAAACACAAACACAGAGGCTGTCACAATATCTAGGATTGAGTTAGCCAAAACAAAAGCAGATATTTGCCCTTTCATCCAGTCATATCTGGACAAAATGGTGTGGAATTTGTATACAATGGACTGGGAGAATTACAGTAAAAATGGTTTTGGAGAAAAGCAAAGCCATTTCATTAGGCAGGTGCATAAAATGTCATGTATACAAACAGAAATATCATGTTTGTTTGCTGCAGTTCCTCTAGCATTCTCCGTAGAAAATACAAATGTTTAGAGTTGGTTTCTCCGTGTGGAACCACTGAGTGTTTCCCGGGACAAAATTAAATGCTCCCTGATTAAAAAAGTTTCAAAACAATAAAGTTCTTCGATAATATCAAGAAAACATAAATACAGGGGCTGTGGCAATATCTGGGATTGAGTAAGCCAAAACAAAACCGGATATTTCCGGTTTCATGCAGTCATATCCGGACAAAGTGGTGTGGAATTTGTATGCAATAGACCAAGCAAATCATAGTAAAAATGGTTTTGGAGAAAAGCAAATTCCTTTCTTTAGGCAAGTGCATAAAATGTCATGTATACAAACAGAAATATCATGTTTGTTTGCCGCAGTTCCTCTAGTTTTCTCCCCAGAATACACGAATAGGAAGAACTGGTTTCTGCATGTGGAACCAGTGATTGTTTCCCAGTACAAAATTAAATGCTCCCTGATTAAAAAAAAAAAACTTTCAAAACAATAATGACCATTGATAATATCCAGAAAACACAAACACAGGGGCTGTGGCAATCTGGGATTGAGTTAGCCAAAACAAAACTGGATATTTCCGGTTTCATGCAGTCATATCCGGACAAAGTGGTGTGGAATTTGTATGCAATTGACCAAGCAAATCATAGTAAAAATGATTTTGGAGAAAAGCAAAGTCCTTTCTTTAGGCAAGTGCATAAATTGTCATGTATACAAACAGAAATATCATGTTTGTTTGCCGAGTTCCTCTAGCTTTCTCGCTGGAACATATGAATGTGTAGAGCGGGTGTCTCCATGTGGAACCACTGAGTGTTTCCCAGTACAAAATTAAATGTTCCCTCGTGAAAAAAAAACTTTCAAAACAATAATGACCATTGATAATATCCAGAAAACACAAACACAGTGGCTGTGGAAATATCTGGGATTGAGTTAGCCAAAACAAAACCGGATATTACCGGTTGCATCCAGTCATATCCGGAAAAAGTGGTGTGGAATTTGTATGCAATAGACCAAGCAAATCACAGTAAAAGTGATTTTGGAGCAAAGCAAAGTCTTTTTTTTTAGGCAAGTGCATAAAATGTCATGTATACAAACAGAAATATCATGTTTGCTTGCCGCAATTCCTCAAGCTTTCTCCTAGAAAATACGAATGTGTAGATCTGGTGTCTCCATGTGGAACCAATTAGAGTTTCCCAGTACAAAATTAAATGTTCCCTGATAAAAAAACATTCAAAACAATAAAGTCCTTCGATAATATCCAGAAAACACAAACACAGAGGCTGTCACAATATCTAGGATTGAGTTAGCCAAAACAAAAGCGGATATTTGCCCTTTCATCCAGTCATATCTGGACAAAATGGTGTGGAATTTGTATACAATGGACTGGGAGAATTACAGTAAAAATGGTTTTGGAGAAAAGCAAAGCCATTTCATTAGGCAGGTGCATAAAATGTCATGTATACAAACAGAAATATCATGTTTGTTTGCTGCAGTTCCTCTAGCATTCTCCGTAGAAAATACAAATGTTTAGAGTTGGTTTCTCCATGTGGAACCACTAAGTGTTTTCCAGTACAAAATTAAATGCTCCCTGATTAAAAAAGTTTCAAAACAATAAAGTTCTTCGATAATATCCAGAAAACACAAATACAGGGGCTGTGGCAATATCTGGGATTGAGTAAGCCAAAACAAAACCGGATATTTCCGGTTTCATGCAGTCATATCCGGACAAAGTGGTGTGGAATTTGTATGCAATAGACCAAGCAAATCATAGTGAAAATGGTTTTGGAGAAAAGCAAAGTCCTTTCTTTAGGCAAGTGCATAAAATGTCATGTATACAAACAGAAATATCATGTTTGTTTACCGCAGTTCCTCTAGTTTTCTCCCCAGAATACACGAATAGGAAGAACTGGTTTCTGCATGTGGAACCAGTGATTGTTTCACAGTACAAAATTAAATGCTCCCTGATTAAAAAAAAAAACTTTCAAAACAATAATGACCATTGATAATATCCAGAAAACACAAACACAGGGGATGTGGCAATATCTGGGATTGAGTTAGCCAAAAAAAAAACCGGATATTTCCGGTTGCATCCAGTCATATCCGGAAAAAGTGGTGTGGAATTCGTATGCAATGGACTGAGAGAATTACAGTACAAATGGTTTTGGAGAAAAGCAAAGTCCTTTCTTTAGGCAAGTGCATAAATTGTCATGTATACAAACAGAAATATCATGTTTGTTTGCTGCAGTTCCTCTAGCATTCTCTGTAGAAAATACAAATGTTTAGAGCTGGTTTCTCCATGTGGAACTACTGAGTGTTTCCCAGTACAAAATTAAATGTTCCCTGATTAAAAAAAAAAGATTCCAAACAATAACGACAATTGATAATATCCAGAAAACACAAACACAGGGGCTGTGGCAATATCTGGGATTGAGTTAGCCAAAAGAAAACCGGATATTTCCGGTTTTATCCAGTCATATCCGGACAAAGTGGTGTGGAATTTGTATGCAATAGACCAAGCAAATCATAGTAAAAATGGTTTTGGAGAAAAGCAAAGTCCTTTCTTTAGGCAAGTGCATAAAATGTCATGTATACAAACAGAAATATCATGTTTGTTTGCCGCAGTTCCTCTAGTTTTCTCCCTAGAATACACGAATAGGAAGAACTGGTTTCTGCATGTGGAACCAGTGATTGATTCCCAGTATAAAATTAAATGCTCCCTGATTAAAAAAAAAAGGTTCCAAACCATCATGACCATTGATAATATCCAGAAAACACAAACACAGGGGCTGTGGCAATATCTGGGATTGAGTTAGCCAAAACAAAACCGGATATTTCTGGTTTCATGCAGTCATATCCGGACAAATTGGTATGGAATTTGTATGCATTAGACCAAGCAAATCATAGTAAAAATGGTTTTGGAGAAAAGCAAAGTCCTTTCTTCAGGCAAGTGCATAAAATGACATGTATACAAACAGAAATATCATGTTTGTTTGCCGAGTTCCTCTAGATTTCTCGCTAGAAAATACGAATGTGTAGAGCGGGTGTCTCCATATGGAACCACTGAGTGTTTCCGAGTACAAAATTAAATGTTCCCTGATGAAAAGAAAATCTTTCAAAACAATAATGACCATTGATAATATCTAAAAAACACAAACAAGGAGGCTGTGGCAATCTGGGATTGAGTTAGCCAAAACAAAACCGGATATTTCCGGTTTCATGCAGTCATATCCGGACAAGTGGTGTGGAATTTGTATGCCATAGACCAAGCAAATCATAGTAAAAATGGTTTTGGAGAAAAGCAAAGTCTTTTCGTTAGGCAAGGGCATAAAATGTCATGTATACAAACAGAAATATCATGTTTGTTTGCTGCAGTTCCTCTAGTTTCTCGCTTAGAAAATACGAATGTGTAGAGCTGATGTCTCCATGTGGAACCACTGAGTGTTTCCCAGTACAAAATTAAATGTTCCCTGATTAAAAAAAAGAAAACTTTCAAAACAATAATGTCCATTGATAATATCCAGAAAACACAAACACAGAGGCTGTGGCAATCTGGGATTGAGTTAGCCAAAACAAAACCGGATATTTCCGGTTTAATCCAGTCATATCCGGACAAAGTTGTGTGGAATTTGTATGCAATAGACCAAGCAAATCATAGTAAAAATGGTTTTGGAGAAAAGCAAAGTCCTTTCTTTAGGCAAGTGCATAAAATGTCATGTATACAAACAGAAATATCATGTTTGTTTGCCGCAGTTCCTCTAGTGTTCTCCCCAGAATACACGAATAGGAAGAACTGGTTTCTGCATGTGGAACCAGTGATTGTTTACCAGTACAAAATTAAATGCTCGCTGATTAAAAAAAACGTTCAAAACAATAATGACCATTGATAATATCCAGAAAACACAAACACAGGGGCTGTGTCAATATCTGGGATTGAGTTAGCCAAAACATAAGCGGATATTTCCAGTTTCTTCCAGTCATATCCAGACAAAGTGGTGTGGGATTCGTATGCAATGGACAGACAAAATCACAGTAAAAATAGTTTTGGAGAAAAGCAAAGTCTTTTCGTTAGACAAGTGCATAAAATGCCATCTATACAAACAGAAATATCATGTTTGTTTGCCGCAGTTCCTCTAGCTTTTTTGCTAGAAAATACGAATGTGTAGAGCTGGTGTCTCCATGTGGAACCAATTAGAGTTTCCCAGTACAAAATTAAATGTTCCCTGAAGAAAAAAAATACTTTCAAAACAATAATGACCATTGATAATATCCAGAAAACACAAACACAGAGGCTGTGGCAATCTGGGATTGAGTTAGCCAAAACAAAACCGGATATTTCCGGTTTCATCCAGTCATATTGGGACAAAGTGCTGTGGAATTCCTATGCAATGGACATAGAAAATCATAGTATAAAATGGTTTTGGAGAAAAGCAAAGTCTTTTCATTAGGAAAGTGCATAAAATATCATGTGTACAAACAGAAATATCATGTTTGTTGCCGGAGTTCCTCTAGTTTTCTCCCTAGAATACACAAATAGGAAGAACTGGTTTCTGCATGTGGAACCAGTGATTGTTTACCAGTACAAATTTAAATGATCCGTGATTAAAAAAAAAAAAACGTTCAAAACAATAATGACCATTGATAATATCCAGAAAACACAAACACAGGGGCTGTGGCAATATCTGGGATTGAGTTAGCCAAAACAAAACCGGATATTACCGGTTGCATCCAGTCATATCCGGAAAAAGTGGTGTGGAATTTGTATGCAATAGACCAAGCAAATCACAGTAAAAGTGATTTTGGAGCAAAGCAAAGTCTTTTTTTTTAGGCAAGTGCATAAAATGTCATGTATACAAACAGAAATATCATGTTTGCTTGCCACAATTCCTCAAGCTTTCTCCTAGAAAATACGAATGTGTAGAGCTGGTGTCTCCATGTGGAACCAATTAGAGTTTCCCAGTACAAAATTAAATGTTCCCTGATAAAAAAACATTCAAAACAATAAAGTCCTTCGATAATATCCAGAAAACACAAACACAGAGGCTGTCACAATATCTAGGATTGAGTTAGCCAAAACAAAAGCGGATATTTGCCCTTTCATCCAGTCATATCTGGACAAAATGGTGTGGAATTTGTATACAATGGACTGGGAGAATTACAGTAAAAATGGTTTTGGAGAAAAGCAAAGCCATTTCATTAGGCAGGTGCATAAAATGTCATGTATACAAACAGAAATATCATGTTTGTTTGCTGCAGTTCCTCTAGCATTCTCCGTAGAAAATACAAATGTTTAGAGTTGGTTTCTCCATGTGGAACCACTAAGTGTTTCCCAGTACAAAATTAAATGCTCCCTGATTAAAAAAGTTTCAAAACAATAAAGTTCTTCGATAATATCCAGAAAACACAAATACAGGGGCTGTGGCAATATCTGGGATTGAGTAAGCCAAAACAAAACCGGATATTTCCGGTTTCATGCAGTCATATCCGGACAAAGTGGTGTGGAATTTGTATGCAATAGACCAAGCAAATCATAGTGAAAATGGTTTTGGAGAAAAGCAAAGTCCTTTCTTTAGGCAAGTGCATAAAATGTCATGTATACAAACAGAAATATCATGTTTGTTTACCGCAGTTCCTCTAGTTTTCTCCCCAGAATACACGAATAGGAAGAACTGGTTTCTGCATGTGGAACCAGTGATTGTTTCACAGTACAAAATTAAATGCTCCCTGATTAAAAAAAAAACCTTCAAAACAATAATGACCATTGATAATATCCAGAAAACACAAACACAGGGGCTGTGGCAATATCTGGGATTGAGTTAGCCAAAAAAAAAACCGGATATTTCCGGTTGCATCCAGTCATATCCGGAAAGGTGGTGTGGAATTCGTATGCAATGGACTGAGAGAATTACAGTACAAATGGTTTTGGAGAAAAGCAAAGTCCTTTCTTTAGGCAAGTGCATAAATTGTCATGTATACAAACAGAAATATCATGTTTGTTTGCTGCAGTTCCTCTAGCATTCTCTGTAGAAAATACAAATGTTTAGAGCTGGTTTCTCCATGTGGAACTACTGAGTGTTTCCCAGTACAAAATTAAATGTTCCCTGATTAAAAAAAAAAGATTCCAAACAATAACGACAATTGATAATATCCAGAAAACACAAACACAGGGGCTGTGGCAATATCTGGGATTGAGTTAGCCAAAAGAAAACCGGATATTTCCGGTTTTATCCAGTCATATCCGGACAAAGTGGTGTGGAATTTGTATGCAATAGACCAAGCAAATCATAGTAAAAATGGTTTTGGAGAAAAGCAAAGTCCTTTCTTTAGGCAAGTGCATAAAATGTCATGTATACAAACAGAAATATCATGTTTGTTTGCCGCAGTTCCTCTAGTTTTCTCCCTAGAATACACGAATAGGAAGAACTGGTTTCTGCATGTGGAACCAGTGATTGATTCCCAGTATAAAATTAAATGCTCCCTGATTAAAAAAAAAAGGTTCCAAACCATCATGACCATTGATAATATCCAGAAAACACAAACACAGGGGCTGTGGCAATATCTGGGATTGAGTTAGCCAAAACAAAACCGGATATTTCTGGTTTCATGCAGTCATATCCGGACAAATTGGTATGGAATTTGTATGCATTAGACCAAGCAAATCATAGTAAAAATGGTTTTGGAGAAAAGCAAAGTCCTTTCTTCAGGCAAGTGCATAAAATGACATGTATACAAACAGAAATATCATGTTTGTTTGCCGAGTTCCTCTAGGTTTCTCGCTAGAAAATACGAATGTGTAGAGCGGGTGTCTCCATATGGAACCACTGAGTGTTTCCCAGTACAAAATTAAATGTTCCCTGATGAAAAGAAAATCTTTCAAAACAATAATGACCATTGATAATATCTAGAAAACACAAACAAGGAGGCTGTGGCAATCTGGGATTGAGTTAGCCAAAACAAAACCGGATATTTCCGGTTTCATGCAGTCATATCCGGACAAGTGGTGTGGAATTTGTATGCCATAGACCAAGCAAATCATAGTAAAAATGGTTTTGGAGAAAAGCAAAGTCTTTTCGTTAGGCAAGGGCATAAAATGTCATGTATACAAACAGAAATATCATGTTTGTTTGCCGCAGTTCCTCTAGTTTCTCGCTTAGAAAATACGAATGTGTAGAGCTGATGTCTCCATGTGGAACCACTGAGTGTTTCCCAGTACAAAATTAAATGTTCCCTGATTAAAAAAAAGAAAACTTTCAAAACAATAATGTCCATTGATAATATCCAGAAAACACAAACACAGAGGCTGTGGCAATCTGGGATTGAGTTAGCCAAAACAAAACCGGATATTTCCGGTTTAATCCAGTCATATCCGGACAAAGTGGTGTGGAATTTGTATGCAATAGACCAAGCAAATCATAGTAAAAATGGTTTTGGAGAAAAGCAAAGTCCTTTCTTTAGGCAAGTGCATAAAATGTCATGTATACAAACAGAAATATCATGTTTGTTTGCCGCAGTTCCTCTAGTGTTCTCCCCAGAATACACGAATAGGAAGAACTGGTTTCTGCATGTGGAACCAGTGATTGTTTACCAGTACAAAATTAAATGCTCCCTGATTAAAAAAAACGTTCAAAACAATAATGACCATTGATAATATCCAGAAAACACAAACACAGGGGCTGTGTCAATATCTGGGATTGAGTTAGCCAAAACATAAGCGGATATTTCCAGTTTCTTCCAGTCATATCCAGACAAAGTGGTGTGGGATTCGTATGCAATGGACAGACAAAATCACAGTAAAAATAGTTTTGGAGAAAAGCAAAGTCTTTTCGTTAGACAAGTGCATAAAATGCCATCTATACAAACAGAAATATCATGTTTGTTTGCCGCAGTTCCTCTAGCTTTTTTGCTAGAAAATACGAATGTGTAGAGCTGGTGTCTCCATGTGGAACCAATTAGAGTTTCCCAGTACAAAATTAAATGTTCCCTGAAGAAAAAAAATACTTTCAAAACAATAATGACCATTGATAATATCCAGAAAACACAAACACAGAGGCTGTGGCAATCTGGGATTGAGATAGCCAAAACAAAACCGGATATTTCCGGTTTCATCCAGTCATATTGGGACAAAGTGCTGTGGAATTCCTATGCAATGGACATAGAAAATCATAGTATAAAATGGTTTTGGAGAAAAGCAAAGTCTTTTCATTAGGAAAGTGCATAAAATGTCATGTGTACAAACAGAAATATCATGTTTGTTGCCGAAGTTCCTCTAGTTTTCTCCCTAGAATACACAAATAGGAAGAACTGGTTTCTGCATGTGGAACCAGTGATTGTTTACCAGTACAAATTTAAATGATCCGTGATTAAAAAAAAAAAAACGTTCAAAACAATAATGACCATTGATAATATCCAGAAAACACAAACACAGGGGCTGTGGCAATATCTGGGATTGAGTTAGCCAAAACAAAACCGGATATTACCGGTTGCATCCAGTCATATCCGGACAAAGTGTTGTGGAATTTGTATGCAGTAGACCAAGCAAATCACAGTAAAAGTGATTTTGGAGCAAAGCAAAGTCTTTTTTTTAGGCAAGTGCATAAAATGTCATGTATACAAACAGAAATATCATGTTTGCTTGCCGCAGTTCCTCTAGCTTTCTCCTAGAAAATACGTATGTGTAGAGCTGGTGTCTCCATGTGGAACCAATTAGAGTTTCCCAGTACAAAATTAAATGTTCCCTGATAAAAAAACATTCAAAACAATAAAGTCCTTCGATAATATCCAGAAAACACAAACACAGAGGCTGTCACAATATCTAGGATTGAGTTAGCCAAAACAAAAGCGGATATTTGCCCTTTCATCCAGTCATATCTGGACAAAATGGTGTGGAATTTGTATACAATGGACTGGGAGAATTACAGTAAAAATGGTTTTGGAGAAAAGCAAAGCCATTTCATTAGGCAGGTGCATAAAATGTCATGTATACAAACAGAAATATCATGTTTGTTTGCTGCAGTTCCTCTAGCATTCTCCGTAGAAAATACAAATGTTTAGAGTTGGTTTCTCCATGTGGAACCACTGAGTGTTTCCCAGTACAAAATGAAATGCTCCCTGATTAAAAAAGTTTCAAAAAAATAAAGTTCTTCGATAATATCAAGAAAACATAAATACAGGGGCTGTGGCAATATCTGGGATTGAGTAAGCCAAAACAAAACCGGATATTTCCGGTTTCATGCAGTCATATCCAGACAACGTGGTGTGGAATTTGTATGCAATAGACCAAGCAAATCATAGTAAAAATGGTTTTGGAGAAAAGCAAAGTCCTTTCTTTAGGCAAGTGCATAAAATGTCATGTATACAAACAGAAATATCATGTTTGTTTGCCGCAGTTCCTCTAGTGTTCTCCCCAGAATACACGAATAGGAAGAACTGGTTTCTGCATGTGGAACCAGTGATTGTTTCCCAGTACAAATTAAATGCTCCCTGATTAAAAAAAAAACTTTCAAAACAATAATGACCATTGATAATATCCAGAAAACACAAACACAGGGGCTGTGGCAATCTGGGATTGAGTTAGCCAAAACAAAACCGGATATTTCCGGTTTCATGCAGTCATATCCGGACAAAGTGGTGTGGAATTTGTATGCAATAGAGCAAGCAAATCATAGTAAAAATGATTTTGGAGAAAAGCAAAGTCCTTTCTTTAGGCAATTGCATAAATTTTCATGTATACAAACAGAAATATCATGTTTGTTTGCCGAGTTCCTCTAGCTTTCTTGCTGGAACATACGAATGTGTAGAGCGGGTGTCTCCATGTGGAACCACTGAGTGTTTCCCAGTACAAAATTAAATGTTCCCTCATGAAAAAAAAACTTTCAAAACAATAATGACCATTGATAATATCCAGAAAACACAAACACAGTGGCTGTGGAAATATCTGGGATTGAGTTAGCCAAAACAAAACCGGATATTACCGGTTGCATCCAGTCATATCCGGAAAAAGTGGTGTGGAATTTGTATGCAATAGACCAAGCAAATCACAGTAAAAGTGATTTTGGAGCAAAGCAAAGTCTTTTTTTTTAGGCAAGTGCATAAAATGTCATGTATACAAACAGAAATATCATGTTTGTTTACCGCAGTTCCTCTAGTTTTCTCCCCAGAATACACGAATAGGAAGAACTGGTTTCTGCATGTGGAACCAGTGATTGTTTCCCAGTACAAAAATAAATGCTCCCTGATTAAAAAAAAAAAAACTTTCAAAACAATAATGACCATTGATAATATCCAGAAAACACAAACACAGGGGCTGTGGCAATATCTGGGATTGAGTTAGCCAAAACAAAACCGGATATTTCCGGTTGCATCCAGTCATATCCGGAAAAAGTGGTGTGGAATTCGTATGCAATGGACTGAGAGAATTACAGTACAAATGGTTTTGGAGAAAACCAAAGTCCTTTCTTTAGGCAAGTGCATAAATTGTCATGTATACAAACAGAAATATCATGTTTGTTTGCTGCAGTTCCTCTAGCATTCTCTGTAGAAAATACAAATGCTTAGAGCTGGTTTCTCCATGTGGAACTACTGAGTGTTTCCCAGTACAAAATTAAATGTTCCCTGATTAAAAAAAAAAAGGTTCCAAACAATAACGACCATTGATAATATCCAGAAAACACAAACACAGGGGCTGTGGCAATATCTGGGATTGAGTTAGCCAAAACAAAACCGGATATTTCCGGTTTCATCCAGTCATATCCGGACAAAGTGGTGTGGAATTTGTATGCAATAGACCAAGCAAATCATAGTAAAAATGGTTTTGGAGAAAAGCAAAGTCCTTTCTTTAGGCAAGTGCATAAAATGTCATGTATACAAACAGAAATATCATGTTTGTTTGCCGCAGTTCCTCTAGTTTTCTCCCTAGAATACACGAATAGGAAGAACTGGTTTCTGCATGTGGAACCAGTGATTGATTCCCAGTATAAAATTAAATGCTCCCTGATTAAAAAAAAAAAGGTTCCAAACCATCATGACCATTGATAATATCCAGAAATCACAAACACAGGGGCTGTGGCAATATCTGGGATTGAGTTAGCCAAAACAAAACCGGATATTTCCGGTTTCATGCAGTCATATCCGGACAAATTGGTATGGAATTTGTATGCATTAGACCAAGCAAATCATAGTAAAAATGGTTTTGGAGAAAAGCAAAGTCCTTTCTTCAGGCAAGTGCATAAAATGACATGTATACAAACAGAAATATCATGTTTGTTTGCCGAGTTCCTCTAGGTTTCTCGCTAGAAAATACGAATGTGTAGAGCGGGTGTCTCCATATGGAACCACTGAGTGTTTCCCAGTACAAAATTAAATGTTCCCTAATGAAAAGAAAATCTTTCAAAACAATAATGACCATTGATAATATCTAGAAAACACAAACAAAGAGGCTGTGGCAATCTGGGATTGAGTTAGCCAAAACAAAACCGGATATTTCCGGTTTCATGCAGTCATATCCGGACAAGTGGTGTGGAATTTGTATGCCATAGACCAAGCAAATCATAGTAAAAATGGTTTTGGAGAAAAGCAAAGTCTTTTCGTTAGGCAAGGGCATAAAATGTCATGTATACAAACAGAAATATCATGTTTGTTTGCCGCAGTTCCTCTAGTTTCTCGCTTAGAAAATACGAATGTGTAGAGCTGATGTCTCCATGTGGAACCACTGAGTGTTTCCCAGTACAAAATTAAATGTTCCCTGATTAAAAAAAAACAATTTTCAAAACAATAATGACCATTGATAATATCCAGAAAACACAAACACAGAGGCTGTGGCAATCTGGGATTGAGTTAGCCAAAACAAAACCAGATATTTCCGGTTTAATCCAGTCATATCCGGACAAAGTGTTGTGGAATTTGTATGCAATAGACCAAGCAAATCATAGTAAAAATGGTTTTGGAGAAAAGCAAAGTCCTTTCTTTAGGCAAGTGCATAAAATGTCATGTATACAAACAGAAATATCATGTTTGTTTGCCGCAGTTCCTCTAGTGTTCTCCCCAGAATACACGAATAGGAAGAACTGGTTTCTGCATGTGGAACCAGTGATTGTTTACCAGTACAAAATTAAATGCTCCCTGATTAAAAAAACGTTCAAAACAATAATGACCATTGATAATATCCAGAAAACACAAACACAGGGGCTGTGTCAATATCTGGGATTGAGTTAGCCAAAACATAAGCGGATATTTCCAGTTTCTTCCAGTCATATCCAGACAAAGTGGTGTGGGATTCGTATGCAATGGACAGACAAAATCACAGTAAAAATGGTTTTGGAGAAAAGCAAAGTCTTTTCGTTAGACAAGTGCATAAAATGCCATCTATACAAACAGAAATATCATGTTTGTTTGCCGCAGTTCCTCTAGCTTTTTCGCTAGAAAATACGAATGTGTAGAGCTGGTGTCTCCATGTGGAACCAATTAGAGTTTCCCAGTACAAAATTAAATGTTCCCTGAAGAAAAAAAATACTTTCAAAACAATAATGACCATTGATAATATCCAGAAAACACAAACACAGGGGCTGTCGCAATATCTGGGATTGAGTTAGCCAAAACAGAACCGGATATTTCCGGTTTCATGCAGTCATATCTGGAAAAAGTGGTGTGGAATTCGTATGCAATGGACTGAGAGAATTACAGAACAAATGGTTTTGGAGAAAAGCAAAGTCCTTTCTTTAGGCAAGTGCATAAATTGTCATGTATACAAACAGAAATATCATGTTTGTTTGCTGCAGTTCCTCTAGCATTCTCTGTAGAAAATACAAATGTTTAGAGCTGGTTTCTCCATGTGGAATTACTGAGTGTTTCCCAGTACAAAATTAAATGTTCCCTGATTAAAAAAAAAAGGTTCCAAACAATAACGACCATTGATAATATCCAGAAAACACAAACACAGGGGCTGTGGCAATATCTGGGATTGAGTTAGCCAAAACAAATCCGGATATTTCCGGTTTCGTCCAGTCATATCCGGACAAAGTGGTGTGGAATTTGTATGCAATAGACCAAGCAAATCATAGTAAAAATGGTTTTGGAGAAAAGCAAAGTCCTTTCTTTAGGCAAGTGCATAAAATGTCATGTATACAAACAGAAATATCATGTTTGTTTGCCGCAGTTCCTCTAGTTTTCTCCCTAGAATACACGAATAGGAAGAACTGGTTTCTGCATGTGGAACCAGTGATTGATTCCCAGTATAAAATTAAATGCTCCCTGATTAAAAAAAAAAGGTTCCAAACCATCATGACCATTGATAATATGCAGAAAACACAAACACAGGGGCTGTGGCAGTATCTGGGATTGAGTTAGCCAAAACAAAACCGGATATTTCCGGTTTCATGCAGTCATATCCGGACAAATTGGTATGGAATTTGTATGCATTAGACCAAGCAAATCATAGTAAAAATGGTTTTGGAGAAAAGCAAAGTCCTTTCTTCAGGCAAGTGCATAAAATGACATGTATACAAACAGAAATATCATGTTTGTTTGCCGAGTTCCTCTAGGTTTCTCGCTAGAAAATACGAATGTGTAGAGCGGGTGTCTCCATATGGAACCACTGAGTGTTTCCCAGTACAAAATTAAATGTTCCCTGATGAAAAGAAAATCTTTCAAAACAATAATGACCATTGATAATATCTAGAAAACACAAACAAAGAGGCTGTGGCAATCTGGGATTGAGTTAGCCAAAACAAAACCGGATATTTCCGGTTTCATGCAGTCATATCCGGACAAGTGGTGTGGAATTTGTATGTAATAGACCAAGCAAATCATAGTAAAAATGGTTTTGGAGAAAAGCAAAGTCTTTTCGTTAGGCAAGGGCATAAAATGTCATGTATACAAACAGAAATATCATGTTTGTTTGCCGCAGTTACTCTAGTTTCTCGCTTAGAAAATACGAATGTGTAGAGCTGATGTCTCCATGTGGAACCACTGAGTGTTTCCCAGTACAAAATTAAATGTTCCCTGATTAAAAAAAAAACAATTTTCAAAACAATAATGACCATTGATAATATCCAGAAAACACAAACACAGAGGCTGTGGCAATCTGGGATTGAGTTAGCCAAAACAAAACCGGATATTTCCGGTTTAATCCAGTCATATCCGGACAAAGTGGTGTGGAATTTGTATGCAATAGACCAAGCAAATCATAGTAAAAATGGTTTTGGAGAAAAGCAAAGTCCTTTCTTTAGGCAAGTGCATAAAATGTCATGTATACAAACAGAAATATCATGTTTGTTTGCTGCAGTTCCTCTAGTGTTCTCCCCAGAATACACGAATAGGAAGAACTGGTTTCTGCATGTGGAACCAGTGATTGTTTACCAGTACAAAATTAAATGCTCCCTGATTAAAAAAACGTTCAAAACAATAATGACCATTGATAATATCCAGAAAACACAAACACAGGGGCTGTGTCAATATCTGGGATTGAGTTAGCCAAAACATAAGCGGATATTTCCAGTTTCTTCCAGTCATATCCAGACAAAGTGGTGTGGGATTCGTATGCAATGGACAGACAAAATCACAGTAAAAATGGTTTTGGAGAAAAGCAAAGTCTTTTCGTTAGACAAGTGCATAAAATGCCATCTATACAAACAGAAATATCATGTTTGTTTGCCGCAGTTCCTCTAGCTTTTTCGCTAGAAAATACGAATGTGTAGAGCTGGTGTCTCCATGTGGAACCAATTAGAGTTTCCCAGTACAAAATTAAATGTTCCCTGAAGAAAAAAAATACTTTCAAAACAATAATGACCATTGATAATATCCAGAAAACACAAACACAGGGGCTGTCGCAATATTTGGGATTGAGTTAGCCAAAACAGAACCGGATATTTCCGGTTTCATGCAGTCATATCCGGAAAAAGTGGTGTGGAATTCGTATGCAATGGACTGAGAGAATTACAGTACAAATGGTTTTGGAGAAAAGCAAAGTCCTTTCTTTAGGCAAGTGCATAAATTGTCATGTATACAAACAGAAATATCATGTTTGTTTGCTGCAGATCCTCTAGCATTCTCCGTAGAAAATACAAATGTTTAGAGCTGGTTTCTCCATGTGGAACTACTGAGTGTTTCCCAGTACAAAATTAAATGTTCCCTGATTAAAAAAAAAGGTTCCAAACAATAATGACCATTGATAATATCCAGAAAACACAAACACAGGGGCTGTGGCAATATCTGGGATTGAGTTAGCCAAAAAAAAAACCGGAGATTTCCGGTTTCATCCAGTCATATCCGGACAAAGTGGTGTGGAATTTCTATGCAATAGACCAAGCAAATCATAGTAAAAATGGTTTTGGAGAAAAGCAAAGTCCTTTCTTTAGGCAAGTGCATAAAATGTCATGTATACAAACAGAAATATCATGTTTGTTTGCCGAGTTCCTCTAGTTTTCTCCCTAGAATACATGAATAGGAAGAACTGGTTTCTGCATGTGGAACCAGTGATAGATTCCCAGTATAAAATTAAATGCTCCCTGATTAAAAAAAAAAAAGGTTCCAAACCATCATGACCATTGATAATATCCAGAAAACACAAACACAGGGGCTGTGGCAATATCTGGGATTGAGTTAGCCAAAACAAAACCGGATATTTCCGGTTTCATGCAGTCATATCCGGACAAAGTGGTATGGAATTTGTATGCAATAGACCAAGCAAATCATAGTAAAAATGGTTTTGGAGAAAAGCAAAGTCCTTTCTTCAGGCAAGTGCATAAAATGACATGTATACAAACAGAAATATCATGTTTGTTTGCCGAGTTCCTCTAGGTTTCTCGCTAGAAAATACGAATGTGTAGAGCAGGTGTCTCCATATGGAACCAGTGATTGTTTCCCAGTACAAAATTAAATGTTCCCTGATGAAAAGAAAATCTTTCAAAACAATAATGACCATTGATAATATCTAGAAAACACAAACAAAGAGGCTGTGGCAATCTGGGATTGAGTTAGCCAAAACAAAACCGGATATTTCCGGTTTCATGCAGTCATATCCGGACAAGTGGTGTGGAATTTGTATGCAATAGACCAAGCAAATCATAGTAAAAATGGTTTTGGAGAAAAGCAATGTATTTTCGTTAGGCAAGGGCATAAAATGTCATGTATACAAACAGAAATATCATGTTTGTTTGCCGCAGTTCCTCTAGTTTCTCGCTTAGAAAATACGAATGTGTAGAGCTGATGTCTCCATGTGGAACCACTGAGTGTTTCCCAGTAGAAAATTAAATGTTCCCTGATTAAAAAAAAAAACAACTTTCAAAACAATAATGACCATTGATAATATCCAGAAAACACAAACACAGAGGCTGTGGCAATCTGGGATTGAGTTAGCCAAAACAAAACCGGAAATTTCCGGTTTAATCCAGTCATATCCGGACAAAGTGGTGTGGAATTTGTATGCAATAGACCAAGCAAATCATAGTAAAAATGGTTTTGGAGAAAAGCAAAGTCCTTTCTTCAGGCAAGTGCATAAAATGTCATGTATACAAACAGAAATATCATGTTTGTTTGCCGCAGTTCCTCTAGTGTTCTCCCCAGAATACACGAATAGGAAGTACTGGTTTCTGCATGTGGAACCAGTGATTGTTTACCAGTACAAAATTAAATGCTCCCCGATTAAAAAAAAAAACTTTCAAAACAATAATGACCATTGATAATATCCAGAAAACACAAACACAGGGGCTGTGGCAATATCTGGGATTGAATTAGCCAAAACAAAACCGGATATTTCCGGTTTCATGCAGTCATATCCGGACAAAGTGGTGTGGAATTTGTATGCAATAGACCAAGCAAATCATAGTAAAAATGGTTTTGGAGAAAAGCAAAGTCTTTTCGTTAGACAAGTGCATAAAATGCCATCTATACAAACAGAAATATCATGTTTGTTTGCCGCAGTTCCTCTAGCTTTTTCGCTAGAAAATACGAATGTGTAGAGCTGGTGTCTCCATGTGGAACCAATTAGAGTTTCCCAGTACAAAATTAAATGTTCCCTGATGAAAAAAATACTTTCAAAACAATAATGACCATTGATAATATCCAGAAAACACAAACACAGGGGCTGTCGCAATATCTGGGATTGAGTTAGCCAAAAGAGAACCGGATATTTCCGGTTTCATGCAGTCATATCCGGAAAAAGTGGTGTGGAATTCGTATGCAATGGACTGAGAGAATTACAGTACAAATGGTTTTGGAGAAAAGCAAAGTCCTTTCTTTAGGGAAGTGCATAAATTGTCATGTATACAAACAGAAATATCATGTTTGTTTGCTGCAGATCCTCTAGCATTCTCCGTAGAAAATACAAATGTTTAGAGCTGGTTTCTCCATGTGGAACTACTGAGTGTTTCCCAGTACAAAATTAAATGTTCCCTGATTAAAAAAAAAGGTTCCAAACAATAATGACCATTGATAATATCCAGAAAACACAAACACAGGGGCTGTGGCAATATCTGGGATTGAGTTAGCCAAAAAAAAAAACCGGAGATTTCCGGTTTCATCCAGTCATATCCGGACAAAGTGGTGTGGAATTTGTATGCAATAGACCAAGCAAATCATAGTAAAAATGGTTTTGGAGAAAAGCAAAGTCCTTTCTTTAGGCAAGTGCATAAAATGTCATGTATACAAACAGAAATATCATGTTTGTTTGCCGCAGTTCCTCTAGTTTTCTCCCTAGAATACATGAATAGGAAGAACTGGTTTCTGCATGTGGAACCAGTGATTGATTCCCAGTATAAAATTAAATGCTCCCTGATTAAAAAAAAAAGGTTCCAAACCATCATGACAATTGATAATATCCAGAAAACACAAACACAGGGGCTGTGGCAATAACTGGGATTGAGTTAGCCAAAACAAAACCGGATATTTCCGGTTTCATGCAGTCATATCCGGACAAAGTGGTATGGAATTTGTATGCAATAGACCAAGCAAATCATAGTAAAAATGGTTTTGGAGAAAAGCAAAGTCCTTTCTTCAGGCAAGTGCATAAAATGACATGTATACAAACAGAAATATCATGTTTGTTTGCCGAGTTCCTCTAGGTTTCTCGCTAGAAAATACGAATGTGTAGAGCGGGTGTCTCCATATGGAACCACTGAGTGTTTCCCAGTACAAAATTAAATGTTCCCTGATGAAAAGAAAATCTTTCAAAACAATAATGACCATTGATAATATCTAGAAAACACAAAGAAAGAGGCTGTGGCAATCTGGGATTGAGTTAGCCAAAACAAAACCGGAGATTTCCGGTTTCATGCAGTCATATCCGGACAAGTGGTGTGGAATTTGTATGCAATAGACCAAGCAAATCATAGTAAAAATGGTTTTGGAGAAAAGCAAAGTCCTTTCTTCAGGCAAGTGCATAAAATGTCATGTATACAAACAGAAATATCATGTTTGTTTGCCGCAGTTCCTCTAGTGTTCTCCCCAGAATACACGAATAGGAAGAACTGGTTTCTGCATGTGGAACCAGTGATTGTTTCCCAGTACAAAATTCAATGCTCCCTGATTAAAAAATATGTTCCAAACAATAATGACCATTGATAATATCCAGAAAACACAAACACATAGGCTGTGGCAATATCTGGGATTGAGTTAGCCAAAACAAAACCGGATATTTCCGGTTTCATGCAGTCATATCCGGACAAAGTGGTGTGGAATTTGTATGCAATAGACCAAGCAAATCATAGTAAAAATGGTTTTGGAGAAAAGCAAAGTCTTTTCGTTAGGCAAGTGCATAAAATGCCATCTATACAAACAGAAATATCATGTTTTTCTGCCGCAGTTCCTCTAGTTTCTCACTTAGAAAATACGAATGTGTAGAGCTGATGTCTCCATGAGGAACCACTGAGTATTTCCCAGAACAAAATTAAATGTTCCCTGATGAAAAAAATACGTTCCAAACAATAATGACCATTGATAATATCCAGAAAACACAAACACAGGGGCTGTGGCAATATCTGGGATTGAGTTAGCTAAAACAAAATCGGATATTTCCGGTTGCATCCAGTCATATGTGGACAAAGTGGTGTGGAATTTGTATGCAATAGACCAAGCAAATCACAGTAAAAGTGGTTTTGGAGCAAAGCAAAGTCTTTTTTTTAGGCAAGTGCATAAAATGTCATGTATACAAACAGAAATATCATGTTTGCTTGCCGCAGTTCCTCTAGCTTTCTCCTAGAAAATATGAATGTGTAGAGCTGGTGTCTCCATGCGGAACCAATTAGAGTTTCCCAGTACAAAATTAAATGTTCCCTGATTAAAAAAAACATTCAAAACAATAAAGTCCTTCGATAATATCCAGAAAACACAAACACAGAGGCAGTCACAATATCTAGGATTGAGTTAGCCAAAAGAAAAGCGGATATTTCCCCTTTCATCCAGTCATATCTGGACAAAATGGTGTGGAATTCGTATACAATGGACTGGGAGAATTACAGTAAAAATGATTTTGGAGAAAAGCAAAGCCATTTCATTAGGCAGGTGCATAAAATGTCATGTATACAAACAGAAATATCATGTTTGTTTGCTGCAGTTCCTCTAGCATTCTCTGTAGAAAATACAAATGTTTAGAGTTGGTTTCTCCATGTGGAACCACTGAGTGTTTCCCAGTACAAAATTAAATGCTCCCTGATTAAAAAAGTTTCAAAACAATAAAGTTCTTCGATAATATCAAGAAAACACAAATACAGGGGCTGTGGCAATATCTGGGATTGAGTAAGCCAAAAGAAAACCGGATATTTCCGGTTTCATGCAGTCATATCCGGACAAAGTGGTTTGGAATTTGTATGCAATAGACCAAGCAAATCATAGTAAAAATGGTTTTGGAGAAAAGCAAAGTCCTTTCTTTAGGCAAGTGCATAAAATGTCATGTATACAAACAGAAATATCATGTTTGTTTGCCGCAGTTCCTCTAGTTTTCTCCCTAGAATACATGAATAGGAAGAACTGGTTTCTGCATGTGGAACCAGTGATTGATTCCCAGTATAAAATTAAATGCTCCCTGATTAAAAAAAAAAAGGTTCCAAACCATCATGACCATTGATAATATCCAGAAAACACAAACACAGGGGCTGTGGCAATATCTGAGATTGAGTTAGCCAAAACAAAACCGGATATTTCCGGTTTCATGCAGTCATATCCGGACAAAGTGGTATGGAATTTGTATGCAATAGACCAAGCAAATCATAGTAAAAATGGTTTTGGAGAAAAGCAAAGTCCTTTCTTCAGGCAAGTGCATAAAATGACATGTATACAAACAGAAATATCATGTTTGTTTGCCGAGTTCCTCTAGGTTTCTCGCTAGAAAATACGAATGTGTAGAGCGGGTGTCTCCATATGGAACCACTGAGTGTTTCCCAGTACAAAATTAAATGTTCCCTGATGAAAAGAAAATCTTTCAAAACAATAATGACCATTGATAATATCTAGAAAACACAAACAAAGAGGCTGTGGCAATCTGGGATTGAGTTAGCCAAAACAAAACCGGATATTTCCGGTTTCATGCAGTCGTATCAGTACAAAGTGGTGTGGAATTCCTATGCAATCGACCGAGAAAATCATAGTAAAAATGGTTTTGGAGAAAAGCAAAGCCATTTCATTAGGCAGGTGCATAAAATGTCATGTATACAAACAGAAATATCATGTTTATTTGCTGCAGTTCCTCTAGCATTCTCCGTAGAAAATACAAATGTTTAGAGTTGGTTTCTCCATGTGGAACCACTGAGTGTTTCCCAGTACAAAATTAAATGCTCCCTGATTAAAAAAGTTTCAAAACAATAAAGTTCTTCGATAATATCAAGAAAACACAAATACAGGGGCTGTGGCAATCTGGGATTGAGTTAGCCAAAACAAAACCGGATATTTCCGGTTTCATGCAGTCATATCCGGACAAAGTGGTGTGGAATTTGTATGCAATAGACCAAGCAAATCATAGTAAAAATGGTTTTGGAGAAAAGCAAAGTCCTTTCTTTAGGCAAGTGCATAAAATGTCATGTATACAAACAGAAATATCATGTTTGTTTGCCTCAGTTCCTCTAGTTTTCTCCCTAGAATACACGAATAGGAAGAACTGGTTTCTGCATGTGGAACCAGTGATTGTTTCCCAGTACAAAATTAAATGCTCCCTAATTAAAAAAAAAACGTTCAAAACAATAATGACCATTGATAATATCCAGAAAACACAAACACAGGGGCTGTGGCAATATTTGGGATTGAGTAAGCCAAAACAAAACCGGGTATTTCCGGTTTCATGCAGTCATATCCGGATAAAGTGGTGTGGAATTCGTATGCAATGGACTGAGAGAATTACAGTACAAATGGTTTTGGAGAAAAGCAAAGTCCTTTATTTAGGCAAGTGCATAAATTGTCATGTGTACCAACAGAAATATCATGTTTGCTGCAGTTCCTCTAGCATTCTCCGTAGAAAATACAAATGTTTAGAGCTGGTTTCTCCATGTGGAACTACTGAGTGTTTCCCAGTACAAAATTAAATGTTCCCTGATGAAAAGAAAAACTTTCAAAACAATAATGACCATTGATAATATCCAGAAAACACAAACAAAGAGGCTGTGGCAATCTGGAATTGAGTTAGCCAAAAGAAAACCGGAGATTTCCGGTTTCATGCAGTCATATCCGGAAAAAGTGGTGTGGAATTCCTATGCAATGGACTGAGAGAATCACAGTAAAAATGGTTTTGGAGAAAAGCAAAGTCCTTTCTTTAGGCAAGTGCATAAAATGTCATGTATACAAACAGAAATATCATGTTTGTTTGCCGCAGTTCCTCTAGTTTCCTCCTAGAATACACGAATAGGAAGAACTGGTTTCTGCATGTGGAACCAGTGATTGATTGCCAGTACAAAATTAAATGCTCCCTGATTAAAAAAAAAGGTTCCAAACAATAATGACCATTGATAATATCCAGAAAACATAAACACAGGGGCTGTGGCAATATCGGGGATTGAGTTAGCCAAAATAAAAACCGGATATTTCCGGTTTCATGCAGTCATATCCGGACAAGTGGTGTGGAATTTATGCAATAGACCAAGGAAATCATAGTAAAAATGGTTTTGGAGAAAAGCAAAGTCTTTTCGTTAGACAAGTGCATAAAATGTCGTGTATACAAACAGAAATATCATGTTTTTCTGCCGCAGTTCCTCTAGTTTCTCACTTAGAAAATACGAATGTGTAGAGCTGATGAATCCATGTGGAACCACTGAGTATTTCCCAGTACAAAATTAAATGTTCCCTGATGAAAAAAAAACTTTCAAAAAATAATGACCATTGATAATATCCAGAAAACACAAACTTAGAGGCTGTGGCAATCTGGGATTGAGTTAGCCAAAACAAAACCGGATATTTCCAGTTTTATGCAGTCATATCCGGACAAAGTGGTGTGGAATTTGTATGCAATAGACCAAGCAAATCGTAGTAAAAATGATTTTGGAGAAAAGCAAAGTCTTTTCGTTAGGCAAGTGCATAAAATGCCATCTATACAAACAGAAATATCATGTTTGTTTGCCGCATTTCCCCTAGCTTTCTCCTGGAAAATATGAATGTGTAGAGCTGTTGTCTCCATGTGGAACCACTGAGTGTTTCCCAGTACAAAATTAAATGTTCCCTGATGAAAAAAAAAAAAACTTTCAAAACAATAATGACCATTGATAATATCCAGAAAACACAAACACAGAGGCTGTGGCAATCTGGGATTGAGTTAGCCAAAACAAAACCGGATATTTCCGGTTTCATGCAGTCATATCCGGACAAAGTGGTGTGGAATTTGTATGCAATAGACCAAGCAAATCATAGTAAAAATGATTTTGGAGAAAAGGAAAGTCTTTTCGTTAGGCAAGTGCATAAAATGCCATCTATACAAACAGAAATATCATGTTTGTTTGCCGGAGTTCCTCTAGTTTTCTCCCTAGAATACACGTATAGGAAGAACTGGTTTCTGCTTGTGGAACCGGTGATTGTTTACCAGTACAAATTTAAATGATCCGTGATTAAAAAAAAAAAAAACTTCAAAACAATAATGACCATTGATAATATTCAGAAAACACAAACACAGGGGCTGTGGCAATATCTGGGATTGAGTTACCCAAAACAAAACCGGATATTTCCGGTTGCATCCAGTCATATGCGGACAAAGTGGTGGGTTAATTTGTATGCAATAGACCAAGCAAATCACAGTAAAAGTGATTTTGGAGCAAAGCAAAGTATTTTTTTTAGGCAAGTGCATAAAATGTCATGTATACAAACAGAAATATCATGTTTGTATGCCGAGTTCCTCTAGCTTTCTCGCTAGAAAATACGAATGTGTAGAGTGGGTGTCTCCATATGGAACCACTGAGTGTTTCCCAGTACAAAATTAAATGTTCCCTGATGAAAAGAAAAACTTTCAAAACAATAATGACCATTGATAATATCCAGAAAACACAAACAAAGAGGCTGTGGCAATCTGGGATTGAGTTAGCCAAAACAAAACCGGATATTTCCGGTTTCATGCAGTCATATCCGGACAAGTGGTGTGGAATTTTTATGCAATAGACCAAGCAAATCATAGTAAAAATGGTTTTGGAGAAAAGCAAAGTCTTTTCGTTAGGCAAGGGCATAAAATGTCATGTATACAAACAGAAATATCATGTTTGTTTGCCACAGTTCCTCTAGTTTCTCGCTTAGAAAATACGAATGTGTAGAGCTGATGTCTCCATGTGGAACCACTGAGTGTTTCCCACTACAAAATTAAATGTTCCCTGATATAAAAAAAAACTTTCAAAACAATAATGACCATTGATAATATCCAGAAAACGCAAACACAGGGGCTGTGGCAATCTGGGATTGAGTTAGCCAAAACAAAACCGGATATTTCCGGTTTCATGCAGTCATATCCGGACAAAGTGGTGTGGAATTTGTATGCAATAGACCAAGCAAATCATAGTAAAAATGGTTTTGGAGAAAAGCAAAGTCCTTTCTTTAGGCAACTGCATAAAATGTCATGTATACAAACAGAAATATCATGTTTGTTTGCCGCAGTTCCTCTATTTTTCTCCCTAGAATACACGAATAGGAAGAACTGGTTTCTGCATGTGGAACCAGTGATTGTTTCCCAGTACAAAATTAAATGCTCCCTGATTAAAAAAAAAACGTTCAAAACAATAATGACCATTGATAATATCCAGAAAACACAAACACAGGGGCTGTGGCAAAATCTGGGATTGAGTAAGCCAAAACAAAACCGGATATTTCCGGTTTCATGCAGTCATATCCGGAAAAGTGGTGTGGAATTTGTATGCAATAGGCCAAGCAAATCATAGTAAAAATGGTTTTGGAGAAAAGCAAAGTCCTTTCTTTAGGCAAGTGCATAAAATGTCATGTATACAAACAGAAATATCATGTTTGCTTGCCGCAGTTCCTCTAGCTTTCTCCTAGAAAATATGAATGTGTAGAGCTGGTGTCTCCATGCGGAACCAATTAGAGTTTCCCAGTACAAAATTAAATGTTCCCTGATTAAAAAAAACATTCAAAACAATAAAGTCCTTCGATAATATCTAGAAAACACAAACACAGAGGCAGTCACAATATCTAGGATTGAGTTAGCCAAAAGAAAAGCGGATATTTCCCCTTTCATCCAGTCATATCTGGACAAAATGGTGTGGAATTCGTATACAATGGACTGGGAGAATTACAGTAAAAATGATTTTGGAGAAAAGCAAAGCCATTTCATTAGGCAGGTGCATAAAATGTCATGTATACAAACAGAAATATCATGTTTGTTTGCTGCAGTTCCTCTAGCATTCTCTGTAGAAAATACAAATGTTTAGAGTTGGTTTCTCCATGTGGAACCACTGAGTGTTTCCCAGTACAAAATTAAATGCTCCCTGATTAAAAAAGTTTCAAAACAATAAAGTTCTTCGATAATATCAAGAAAACACAAATACAGGGGCTGTGGCAATATCTGGGATTGAGTAAGCCAAAAGAAAACCGGATATTTCCGGTTTCATGCAGTCATATCCGGACAAAGTGGTTTGGAATTTGTATGCAATAGACCAAGCAAATCATAGTAAAAATGGTTTTGGAGAAAAGCAAAGTCCTTTCTTTAGGCAAGTGCATAAAATGTCATGTATACAAACAGAAATATCATGTTTGTTTGCCGCAGTTCCTCTAGTTTTCTCCCTAGAATACATGAATAGGAAGAACTGGTTTCTGCATGTGGAACCAGTGATTGATTCCCAGTATAAAATTAAATGCTCCCTGATTAAAAAAAAAAAGGTTCCAAACCATCATGACCATTGATAATATCCAGAAAACACAAACACAGGGGCTGTGGCAATATCTGAGATTGAGTTAGCCAAAACAAAACCGGATATTTCCGGTTTCATGCAGTCATATCCGGACAAAGTGGTATGGAATTTGTATGCAATAGACCAAGCAAATCATAGTAAAAATGGTTTTGGAGAAAAGCAAAGTCCTTTCTTCAGGCAAGTGCATAAAATGACATGTATACAAACAGAAATATCATGTTTGTTTGCCGAGTTCCTCTAGGTTTCTCGCTAGAAAATACGAATGTGTAGAGCGGGTGTCTCCATATGGAACCACTGAGTGTTTCCCAGTACAAAATTAAATGTTCCCTGATGAAAAGAAAATCTTTCAAAACAATAATGACCATTGATAATATCTAGAAAACACAAACAAAGAGGCTGTGGCAATCTGGGATTGAGTTAGCCAAAACAAAACCGGATATTTCCGGTTTCATGCAGTCGTATCAGTACAAAGTGGTGTGGAATTCCTATGCAATCGACCGAGAAAATCATAGTAAAAATGGTTTTGGAGAAAAGCAAAGCCATTTCATTAGGCAGGTGCATAAAATGTCATGTATACAAACAGAAATATCATGTTTATTTGCTGCAGTTCCTCTAGCATTCTCCGTAGAAAATACAAATGTTTAGAGTTGGTTTCTCCATGTGGAACCACTGAGTGTTTCCCAGTACAAAATTAAATGCTCCCTGATTAAAAAAGTTTCAAAACAATAAAGTTCTTCGATAATATCAAGAAAACACAAATACAGGGGCTGTGGCAATCTGGGATTGAGTTAGCCAAAACAAAACCGGATATTTCCGGTTTCATGCAGTCATATCCGGACAAAGTGGTGTGGAATTTGTATGCAATAGACCAAGCAAATCATAGTAAAAATGGTTTTGGAGAAAAGCAAAGTCCTTTCTTTAGGCAAGTGCATAAAATGTCATGTATACAAACAGAAATATCATGTTTGTTTGCCTCAGTTCCTCTAGTTTTCTCCCTAGAATACACGAATAGGAAGAACTGGTTTCTGCATGTGGAACCAGTGATTGTTTCCCAGTACAAAATTAAATGCTCCCTAATTAAAAAAAAACGTTCAAAACAATAATGACCATTGATAATATCCAGAAAACACAAACACAGGGGCTGTGGCAATATTTGGGATTGAGTAAGCCAAAACAAAACCGGGTATTTCCGGTTTCATGCAGTCATATCCGGATAAAGTGGTGTGGAATTCGTATGCAATGGACTGAGAGAATTACAGTACAAATGGTTTTGGAGAAAAGCAAAGTCCTTTATTTAGGCAAGTGCATAAATTGTCATGTGTACCAACAGAAATATCATGTTTGCTGCAGTTCCTCTAGCATTCTCCGTAGAAAATACAAATGTTTAGAGCTGGTTTCTCCATGTGGAACTACTGAGTGTTTCCCAGTACAAAATTAAATGTTCCCTGATGAAAAGAAAAACTTTCAAAACAATAATGACCATTGATAATATCCAGAAAACACAAACACAGAGGCTGTGGCAATCTGGGATTGAGTTAGCCAAAACAAAACCGGATATTTCCGGTTTAATCCAGTCATATCCGGAAAAAGTGGTGTGGAATTCCTATGCAATGGACTGAGAGAATCACAGTAAAAATGGTTTTGGAGAAAAGCAAAGTCCTTTCTTTAGGCAAGTGCATAAAATGTCATGTATACAAACAGAAATATCATGTTTGTTTGCCGCAGTTCCTCTAGTTTCCTCCTAGAATACACGAATAGGAAGAACTGGTTTCTGCATGTGGAACCAGTGATTGATTGCCAGTACAAAATTAAATGCTCCCTGATTAAAAAAAAAGGTTCCAAACAATAATGACCATTGATAATATCCAGAAAACATAAACACAGGGGCTGTGGCAATATCGGGGATTGAGTTAGCCAAAATAAAAACCGGATATTTCCGGTTTCATGCAGTCATATCCGGACAAGTGGTGTGGAATTTATGCAATAGACCAAGGAAATCATAGTAAAAATGGTTTTGGAGAAAAGCAAAGTCTTTTCGTTAGACAAGTGCATAAAATGTCGTGTATACAAACAGAAATATCATGTTTTTCTGCCGCAGTTCCTCTAGTTTCTCACTTAGAAAATACGAATGTGTAGAGCTGATGAATCCATGTGGAACCACTGAGTATTTCCCAGTACAAAATTAAATGTTCCCTGATGAAAAAAAAACTTTCAAAAAATAATGACCATTGATAATATCCAGAAAACACAAACTTAGAGGCTGTGGCAATCTGGGATTGAGTTAGCCAAAACAAAACCGGATATTTCCAGTTTTATGCAGTCATATCCGGACAAAGTGGTGTGGAATTTGTATGCAATAGACCAAGCAAATCGTAGTAAAAATGATTTTGGAGAAAAGCAAAGTCTTTTCGTTAGGCAAGTGCATAAAATGCCATCTATACAAACAGAAATATCATGTTTGTTTGCCGCATTTCCCCTAGCTTTCTCCTGGAAAATATGAATGTGTAGAGCTGTTGTCTCCATGTGGAACCACTGAGTGTTTCCCAGTACAAAATTAAATGTTCCCTGATGAAAAAAAAAAACTTTCAAAACAATAATGACCATTGATAATATCCAGAAAACACAAACACAGAGGCTGTGGCAATCTGGGATTGAGTTAGCCAAAACAAAACCGGATATTTCCGGTTTCATGCAGTCATATCCGGACAAAGTGGTGTGGAATTTGTATGCAATAGACCAAGCAAATCATAGTAAAAATGATTTTGGAGAAAAGGAAAGTCTTTTCGTTAGGCAAGTGCATAAAATGCCATCTATACAAACAGAAATATCATGTTTGTTTGCCGGAGTTCCTCTAGTTTTCTCCCTAGAATACACGTATAGGAAGAACTGGTTTCTGCTTGTGGAACCGGTGATTGTTTACCAGTACAAATTTAAATGATCCGTGATTAAAAAAAAAAAAAACTTCAAAACAATAATGACCATTGATAATATTCAGAAAACACAAACACAGGGGCTGTGGCAATATCTGGGATTGAGTTACCCAAAACAAAACCGGATATTTCCGGTTGCATCCAGTCATATGCGGACAAAGTGGTGGGTTAATTTGTATGCAATAGACCAAGCAAATCACAGTAAAAGTGATTTTGGAGCAAAGCAAAGTATTTTTTTTAGGCAAGTGCATAAAATGTCATGTATACAAACAGAAATATCATGTTTGTATGCCGAGTTCCTCTAGCTTTCTCGCTAGAAAATACGAATGTGTAGAGTGGGTGTCTCCATATGGAACCACTGAGTGTTTCCCAGTACAAAATTAAATGTTCCCTGATGAAAAGAAAAACTTTCAAAACAATAATGACCATTGATAATATCCAGAAAACACAAACAAAGAGGCTGTGGCAATCTGGGATTGAGTTAGCCAAAACAAAACCGGATATTTCCGGTTTCATGCAGTCATATCCGGACAAGTGGTGTGGAATTTTTATGCAATAGACCAAGCAAATCATAGTAAAAATGGTTTTGGAGAAAAGCAAAGTCTTTTCGTTAGGCAAGGGCATAAAATGTCATGTATACAAACAGAAATATCATGTTTGTTTGCCACAGTTCCTCTAGTTTCTCGCTTAGAAAATACGAATGTGTAGAGCTGATGTCTCCATGTGGAACCACTGAGTGTTTCCCACTACAAAATTAAATGTTCCCTGATATAAAAAAAAACTTTCAAAACAATAATGACCATTGATAATATCCAGAAAACGCAAACACAGGGGCTGTGGCAATCTGGGATTGAGTTAGCCAAAACAAAACCGGATATTTCCGGTTTCATGCAGTCATATCCGGACAAAGTGGTGTGGAATTTGTATGCAATAGACCAAGCAAATCATAGTAAAAATGGTTTTGGAGAAAAGCAAAGTCCTTTCTTTAGGCAACTGCATAAAATGTCATGTATACAAACAGAAATATCATGTTTGTTTGCCGCAGTTCCTCTATTTTTCTCCCTAGAATACACGAATAGGAAGAACTGGTTTCTGCATGTGGAACCAGTGATTGTTTCCCAGTACAAAATTAAATGCTCCCTGATTAAAAAAAAAACGTTCAAAACAATAATGACCATTGATAATATCCAGAAAACACAAACACAGGGGCTGTGGCAAAATCTGGGATTGAGTAAGCCAAAACAAAACCGGATATTTCCGGTTTCATGCAGTCATATCCGGAAAAGTGGTGTGGAATTTGTATGCAATAGGCCAAGCAAATCATAGTAAAAATGGTTTTGGAGAAAAGCAAAGTCCTTTCTTTAGGCAAGTGCATAAAATGTCATGTATACAAACAGAAATATCATGTTTGCTTGCCGCAGTTCCTCTAGCTTTCTCCTAGAAAATATGAATGTGTAGAGCTGGTGTCTCCATGCGGAACCAATTAGAGTTTCCCAGTACAAAATTAAATGTTCCCTGATTAAAAAAAACATTCAAAACAATAAAGTCCTTCGATAATATCCAGAAAACACAAACACAGAGGCAGTCACAATATCTAGGATTGAGTTAGCCAAAAGAAAAGCGGATATTTCCCCTTTCATCCAGTCATATCTGGACAAAATGGTGTGGAATTCGTATACAATGGACTGGGAGAATTACAGTAAAAATGATTTTGGAGAAAAGCAAAGCCATTTCATTAGGCAGGTGCATAAAATGTCATGTATACAAACAGAAATATCATGTTTGTTTGCTGCAGTTCCTCTAGCATTCTCTGTAGAAAATACAAATGTTTAGAGTTGGTTTCTCCATGTGGAACCACTGAGTGTTTCCCAGTACAAAATTAAATGCTCCCTGATTAAAAAAGTTTCAAAAAAATAAAGTTCTTCGATAATATCAAGAAAACACAAATACAGGGGCTGTGGCAATATCTGGGATTGAGTAAGCCAAAAGAAAACCGGATATTTCCGGTTTCATGCAGTCATATCCGGACAAAGTGGTTTGGAATTTGTATGCAATAGACCAAGCAAATCATAGTAAAAATGGTTTTGGAGAAAAGCAAAGTCCTTTCTTTAGGCAAGTGCATAAAATGTCATGTATACAAACAGAAATATCATGTTTGTTTGCCGCAGTTCCTCTAGTTTTCTCCCTAGAATACATGAATAGGAAGAACTGGTTTCTGCATGTGGAACCAGTGATTGATTCCCAGTATAAAATTAAATGCTCCCTGATTAAAAAAAAAAAGGTTCCAAACCATCATGACCATTGATAATATCCAGAAAACACAAACACAGGGGCTGTGGCAATATCTGAGATTGAGTTAGCCAAAACAAAACCGGATATTTCCGGTTTCATGCAGTCATATCCGGACAAAGTGGTATGGAATTTGTATGCAATAGACCAAGCAAATCATAGTAAAAATGGTTTTGGAGAAAAGCAAAGTCCTTTCTTCAGGCAAGTGCATAAAATGACATGTATACAAACAGAAATATCATGTTTGTTTGCCGAGTTCCTCTAGGTTTCTCGCTAGAAAATACGAATGTGTAGAGCGGGTGTCTCCATATGGAACCACTGAGTGTTTCCCAGTACAAAATTAAATGTTCCCTGATGAAAAGAAAATCTTTCAAAACAATAATGACCATTGATAATATCTAGAAAACACAAACAAAGAGGCTGTGGCAATCTGGGATTGAGTTAGCCAAAACAAAACCGGATATTTCCGGTTTCATGCAGTCGTATCAGTACAAAGTGGTGTGGAATTCCTATGCAATCGACCGAGAAAATCATAGTAAAAATGGTTTTGGAGAAAAGCAAAGCCATTTCATTAGGCAGGTGCATAAAATGTCATGTATACAAACAGAAATATCATGTTTATTTGCTGCAGTTCCTCTAGCATTCTCCGTAGAAAATACAAATGTTTAGAGTTGGTTTCTCCATGTGGAACCACTGAGTGTTTCCCAGTACAAAATTAAATGCTCCCTGATTAAAAAAGTTTCAAAACAATAAAGTTCTTCGATAATATCAAGAAAACACAAATACAGGGGCTGTGGCAATCTGGGATTGAGTTAGCCAAAACAAAACCGGATATTTCCGGTTTCATGCAGTCATATCCGGACAAAGTGGTGTGGAATTTGTATGCAATAGACCAAGCAAATCATAGTAAAAATGGTTTTGGAGAAAAGCAAAGTCCTTTCTTTAGGCAAGTGCATAAAATGTCATGTATACAAACAGAAATATCATGTTTGTTTGCCTCAGTTCCTCTAGTTTTCTCCCTAGAATACACGAATAGGAAGAACTGGTTTCTGCATGTGGAACCAGTGATTGTTTCCCAGTACAAAATTAAATGCTCCCTAATTAAAAAAAAAACGTTCAAAACAATAATGACCATTGATAATATCCAGAAAACACAAACACAGGGGCTGTGGCAATATCTGGGATTGAGTAAGCCAAAACAAAACCGGGTATTTCCGGTTTCATGCAGTCATATCCGGATAAAGTGGTGTGGAATTCGTATGCAATGGACTGAGAGAATTACAGTACAAATGGTTTTGGAGAAAAGCAAAGTCCTTTATTTAGGCAAGTGCATAAATTGTCATGTGTACCAACAGAAATATCATGTTTGCTGCAGTTCCTCTAGCATTCTCCGTAGAAAATACAAATGTTTAGAGCTGGTTTCTCCATATGGAACTACTGAGTGTTTCCCAGTACAAAATTAAATGTTCCCTGATGAAAAGAAAAACTTTCAAAACAATAATGACCATTGATAATATCCAGAAAACACAAACAAAGAGGCTGTGGCAATCTGGAATTGAGTTAGCCAAAAGAAAACCGGAGATTTCCGGTTTCATGCAGTCATATCCGGAAAAAGTGGTGTGGAATTCCTATGCAATGGACTGAGAGAATCACAGTAAAAATGGTTTTGGAGAAAAGCAAAGTCCTTTCTTTAGGCAAGTGCATAAAATGTCATGTATACAAACAGAAATATCATGTTTGTTTGCCGCAGTTCCTCTAGTTTCCTCCTAGAATACACGAATAGGAAGAACTGGTTTCTGCATGTGGAACCAGTGATTGATTGCCAGTACAAAATTAAATGCTCCCTGATTAAAAAAAAAGGTTCCAAACAATAATGACCATTGATAATATCCAGAAAACATAAACACAGGGGCTGTGGCAATATCGGGGATTGAGTTAGCCAAAATAAAAACCGGATATTTCCGGTTTCATGCAGTCATATCCGGACAAGTGGTGTGGAATTTATGCAATAGACCAAGGAAATCATAGTAAAAATGGTTTTGGAGAAAAGCAAAGTCTTTTCGTTAGACAAGTGCATAAAATGTCGTGTATACAAACAGAAATATCATGTTTTTCTGCCGCAGTTCCTCTAGTTTCTCACTTAGAAAATACGAATGTGTAGAGCTGATGAATCCATGTGGAACCACTGAGTATTTCCCAGTACAAAATTAAATGTTCCCTGATGAAAAAAAAACTTTCAAAAAATAATGACCATTGATAATATCCAGAAAACACAAACTTAGAGGCTGTGGCAATCTGGGATTGAGTTAGCCAAAACAAAACCGGATATTTCCAGTTTTATGCAGTCATATCCGGACAAAGTGGTGTGGAATTTGTATGCAATAGACCAAGCAAATCATAGTAAAAATGATTTTGGAGAAAAGCAAAGTCTTTTCGTTAGGCAAGTGCATAAAATGCCATCTATACAAACAGAAATATCATGTTTGTTTGCCGCATTTCCCCTAGCTTTCTCCTGGAAAATATGAATGTGTAGAGCTGTTGTCTCCATGTGGAACCACTGAGTGTTTCCCAGTACAAAATTAAATGTTCCCTGATGAAAAAAAAAAACTTTCAAAACAATAATGACCATTGATAATATCCAGAAAACACAAACACAGAGGCTGTGGCAATCTGGGATTGAGTTAGCCAAAACAAAACCGGATATTTCCGGTTTCATGCAGTCATATCCGGACAAAGTGGTGTGGAATTTGTATGCAATAGACCAAGCAAATCATAGTAAAAATGATTTTGGAGAAAAGGAAAGTCTTTTCGTTAGGCAAGTGCATAAAATGCCATCTATACAAACAGAAATATCATGTTTGTTTGCCGGAGTTCCTCTAGTTTTCTCCCTAGAATACACGTATAGGAAGAACTGGTTTCTGCTTGTGGAACCGGTGATTGTTTACCAGTACAAATTTAAATGATCCGTGATTAAAAAAAAAAAACTTCAAAACAATAATGACCATTGATAATATTCAGAAAACACAAACACAGGGGCTGTGGCAATATCTGGGATTGAGTTACCCAAAACAAAACCGGATATTTCCGGTTGCATCCAGTCATATGCGGACAAAGTGGTGGGTTAATTTGTATGCAATAGACCAAGCAAATCACAGTAAAAGTGATTTTGGAGCAAAGCAAAGTATTTTTTTTAGGCAAGTGCATAAAATGTCATGTATACAAACAGAAATATCATGTTTGTATGCCGAGTTCCTCTAGCTTTCTCGCTAGAAAATACGAATGTGTAGAGTGGGTGTCTCCATATGGAACCACTGAGTGTTTCCCAGTACAAAATTAAATGTTCCCTGATGAAAAGAAAAACTTTCAAAACAATAATGACCATTGATAATATCCAGAAAACACAAACAAAGAGGCTGTGGCAATCTGGGATTGAGTTAGCCAAAACAAAACCGGAGATTTCCGGTTTCATGCAGTCATATCCGGAAAAAGTGGTGTGGAATTCCTATGCAATGGACTGAGAGAATCACAGTAAAAATGGTTTTGGAGAAAAGCAAAGTCCTTTCTTTAGGCAAGTGCATAAAATGTCATGTATACAAACAGAAATATCATGTTTGTTTGCCGCAGTTCCTCTAGTTTCCTCCTAGAATACACGAATAGGAAGAACTGGTTTCTGCATGTGGAACCAGTGATTGATTGCCAGTACAAAATTAAATGCTCCCTGATTAAAAAAAAAGGTTCCAAACAATAATGACCATTGATAATATCCAGAAAACATAAACACAGGGGCTGTGGCAATATCGGGGATTGAGTTAGCCAAAATAAAAACCGGATATTTCCGGTTTCATGCAGTCATATCCGGACAAGTGGTGTGGAATTTATGCAATAGACCAAGGAAATCATAGTAAAAATGGTTTTGGAGAAAAGCAAAGTCTTTTCGTTAGACAAGTGCATAAAATGTCGTGTATACAAACAGAAATATCATGTTTTTCTGCCGCAGTTCCTCTAGTTTCTCACTTAGAAAATACGAATGTGTAGAGCTGATGAATCCATGTGGAACCACTGAGTATTTCCCAGTACAAAATTAAATGTTCCCTGATGAAAAAAAAACTTTCAAAAAATAATGACCATTGATAATATCCAGAAAACACAAACTTAGAGGCTGTGGCAATCTGGGATTGAGTTAGCCAAAACAAAACCGGATATTTCCAGTTTTATGCAGTCATATCCGGACAAAGTGGTGTGGAATTTGTATGCAATAGACCAAGCAAATCATAGTAAAAATGATTTTGGAGAAAAGCAAAGTCTTTTCGTTAGGCAAGTGCATAAAATGCCATCTATACAAACAGAAATATCATGTTTGTTTGCCGCATTTCCCCTAGCTTTCTCCTGGAAAATATGAATGTGTAGAGCTGTTGTCTCCATGTGGAACCACTGAGTGTTTCCCAGTACAAAATTAAATGTTCCCTGATGAAAAAAAAAAACTTTCAAAACAATAATGACCATTGATAATATCCAGAAAACACAAACACAGAGGCTGTGGCAATCTGGGATTGAGTTAGCCAAAACAAAACCGGATATTTCCGGTTTCATGCAGTCATATCCGGACAAAGTGGTGTGGAATTTGTATGCAATAGACCAAGCAAATCATAGTAAAAATGATTTTGGAGAAAAGGAAAGTCTTTTCGTTAGGCAAGTGCATAAAATGCCATCTATACAAACAGAAATATCATGTTTGTTTGCCGGAGTTCCTCTAGTTTTCTCCCTAGAATACACGTATAGGAAGAACTGGTTTCTGCTTGTGGAACCGGTGATTGTTTACCAGTACAAATTTAAATTATCCGTGATTAAAAAAAAAAAAACTTCAAAACAATAATGACCATTGATAATATTCAGAAAACACAAACACAGGGGCTGTGGCAATATCTGGGATTGAGTTACCCAAAACAAAACCGGATATTTCCGGTTGCATCCAGTCATATGCGGACAAAGTGGTGGGTTAATTTGTATGCAATAGACCAAGCAAATCACAGTAAAAGTGATTTTGGAGCAAAGCAAAGTATTTTTTTTAGGCAAGTGCATAAAATGTCATGTATACAAACAGAAATATCATGTTTGTATGCCGAGTTCCTCTAGCTTTCTCGCTAGAAAATACGAATGTGTAGAGTGGGTGTCTCCATATGGAACCACTGAGTGTTTCCCAGTACAAAATTAAATGTTCCCTGATGAAAAGAAAAACTTTCAAAACAATAATGACCATTGATAATATCCAGAAAACACAAACAAAGAGGCTGTGGCAATCTGGGATTGAGTTAGCCAAAACAAAACCGGATATTTCCGGTTTCATGCAGTCATATCCGGACAAGTGGTGTGGAATTTTTATGCAATAGACCAAGCAAATCATAGTAAAAATGGTTTTGGAGAAAAGCAAAGTCTTTTCGTTAGGCAAGGGCATAAAATGTCATGTATACAAACAGAAATATCATGTTTGTTTGCCACAGTTCCTCTAGTTTCTCGCTTAGAAAATACGAATGTGTAGAGCTGATGTCTCCATGTGGAACCACTGAGTGTTTCCCACTACAAAATTAAATGTTCCCTGATATAAAAAAAAACTTTCAAAACAATAATGACCATTGATAATATCCAGAAAACGCAAACACAGGGGCTGTGGCAATCTGGGATTGAGTTAGCCAAAACAAAACCGGATATTTCCGGTTTCATGCAGTCATATCCGGACAAAGTGGTGTGGAATTTGTATGCAATAGACCAAGCAAATCATAGTAAAAATGGTTTTGGAGAAAAGCAAAGTCCTTTCTTTAGGCAACTGCATAAAATGTCATGTATACAAACAGAAATATCATGTTTGTTTGCCGCAGTTCCTCTATTTTTCTCCCTAGAATACACGAATAGGAAGAACTGGTTTCTGCATGTGGAACCAGTGATTGTTTCCCAGTACAAAATTAAATGCTCCCTGATTAAAAAAAAAACGTTCAAAACAATAATGACCATTGATAATATCCAGAAAACACAAACACAGGGGCTGTGGCAAAATCTGGGATTGAGTAAGCCAAAACAAAACCGGATATTTCCGGTTTCATGCAGTCATATCCGGAAAAGTGGTGTGGAATTTGTATGCAATAGGCCAAGCAAATCATAGTAAAAATGGTTTTGGAGAAAAGCAAAGTCCTTTCTTTAGGCAAGTGCATAAAATGTCATGTATACAAACAGAAATATCATGTTTGTTTGCCGCAGTTCCTCTAGTTTTCTCCCCAGAATACACGAATAGGAAGAACTGGTTTCTGCATGTGGAACCAGTGATTGTTTCCCAGTACAAAATTAAATGCTCCCTGATTAAAAAAAAAGGTTCAAAACAATAATGACCATTGATAATATCCAGAAAACACAAACACAGGGGCTGTGGCAAAATCTGGGATTGAGTTACTCAAAACAAAACCGGATATTTCCGGTTGCATCCAGTCATATGCGGACAAAGTGGTGGGTTAATTTGTATGCAATAGACCAAGCAAATCACAGTAAAAGTGATTTTGGAGCAAAGCAAAGTATTTTTTTTAGGCAAGTGCATAAAATGTCATGTATACAAACAGAAATATCATGTTTGTATGCCGAGTTCCTCTAGCTTTCTCGCTAGAAAATACGAATGTGTAGAGTGGGTGTCTCCATATGGAACCACTGAGTGTTTCCCAGTACAAAATTAAATGTTCCCTGATGAAAAGAAAAACTTTCAAAACAATAATGACCATTGATAATATCCAGAAAACACAAACAAAGAGGCTGTGGCAATCTGGGATTGAGTTAGCCAAAACAAAACCGGATATTTCCGGTTTCATGCAGTCATATCCGGACAAGTGGTGTGGAATTTTTATGCAATAGACCAAGCAAATCATAGTAAAAATGGTTTTGGAGAAAAGCAAAGTCTTTTCGTTAGGCAAGGGCATAAAATGTCATGTATACAAACAGAAATATCATGTTTGTTTGCCACAGTTCCTCTAGTTTCTCGCTTAGAAAATACGAATGTGTAGAGCTGATGTCTCCATGTGGAACCACTGAGTGTTTCCCACTACAAAATTAAATGTTCCCTGATATAAAAAAAAACTTTCAAAACAATAATGACCATTGATAATATCCAGAAAACGCAAACACAGGGGCTGTGGCAATCTGGGATTGAGTTAGCCAAAACAAAACCGGATATTTCCGGTTTCATGCAGTCATATCCGGACAAAGTGGTGTGGAATTTGTATGCAATAGACCAAGCAAATCATAGTAAAAATGGTTTTGGAGAAAAGCAAAGTCCTTTCTTTAGGCAACTGCATAAAATGTCATGTATACAAACAGAAATATCATGTTTGTTTGCCGCAGTTCCTCTATTTTTCTCCCTAGAATACACGAATAGGAAGAACTGGTTTCTGCATGTGGAACCAGTGATTGTTTCCCAGTACAAAATTAAATGCTCCCTGATTAAAAAAAAAACGTTCAAAACAATAATGACCATTGATAATATCCAGAAAACACAAACACAGGGGCTGTGGCAAAATCTGGGATTGAGTAAGCCAAAACAAAACCGGATATTTCCGGTTTCATGCAGTCATATCCGGAAAAGTGGTGTGGAATTTGTATGCAATAGGCCAAGCAAATCATAGTAAAAATGGTTTTGGAGAAAAGCAAAGTCCTTTCTTTAGGCAAGTGCATAAAATGTCATGTATACAAACAGAAATATCATGTTTGTTTGCCGCAGTTCCTCTAGTTTTCTCCCCAGAATACACGAATAGGAAGAACTGGTTTCTGCATGTGGAACCAGTGATTGTTTCCCAGTACAAAATTAAATGCTCCCTGATTAAAAAAAAAGGTTCAAAACAATAATGACCATTGATAATATCCAGAAAACACAAACACAGGGGCTGTGGCAAAATCTGGGATTGAGTTACTCAAAACAAAACCGGATATTTCCGGTTGCATCCAGTCATATGCGGACAAAGTGGTGGGTTAATTTGTATGCAATAGACCAAGCAAATCACAGTAAAAGTGATTTTGGAGCAAAGCAAAGTATTTTTTTTAGGCAAGTGCATAAAATGTCATGTATACAAACAGAAATATCATGTTTGTATGCCGAGTTCCTCTAGCTTTCTCGCTAGAAAATACGAATGTGTAGAGTGGGTGTCTCCATATGGAACCACTGAGTGTTTCCCAGTACAAAATTAAATGTTCCCTGATGAAAAGAAAAACTTTCAAAACAATAATGACCATTGATAATATCCAGAAAACACAAACAAAGAGGCTGTGGCAATCTGGGATTGAGTTAGCCAAAACAAAACCGGATATTTCCGGTTTCATGCAGTCATATCCGGACAAGTGGTGTGGAATTTTTATGCAATAGACCAAGCAAATCATAGTAAAAATGGTTTTGGAGAAAAGCAAAGTCTTTTCGTTAGGCAAGGGCATAAAATGTCATGTATACAAACAGAAATATCATGTTTGTTTGCCACAGTTCCTCTAGTTTCTCGCTTAGAAAATACGAATGTGTAGAGCTGATGTCTCCATGTGGAACCACTGAGTGTTTCCCACTACAAAATTAAATGTTCCCTGATATAAAAAAAAACTTTCAAAACAATAATGACCATTGATAATATCCAGAAAACGCAAACACAGGGGCTGTGGCAATCTGGGATTGAGTTAGCCAAAACAAAACCGGATATTTCCGGTTTCATGCAGTCATATCCGGACAAAGTGGTGTGGAATTTGTATGCAATAGACCAAGCAAATCATAGTAAAAATGGTTTTGGAGAAAAGCAAAGTCCTTTCTTTAGGCAACTGCATAAAATGTCATGTATACAAACAGAAATATCATGTTTGTTTGCCGCAGTTCCTCTATTTTTCTCCCTAGAATACACGAATAGGAAGAACTGGTTTCTGCATGTGGAACCAGTGATTGTTTCCCAGTACAAAATTAAATGCTCCCTGATTAAAAAAAAAACGTTCAAAACAATAATGACCATTGATAATATCCAGAAAACACAAACACAGGGGCTGTGGCAAAATCTGGGATTGAGTAAGCCAAAACAAAACCGGATATTTCCGGTTTCATGCAGTCATATCCGGAAAAGTGGTGTGGAATTTGTATGCAATAGGCCAAGCAAATCATAGTAAAAATGGTTTTGGAGAAAAGCAAAGTCCTTTCTTTAGGCAAGTGCATAAAATGTCATGTATACAAACAGAAATATCATGTTTGTTTGCCGCAGTTCCTCTAGTTTTCTCCCCAGAATACACGAATAGGAAGAACTGGTTTCTGCATGTGGAACCAGTGATTGTTTCCCAGTACAAAATTAAATGCTCCCTGATTAAAAAAAAAGGTTCAAAACAATAATGACCATTGATAATATCCAGAAAACACAAACACAGGGGCTGTGGCAAAATCTGGGATTGAGTTACTCAAAACAAAACCGGATATTTCCGGTTGCATCCAGTCATATGCGGACAAAGTGGTGGGGAATTTGTATGCAATAGACCAAGCAAATCATAGTAAAAGTGATTTTGGAGCAAAGCAAAGTATTTTTTTTTAGGCAAGTGCATAAAATGTCATGTATACAAACAGAAATATCATGTTTGTTTGCCGAGTTCCTCTAGCTTTCTCGCTAGAAAATACGAATGTGTAGAGCGGGTGTCTCCATATGGAACCACTGAGTGTTTCCCAGTACAAAATTAAATGTTCCCTGATGAAAAGAAAATCTTTCAAAACAATAATGACCATTGATAATATCCAGAAAACACAAACAAAGAGGCTGTGGCAATCTGGGATTGAGTTAGCCAAAACAAAACCGGATATTTCCGGTTTCATGCAGTCATATCCGGACAAAGTGGTGTGGAATTTGTATGCAATAGACCAAAAATCATAGTAAAAATGGTTTTGGAGAAAAGCAAAGTCTTTTCGTTAGGCAAGGGCATAAAATGTCATGTATACAAACAGAAATATCATGTTTGTTTGCTGCAGTTCCTCTAGCTTTTTCGCTAGATAATACGAATGTGTGGAGCTGGTTTCTCCATGTGGAACCAATTAGAGTTTCCCAGTACAAAATTAAATGTTCCCTGATGAAAAAAAATATTTTCAAAACAATAATGACCATTGATAATGTCCAGAAAACACAAACACAGAGGCTGTGGCAATCTGGGTTTGAGTTAGCCAAAACAAAATGGATATTTCCCCTTTCATCCATTCATATCCGGACAAAGTGGTGTGGAATTTGTATGCAATGGACTGAGAGAATTACAGTAAAAATGGTTTTGGAGAAAAGCAAATCATTTCATTAGGCAGGTGCATAAAATGTCATGTATACGAACAGAAATTTCATTTTCTTTGCTGCAGTTCCTCTAGCATTCTCCGTAGAAAATACAAATGTTTAGAACTGGTTTCTCCATGTGGAACCATTGAGTGTTTCCCAGTACAAAATTAAATGTTCCCTGATAAAAAGAAAGTTTCAAAACAATAAAGTCCTTTGATGATATCCAGAAAACACAAACACTGGGGCTGTGGCAATATCTGGGATTGAGTTACCCAAAACAAAAGCGGATATTTCCCCTTTGATCCAGTCATATCCAGACAAAGTGGGGTGCAATTCCTATGCAATGGACTGAGAGAATCACAGTAAAAATGGTTTTGGAGAAAAGCAAAGTCCTTTCTTTAGGCAAGTGCATAAAATGTCATGTATACAAACAGAAATATCATGTTTGTTTTCCGGAGTTCCTCTAGTTTTCTCCCTAGAATACACGAATAGGAAGAACTGGTTTCTGCATGTGGAACCGGTGATTGTTTACCAGTACAAATTTAAATGATCCGTGATTAAAAAAAAAAAAAACGTTCAAAACAATAATGACCATTGATAATATCCAGAAAACACAAACACAGGGGCTGTGGCAATATCTGGGATTGAGTTACCCAAAACAAAACCGGATATTTCCGGTTGCATCCAGTCATATGCGGACAAAGTGGTGGGGAATTTGTATGCAATAGACCAAGCAAATCACAGTAAAAGTGATTTTGGAGCAAAGCAAAGTCTTTTCGTTAGGCAAGGGCATAAAATGTCATGTATACAAACAGAAATATCATGTTTGTTTGCCGCAGTTCCTCTAGCTTCTCGCTTAGAAAATACGAATGTGTAGAGCTGATGTCTCCATGTGGAACCAGTGATTGTTTCCCAGTACAAAATTAAATGCTCCCTGATTAAAAAAAGTTCAAAACAATAATGACCATTGATAATATCCAGAAAACACAAACACAGGGGCTGTGGCAATATCTGGGATTGAGTTATGCAAAAGAAAACCGGATATTTCCGGTTTCATCCAGTCATATCCGGACAAAGTGGTGTTTGAATTCCTATGCAATGGACCAAGAAAATCACAGTAAAAATGGTTTTGGAGAAAAGCAAAGTCCTTTCTTTAGGCAAGTGCATAAAATGTCACGTATACAAACAGAAATATCATGTTTGTTTGCCGCAGTTCCTCTAGCTTCTCGCTTAGAAAATACGAATGTGTAGAGCTGATGTCTCCATGTGGAACCACTGAGTGTTTCCCAGAACATAATTAAATGTTCCCTGATGAAAAAAAAAACTTTCAAAACAATAATGACCATTGATAATATCCAGAAAACACAAACACAGGGGCTGTGGCAATATCTGGGATTGAGTTAGCCAAAACAAAACCGGAGATTTCCGGTTTCATGAAGTCATATCTGGACAAAGTGGTGTGGAATTTGTATGCAATAGACCAAGCAAATCATAGTAAAAATGGTTTTGAAGAAAAGCAAAGTCCTTTCTTTAGGCAAGTGCATAATATGTCATGTATACAAACAGACATATCATGTTTGTTTGCCGCAGTTCCTCTAGTTTTCTCCCCAGAATACACGAATAGGAAGAACTGGTTTCTGCATGTGGATCCAGTGATTGTTTCCCAGTACAAAATGAAATGCTCCCTGCTAAAAAAAAAAAAAAAAACGTTCCAAAAAATAATGACCATTGATAATATCCAGAAAACACAAACACAGGGGCTGTGGCAATATCTGGGATTGAGTTATCCAAAACAAAACCGGATATTTCTGGTTTCATGCAGTCATATCCGGACAAAGTGGTATGGAATTTGTATGCAATAGACCAAGCAAATCATAGTAAAAATGGTTTTAGAGAAAAGCAAAGTCTTTTCGTTAGGCAAGTGCATAAAATGCCATCTATACAAACAGAAATATCATGTTTGTTTGCCGCAGTTCCTCTAGCTTTCTCGCTACAAAATACAAATGTGTAGAGCTGGTGTCTCCATGTGGAACCAATTAGAGTTTCCCAGTACAAAATTAAATGTTCCCTGATAAAAAAAATTTGAAATCAATAAAGTCCATAGATAATATCCAGAAAACACAAACACAGATGCTGTGTCAATCTGGGATTGAGTTAGCCAAAACAAAATGGATATTTGCCCATTCATCCATTCATACCTGGACAAAGTGGTGTGGAATTTGTATGCAACGGACTGAGAGAATTACAGTAAAATGGTTTTGGAGAAAAGCAAAGTCCTTTCTTTAGGCAAGTGCATAAAATGTCATGTATACAAACAGAAATATCATGTTTGTTTGCCGCAGTTCCTCAGTTTTCTCCCTAGAATACACGAATAGGAAGAACTGGTTTCTGCATGTGGAACCAGTGATTGTTTCCCAGGACAAAATGAAATGCTCCCTGATTAAAAAATACGTTCCAAACAATAATGACCATTGATAATATCCAGAGAACACAAACACAGGGGCTGTGGCAATATCTGGGATTGAGTTAGCCAAAACAAAACCGGATATTTCCGATTTCATGCAGTCATATCCGGACAAAGTGGTGTGGGATTTGTATGCAATAGACCAAGGAAATCATAGGAAAAATGGTTTTGGAGAAAAGCAAAGTCTTTTCGTTAGACAAGTGCATAAATTCTCATGTACACAAACAGAAATATCATGTTTGTTTGCCGCAGTTCCTCTAGCTTTCTCGTTAGAAAATACGAATATGTACAGATGGTGTCTCCATGTGGAACCAATTAGAGTTTCCCAGTATAAAATTAAATATTCCCTGATAAAAAAAGTTTCAAAACAATAAAGTCCTTTGATAATATCCAGAAAACACAAACACAGGGGCTGTGGCAATATCTGGGATTGAGTTAGCCAAAAGAAAACCGCATATTTCCGATTTCATGCAGTCATATCCGGACAAAGTGGTGTGGAATTCATATGAAATGGACTGAGAAAATCACAGTAAAAATGGTTTTGGAGAAAAGCAAAGTCCCTTCTTAAGGCAAGTGCATAAAATGTCATGTATACAAACAGAAATATCATGTTTGTTTGCCGGAGTTCCTCTAGTTTTCTCCCTAGAATACACGAATAGGAAGAACTGGTTTCTGCATGTGGAACCGGTGATTGTTTACCAGTACAAATTTAAATGATCCGTGATTAAAAAAAAAAAACGTTCAAAACAATAATGACCATTGATAATATCCAGAAAACACAAACACAGGGGCTGTGGCAATATCTGGGATTGAGTTACCCAAAACAAAACCGGATATTTCCGGTTGCATCCAGTCATATGCGGACAAAGTGGTGGGGAATTTGTATGCAATAGACCAAGCAAATCACAGTAAAAGTGATTTTGGAGCAAAGCAAAGTCTTTTCGTTAGGCAAGGGCATAAAATGTCATGTATACAAACAGAAATATCATGTTTGTTTGCCGCAGTTCCTCTAGCTTCTCGCTTAGAAAATACGAATGTGTAGAGCTGATGTCTCCATGTGGAACCAGTGATTGTTTCCCAGTACAAAATTAAATGCTCCCTGATTAAAAAAAGTTCAAAACAATAATGACCATTGATAATATCCAGAAAACACAAACACAGGGGCTGTGGCAATATCTGGGATTGAGTTATGCAAAAGAAAACCGGATATTTCCGGTTTCATCCAGTCATATCCGGACAAAGTGGTGTTTGAATTCCTATGCAATGGACCAAGAAAATCACAGTAAAAATGGTTTTGGAGAAAAGCAAAGTCCTTTCTTTAGGCAAGTGCATAAAATGTCACGTATACAAACAGAAATATCATGTTTGTTTGCCGCAGTTCCTCTAGCTTCTCGCTTAGAAAATACGAATGTGTAGAGCTGATGTCTCCATGTGGAACCACTGAGTGTTTCCCAGAACATAATTAAATGTTCCCTGATGAAAAAAAAAATTTCAAAACAATAATGACCATTGATAATATCCAGAAAACACAAACACAGGGGCTGTGGCAATATCTGGGATTGAGTTAGCCAAAACAAAACCGGAGATTTCCGGTTTCATGAAGTCATATCTGGACAAAGTGGTGTGGAATTTGTATGCAATAGACCAAGCAAATCATAGTAAAAATGGTTTTGAAGAAAAGCAAAGTCCTTTCTTTAGGCAAGTGCATAATATGTCATGTATACAAACAGACATATCATGTTTGTTTGCCGCAGTTCCTCTAGTTTTCTCCCCAGAATACACGAATAGGAAGAACTGGTTTCTGCATGTGGATCCAGTGATTGTTTCCCAGTACAAAATGAAATGCTCCCTGCTAAAAAAAAAAAAAAAACGTTCCAAAAAATAATGACCATTGATAATATCCAGAAAACACAAACACAGGGGCTGTGGCAATATCTGGGATTGAGTTATCCAAAACAAAACCGGATATTTCTGGTTTCATGCAGTCATATGCGGACAAAGTGGTGGGGAATTTGTATGCAATAGACCAAGCAAATCATAGTAAAAATGGTTTTAGAGAAAAGCAAAGTCTTTTCGTTAGGCAAGTGCATAAAATGCCATCTATACAAACAGAAATATCATGTTTGTTTGCCGCAGTTCCTCTAGCTTTCTCGCTACAAAATACAAATGTGTAGAGCTGGTGTCTCCATGTGGAACCAATTAGAGTTTCCCAGTACAAAATTAAATGTTCCCTGATAAAAAAAATTTGAAATCAATAAAGTCCATAGATAATATCCAGAAAACACAAACACAGATGCTGTGTCAATCTGGGATTGAGTTAGCCAAAACAAAATGGATATTTGCCCATTCATCCATTCATACCTGGACAAAGTGGTGTGGAATTTGTATGCAACGGACTGAGAGAATTACAGTAAAATGGTTTTGGAGAAAAGCAAAGTCCTTTCTTTAGGCAAGTGCATAAAATGTCATGTATACAAACAGAAATATCATGTTTGTTTGCCGCAGTTCCTCAGTTTTCTCCCTAGAATACACGAATAGGAAGAACTGGTTTCTGCATGTGGAACCAGTGATTGTTTCCCAGGACAAAATGAAATGCTCCCTGATTAAAAAATACGTTCCAAACAATAATGACCATTGATAATATCCAGAGAACACAAACACAGGGGCTGTGGCAATATCTGGGATTGAGTTAGCCAAAACAAAACCGGATATTTCCGATTTCATGCAGTCATATCCGGACAAAGTGGTGTGGGATTTGTATGCAATAGACCAAGGAAATCATAGGAAAAATGGTTTTGGAGAAAAGCAAAGTCTTTTCGTTAGACAAGTGCATAAATTCTCATGTACACAAACAGAAATATCATGTTTGTTTGCCGCAGTTCCTCTAGCTTTCTCGTTAGAAAATACGAATATGTACAGATGGTGTCTCCATGTGGAACCAATTAGAGTTTCCCAGTATAAAATTAAATATTCCCTGATAAAAAAAGTTTCAAAACAATAAAGTCCTTTGATAATATCCAGAAAACACAAACACAGGGGCTGTGGCAATATCTGGGATTGAGTTAGCCAAAAGAAAACCGCATATTTCCGATTTCATGCAGTCATATCCGGACAAAGTGGTGTGGAATTCATATGAAATGGACTGAGAAAATCACAGTAAAAATGGTTTTGGAGAAAAGCAAAGTCCCTTCTTAAGGCAAGTGCATAAAATGTCATGTATACAAACAGAAATATCATGTTTGTTTGCCGCAGTTCCTCTAGTTTTCTCCCTAGAATACACGAATAGGAAGAACTGGTTTCTGCATGTGGAACCAGTGATTGTTTCCCAGGACAAAATTAAATGCTCCCTGATAAAAAAAAAGTTCCAAACAATAATGGCCATTGATAATATCCAGAAAACACAAACACAGGGGCGGTGGCAATATCTGGGATTGAGTTAGCCAAAACAAAACCGGATATTTCCGGTTTCATGCAGTCATATCCGGACAAAGTGGTGTGGAATTTGTATGCAATAGACCTAGCAAATCATAGTAAAAATGGTTTTGGAGAAAAGCAAAGTCTTTTCGTTAGGCAAGTGCATAAAATGTCATGTATACAAACAGAAATATCATGTTTGTTTGCCGCAGTTCTTCTAGCTTTCTCCTAGAAAATACGAATGTGTAGAGCTGGTGTCTCCATGTGGAACCACTGAGTGTTTCCCAGAACAAAATTAAATGTGCCCTGATGAAAAAAAAAAAAACTTTCAAAACAATAATGACCATTGATAATATCCAGAAAACACAAACACAGAGGCTGTCGCAATATCTAGGATTGAGTTAGCCAAAACAAAATGGATATTTCCCCCTTCATCCATTCATATCCGGACAAAGTGGTGTGGAATTTGTATGCAATGGACTGAGAGAATTACAGTAAAAATGGTTTTGGAGAAAAGCAAAGTCATTTCATTAGGCAGGTGCATAAAATGTCATGTATACAAACAGAAATATCATTAAGTTTGCTGCAGTTCATCTAGTATTCTCTGTAGAAAATACAAATGTTTAGAGCTGGTTTCTCCTTGTGGAACCACTGAGTGTTTCCCAGTACAAAATTAAATGAACCCTCATTAAAAAAAAAGTTTCAAAAAAATAAAGCCCTTTGATAATATCCAGAAAACACAAACACAGGGGCTGTGGCAATATCTGGGATTGAGTTAGCCAAATTAAAACCAGATATTTCCGGTTTCATGCAGTCATATCCGGACAAAGTGGTGTGGAATTCCTATGCAATGCACCGAGAAAATCATAGTAAAAATGGTTTTGGAGAAAAGCAAAGTCCTTTCTTTAGGCAAGTGCATAAAATGCCATGTATACAAACAGAAATATCATGTTTGTTTGCCGCAGTTCCTCTGGTTTTCTCCCTAGAATACACGAATAGGAAGAACTGGTTTCTGCATGTGGAACCAGTGATTGTTTCCCAGTACAAAATTCAATGCTCCCTGATTAAAAATACGTTATAAACAATAATGACCATTGATAATATCCAGAAAACACAAACACAGGGGCGGTGGCAATATCTGGGATTGAGTTAGCCAAAAAAAAACCGGATATTTCCGGTTACATGCAGTCATATCCGGATAAAGTGATGTGGAATTTGTACTCAATAGACCAAGAAAATCATAGTAACAATGGTTTTTGAGAAAAGCAAAGTCTTTTCGTTAGACAAGTACATAAATTGTAATGTATACAAACAGAAATATCATGTTTGTTTGCCGAAGTTCCTCTAGCTTTCTCGCTAGAAAATACGAATGTGTACAGATGGTGTCTCCATGTGGAACCAATTAGAGTTTCCCAGTATAAAGTTAAATGTTCCCTGATAAAAAAAAGTTTCAAAACAATAAAGTCCTTTGATAATATCCAGAAAACACAAACACAGGGGCTGTGGCAATATCTGCGATTGAGTTAGCCAAAACAAAACCGGATATTTCCGGTTTCATGCAGTCATATGCGGACAAAGTGGTTTGCAATTCCTATGCAATGGACCGAGAAAATATAGTAAAAATGGTTTTGGAGAAAAGCAAAGTCCTTTCTTTAGGCAAGTGCATAAAATGTCATGTATACAAACAGAAATATCATGTTTGTTTGCCGCAGTTCCTCTAGTTTTCTCCCTAGAATACACAAATAGGAAGAACTGGTTTCTGCATGTGGAACCAGTGATTGTTTCCCAGTACAAAATGAAATGCTCCCTGATTAAAAAATATGTTCCAAACAATAATGACCATTGATAATATCCAGAAAACACAAACACAGGGTCTCTGGCAATATCTGGGATTGAGTTAGCCAAAACAAAACCGGATATTTCCGGTTTCATGCAGTCATATCCGGACAAAGTGGTGTGGAATTTGTATGCAATAGACCAAGCAAATCATAGTAAAAATGGTTTTGGAGAAAAGCAAAGTCTTTTCGTTAGGCAAGTGCATAAAATGCCATCTATACAAAGAGAAATTTCCTGTTTGTTTGCCGCAGTTTCTCTAGTTTCTCGTAGAAAATACGAATGTGTAGAGCTGGTGTCTGCATGTGGAACCACTGAGTGTTTCCAAGTACAACGCTAAATGTTCCCTGATGAAAAAAAACTTTCAAAACAATAATGACCATTGATAATATCCAGAAAACAGAAACACAGGGGCTGTGGCAATATCTCGGATTGAGATAGCCAAAAGCAAACCGGATATTTCCGGTTTCATGCAGTCATATCCGGACAAAGTGGTGTGGAATTTGTATGCAATAGACCAAGCAAATCATAGTAAATATGGTTTTGGAGAAATCAAAGTCTTTTCGTTAGACAAGTGCATAAATTGTCATGTATACAAGCAGCAATATCATGTTTGTTTGCCGCAGTTCCTCTAGCTTTCTCGCCAGAAAATAGAATGTGTAGAAATGGTGTCTACATGTGGAACCAATTAGAGTTTCCGAGTATAAAATTAAATGTTCCCTGATAAAAAAAAGATTCGAAACAATAAAGTCCTTTGATAATATCCAGACAACACAAACACAGGGGCTGTGGCAATATCTGCGATTGAGTTAGCCAAAAGAAAACCGGATATTTCCGGTTTCAACCAGTCATATCCGGAAAAAGTGGTGTGGAATTCATATGCAATGGACCGAGAAAACACAGTAAAAATGGTTTTGGAGAAAAGCAAAGTCCCTTCTTTAGGCAAGTGCATAAAATGTCATGTATACAAACAGAAATATCATATTTGATTGCCGCAGTTCCTCTAGTTTTCTCCCTAGAATACACGAATATTAAGAACTGGTTTCTGCATGTGGAACCAGTGATTGTTTCCCAGTACAAAATGAAATGCTCCCTGATTAAAAACAACGTTCAAAACAAGAATTTCCATTGATAACATCCAGAAAACACAAACACATAGGCTGTGGCAATATCTGGGATTGAGTTAGCCAAAACAAAACCGGATACTTCTGGTTTCATGCAGTCATATCCGGACAAAGTGGTGTTGAATTTGTATGCATTAGACCAAGCAAATTGTAGTAAAAATGGTTTTGGAGAAAAGCAAAGTCTTTTAGTTAGGGAAGTGCATAAATTGCCATCTATACAAACAGAAATATCATGTTTGTTTGCGGCAGTTCTTCTAGCTTTCTCCTAGAAAATACGAATGTGTAGAGCTGGTGTCTCCATGTGGAACCACTGAGTGTTTCCCAGAACAAAATTAAATGTGCCCTGATGAAAAAAAAAAACTTTCAAAACAATAATGACCATTGATAATATCCAGAAAACACAAACACAGAGGCTGTCGCAATATCTAGGATTGAGTTAGCCAAAACAAAATGGATATTTCCCCCTTCATCCATTCATATCCGGACAAAGTGGTGTGGAATTTGTATGCAATGGACTGAGAGAATTACAGTAAAAATGGTTTTGGAGAAAAGCAAAGTCATTTCATTAGGCAGGTGCATAAAATGTCATGTATACAAACAGAAATATCATTAAGTTTGCTGCAGTTCATCTAGTATTCTCTGTAGAAAATACAAATGTTTAGAGCTGGTTTCTCCTTGTGGAACCACTGAGTGTTTCCCAGTACAAAATTAAATGAACCCTCATTAAAAAAAAAGTTTCAAAAAAATAAAGCCCTTTGATAATATCCAGAAAACACAAACACAGGGGCTGTGGCAATATCTGGGATTGAGTTAGCCAAATTAAAACCAGATATTTCCGGTTTCATGCAGTCATATCCGGACAAAGTGGTGTGGAATTCCTATGCAATGCACCGAGAAAATCATAGTAAAAATGGTTTTGGAGAAAAGCAAAGTCCTTTCTTTAGGCAAGTGCATAAAATGCCATGTATACAAACAGAAATATCATGTTTGTTTGCCGCAGTTCCTCTGGTTTTCTCCCTAGAATACACGAATAGGAAGAACTGGTTTCTGCATGTGGAACCAGTGATTGTTTCCCAGTACAAAATTCAATGCTCCCTGATTAAAAATACGTTATAAACAATAATGACCATTGATAATATCCAGAAAACACAAACACAGGGGCGGTGGCAATATCTGGGATTGAGTTAGCCAAAAAAAAACCGGATATTTCCGGTTACATGCAGTCATATCCGGATAAAGTGATGTGGAATTTGTACTCAATAGACCAAGAAAATCATAGTAACAATGGTTTTTGAGAAAAGCAAAGTCTTTTCGTTAGACAAGTACATAAATTGTAATGTATACAAACAGAAATATCATGTTTGTTTGCCGAAGTTCCTCTAGCTTTCTCGCTAGAAAATACGAATGTGTACAGATGGTGTCTCCATGTGGAACCAATTAGAGTTTCCCAGTATAAAGTTAAATGTTCCCTGATAAAAAAAAGTTTCAAAACAATAAAGTCCTTTGATAATATCCAGAAAACACAAACACAGGGGCTGTGGCAATATCTGCGATTGAGTTAGCCAAAACAAAACCGGATATTTCCGGTTTCATGCAGTCATATGCGGACAAAGTGGTTTGCAATTCCTATGCAATGGACCGAGAAAATATAGTAAAAATGGTTTTGGAGAAAAGCAAAGTCCTTTCTTTAGGCAAGTGCATAAAATGTCATGTATACAAACAGAAATATCATGTTTGTTTGCCGCAGTTCCTCTAGTTTTCTCCCTAGAATACACAAATAGGAAGAACTGGTTTCTGCATGTGGAACCAGTGATTGTTTCCCAGTACAAAATGAAATGCTCCCTGATTAAAAAATATGTTCCAAACAATAATGACCATTGATAATATCCAGAAAACACAAACACAGGGTCTCTGGCAATATCTGGGATTGAGTTAGCCAAAACAAAACCGGATATTTCCGGTTTCATGCAGTCATATCCGGACAAAGTGGTGTGGAATTTGTATGCAATAGACCAAGCAAATCATAGTAAAAATGGTTTTGGAGAAAAGCAAAGTCTTTTCGTTAGGCAAGTGCATAAAATGCCATCTATACAAAGAGAAATTTCCTGTTTGTTTGCCGCAGTTTCTCTAGTTTCTCGTAGAAAATACGAATGTGTAGAGCTGGTGTCTGCATGTGGAACCACTGAGTGTTTCCAAGTACAACGCTAAATGTTCCCTGATGAAAAAAAACTTTCAAAACAATAATGACCATTGATAATATCCAGAAAACAGAAACACAGGGGCTGTGGCAATATCTCGGATTGAGATAGCCAAAAGCAAACCGGATATTTCCGGTTTCATGCAGTCATATCCGGACAAAGTGGTGTGGAATTTGTATGCAATAGACCAAGCAAATCATAGTAAATATGGTTTTGGAGAAATCAAAGTCTTTTCGTTAGACAAGTGCATAAATTGTCATGTATACAAGCAGCAATATCATGTTTGTTTGCCGCAGTTCCTCTAGCTTTCTCGCCAGAAAATAGAATGTGTAGAAATGGTGTCTACATGTGGAACCAATTAGAGTTTCCGAGTATAAAATTAAATGTTCCCTGATAAAAAAAAGATTCGAAACAATAAAGTCCTTTGATAATATCCAGACAACACAAACACAGGGGCTGTGGCAATATCTGCGATTGAGTTAGCCAAAAGAAAACCGGATATTTCCGGTTTCAACCAGTCATATCCGGAAAAAGTGGTGTGGAATTCATATGCAATGGACCGAGAAAACACAGTAAAAATGGTTTTGGAGAAAAGCAAAGTCCCTTCTTTAGGCAAGTGCATAAAATGTCATGTATACAAACAGAAATATCATATTTGATTGCCGCAGTTCCTCTAGTTTTCTCCCTAGAATACACGAATATTAAGAACTGGTTTCTGCATGTGGAACCAGTGATTGTTTCCCAGTACAAAATGAAATGCTCCCTGATTAAAAACAACGTTCAAAACAAGAATTTCCATTGATAACATCCAGAAAACACAAACACATAGGCTGTGGCAATATCTGGGATTGAGTTAGCCAAAACAAAACCGGATACTTCTGGTTTCATGCAGTCATATCCGGACAAAGTGGTGTTGAATTTGTATGCATTAGACCAAGCAAATTGTAGTAAAAATGGTTTTGGAGAAAAGCAAAGTCTTTTAGTTAGGGAAGTGCATAAATTGCCATCTATACAAACAGAAATATCATGTTTGTTTGCGGCAGTTCTTCTAGCTTTCTCCTAGAAAATACGAATGTGTAGAGCTGGTGTCACCATGTGGAACCACTGAGTGTTTCCCAGAACAAAATTAAATGTTCCCTGATGCAAAAAAAATACTTTCAAAACAAAAATGACCATTGATAATATCCAAAAATCACAAACACAGAGGCTGTGGCAATCTGGGATTGAGTTAGCCAAAAGAAAACCGGATATTTCCGGTTTCATGCAGTCATATCCGGACAAAGTGGTGTGGAATTTGTATGCAATAGACCAAGCAAATCATAGTAACAATGGTTTTGGAGAAAAGCAAAGTCTTTTTGTTAGGCAAGTGCATAAAATGTCATGTATACAAACAGAAATATCATGTTTGTTTGCCGCAGTTCCTCTAGTTTTCTCCCTAGAATACATGAATAGGAAGAACTGGTTTCTGCATGTGGAACCAGTGATTGTTTCCCAGTACAAAATTAAATGCTCCCTGATTAAAATAAAACGTTCAGAACAAGAATGACCATTGATAATATCCAGAAATCACAAACATATGGGCTGTGGCAATATCTGGGATTGAGTAAGCCAAAACAAAACCGGATATTTCCGGTTTCATGCAGTCATATCCGGACAAAGTGGTGTGGAATTTGTATGCAATAGACCAAGCAAATCATAGTAAAAATGGTTTTGGAGAAAAGCAAAGTCTTTTCGTTAGGCAAGTGCATAAAATGCCATCTATACAAACAGAAATATCATGTTTGTTTGCCGCAGTTCTTCAGGCTTTCTCCTAGAAAATACGAATGTGTAGAGCTGGTGTCTCCATGTGGAACCACTGAGTGTTTCCCAGAACAAAATTAAATGTTCCCTGATAAAAAAAATTAAAACAATAATGACCATTGATAATATACAGAGATCACAAACACAGGGGCTGTGGCAATATCTGGGATTGAGTTAGCCAAAACAAAACCGAATATTTCTGGTTTCATCCATTCATATCCTGACAAAGTGGTGTGGAATTCGTATGCAATGGACCGAAAAAATCAGAGTAAAAATGTTTTTGTAGAAAAGCAAAGGCTTTTCGTTAGGCAAGTGCATAAAATGCCATCTATACAAAAAGAAATATCATGTTTGTTTGCCGCAGTTCCTCTGGCTTTCTCCTAGAAAATACGAATGTGTAGAGCTGGTCTCTCCATGTGGAACCAATTAGAGTTTCCCAGTACAAAATTAAATTTTCCCTCATAAAAAAAAAAAACAAAACTTTCAAAACAAAAAATTCCTTCGATAACATCCAGAAAACTCAAACACAGAGGATGTCGCAATAGCTGGCATTCAGTTAGCCAAAACACAACCGAATATATCTGTTTTCATCCAGTCATATCTGGACAAAGTGATGTGGAATTCCTATGCAATGGACAGACAAAATCACAGTAAAAATGGTTTTGGAGAAAAGCGAAGTCCTTTTTTTAGGCAAGTGAATAAAATGTCATGTATACAAACAGAAATATCATGATTGTTTGTCACAGTTCCTTTAGATTTCTCCCCAGAAAATACGTATTTGTAGAGCTGGTTTCTCCATTTGGAACAACTGAGTGTTTCCCAATACAAAATTAAATGTTCCCTGATGAAAAAAAACTTTAAAAACAATAATGTCCATTGGTTATATCCACAAAGCACAAACACAGGGGCTGTGGCAATATCTGGGATTGAGTTAGCCAAAAGAAAACCGGATATTTCCGGTTTCATGCAGTCATATCCGGACAAGTGGTGTGGAATTTGTATGCAATAGACCAAGCAAATCATAGTAAAAATGGTTTTGGAGAAAAGCAAAGTCCTTTCTTGAGGCAAGTGCATAAAATGTCATGTATACAAACAGAAATATCATATTTGTTTGCCACAATTCCTCTAGCTTTCTTCTAGAAAATAAGAACGCGCAGAGCTTGTGTCTCCATGTGAAACCATTTATAGTTGCCCATTACAAAATTAAATGTTCCCTGATAAAAAAAATAAAACTTTCAAAACAATAAAGTCCATCGATAATATCCACAAAATCAAACACAGGGCTTGTGGCAATATCTGGGATTGAGTTAGGCAAAACATAACTGGATATATTTCTGGTTTCTTCCAGTCAAATCTGGACAAAGTTGTGTGGAATTCGTATGCAATGGACCGAGAAAATCACAGTAAATTGGCTTTGGAGAAAAGCAAAGTCCTTTCGTTAGGCAAGTGCATAAAATGTCATGTATACAAACAGAAATATCATGTTTGGATAGAGTTCGCCAAAAACAACAGGATATTACCGGTTTCATCAAGTCATACCCAGAAAAACTGGTGTGAAATTCGTATGCAATCGACTGAGAAAATTGCAGTGAAAATTGTTTTGGAGAAAAGCAAAGTCTTTTCATTAGGCAAGTCCATAAAAGACTATCTATACAAGGAGAAATGTCAGGATTTTTTGCCGCAGTTGCTCTAGATTTTTCGCTAGAAATATGAATGTGTAGAGCTAGTGTCTCCATGTGGAGCCAATTAGACTTTCCCAGTACAAAATTAAATGTTCTCTGAGGAAAAAAAATACTTTCAAAACAATAAAGTCCTTCAATAATATCCAGAAAACACAAACACAGGGGCTGTGGCAATATCTGGGATTGAGTTAGCCAAATATAACTGGATATTTCCGGTTTCATCCAGTCAAATCCGGACAAAGTGGTGTGGAATTCATATGAAATGGACTGAGAAAATCACAGTAAAAATGGCTTTGGAGCAAAGCAAAATTCTTTCATTAGGCAAGTGCATAAATTGCCATCTATACAAACAGAAATATCACGTTTCTTTGCCACCGTTCCTCTAGCTTTCTCCTAGAAAATACAAATGTGTAGAGCTGGTGTCTCCATTTGGAACCAATTAGAGTTTCCCAGTACAAAATTAAATGTTCCCTGATTAAAAAAAAAAAAAACCTTTCAAAACAATAAAGTCCTTCGATAATATCAAAAAAACACCAACACAGAGGCTGTCGCAATATCTGGGATTCAGTTAGCCAAATCAAAACCGGATATTTACCCTTTCATCCAGTCATATCCGGACAAAGTGGTGTGGAATTCGTATGCAATGGACCGAGAAAATCACAGTAAAAATGGTTTTGGAGAAAAGCAAAGTCTTTCCTTAGGCAAGTGCGGAAAATGTCATGTATACAAACAGAAATATCATGTTTGTTTGCCGCAGTTCCTCTAGCTTTCTTCTAGAAATTAAGAACGTGTAGAGCTTGTGTCTCCATGTGAAACCAATTAGAGTTTCCCAGTACAAAATTAAATGTTCCCTGATTAAAAAAAATAACTTTCAAAACAATAAAGTCCTTTGATAATATACAGAAATCACAAACACAGGTGCTGTGGCAATAACTGGGATTGAGTTAGCAGAAGAAAAACCTGATATTTCTGGTTTCATCCAGTCTTATCGGACTAAGTGTTGTGCAATTCATATGTAATGGACAGACAAAATCACAGTAAAAATGGTTTTGGAGAAAAGCAAAGTCTTTTCGTTAGGCAAGTGCATAAAATGCCATCTATACAAACAGAAATATCTTGATTGTTTGCCGCAGTTCATTTAGCTTTCTCCCCAGAAAATACGAATTTGTAGAGCTGGTGTCTCCATGTGGAACCAATTAGAGTTGCTCAGTACAAAATTAAATGTTCCTTGATGAAAAAAACATTCAAAACAATAAAGTCCTTCGATAATATCCAGAAAACACAAACACAGAGTCTGTGGCAATATCTGAGATTGAGTTAGAAAAACAAAACCGGATATTTCTGGTTTCATCCAGTCATATCCAGACAAAGTGTTGTGGAAATCGTATGCAATGGACTGTGAAAATTGCAGTGAAAATGGTTTTGGAGAAAAGCAAAGTCTTTTCGTTAGGCAGGAGCACAAAATGCCATTTATACAAACAGAAATATCATGATTGTTTGCCGCATTTCCTTTACATATCTCCCTAGAAAATACGAATGTGTAGAGCTAGTGTCTCCATGTGGAACCAATTAGAGTTGCGCAGTACAAAATTAAATGTTCTCTGACAAAAAACATTCAAAACAATAAAATACTTCGATAATATCCAGAAAACACAAACACAGAGGCTGCGGCAATATCTGGGATTCAGTTAGCCAAAACACAAAAAAATATTTCCGGTTTCATCCAGTCATATCCGGAGAAAGTGATGTGGAATTCGTATGCAATGGACCAAGAAAATCACAGTAAAAATGGTTTTGGAGAAAAGCAAAGCTTTTCGTTAGGCAAGTGTATAAAATGCCATCTATAAAAACAGAAATATCACGTTTGTTTGCCGCAGTTCCTCTAGCTTTCTCCCCAGAAAATAGGAATGTGTAGAGATGGTGTCTCAATGTGGAACCAATTAGAGTTTCCCAGTACAAAATCAAATGTTCCCTGATAAAAAAAAAATCTTTTCAAAACAATAATGTTCTTCGATAATATCCAGAAAACAGAAACACAAGGGTTGTGGTAATATCTTAGATTGAGTTAGCCAAAAGAAAACAGGATATTTCCGGTTTCATCCAGTCATATCCGGAAAAAGTGGTGTGCAATTCGTATGTAATGGACAGACAAAATCACAGTAAAAATGGTTTTGGGGAAAAGCAAAGTCTTTTCGTTATGCAAGTGCATAAAATGCCATCTATACAAACACAAATATCATGTGTGTTTGCCACAGTTCCTCTAGCTTTCTCCCTAGAATATACGAATGTGTAGAACTGCTGTGTCCATGAGAAACCAATTAGAGTTTCCCAATACAAATTTAAATGTTCCCTGATAAAAAAAATTCAAAACAATAAAGACGTTCGATAATATCCAGAAAACACAAACACAGGGGCTGTGGCAATATCTGGAATTGAGTTAGCCAAAACAAAACCGGGTATTTCCGGTTTCAAACAGACATATCCAACAAAGTGGTGTGGAATTTGTATGCAATGGCCCGAGAATTCACAGTAAAAATGGTTTTGACGAAAAGCAAAGTCTTTTCGTTAGGCAAGTGCATAAAATGTCATGTATACAAACAGAAATATCATGTTTGTTTGCCACAGTTCCTCTAGCTTTCTCCTAGGAAATACGAATGTGTAGAGCTGGTGTCTCCATGTAGAACCAATAAGAGTTTCCCAGTACAAACTTAAATGTTCCCTGATAAAAAAAATTTCAAAATATAATGTCCATTCATAATATCCAGAAAACACAAACACAGAGACAGTCGCAATATCTGGCATTCAGTTAGCGAAAAAAACCCGGATATTTCCAGTTTCATGCAGTCATATCCGGACAAAGTGTTGTGCAATTCGTATGCAATGGACCGAGAAAATCACAGTAAAAATCATTTTGGAGAAAAGCAAAGTCTTTTCATTACGCAAGTGCATAAAATGTCATGTATACAAACAGAAATATCATCTTTGTTTCCCGCAGTTCCTCTAGCTTTCAAGCTAGAAAATACGAATGTGTAGAGCTGGTGTCTCCATGTGGAACAAATTAGAGTTTCCCAGTACAAAATTAAATATTCCCTGATAAAAAATATTCAAAACAATAAAGTCCTTCGATAATATCCAGAAAACACAAAACACAGGGGCTGTCGCAATATCTGGGACTCAGTTAGCCAAAACACAAGCGGATATTTCTAGTTTCATCCAGTCAATCCGGACAAAGTGGTATGGAATTCATATGCAAGTTACCGAGAAATTCACAGTAAAAATGGTTTTGGAGAAAAGCAAACTCTTTTCGTCAGGCAAGTGCATAAAATGTCATGTATATGAACTGAAATATCAGGATTTTTGGCCGCAGTTCCTCTAGCTTTCTCCTTAGAAAATACGAATGTGTAGAGCTGGTGTCTCCATGCGGAACAAATTAGAGTTTCCAAGTACAATAATTAAATGTTTCCAGTACAAAATTAAATGTTCCCTGATAAAAAACATTCAAATCAATAAAGTCCATCGATAATATCCAGAAAATACAAACACAGGGCCTGTGGCAATTTTTGGGATTCAGTTAACCAAAACACAAGCAGATATTTCCCCTTTCATTCACTGATATCCGGACAAAGTTGTGTGGAATTCGTATGCAATGGAAAGAGAAAATCACAGTAAAAATGGTTTTTGAGAAAAGCAAAGTCTTTTCGTTAGGCAAGTGCATAAAATGTCATGTATCCAAACAGAAATATCATATGTGATTGCCGTAGTTCCTCTAGCTTTCTCCCTAGAAAATACGAATTTGTAGAGCTGATGTCTCCATGCGGAACCAGTAAGAGTTTCCAAGTACAAAATTAAATCTTCCCGGATATGAAAAAAGAAAAACATTTAAAAAAATAAAGTCCTTCGATAATATCCAGAAAACACAAACACAGAGGCTGTGGCAATATCTGGGATTGAGTTAGCCAAAAAAACCCGGATATTTCCGGTTTCATCCAGTCATATCCGGACAAAGTGGTGTGGAATTCGTATGCAATGGAGTTAAAACCAATCAGAGTTTCCCAGTACAAAATTAAATATTCCCTGATTAAAAAAAAAGAAAACTTAAAAACCATAAAGTCCATTGATAATATCCAGATAACACAAACACAGTGGCTGAGGCAATATCTGGGATTCAGTTAGCCAAAAAAAAAAAAAAAAAAAAAAAAAAAACAACTTTCAAAACAATAAAGTCCTTCGATAATATCCAGAAAACACAAACGCTGATGCTGTGGTAATATATGGGGTTGAGTTAGAAAAAAGAAAACCGGATATTTCTGGTTTCATCCAGTCATATCCGGACAATGTGGTATGCAATTCGTATGCAATAGACCGAGAAAATCACAGTAAAAATGGCTTTGGAGAAAAGCAAAGTCTTTTCGATAGGCAAGTCCGTAAAATGTCATGTATACAAACAGAAATATCAGGCTTGTTTGCCGCAGTTCCTCCAGCTTTCTCTCTAGAAAATACGAATGTGTAGAGCTGGTGTCTCCATGTGGAACCAATTAGAGTTTCCCAGTACAAAATTAAATGATCCCTGATAAAAATATTCAAAACCATAAAATACTTCGATTATATCCAGAAAACACTAACACAGAGGCTGTCGTAATATCTGGGATTCAGTTAGCCAAAACACAACTGCATATTTCCGGTTTCATCCAATCATATCCGGACAAAGTGGTGTGGAATTCGTATGCAATGTATAGACAAAATCACAGTAAAAATGGTTTTGGAGAAAAGCAAAGTCTTATCTTTAGGCAAGTGCATAAAATGTCATGTATACAAACAGAAATATCATGTTGGTTTACCACAGTTCCTCTAGATTTCTCCCTAGAAAATATGCATGTGTAGAGCTGGTGTCTCCATGTGAAGCCAATTACAGTTTCCCAGTACAAAATTATATGTTCCCTGATTAAAAAGAAAAAAAAACTTTCAAAACAATAAGTCCTTCGATAATATCCAGAAAACACAAAAACAGGGGCTGCGGCAATATCTGGGATTCAGTTAGCCAAAACAGAAGCGAATATTTCCGGTTTCATCCAGTCATACCCGGAAAAACTGGTGTGGAATTCGTATGCAATGGACCGAGAAAATCACAGTAAAAATGGTTTTGGAGAAAAGCAAAGTCTTTTCATTAGACAAGTGCATAAAATGCCAACTATATAAACAAAAATATCATATTTGTTTGGCCCAGTTCCTCTAGATTTCTCACTAGAAAAGACGAATGTGTAGAGCTGGTGTCTCCATGTGGAACCAAGTAGAGTTTCACAGTACAAAATTAAATGTTCCCTGATAAAAAAAAATTTCAAAACAATAAAGTCCTTCGATAATATCCAGAAAACACAAACACAGGGGCTGTGGCAATATCTGGCATTGAGTTATCCAAAACAAAACCGGATATTTCCGGTTTCATCCAGTCATATAAGGAAAAAGTGGTGTGGAGTTCATTTGCAATGGACTTAAAAAATTGCAGTGAAAATGGTTTTGGGTAAAAGCAAAATCCTTTCCTTAGGCAAGTGCATAAAATGCAATATATACAAACAGAAATATCATGTTTGTTTCCCGGAGTTCCTCTAGCAATCTCCCTAGACAATATGAATGTATAGAGTGGTTTCTCCATGTGAAACCAATTAGAGTTTCACAGTACAAAATTAAATGGCCCCTGATTAAAAAAAATTTCAAAACAATAAAGTCCTTCGATAATATCCAGAAATCACAAACACAGGGGCTGTCGCAATATCTCGGATTGAGTTAGCCAAAACACAACCGGATATTTCCGATTTCATCCAGTTATATCCAGACAAAGTGGTGTGGAATTCGTATGCAATGGACAGACAAAATCACAGTAAATGGTTTTGGAGAAAAGCAAAGTCTTTTCGTTAGTCAAGTGCATAAAATTCCATCTATACAAACAGAAATATCATGTTTGTTTCCCGCAGTTCTTTTAGATTTCTCCCCAGAAAATACGAATGTGTAGAGCTGATGTCTCCATGTGGAACCAATTAGAGTTTCCCAGTACAAAAGTAAATGTTCCCTGATAAAAATACATTCAAAACAATAAAGTCCATTGATAATATCCATGAGACACAAACACAGGGGCTGTGGCAATATCTGGGATTGAGTTAGACAAAACAAACGGGATATTTCCGAATTCATCCAGTCATATCCGGACGAAGTGGTGTGGAATTCGTATGCAATGGACAGACAAAATCACAGTAAAAATGGATTTGTAGAAAAGTAAAGTCTTTTCGTTAGGCAAGTGCATAAAATGGCATCTATACCAACAGAAATATCATGATTGTTTGCCGCAGTTCCTTTAGGTTTCTCCCCAGAAAATAGGAATGTGTAGAGATGGTGCCTACATGTGGAACCAATCAGGGTTTCCCAGTACAAATTCAATTGTTCCCTGATTTTAAAAAAAAAAACTTTCAAAACAATAAAGTCCTTCGATAACATCTAGAAAACAGAAACACAGGGGCTGTGGCAATATCTGGGATTGAGTTAGCCAAAGTAACCGGATATTTCCGGTTTCATCCAGTCATATCCAGACAAAGTGGTGTGGAATTCGTATGCAATGGACCGAGAAAATCACATTAAAAATGGTTTTGGAGAAAGGCAAAATCTTTTCGGTAGGCAAGTGCATAAAATGTCATGTAACCAAACAGAAATATCATGTTTGTTTCCCGCAGTTTCTCTAGATTTCTCCCTAGAAACTACGAATGTGTATAGGTGGTGTCTCCATGTGGAACCAATGAGTGTTTCCCAGTAGAAAATTAAATGTTCCCTGATAAAAAAAAAACTTTCAAAAAAATAAATTTTTTTGATAATATCCAGAAAACACAAACACAGGTGCTGTGGCAATAACTGGGATTGAGTTAGCAGAAAAAAAACCGGATATTTCCTGTTTCATCCAGTCTTATCGGACTAAGTGTTGTGCAATTCATATGTAATGGACAGACAAAATCACAGTAAAAATGGTTTTGGAGAAAACCAACGTCTTCGTTATGCAAGTGCATAAAATGCCATCTATACAAACAGAAATATCATGATTGTTTGTCGCAGTTCATTTAGATTTCTCCCCAGAAAATACGAATGTGTAGAGCTGGTGTCTCCATGTGGAACCAATTAGAGTTTCCCAGTACAAAATTAAATGTTCCCTTATGAAAAAAACATTCAAAACAATAAAATATTTCGATAATATCCAGAAAATACAAACACAGAGGCTGCGGCAATATCTGGGATTCAGTTAGCCAAAACACAAAAGCATATTTCTCGTTTCATCCAGTCATATCCAGACAAAGTGTTGTGGAAATCGTATGCAATGGACTGTGAAAATTGCAGTGAAAATGGTTTTGGAGAAAAGCAAAGTCTTTTCATTATGCAAGTGCATAAAATGTCATGTATACAAACAGAAATATCATGTTTGTTTGCCTCAGTTCATCTAGCTTTCAAGCTAGAAAATACGAATGTGTAGAGCTGGTGTCTCCATGTGGAACCAATTAGAATTTTCCAGTACAAAATTAAATGTTCCCTGATAAAAAATATTCAAAACAATAAAGTCCTTCGATAATATCCAGAAAACACAAACACAGAGGCTGTCGCAATATCTGGTACTCAGTTAGCCAAAACAAAACCGGTTATTTCCGGTTTCATCCAATCATATGCGGACAAAGTGGTGTGGAATTCGTATGCAATCGACCGAGAAAATCACAGTAAAAATCATTTTGAAGAAATGGAAAGTCTTTTCCTTAGGCAAGTGCATAAAAATCATGTATAGAAAAAGAAATATCCTGTTTTTTTTATATACTTTTCTTGTCACATTCTTATATTTTAAATAATTTTCATTTCATCCCAGAGGCTGCCACTCACTTTGAAATCAAAGGTGTAATTGGTGTAAGGCATCAAGTTATTTTCATAGGCGCTCTTAAGTTGGAAGCCATGTGTGATTCTCCCTTCTGAGCTTCCATTCTTTCCATTGCAGCTGAAGTTCATAAGACACTAATTGTACCTTAGTTCCTTGAAGTCTTTATGGTTGTCAGCTACTCCTCCATTGCTTAAATATTCCACAACACCTTAATCTGGCAATGAGTTAAGATCTGCACATAGCACCAGCGGGATAGAATTAGGATCTGTGGTTGGGCTGCCAGGCCTACTAGAAGCTTTCTCCAGAATGTTTTTAACCTCTGAGACAAACATCATGTTCTGGATGAGTTTCACATCAGAATACTCTGGGTCCCAATGCATGTGGGCATTTGCCACAATAAGCAGCTGTTTGTCTGCAGCATGAATTGGCTTCATACCTGCTCCAAATAGTTCCTTGTGGACCTCTAATACCACAGCAACACCAATGTTATCTTTTGTCATCACTCTGTTTAGCATAGCTTCGGATCCATCTGAATTAACCATTGCCACTTGGTTAAATTCCACTGTATGCTTTTGCACCAATGTAAATTTTTCTGTTTTGAAGAATATTGCACAACCATCCACATGCTTTCTCTCCTGCTCAGACATGATTTTGGCACGTGACTTTGGAGAAAAAAATCCATCATATCCACGCTCCTTCAATGCTGGCAGAAAGAGAGTGAAGTATTGCTCTGTTTCCACTTCCTGAAGACTAATGATATCTGCGTCACAGTTAACAATTTCTTCCATAATTACCTTTTTCCTGTATTCCCAGTTTAATGCCCAGGAGGGGCAATAGCCATATAGCTGCCGGGTGGCATATTTATCACATAACACATTGTAACACATAACCGTGAATGATGCTGATGGTAGAATTTGGTCTCGTTCTTTTAATGTAATCCATGGCCTCGGAGGAAGCTGCTCTGGATGAACTGCTAGATTGTCAAGCATGAAGTTCAGTAGCTTTCGGGTTCCATCTGGGTCCTGGTACAAGTTGAGAATATCCTGTGATAAAGGATTGCCTTTCAAACCTAGAGTTTGTAGCTGGAAGAGCCGACCAAGTTCATAAGGCAAAACCCGTAACAGATTGTTATTTAAAAGCAATTCCCTGAGAGACACCATGTTTCCTAGTTCTACTGGTAAACTTCTGAGTTTATTGGATGACAGATCCAGGTAAACCAGATTATGAAGCTTGGCAATATCAGGTGGAATGCGACTAAGGTAATTGTCATTTAGGTGCAGCGCTGTCAAGTGTGTCAATGACCAAAGCGATGTACTTAAGCTCCGCACTCTACCTGAAATTTCTAATTCTGCCCAGTGAGATTTTTTCCCATTGGCTACCTCCTCTGCTGACATGATGGTATAAATTCGGCGAGGATCTGGAGGATCATATTTTTCCTTTGGCATCCCTATTAGTTTCATTCTCTGCCTCCGGCCCACAAGGAGCAACAGCAGCCATTTCCCCGTGGCAGGGGAAACACCACACACACTCACACACACACACACACACACACACCGCGAGCGCGCGCGCGCGCGCGCGGGCCCCCACAGATGCTTCCCCTCCGGAGCCGCGGCGCAGACGCAAACACAAACACCCACGCCCGGCCGCCCCGAGGGGAAGCCGCCGCGGCACGCCGGCCCGGCCCGAGGCTCGCGGAGGGGCCTGCCGTGTCCCCCACTCCCCTTTTTTTTTTTCACTGTTCAAGGTTTATTTGGTGATTTAGTTGGTATGACACATGGATAGCTGGTTGCATTGCTATATGTAGATCTTTCTTTTTACATTATGTGCAGTGTACACTATTCATACATACAATACACAAAATAAGATCCTTTAGAACAGTTTTGCACAAGACATGCAATACTGAGTTTATACAATATTGGATCCCAGGTTGTGACTGACTGGGAAAAAAGTTGGACTAAGCACGTTTGGTGAAGGGACCAGAAGTTACGTAGCACACAGTAAACGCACGTCTAGTCAGAAGGGCAACTGGAGCTCGTGCAACACAGGCAGTGTCACCTCAGAGGTGGCAAACTATATCTTGGGCTGACCAGATTCCTCTAGATTTCTCCTAGAAAATACGAATGTGTAGAGCTGGTTTCTCCATGTGGAACCAATTAGAATTTCCCATTACAAAATTATATGTTCCCTGATTAAAAAAAAAAAAAACTTTGAAAACAATGAAGTCCTTCGATAATATCCAGAAAACACAAACGCAGATGCTGTGGTAATATCTGGGGTTGAGTTAGAAAAAAAAAACTGGATATTTCTGGTTTCATCCAGTCATATACGGACAACGTGGTGTGCAATTCGTATGCAATAGACCGAGAAAATCACAGGAAAATGGTTTTGGAGAAAAGCAAAGTCTTTTCGATAGGCAAGTGCATAAAAAGTCATGTATACAAACAGAAATATCAGGCTTGTTTGCCGCAGTTCCTCCAGCTTTCTCTCTAGAAAATACGAATGTGTAGAGCTGGTGTCGCCATGAGGAACCACTGAGTATTTCCCAGTACAAAATTAAATGTTCCCTGATAAAAAAAATTCAAAATAATAATGTCCATTAATAATATCCAGAAAATATAAACACAGGGGCTGTGGCAATATCTGGGACTCAGTTAGCCAAAACAAAACCGGATATTTCCGGTTTCATCCAGTCATATCCAGACAAAGTGGTGTGGAATTCGTATGCAATGGACCGAGAAAATCACAGTGAAAATGGTTTTGGAGAAAAGCAAAGTCATTTCGTTAGGCAAGTGCATAAAATGCCATCTATACAAACAGAAATATCATGTTTCTTTGCTGCAGTTCATCAAGCTTTCAACCTAGAAAATACGAATGTGTAGAGCTGGTGTCTCCATGTGGAACCAATTAGAGTTTCCCAGTACAAAATTAAATGTTCCCTGATAAAAATTTTTTTTTTCAAAACTATAAAATCTTTCGATAATATCCAGAAAACAGAAACACATGGGTTGTGGCAATATCTAGGACTGAATTAGCCAAAAGAAAACAGGATATTTCCGGTTTCATCCAGTCATATCCGGAAAAATTGGTGTGCAATTCGTATGTAATGGACCGAGAAAATCACAGTAAAAATCGTTTTGGAGAAAAGCAAAGTCTTTTCGTTAGGCAAGTGCATAAAATGCCGTCTATACAAAAAGAAAAATCATATTATTTGCCGCAGTTCATTTAGATTTCTACCCAGAAAATACGAATGTGTAGAGCTGGTGTCTCCATGTGTAAGCAATTAGAGTTGCCCAGTAAAAAATTAAATGTTCCCTAACAAAAAATATTCAAAACAATAAATTACTTCGATAATATCCAGAAAACACAAACACAGAGGCTGTCGCAATATGTGGGATTCAGTTACTCAAAAAAAACCCGGATATTTCTGGTTTCATCCAGTCATATCCAGACAAAGTGATGTGGAATTCATATGCAATGGACTGTGAAAATTGCAGTGAAAAAAGTCTTTTCGTTATGCAGTGCATAAAATCTCATCTATACAAACAGAAATATCATGATTGTTTGCCGCAGTTACTTTAAATCTTTCCCCAGAAAATACAAATGTGTAGAGCTGGTGTCTCCATGTGAAACCAATTAGCGTTTCCCAGTACAAAATTAAATGTTACCAGATTAAAAAAAATAAAACTTTCAAAACAATAAAGTCCTTCGATAATATCCAGAAAACACAAACACAGGGGCTGTGCCAATATCTGGGATTGAGTTAGCCGAAACATAACCGGATATTTCCAGTTTCATCCAGTCATATCCGGACAAAGTGGTGTGGAATTCGAATGCAATGGACTAAGAAAATTACAGTGAAAGTGGTTTTGGAGAAAAGAAAAGTATTCTCGTTACCCAAGTGCATAAATTGTGATATATACAAACAGAAATATCATGTTTGTTTGCCGCAGTTCCTCTAGCTTTCTCGCTAGAAAATACGAATGTGTAGAGCTGGAGTCTCCATGTGGAACCACTGAGTGTTTCCCAGTATAAAATTAAATGTTCCCTGATAAAAAATCTTTCCATACAATAATGTCCATTGATAATATCCGGAAACATTAACACAGGGGCTGTAGCAATATCTGGGATTGAGTTAGCCAAAACAAAACCGGATATTTCCGGTTTCATCCAGTCATATCCGCACAAAGTGGTGTGGAATTCGTATGCAATGGACTGCGAAAATTGCAGTGAAAATGATTTTGGAGAAAAGCAAAGTCTTTTCTTTAGGCAAGTGCATAAAATGCCATCTATACAAACAGAAATATCATGATTGTTTGCTGCAGTTCTTTTAGATTTCTCCCCAGAAAATACGAATGTGTAGAGCTGGTGTCTCCATGTGGAACCAATTAGAGTTTCCCATTACAAAATTAAATATTCCCTGATAAAAAAAAGTTTCAAAACAATAAAGTCCATTGATAATATCCAGAAAACACAAGCACATTGGTTGTGGCAATATCTGGGATTGATTTAGCAAAAAAACCGGATATTTCCGGATTCATCCAGTCATTTCCGGACAAAGTGGTGTGGAATTTGTATGCAGTGGACCAAGAGAATTGCAGTAAAAATGATTTTGGAGAAAAACAAAGTCTTTTCGTTAGGCAGGTGCATAAAATGCCATCTATATAAATGGAAATATCATGATTGTTTGCCGCAGTTCCTGTGGCTTTCTCGCTAGAAAATACGAATGTGTAGAGATGGTTTCTCCATGTGGAACCAGTGAGTGTTTCCCAGTACAAAATTAAATGTTCCTTGATTAAAAAAAAAAAACTTGCAAAACAATGAAGTCCTTCGATAATATCCAGAAAACACAAACACCTGGGCTTTTGCAATATCTGGAATTCAGTTAGCCTAAACAAAATCGGATATTTCCAGTTTCATCCAGTCATATCCGGACAAAGTGGAGTGGAATTCGTATGCAATGGACTGAGAAAATTGCAGTGAAAACGGTTTTGGAGAAAAGCAAAGTCTTTTCGTTAGGCAAGTGCATATAATGCCATCTATACAAACAGAAATATCAGGATTTTTTGCCGCAGTTCCTCTAGCTTTCTCCTAGAAAATACGAATGTGTAGAGCTGGTGTCTCCATGTGGAACCAATTAGTGTTTCCCAGCACAAAAGTAAATGTTCCCTGATAAAAAACATTCAAAATAATAAAGTCCATCGATAATATCCAGAAAACACAAACACAGGGGCTGTGGCAATTTTTGGGATTCAGTTAACCAAAACACAAACAGATATTTCCCCTTTCATTCACTGATATCTGGACAAAGTGGTGTGGAATTCGTATGCAATGGACAGAGAAAATCACATTAAAAACGGTTTTGGAGAAAAGCAAAATCTTTTCGTTAGGCAAGTGCATAAAATGTCATCTATACAAACAGAAATATCAGGATTTTTTGCCGCAGTTCCTATAGATTTCTCCCCAGAAAATGCGAATGTGTAGAGCTGGTGTCTCCATGAGGAATCAATTAGAGTTTCCCAGTACAAAATTAAATATTCCCTGATTGAAAAAAAAATTCAAAACAATCAAGTCCTTCGATAATATCCAGAAAACACAGACACAGAGGCTGTCCCAATATCTGGAATTTAGTTAGCCAAAACAAAACCAGATATTTCCAGTTCATCCAGTCATATGCAGACAAAGTGGTGTGCAATTCGTTTGCAATGGGCAGAGATAATCACAGTGAAAATGGTTTTGGAGAAAAGCAAAGTCTTGTCGTTAGGCAAGTTCAGAAAATGTCATGTATACAAACATAAATATGTTTTTTAGCCGCAGTCCTCTATCTTTCTCGCAAGAATATACGAATGTGTAGAGATGGTGTCTGCATGTGGAACCACTGAGTGTTTCCAAATACTAAATTAAATATTCCCTGATAAAGAAAAAAATTTCCGCACAATATAGTCCATTGATAATATCCAGAAAACACAAACACAGGGGCTGTGGCAATCTGGGATTGAGTTAGCCAAAAAAAACCGGATATTTCCGGTTTCACCCAGTTATATCTGGACAAAGTGGTGTGGAATTCATATGCAATGGACCGCGAAAATCACAGTGAATGTGCTTTTGGAGAAAAGCAAAGTCCTTTTTTAGACAAGTGCATAAAATGCCATCTATACAAACAGAAATATCATGATTGATTGCCACAGTTCCTTTAGATTTCTCTCCAGAAAATAGGAATGTGTAGAGCTGGTGTCTCCACATGGAACCAATTAGAGTTTCCCAGTACAAAATTAAGTGTTCCCTGATAAAAAAAATTTCAAAACAATAAAATCCTTCGATAATATCCAGGAAAATCAAATACAGAGGATGCGGCAATATCTGGGATTGAGTTACCTAAAACAAAACCGGATATTTCCGGTTTCATCCAGTCATTTCTGGACAAAGTGGTGTGGAATTTGTATGCAATGGACCGAGAAAATTGCGGTAAAATGGTTTTGGAGAAAAGCAAAAGGCAAGTGCATAAAATGTCATGTATACATACAGAAATATCATGTTTGTTTGCCGCAGTTCCTCTAGATTTCTCACTACAAAATATGAATGTGTAGAGCTGGTGTCTCCATGTGGAACCAATTAGAGTTTCACAGTACAAAATTAAATGTTCCCTGATTAAAAAAAAAAAACTTTCAAAACAATAAATTCCTTTGGTAATATCCAGAAAACACAAACACAGGTTCTGTGCCAATATCAGTGATTGAGTTAGCCAAAACAAAACCGGGTATTTCCGGTTTCATCCAGTCATATCCGGAGAAGGTGGTGTGGCATTCGTATGCAATGGACCAGAAAATCCCAGTAAAAATGGTTTTGGAGAAAAGCAAAGTCCTTTCGATAGGCAAGTGCATAAAATGTCATGTATACAAAAAGAAATATCATGTTTGCTTGCCGCAGTTCCTCCAGCTTTCTTGCTAGAAAATACGAATGTGTAGAGCTGGTGTCTCCATGTGGAACCAGTGATTGTTTCCAAGTACAAAGTTAAATGTTCCCTGAAAAAAAAATTTCAAAACAATAAAATCGTTTGATAATATCCAGAAAACACAAACACAGGGGCTGTGGCAATATCTGGGATTGAGTTAGCCAAAAAACAACGGATATTTCCGGTTTCATCCAGTCATATCTGGACAAAGTGGTGTGGAATTCGTATGCAATAGACCGAGAAAATCACAGTAAAAATGGTTTTGGAGAAAATAAAATATTTTCGTTAGGCAAGTGCATAAATGCCATCTATACAAACGGAAATATCCTGTTTGTTTGCCGCAGTTCCTTTAGATTTCTCCCCAGAACATACGAATGTGTAGAGCTGGTGTCTCCATGAGGAACCTATTATAGTTTCCCAATTCAAAATTAAATGTTCTCTGATTAAAAAAAAACTTTCAAATCAATAAAGTCCTTCGATAATATCCAGAAAACACAAACACAGAAGCTGTTGCAATAACTGGGATTCAGTTAGCCAAAACAAAACCGGATATTTCCGGTTTCATCCAGTCATATCTGGACAAAGTGGTGTGGAATTCGTATGCAATGGACCCAGAAAATCACAGAAAAATGGTTTTGGAGAAAAGCAAAAATCTTTTCGTTAGACAAGTGCCTAAAATATCATGTATACAAACAGAAATATCATGTTTGTTTGCTGCAGTTCCTCTAGCTTTCTCCTAAAAAATACGAATGTGTAGAGCTGGTTTCTCCATGTGGAACCAGTGAGTGTTTCCCAGTACAAAGTTAAATGATCCCTGAAAAAAAATTTGAAAACAATAAAATCGTTTGATAATATCCAGAAAACACAAACACAGGGGCTGTGGCAATATCTGGGATTGAGTTAGCATAACAAAACCAGATACTTCCGGTTTCATCCAGTCATATCCAGACAAAGTGGTGTGCAATGAGTATGCAATGGACCGAGAAAATCCCATTAAAAATGGTTTTGGCGAAATGCAAACTCTTTTTGTTAGGCAAGTGCATAAAATGTCATGTATACAAACAGAAATATCATGTTTGTCGCAGTTCCTCTAGCTCTCTACTAAAAATACGAATGTGTAGAGCTGGTGTCTCCAAGTGGAACCAATTAGAGTTTCCCAGTACAAAATTAAATATTCCCTGATAAAAAACATTCAAAACAATAAAGTCCTTCGATAATATCCAGAAAACGCAAACACAGGGGCTTTGGAAATCTGGGACTGAGTTAGCCAAAACTAAACCGGATATTTCCAGTTTCCTGTAGTCATATCCGGACAAAGTGGTGTGGAATTCGTAAGCAATGAACCAAGAAAATCCCAGTAAAAATTGTTTTGGAGAAAAACAAAGTCTTTTTGTTAGGCAAGTGCATAAAATATCATGTATACAAACAGAAATATCATGTTTGTGTGCCGCAGTTCCTGTAGCTTTCTCCTAAAAAATACAAATGTGTAGAGCTGCTGTCTCCTTGGGGAATCAATTAGTGTTTCCCAGCACAAAATTAAATGTTTCCTGATAAAAAAAACATTCAAAACAATAAAGTCCTTCGATAATATTCATAAAACACAAACACAGAGGCTGTGGCAATATCTGGGATTCAGTTAGCCAAAACACAAGCGGATATTTCCAGTTTCATCCAGTCATATCCAGACAAATGGTATGCAATCGTATGCAATGGACCGAGAAAATCCCAGTAAAAATGGTTTTGGAGAAAAACAAAGTCCTTTCGTTACGCAATTACATAAAATGTCATGTAAACAAAGAGAAATATCATGTTTGTGTGCCGCAGTTCCTGTAGCTTTCTCTTAAAAAATACGAATGTGTAGAGCTGGTGTCTCCTTGGGGAATCAATTAGTGTTTCCCAGCAGAAAATTAAATGTTTCCTGATAAAAAAAAAATTCAAGCCAATAAAGTCCTTCGATAATATCCAGAAAACACAAACACAGAAGCTGTTGCAATAACTGGGATTCAGTTAGCAAAAACACAAGCGGGTATTTCCAGTTTCATCCAGTCATATCTGGACAAAGTCCTGTGGAATTCGTATGCAATGGACCGAGAAAATTACAGTAAAAATTGTTTTGGAGAAAAGCAAAGTCTTTTCGTTAGGCAAGTGCCTAAAATATCATGTATACAAAGAGAAATATCATGTTTGTGTGCCGCAGTTCCTGTAGCTTTCTCTTAAAAAATACGAATGTGTAGAGCTGGTGTCTCCTTGGGGAATCAGTGTTTCCCAGCAGAAAATTAAATGTTTCCTGATAAAAAAAAAACTTTCAAGCCAATAAAGTCCTTCGATAATATCCAGAAAACACAAACACAGAAGCTGTTGTAATAACTGGGATTCAGTTAGCAAAAACACAAGCGGGTATTTCCAGTTTCATCCAGTCATATCTGGACAAAGTCGTGTGGAATTCGTATGCAATGGACTGAGAAAATCACAGTAAAAATGGTTTTGGAGAAAATAAAATCTTTTCGTTAGGCAAGTGTCTAAAATATCATGTATACAAACAGAAATATCATGTTTGTGTGCCGCAGTTCCTGTAGCTTTCTCTAAAAAATACGAATGTGTAGAGCTGGTGTCTCCTTGGGGAATCAATTAGTGTTTCCCAGCAGAAAATTATATGTTTCCTGATAAAAAAAATTTCAAGCCAATAAAGTCCTTCGATAATATCCAGAAAACACAAACACAGAAGCTGTTGCAATAACTGGGATTCAGTTAGCAAAAACACAAGCTGGTATTTCCAGTTTCATCCAGTCATATCTGGACAAAGTCGTGTGGAATTCGTATGCAATGGACAGAGAAAATCACAGTAAAAATTGTTTTGGAGAAAAGCAAAGTCTTTTCGTTAGGCAAGTGCCTAAAATATCATGTATACAAAGAGAAATATCATGTTTGTGTGCCGCAGTTCCTGTAGCTTTCTCTTAAAAAATACGAATGTGTAGAGCTGGTGTCTCCTTGGGGAATCAATTAGTGTTTCCCAGCAGAAAATTAAATGTTTCCTGATAAAAAAAAACTTTCAAGCCAATAAAGTCCTTCGATAATATCCAGAAAACACAAACACAGAAGCTGTTGCAATAACTGGGATTCAGTTAGCAAAAACACAAGCTGGTATTTCCAGTTTCATCCAGTCATATCTGGACAAAGTCGTGTGGAATCCGTATGCAATGGACCGAGAAAATCACAGTAAAAATGGTTTTGGAGAAAATAAAATCTTTTCGTTAGGCAAGTGCCTAAAATATCATGTATACAAACAGAAATATCATGTTTGTGTGCCGCAGTTCCTGTAGCTTTCTCTTAAAAAATACGAATGTGTAGTGCTGGTGTCTCCTTGGGGAATCAATTAGTGTTTCCCAGCAGAAAATTAAATGTTTCCTGATAAAAAAACATTCAAAACAATAAAGTCCTTCGATAATATCCAGAAAACACAAACACAGGGGCTGTGGCAATTCTGGGATTGAGTTAGCCAAAAAACAACGGATATTTCCAGTTTCATCCAGTCATATCTGGACAAAGTGTTGTGGAATTTGTATGCAATAGACCGAGAAAATCACAGTAAAAATGGTTTTGGAGAAAATAAAATCTTTTCGTTAGGCAAGTCCATAAATGCCATCTATACAAACGGAAATATCCTGTTTGTTTGCCGCAGTTCCTTTAGATTTCTCCCCAGAACATACGAATGTGTAGAGCTGGTGTCTCCATGAGGAACCTATTATAGTTTCCCAATTCAAAATTAAATTTCTCTGATAAAAAAAAAACTTTCAAATCAATAAAGTCCTTCGATAATATCCAGAAAACACAAACACAGAAGCTGTTGCAATAACTGGGATTCAGTTAGCCAAAACAAAACCGGATATTTCCGGTTTCATCCAGTCATATCCGGAGAAAGTGGTGTGGAATTCGTATGCAATGGACCCAGAAAATCACAGAAAAATGGTTTTGGAGAAAAGCAAAAATCTTTTCGTTAGACAAGTGCCTAAAATATCATGTATACAAACAGAAATATCATGTTTGTTTGCCGCAGTTCCTCTAGCTTTCTCCTAAAAAATACGAATGTGTAGAGCTGGTTTCTCCATGTGGAACCAGTGAGTGTTTCCCAGTACAAAGTTAAATGTTCCCTGAAAAAAATTTGAAAACAATAAAATCGTTTGATAATATCCAGAAAACACAAACACAGGGGCTGTGGCAATATCTGGGATTGAGTTAGCAAAACAAAACCAGATACTTCCGTTTTCATCCAGTCATATCCGGACAAAGTGGTGTGCAATGAGTATGCAATGGACCGAGAAAATCCCAGTAAAAATGGTTTTGGAGAAATGCAAACTCTTTTTGTTAGGCAAGTGCATAAAATGTCATGTATACAAACAGAAATATCATGTTTGTCGCAGTTCCTCTAGCTCTCTACTAAAAAATACGAATGTGTAGAGCTGGTGTCTCCATGTGGAACCAATTAGAGTTTCCCAGTACAAAATTAAATATTCCCTGATAAAAAACATTCAAAACAATATAGTCCTTCGATAATATTCATAAAACACAAACACAGAGGCTGTCGCAATATCTGGGATTCAGTTAGCCAAAACACAAGCGGATATTTCCCCTTTCATCCAGTCATATCCAGACAAATGGTATGCAATTCGTATGCAATGGACCGAGAAAATCCCAGTAAAAATGGTTTTGGAGAAAAACAAAGTCCTTTCATTATGCAACTACATAAAATGTCATGTAAACAAAGAGAAATATCATGTTTTTTTGCCGCAGTTCCTCTAGCTTTCTAGCAGAAAATACGAATGTGTAGAGCTGGTGTCTCCATGTGGAACCAATTAGAGTTTCCCAGTACAAAATTAAATGTTACCTGGTAAAAAAAAAAAAAAACTTTCAAGCCAATAAAGTCCTTCGATAATATCCAGAAAACACAAACACAGAAGCTGTTGCAATACCTGGGATTCAGTTAGCAAAAACACAAGCGGGTATTTCCAGTTTCTTCCAGTCATATCTGGACAAAGTCCTGTGGAATTCGTATGCAATGGACCGAGAAAATCACAGTAAAAATGGTTTTGGAGAAAAGCAAAGTCTTTTCGTTAGGCAAGTGCCTAAAATATCATGTATACAAAGAGAAATATCATGTTTGTGTGCCGCAGTTCCTGTAGCTTTCTCTTAAAAAATACGAATGTGTAGAGCTGGTGTCTCCTTGGGGAATCAATTAGTGTTTCCCAGCAGAAAATTAAATGTTTCCTGATAAAAAAAAAAACTTTCAAGCCAATAAAGTCCTTCGATAATATCCAGAAAACACAAACACAGAAGCTGTTGTAATAACTGGGATTCAGTTAGCAAAAACACAAGCGGGTATTTCCAGTTTCATCCAGTCATATCTGGACAAAGTCCTGTGGAATTCGTATGCAATGGACCGAGAAAATCACAGTAAAAATGGTTTTGGAGAAAAGCAAAGTCTTTTCGTTAGGCAAGTGCCTAAAATATCATGTATACAAAGAGAAATATCATGTTTGTGTGCCGCAGTTCCTGTAGCTTTCTCTTAGAAAATACGAATGTGTAGAGCTGGTGTCTCCTTGGGGAATCAATTAGTGTTTCCCAGCAGAAAATTAAATGTTTCCTGATAAAAAAAACATTCAAAACAATAAAGTCCTTCGATAATATCCAGAAAACACAAACACAGGGGCTGTGGCAATTCTGGGATTGAGTTAGCCAAAAAACAACGGATATTTCCAGTTTCATCCAGTCATATCTGGACAAAGTGTTGTGGAATTTGTATGCAATAGACCGAGAAAATCACAGTAAAAATGGTTTTGGAGAAAATAAAATCTTTTCGTTAGGCAAGTCCATAAATGCCATCTATACAAACGGAAATATCCTGTTTGTTTGCCGCAGTTCCTTTAGATTTCTCCCCAGAACATACGAATGTGTAGAGCTGGTGTCTCCATGAGGAACCTATTATAGTTTCCCAATTCAAAATTAAATTTCTCTGATAAAAAAAAAACTTTCAAATCAATAAAGTCCTTCGATAATATCCAGAAAACACAAACACAGAAGCTGTTGCAATAACTGGGATTCAGTTAGCCAAAACAAAACCGGATATTTCCGGTTTCATCCAGTCATATCCGGAGAAAGTGGTGTGGAATTCGTATGCAATGGACCCAGAAAATCACAGAAAAATGGTTTTGGAGAAAAGCAAAAATCTTTTCGTTAGACAAGTGCCTAAAATATCATGTATACAAACAGAAATATCATGTTTGTTTGCCGCAGTTCCTCTAGCTTTCTCCTAAAAAATACGAATGTGTAGAGCTGGTTTCTCCATGTGGAACCAGTGAGTGTTTCCCAGTACAAAGTTAAATGTTCCCTGAAAAAAATTTGAAAACAATAAAATCGTTTGATAATATCCAGAAAACACAAACACAGGGGCTGTGGCAATATCTGGGATTGAGTTAGCAAAACAAAACCAGATACTTCCGTTTTCATCCAGTCATATCCGGACAAAGTGGTGTGCAATGAGTATGCAATGGACCGAGAAAATCCCAGTAAAAATGGTTTTGGAGAAATGCAAACTCTTTTTGTTAGGCAAGTGCATAAAATGTCATGTATACAAACAGAAATATCATGTTTGTCGCAGTTCCTCTAGCTCTCTACTAAAAAATACGAATGTGTAGAGCTGGTGTCTCCATGTGGAACCAATTAGAGTTTCCCAGTACAAAATTAAATATTCCCTGATAAAAAACATTCAAAACAATATAGTCCTTCGATAATATTCATAAAACACAAACACAGAGGCTGTCGCAATATCTGGGATTCAGTTAGCCAAAACACAAGCGGATATTTCCCCTTTCATCCAGTCATATCCAGACAAATGGTATGCAATTCGTATGCAATGGACCGAGAAAATCCCAGTAAAAATGGTTTTGGAGAAAAACAAAGTCCTTTCATTATGCAACTACATAAAATGTCATGTAAACAAAGAGAAATATCATGTTTTTTTGCCGCAGTTCCTCTAGCTTTCTAGCAGAAAATACGAATGTGTAGAGCTGGTGTCTCCATGTGGAACCAATTAGAGTTTCCCAGTACAAAATTAAATGTTACCTGGTAAAAAAAAAAAAAAACTTTCAAGCCAATAAAGTCCTTCGATAATATCCAGAAAACACAAACACAGAAGCTGTTGCAATACCTGGGATTCAGTTAGCAAAAACACAAGCGGGTATTTCCAGTTTCTTCCAGTCATATCTGGACAAAGTCCTGTGGAATTCGTATGCAATGGACCGAGAAAATCACAGTAAAAATGGTTTTGGAGAAAAGCAAAGTCTTTTCGTTAGGCAAGTGCCTAAAATATCATGTATACAAAGAGAAATATCATGTTTGTGTGCCGCAGTTCCTGTAGCTTTCTCTTAAAAAATACGAATGTGTAGAGCTGTTGTCTCCTTGGGGAATCAATTAGTGTTTCCCAGCAGAAAATTAAATGTTTCCTGATAAAAAAAAACATTCAAAACAATAAAGTCCTTCGATAATATCCAGAAAACACAAACACAGGGGCTGTGGCAATATCTGGGATTCAGTTAGCCAAAAAACAACGGATATTTCCAGTTTCATCCAGTCATATCTAGACAAATGGTATGCAATTCGTATGCAATGGACCGAGAAAATCCCATAAAAATGGTTTTGGAGAAAAGCAAAGTCTTTTCGTCAGGCAAGTGCATAAAATGTCATGTATACAAACAGAAATATCATGTTTGTGTGCCGCAGTTCCTGTAGCTTTCTCTTAAAAAATACAAATGTGTAGAGCTGATGTCTCCATGGGGAATCAATTAGTGTTTCCCAGCACAAAATTAAATGTTTCCTGATAAAAAAAACATTCAAAACAATAAAGTCCTTCGATAATATTCATAAAACACAAACACAGAGGCTGTGGCAATATCTGGGATTCAGTTAGCCAAAACACAAGCGGATATTTCCCCTTTCATCCAGTCATATCCAGACAAATGGTATGCAATTCGTATGCAATGGACCGAGAAAATCCCAGTAAAAATGGTTTTGGGGAAAAACAAAGTCCTTTCGTTACGCAACTACATAAAATGTCATGTAATCAAAGAGAAATGTCATGTTTTTTTGCCGCAGTTCCTCTAGCTTTCTAGCAGAAAATACGAATGTGTAGAGGTGGTGTCTCCATGTGGAACCAATTAGAGTTTCCCAGTACAAAATTAAATGTTACCTGATTAAAAAAAAAAACTTTCAAGCCAATAAAGTCCTTCGATAATATCCAGAAAACACAAACACAGAAGCTGTTGCAATAACTGGGATTCAGTTAGCAAAAACACAAGCGGGTATTTCCAGTTTCTTCCAGTCATATCTGGACAAAGTCCTGTGGAATTCGTATGCAATGGACCGAGAAAATCACAGTAAAAATGGTTTTGGAGAAAAGCAAAGTCTTTTCGTTAGGCAAGTGCCTAAAATATCATGTATACAAAGAGAAATATCATGTTTGTGTGCCGCAGTTCCTGTAGCTTTCTCTTAAAAAATACGAATGTGTAGAGCTGTTGTCTCCTTGGGGAATCAATTAGTGTTTCCCAGCAGAAAATTAAATGTTTCCTGATAAAAAAAAACATTCAAAACAATAAAGTCCTTCGATAATATCCAGAAAACACAAACACAGGGGCTGTGGCAATATCTGGGATTCAGTTAGCCAAAAAACAACGGATATTTCCAGTTTCATCCAGTCATATCTAGACAAATGGTATGCAATTCGTATGCAATGGACCGAGAAAATCCCATAAAAATGGTTTTGGAGAAAAGCAAAGTCTTTTCGTCAGGCAAGTGCATAAAATGTCATGTATACAAACAGAAATATCATGTTTGTGTGCCGCAGTTCCTGTAGCTTTCTCTTAAAAAATACAAATGTGTAGAGCTGATGTCTCCATGGGGAATCAATTAGTGTTTCCCAGCACAAAATTAAATGTTTCCTGATAAAAAAAACATTCAAAACAATAAAGTCCTTCGATAATATTCATAAAACACAAACACAGAGGCTGTGGCAATATCTGGGATTCAGTTAGCCAAAACACAAGCGGATATTTCCCCTTTCATCCAGTCATATCCAGACAAATGGTATGCAATTCGTATGCAATGGACCGAGAAAATCCCAGTAAAAATGGTTTTGGGGAAAAACAAAGTCCTTTCGTTACGCAACTACATAAAATGTCATGTAATCAAAGAGAAATGTCATGTTTTTTTGCCGCAGTTCCTCTAGCTTTCTAGCAGAAAATACGAATGTGTAGAGGTGGTGTCTCCATGTGGAACCAATTAGAGTTTCCCAGTACAAAATTAAATGTTACCTGATAAAAAAAAAAACTTTCAAGCCAATAAAGTCCTTCGATAATATCCAGAAAACACAAACACAGAAGCTGTTGCAATAACTGGGATTCAGTTAGCAAAAACACAAGCGGGTATTTCCAGTTTCATCCAGTCATATCTGGACAAAGTCGTGTGGAATTCGTATGCAATGGACAGAGAAAATCACAGTAAAAATGGTTTTGGAGAAAAGCAAAGTCTTTTCGTTAGGCAAGTGCCTAAAATATCATGTATACAAAGAGAAATATCATGTTTGTGTGCCGCAGTTCCTGTAGCTTTCTCTTAAAAAATACGAATGTGTAGAGCTGGTGTCTCCTTGGGGAATCAATTAGTGTTTCCCAGCAGAAAATTAAATGTTTCCTGATAAAAAAAAAACTTTCAAGCCAATAAAGTCCTTCGATAATATCCAGAAAACACAAACACAGGGGCTGTGGCAATATCTGGGATTCAGTTAGCCAAAAAACAACGGATATTTCCAGTTTCATCCAGTCATATCTAGACAAATGGTATGCAATTCGTATGCAATGGACCGAGAAAATCCCATAAAAATGGTTTTGGAGAAAAGCAAAGTCTTTTCGTCAGGCAAGTGCATAAAATGTCATGTATACAAACAGAAATATCATGTTTGTGTGCCGCAGTTCCTGTAGCTTTCTCTTAAAAAATACAAATGTGTAGAGCTGATGTCTCCATGGGGAATCAATTAGTGTTTCCCAGCACAAAATTAAATGTTTCCTGATAAAAAAAACATTCAAAACAATAAAGTCCTTCGATAATATTCATAAAACACAAACACAGAGGCTGTGGCAATATCTGGGATTCAGTTAGCCAAAACACAAGCGGATATTTCCCCTTTCATCCAGTCATATCCAGACAAATGGTATGCAATTCGTATGCAATGGACCGAGAAAATCCCAGTAAAAATGGTTTTGGGGAAAAACAAAGTCCTTTCGTTACGCAACTACATAAAATGTCATGTAATCAAAGAGAAATGTCATGTTTTTTTGCCGCAGTTCCTCTAGCTTTCTAGCAGAAAATACGAATGTGTAGAGGTGGTGTCTCCATGTGGAACCAATTAGAGTTTCCCAGTACAAAATTAAATGTTACCTGATAAAAAAAAAAACTTTCAAGCCAATAAAGTCCTTCGATAATATCCAGAAAACACAAACACAGAAGCTGTTGCAATAACTGGGATTCAGTTAGCAAAAACACAAGCGGGTATTTCCAGTTTCATCCAGTCATATCTGGACAAAGTCGTGTGGAATTCGTATGCAATGGACAGAGAAAATCACAGTAAAAATGGTTTTGGAGAAAAGCAAAGTCTTTTCGTTAGGCAAGTGCCTAAAATATCATGTATACAAAGAGAAATATCATGTTTGTGTGCCGCAGTTCCTGTAGCTTTCTCTTAAAAAATACGAATGTGTAGAGCTGGTGTCTCCTTGGGGAATCAATTAGTGTTTCCCAGCAGAAAATTAAATGTTTCCTGATAAAAAAAAAACTTTCAAGCCAATAAAGTCCTTCGATAATATCCAGAAAACACAAACACAGAAGCTGTTGTAATAACTGGGATTCAGTTAGCAAAAACACAAGCGGGTATTTCCAGTTTCATCCAGTCATATCTGGACAAAGTCCTGTGGAATTCGTATGCAATGGACCGAGAAAATCACAGTAAAAATGGTTTTGGAGAAAAGCAAAGTCTTTTCGTTAGGCAAGTGCCTAAAATATCATGTATACAAAGAGAAATATCATGTTTGTGTGCCGCAGTTCCTGTAGCTTTCTCTTAGAAAATACGAATGTGTAGAGCTGGTGTCTCCTTGGGGAATCAATTAGTGTTTCCCAGCAGAAAATTAAATGTTTCCTGATAAAAAAAACATTCAAAACAATAAAGTCCTTCGATAATATCCAGAAAACACAAACACAGGGGCTGTGGCAATATCTGGGATTCAGTTAGCCAAAACACTGAAGGACCCTTATGGGGGAGAGGGACAAGAAACTAGGCCTGGGCAGATATCAGGGGCTTCTTAAGAGGTTAGATGTTCCCCAGGGTCCAGCGGGCACGTTCTCTGGGAAGGAAAAGTCTATCCCCTTTAGAGAACCTCTAGGCATGCCCAGAGCAGAGCTGCCACTCCCCTTCGGAGAGTCTCAGTACTCTCCTCAGCATTCTCCTCAGCTGGTTCCCTCAGCACTCTCCTCAGCATTCTCTTCAGCTGGTTCCCCCAGCACTCTCCTCAGCACTCTCTGGTATGCTAATTGTCCCTCCGAACCGGCCAATCCCATATGTTAATTTGTTGACTATATAACCTGTGTGAAACTGCCGCTCAGGGCTCCTCACCGCCTTAGGTGGGGGCCCATTTGCGCAAACGTACAATAAATACCTCATGCTTTTTGCATCAACTGGTCTGGAGTCTGGATTTTTGGGCGTCCTCTCGAGCAAGTGGGCATCTCTACAACTGAGAGGTCCAACATTTTGGCGCCCAACGTGGGGCTCGAGGTCGCCCTCAGACCCATTCTCTGCGGACCAGTTGGAGGTATAATTAAGTGTTTTCTGTTTGTTGTTCTTCGTCTTGAGTATTCTGACTGGCCAAGTACCTGACTCTGTGAGACCAGTGGGGGAGGCAGGCGTGCCCAGCAACCCCTGGTCCGTTCCCCGGAGGACGCTCCGGTCTGTGAGACCAGTAGGGGAAACCCTCGGTCCGTTCCCCCAGAAGACGCTCCCGGGGTGGTCTGGAGGTGGGTCGGAGACCAAGTCTCCCTCCTTCCCGGGGAGGGCTGGTCAGGCAGCCGCTCCCAAAAATAGCGCAATAGCGTTCGATTTGTCCTATCTGGTGCCATGTGGCTTGTCTTGTTTGTTTTATGTGTCTGTGCATTGGCTGTTCTTTTTGTTTGGGCTGAAATCCTTGCACACATGGGTCAACAAATAACCACCCCTTTAAGTCTCACTCTAGATCACTGGAAGGACGTTCGAGAACGCGCGCGCCACCTCTCAGTGGAGATTAAAAGGAAACAATGGGCAAAATTCTGTTCCTCAGAGTGGCCGGCCTTCGAGGTCGGCTGGCCAAGGAACGGCACTTTTAACCTCGATATTATTTTACAGATTAAGGCGCGGGTCTTTCAGCCAGGATCCAATGGACACCCTGATCAGGTGCCCTACATTACTACGTGGAAGGATCTTTCACGTAATCCCCCTCCCTGGATAGAACCCTTCTCCTTCCCGACGGAGCCCATACGGACCCCGTTACCCCCTCCTCCTATCCCGGTTGTGCCAACCTCCTCCCTATACCCTCTGAAGGAGATTCGAGATCCAAAACCTGACAAGCCACCGGTTCTTCCGGCTGATCAGGACTTTCTGCTCTTTGACTCTCCCCCACCCTATCTTCCCGGCCAGCCTGCTCCCCCGCAGGAACTCCCACAACAACCAGAGTGGGATGTGCAACCTTCTGCACCATCCCCTGATTCCACGAGGGCAGGGGAAGAAGTCTCAGCGCCTTCCCCGCCCTCCAGCCGCCTGCGCCTCAGTCGGGGGCAGGCAGGGGGCTCGGGAAGTGTCTGGACTTCGCAGGCTTTTCCTCTTCGCTCGGTGGCTGGCCAGATGCAGTACTGGCCATTTTCTGCTTCCGATCTTTACAATTGGAAAACCCATAACCCCTCTTTCTCTCAGGACCCCCAGGCTCTGACTGGGCTGATTGAGTCAATTTTATTGACTCATCAGCCCACCTGGGATGATTGTCAGCAGCTTCTGCAGACCCTCCTCACTACTGAGGAAAAGCAGCGTGTCTACCTTGAGGCACGGAAAAACGTCCCTGGAGCAGATGGCCGACCGACCCTACTGCTAAACGAAATCGAGGAGGCGTTTCCCTCAACCCGTCCTGATTGGGACTACACCACCGTTGCTGGTAGGGAGCGACTTTGTCTTTACTACCAGATTCTCCTTGCAGGTCTCAGAGGGGCTGGAAAGCGCCCCACCAATTTGGCCAAGGTACGTGCAGTAGTGCAGGGGGCTGAGGAAACGCCGGCAGGCTTCCTAGAAAGATTAATGGAAGCCTACCGTACTATACAAGATTTAATGAAGGAGGCAGAAAAGATTTACAACAAAAGGGAGATCCGAGAGGAGAAGGAGGAAAGAATCCGCAAGGAGCAGGAGGAAAGGGAAGACAAAAGAGACAAAAGACGTAATCAAGAGCTTAGTAGAATTTTGGCCACCGTAGTGCAGGATACAGAAAGGAGTAGACCAGGACAGAATAGGGACTTGGGAGACAAACGAAAGCCTCGGGTGGAAAGAGATCAATGTGCCTATTGTAAAGAAAGAGGACACTGGGTCAAAGACTGCCCGAAGAAAACACAGGGACCAAAGAGGAGACCAGTTCCAATCCTGTCCCTGGAAGAAGACGACTAGGTGAGTCAGGGCCAGGAGCCCCCCCCCCCGAGCCCAGGATAACCCTTGAAGTGGGGGGGCAGACCGGTAACCTTCCTGATTGACACAGGAGCCCAGCACTCGGTACTGACTTCAGAAAAAGGGCCTTTAAGCTCCAAGATTTTCCTCAGGCCTGGGCAGAGACTGCGGGAATAGGGCTGGCCGTCAACCGGCCTCCCTTGATCTGAAGCCCACGGCCATTCCCGTGTCAGTTCGTCAATATCCGATGGGCAAGGAAGCTAAGGAAGGTACCCGGCCACATATCCAGAGATTGTTACACCTAGGCATTTTAAAACCTTGTCGTTCACCTTGGAACACCCCCCTACTACCAGTAAAGAAGCCTGGTACGGGTGACTACCGCCCGGTACAGGACTTGCGGGAGGTTAACAGGAGAACGGAGGATATGCATCCCACAGTGCCCAACCCCTACAATCTGCTAAGTACCTTGCCTCCGACCCACGTATGGTACACTGTGTTAGATCTAAAAGGTGCATTCTTTTGTTTAAGACTGAGCCCTCAGAGCCAATCCATCTTTGCTTTTGAGTGGAAAGACCCAGAGACCGGGTTTTCAGGACAACTCACCTGGACAAGGTTGCCTCAAGGATTTAAAAACTCGCCTACCTTGTTTGATGAAGCTCTGCACCTAGATTTGGCCGACTTCCGAGTCAACCATCCAGACCTGGTCCTCCTGCAATATGTGGACGACCTCCTCCTTGCCGCTGAAACTGAGCAGAGCTGCCACTCTCCTCAGCATTCTCCTCAGCAATTCATTGCCCCAGGCACCAACGAGGAGACGACCCCGTAGCAAGGGGAAACAGGATGGCAGACGAGGCCGCTAGGGCGGCAGCCCTGAGCCAACAGGTGCTCCCATTAAAGACAATTGAGCCCACCCAAGTATCGAGGGAACCACCTTTCCTCTATTCGGACCAAGACTTAGATACGATTCAGTGGCTCGGTGCAGAGTATGATGAACAAATAAGGGTTTGGAGGCTCGGAGAGAAAATAGTCTTGCCACACCAATTGGCTAAAGAAATAATTACCAGCCTCCATCAATGGACTCATTTGGGACACAAAAAGCTAAAAGCAGCCTTACAGGAAGATAGGCAGTCTTACTACATCCCCAGACTTGACTCTTTAGCCCAGCAGGTGACTGAATCCTGTGTTCCGTGTGCCAAGGTAAATGCCAGACACCTCAAGCTCCCGGAGGGAGCTAGGGTAAGAGGAGACCGACCAGGAATTAACTGGGAGGTCGATTTCACTGAGATAAGGCCGGGCAGTTATGGGAATAAGTATCTTCTAGTTTTTGTAGACACCTTCTCCGGATGGACTGAGGCATTCCCCACAAAACGGGAAACCGCCCAGGTGGTCGTCAAGAAGATCATAGAGGAGATCTTCCCCCGGTTCGGCTTGCCTAAGGTAATCGGGTCCGATAATGGCCCAGCGTTTGTCTCCCAGGTAAGTCAGTTGGTGGCCAAAGCATTAGGCATAAATTGGAAATTGCACTGTGCCTATAGACCCCAAAGTTCAGGACAGGTAGAAAGAATGAACAGAACAATTAAAGAGACCTTGACCAAATTAGCGTTGGAGACTGGTGTTAAAGACTGGGTCCAACTCCTCCCTATGGTGTTGTTCCGGGTCCGAAACACGCCCTCTCATTGCGGGCTGACATCATACGAAATCCTTTATGGAGGGCCCCCACCAGTAGCAGGCTTGCTTGACCTTGCCAGTGACTCCGTTGCCGATGCCCCTAAGTTACAGGCCCGGTTGAGAGCGCTCCAGATCATCCAGAACCAGGTCTGGAAACCTCTTGCAGCAGCCTACCAACCCAAGACGACAACCATTCCACATCCTTTCCAAATCGGTGATGCTGTGTATGTCCGAAGGCACCAATCTAACACTCTAGAGCCCCGGTGGAAAGGCCCCTTCACTGTGCTGTTGACAACTCCCACCGCTCTCAAGGTCGACGGAATCGCTGCTTGGGTCCACGCCTCACACGTGCAGCGAGCACCACCTCCCCAGGGCCCCGAGGATCTGGATAGACCAGCCAAATGGAAGCTCCAGCGCACTCAGAACCCACTCAAGCTAAGACTTTCAAAAACTGTTTAATATTTATGATGTTTCTGGCCTTTCCCCATTGTTTTTCCAATCCCCATGCTCCGCAATTGTTAACGTGGAACCTAACCCAGTCCAGCAAGAACAGAGTTTCCTCCCTCCAGTGAGGCAGGTTCTCCCCAGGCCGGTCCAATAGATTTTAGGATTAAAATCTTTGCAAAAAGAAAAGGAGGGAATGAAGGACCCTTATGGGGGAGAGGGACAAGAAACTAGGCCTGGGCAGATATCAGGGGCTTCTTAAGAGGTTAGATGTTCCCCAGGGTCCAGCGGGCACGTTCCTGGGAAGGAAAAGTCTATCCCCTTTAGAGAACCTCTAGGCATGCCCAGAGCAGAGCTGCCACTCCCCTTCGGAGAGTCTCAGTACTCTCCTCAGCATTCTCCTCAGCTGGTTCCCTCAGCACTCTCCTCAGCATTCTCTTCAGCTGGTTCTCTCAGCACTCTCCTCAGCACTCTCTGGTATGCTAATTGTCCCTCCGAACCGGCCAATCCCATATGCTAATTTGTTGACTATATAACCTGTGTGAAACTGCCGCTCAGGGCTCCTCACCGCCTTAGGTGGGGGCCCGTTTGCGCAAACGTACAATAAATACCTCATGCTTTTTGCATCAACTGGTCTGGAGTCTGGATTTTTGGGCGTCCTCTCGAGCAAGTGGGCATCTCTACAACTGAGAGGTCCAACAACACAAGTGGATATTTCCCCTTTCATCCAGTCATATCAAGACAAATGGTATGCAATTCGTATGCAATGGACCGAGAAAATCCCATAAAAATGGTTTTGGAGAAAAGCAAAGTCTTTTCGTCAGGCAAGTGCATACAATTTCATGTATACAAACAGAAATATCATGTTTGTTTGCTGCAGTCCCTCTACCTTTCTCCCTAGAAAATACGAATGTGTAGAGCTGGTGTCTCCATGTGGAACCAATTAGAGTTTCCCAGTACAAAATTAAATGTTCCTTGATTAAAAAAAAAACTTTCAAAACAATAAAGTCCTTCGATAATATCCAGAAAACACAATCACAGAAGCTGTAGCAATAACTGGGATTCAGTTAGCCAAAACACAAGCGGGTATTTCCTGTTTCATCCAGGCATATCCGGACAAAGTGGTGTGGAATTCGTATGCAATAGACCGAGAAAATCACAGTAAAAATGGTTTTGGAGAAAATAAAATCTTTTCGTTAGGCAAGTCCATAAATGCCATCTATACAAACGGAAATATCCTGTTTGTTTGCCGCAGTTCCTCTAGATTTCTCACTACAAAATATGAATGTGTAGAGCTGGTGTCTCCATGTGGAACCAATTAGAGTTTCACAGTACAAAATTAAATGTTGCCTGATTAAAAAAAACTTTCAAAACAATAAATTCCTTTGATAATATCCAAAAACACAAACACAGGGGCTGTGGCAATATCTGGGATTCAGTTAGCCAAAAACAACGGATATTTCCGGTTTCATCGAGTCATATCTGGACAAAGTGGTGTGGAATTCGTATGCAATAGACCGAGAAAATCACAGTAAAAATGGTTTTGGAGAAAATAAAATCTTTTCGTTAGGCAAGTCCATAAATGCCATCTATACAAACGGAAATATCCTGTTTGTTTGCCGCAGTTCCTCTAGATTTCTCACTACAAAATATGAATGTGTAGAGCTGGTGTCTCCATGAGGAACATATTATAGTTTCCCAATTCAAAATTAAATGTTCTCTGATAAAAAAAAACTTTCAAATCAATAAAGTCCTTCGATAATATCCAGAAAACACAAACACAGAAGCTGTTGCAATAACTGGGATTCAGTTAGCAAAAACACAAGCGGGTATTTCCAGTTTCATCCAGTCATATCTGGACAAAGTCGTGTGGAATTCGTATGCAATGGACAGAGAAAATCACAGTAAAAATTGTTTTGGAGAAAAGCAAAGTCTTTTCGTTAGGCAAGTGCCTAAAATATCATGTATACAAAGAGAAATATCATGTTTGTGTGCCGCAGTTCCTGTAGCTTTCTCTTAAAAAATACGAATGTGTAGAGCTGGTGTCTCCTTGGGGAATCAATTAGTGTTTCCCAGCAGAAAATTAAATGTTTCCTGATAAAAAAAAACTTTCAAGCCAATAAAGTCCTTCGATAATATCCAGAAAACACAAACACAGAAGCTGTTGCAATAACTGGGATTCAGTTAGCAAAAACACAAGCTGGTATTTCCAGTTTCATCCAGTCATATCTGGACAAAGTCGTGTGGAATTCGTATGCAATGGACCGAGAAAATCACAGTAAAAATGGTTTTGGAGAAAAGCAAAGTCTTCTCGTTACGCAAGTGCCTAAAATATCATGTATACAAACAGAAATATCATGTTTGTGTGCCGCAGTTCCTGTAGCTTTCTCTTAAAAAATACGAATGTGTAGAGCTGGTGTCTCCTTGGGGAATCAATTAGTGTTTCCCAGCAGAAAATTAAATGTTTCCTGATAAAAAAAAACATTCAAAACAATAAAGTCCTTCGATAATATCCAGAAAACACAAACACAGGGGCTGTGGCAATATCTGGGATTCAGTTAGCCAAAACACAAGCGGATATTTCCCCTTTCATCTAGTCATATCCAGACAAATGGTATGCAATTCGTATGCAATGGACCGAGAATATCCCATAAAAATGGTTTTGGAGAAAAGCAAAGTCTTTTCGTCAGGCAAGTGCATACAATTTCATGTATACAAACAGAAATATCATGTTTGTTTGCTGCAGTCCATCTACCTTTCTCCCTAGAAAATACGAATGTGTAGAGCTGGTGTCTCCATGAGGAACCAATTAGAGTTTCCCAGTACAAAATTAAATGTTCCTTGATTAAAAAAAAAAAAACTTTCAAAACAATAAAGTCCTTCGATAATATCCAGAAAACACAATCACAGAAGCTGTAGCAATAACTGGGATTCAGTTAGCCAAAACACAAGCGGGTATTTCCTGTTTCATCCAGTCATATCCGGACAAAGTGGTGTGGAAGTCGTATGCAATGGACCGAGAAAATCACAGTAAAAATGGTTTTGGAGAAAACCAAAAATCTTTTCGTTAGAGAAGTGCCTAAAATATCATGTATACAAACAGAAATATCATGTTTGTTTGCCGCAGTTCCTCTAGCTTTCTCCTAAAAAATACGAATGTGTAGAGCTGGTTTCTCCATGTGGAACCAGTGAGTGTTTCCCAGTACAAAGTTAAATGTTCCCTGAAAAAAATTTGAAAACAATAAAATCGTTTGATAATATCCAGAAAACACAAACACAGGGGCTGTGGCAATATCTGGGATTGAGTTAGCAAAACAAAACCAGATACTTCCGTTTTCATCCAGTCATATCCGGACAAAGTGGTGTGCAATGAGTATGCAATGGACCGAGAAAATCCCAGTAAAAATGGTTTTGGAGAAATGCAAACTCTTTTTGTTAGGCAAGTGCATAAAATGTCATGTATACAAACAGAAATATCATGTTTGTCGCAGTTCCTCTAGCTCTCTACTAAAAAATACAAATGTGTAGAGCTGCTGTCTCCATGTGGAACCAATTAGAGTTTCCCAGTACAAAATTAAATATTCCCTGATAAAAAACATTCAAAACAATATAGTCCTTCGATAATATTCATAAAACACAAACACAGAGGCTGTCGCAATATCTGGGATTCAGTTAGCCAAAACACAAGCGGATATTTCCCCTTTCATCCAGTCATATCCAGACAAATGGTATGCAATTTGTATGCAATGGACCGAGAAAATCCCAGTAAAAATAGTTTTGGAGAAAAACAAAGTATTTTCATTATGCAACTACATAAAATGTCATGTAAACAAAGAGAAATATCATGTTTTTTTGCCGCAGTTCCTCTAGCTTTCTAGCAGAAAATACGAATGTGTAGAGGTGGTGTCTCCATGTGGAACCAATTAGAGTTTCCCAGTACAAAATTAAATGTTACCTGATAAAAAAAAACTTTCAAGCCAATAAAGTCCTTCGATAATATCCAGAAAACACAAACACAGAAGCTGTTGCAATAACTGGGATTCAGTTAGCAAAAACACAAGCGCGTATTTCCAGTTTCATCCAGTCATATCTGGACAAAGTCCTGTGGAATTCGTATGCCATGGACAGAGAAAATCACAGTAAAAATGGTTTTGGAGAAAAGCAAAGTCTTTTCGTTAGGCAAGTGGCTAAAATATCATGTATACAAACAGAAATATCATGTTTGTGTGCTGCAGTTCCTGTAGCTTTCTCCTAAAAAATACAAATGTGTAGAGCTGGTGTCTCCTTGGGGAATCAATTAGTGTTTCCCAGCAGAAAATTAAATGTTTCCTGATAAAAAAAACATTCAAAACAATAAAGTCCTTCGATAATATCCAGAAAACAAAAACACAGGGGCTGTGGCAATATCTGGGATTCAGTTAGCCAAAACACAAGCGGATATTTCCCCTTTCATCCAGTCATATCCAGAAAAATGGTATGCAATTCGTATGCAATGGACCGAGAAAATCACAGTAAAAATGGTTTTGGAGAAAAGCAAAGTCTTCTCGTTACGCAAGTGCCTAAAATATCATGTATACAAACAGAAATATCATGTTTGTGTGCCGCAGTTCCTGTAGCTTTCTCTTAAAAAATACGAATGTGTAGAGCTGGTGTCTCCTTGGGGAATCAATTAGTGTTTCCCAGCAGAAAATTAAATGTTTCCTGATAAAAAAAAACATTCAAAACAATAAAGTCCTTCGATAATATCCAGAAAACACAAACACAGGGGCTGTGGCAATATCTGGGATTCAGTTAGCCAAAACACAAGCGGATATTTCCCCTTTCATCTAGTCATATCCAGACAAATGGTATGCAATTCGTATGCAATGGACCGAGAATATCCCATAAAAATGGTTTTGGAGAAAAGCAAAGTCTTTTCGTCAGGCAAGTGCATACAATTTCATGTATACAAACAGAAATATCATGTTTGTTTGCTGCAGTCCATCTACCTTTCTCCCTAGAAAATACGAATGTGTAGAGCTGGTGTCTCCATGAGGAACCAATTAGAGTTTCCCAGTACAAAATTAAATGTTCCTTGATTAAAAAAAAAAAAACTTTCAAAACAATAAAGTCCTTCGATAATATCCAGAAAACACAATCACAGAAGCTGTAGCAATAACTGGGATTCAGTTAGCCAAAACACAAGCGGGTATTTCCTGTTTCATCCAGTCATATCCGGACAAAGTGGTGTGGAAGTCGTATGCAATGGACCGAGAAAATCACAGTAAAAATGGTTTTGGAGAAAACCAAAAATCTTTTCGTTAGAGAAGTGCCTAAAATATCATGTATACAAACAGAAATATCATGTTTGTTTGCCGCAGTTCCTCTAGCTTTCTCCTAAAAAATACGAATGTGTAGAGCTGGTTTCTCCATGTGGAACCAGTGAGTGTTTCCCAGTACAAAGTTAAATGTTCCCTGAAAAAAATTTGAAAACAATAAAATCGTTTGATAATATCCAGAAAACACAAACACAGGGGCTGTGGCAATATCTGGGATTGAGTTAGCAAAACAAAACCAGATACTTCCGTTTTCATCCAGTCATATCCGGACAAAGTGGTGTGCAATGAGTATGCAATGGACCGAGAAAATCCCAGTAAAAATGGTTTTGGAGAAATGCAAACTCTTTTTGTTAGGCAAGTGCATAAAATGTCATGTATACAAACAGAAATATCATGTTTGTCGCAGTTCCTCTAGCTCTCTACTAAAAAATACAAATGTGTAGAGCTGCTGTCTCCATGTGGAACCAATTAGAGTTTCCCAGTACAAAATTAAATATTCCCTGATAAAAAACATTCAAAACAATATAGTCCTTCGATAATATTCATAAAACACAAACACAGAGGCTGTCGCAATATCTGGGATTCAGTTAGCCAAAACACAAGCGGATATTTCCCCTTTCATCCAGTCATATCCAGACAAATGGTATGCAATTTGTATGCAATGGACCGAGAAAATCCCAGTAAAAATAGTTTTGGAGAAAAACAAAGTATTTTCATTATGCAACTACATAAAATGTCATGTAAACAAAGAGAAATATCATGTTTTTTTGCCGCAGTTCCTCTAGCTTTCTAGCAGAAAATACGAATGTGTAGAGGTGGTGTCTCCATGTGGAACCAATTAGAGTTTCCCAGTACAAAATTAAATGTTACCTGATAAAAAAAAACTTTCAAGCCAATAAAGTCCTTCGATAATATCCAGAAAACACAAACACAGAAGCTGTTGCAATAACTGGGATTCAGTTAGCAAAAACACAAGCGCGTATTTCCAGTTTCATCCAGTCATATCTGGACAAAGTCCTGTGGAATTCGTATGCCATGGACAGAGAAAATCACAGTAAAAATGGTTTTGGAGAAAAGCAAAGTCTTTTCGTTAGGCAAGTGGCTAAAATATCATGTATACAAACAGAAATATCATGTTTGTGTGCTGCAGTTCCTGTAGCTTTCTCCTAAAAAATACAAATGTGTAGAGCTGGTGTCTCCTTGGGGAATCAATTAGTGTTTCCCAGCAGAAAATTAAATGTTTCCTGATAAAAAAAACATTCAAAACAATAAAGTCCTTCGATAATATCCAGAAAACAAAAACACAGGGGCTGTGGCAATATCTGGGATTCAGTTAGCCAAAACACAAGCGGATATTTCCCCTTTCATCCAGTCATATCCAGAAAAATGGTATGCAATTCGTATGCAATGGACCGAGAAAATCCCATAAAAATGGTTTTGGAGAAAAGCAAAGTCTTTTCGTCAGGCAAGTGCATAAAATGTCATGTATACAAACAGAAATATCATGTTTGTTTGCTGCATTACCTCTACCTTTCTCCCTAGAAAATACGAATGTGTAGAGCTGGTGTCTCCATGTGGAACCAATTAGAGTTTCCCAGTACAAAATTAAATGTTCCCTGATTTAAAAAAAAACTTTCAAAACAATAAAGTCCTTCGATAATATCCAGAAAACACAATCACAGAAACTGTAGCAATAACTGGGATTCAGTTAGCCAAAGTAACCGGATATTTCCGGTTTCATCCAGTCATATCCAGACAAAGTGGTGTGGAATTTGTATGCAATGGACCGAGAAAATCCCATAAAAAATGGTTTTGGAGAAAAGCAAAATCTTTTCGGTAGGCAAGTGCATAAAATGTCATGTATCCAAACAGAAATATCAGGTTTGTTTCCGCAGTTTCTCTAGATTTCTCCCTAGAAACTACGAATGTGTATAGCTGGTGTCTCCATGTGGAACCAATGAGTGTTTCCCAGTAGAAAATTAAATGTTCCCTGATAAAAAAAAACTTTCAAAAAAATAAATTCCTTTGATAATATCCAGAAAACACAAACACAGGTGCTGTGGCAATAACTGGGATTGAGTTAGCAGAAAAAAAAAAACTGGATATTTCCGGTTTCATCCAGTCTTATCGGACTAAGTGTTGTGCAATTCAATGTAATGGACAGACAAACTCACAGTAAAAATGGTTTTGGAGAAAACCAAAGTCTTCGTTAGGCAAGTGCATAAAATGCCATCTATACAAACAGAAATATCATGATTGTTTGCCGCAGTTCATTTAGATTTCTCCCCAGAAAATTCGAATGTGTAGAGCTGGTGTCTCCATGTGGAATCCATTAGAGTTTCACAGTACAAAATTAAATGTTTCCTTATGAAAAAAACATTCAAAACAATAAAATATTTCAATAATATCCAGAAAACAGAAACACAGAGGCTGCGGCAATATCTGGGATTCAGTTAGCCAAAACACAAAAGCATATTTCTGGTTTCATCCAGTCATATCCAGAAAAGTGATGTGGAATTCATATGCAATGAACTGCGAAAATTGCAGTGAAAAAATTCTTTTCCTTATGTAGTGCATAAAATCCCATCTTCAAACAGAAATATCATGATTGTTTGCCGCAGTTCCTTTAGATCTTTCCCCAGAAAATACAAATGTGTAGAGCTGGTGTCTCCATGTGAAACCAATTAGAGTTTCCCAGTACAAAATTAAATGTTACCAGATTAAAAAAATAAAACTTTCAAAACAATAAAGTCCTTCGATAATATCCAGAAAACACAAACACAGGGGCTGTGCCAATATCTGGGATTGAGTTAGCCGAAACATAACCGGATATTTCCGGTTTCATCCAGTCATATCCAGAAAAAGTGGTGTGGAATTCGTATGCAATGGACTGAGAATATTACAGTGAAAGTGGTTTTGGAGAAAAGAAAAGTATTCTCGTTACCCAAGTGCATAAATTGTCATATATACAAACAGAAATATCATGTTTGTTTGCCGCAGTTCCTCTAGCTTTCTCACTAGAAAATACGAATGTGTAGAGCTTGTGTCTCCATGTGGAACCACTGAGTGTTTCCCAGTACAAAATTAAATGTTCCCTGATAAAAAATCTTTCTATACAATAATGTCCATTGATAATATCCGGAAACTTAAACACAGGGGCTGTGGCAATATCTGGGACTCAGTTAGCCAAAACAAAACCGGATATTTCCGGTTTCATCCAGTCATATCCGCAAAGTGGTGTGGAATTCGTATGCAATGGACAGCAAAAATTGCAGTGAAAATGATTTTGGAGAAAAGCAAAGTCTTTTCGTTTGGCAAGTGCATAAAATGCCATGTATACAAAAAGAAATATCATGTTTGTTTGCCACAGTTCATCTAGCTTTCTCCCTAGAATATACGAATGTGTAGAACTGGTGTCTCCATGTGGAACCAATTAGAGTTTCCCAGTAAAAAATCAAATGTTCCCTGAATAAAAAAAATTTCAAAACAATAAAGTCATTTGATAATATCCAGGAAACACAAACACAGGGGCTGTGGCAATATCTGGGATTCTGTTAGCCAAAACAAAACCGGATATTTCCGGTTTCATCCAGTCATATCCGGACATAGTGGTGCACAGATCGTATGCAATGGACAGATAAAATGACAGTAAAAATGGTTTTGGAGAAAAGCAAAGTCTTTTCGTTAGGCATGTGCATAAAATGCCATCTATATAAACGGAAATATCATGATTGTTTGCCGCAGTTCCTGTGGCTTTTTCGCTAGAAAATACGAATGTGTAGAGATGGTTTCTCCATGTGGAACCAGTGAGTGTTTCCCAGTACAAAATTAAATGTTCCCTGATTAAAAAAAAAAAAACTTTCAAAACAATGAAGTCCTTCGATAATATCCAGAAAACACAAACACCGGGGCTTTTGCAATATCTGGAATTCAGTTAGCCAAAACAAAACTGGATATTTCCAGTTTCATCCAGTCATATTTGGACAAAGTGCTGTGGAATTCGTATGCAATGGACTGAGAAAAGCAGTGAAAACGGTTTTGGAGAAAAGCAAAGTCTTTTCGTTAGGCAAGTGCATAAAATGTCATGTATCCAAACAAAAATATCATGTTTGTTTCCGCAGTTGCTGTAGCTTTCTCCCTAGAAAATAGGAATGTGTAGAGCTGGTGTCTCAATGTGGAACCAGTGAGTGTTTCCACGTACAAAATAAATGTTCCCTGATAAAAAAAAAAAACTTTGAAACAATAATGTCCATTGATAATATCCAGAAAACACAAACACAGGGGCTGTGGCAATATCTGGGATTGAGTTAGCCAAAACAAAACCGGATATTTCCGGGTTCATCCAGTCATATCCGGACAAAGTGATGTGGAATTCGTATGAAATGGACTGAGAAAATTGCAGTGAAAATGGTTTTGGAGAAAAGCAAAGTCTTTTCGTTAGGCAACTGCATAAATTGTCATGTATCCAAAAAGAAATATCATGTTTGTTTGCCGCAGTTCCTCTAGCTTTCTCCTAGGAAATACGAATGTGTAGAGCTGTTGTCTCCATGTGGAATCAATGAGAGTTTCCCTGTACAAACTTAAATGTTCCCTGATAAAAAAAAAATTCAAAATATAATACCCATTCATAATATCCACAAAACAGAAACACAGAGACAGTCGGAATATCAGGGATTCAGTTAGCGAAAAAAAACCGGATATTTCCAGTTTCATCCAGTCATATCCGGACAAAGTGTTGTGCAATTCGTATGCAAAGGACAGAGAAAATTACAGTAAAAATCATTTTGGAGAAAAGCAAAATCTTTTCATTACGCAAGTGCATAAAATGTCATGTACACAAACAGAAATATCATGTTTGTTTCCCACAGATCCTCTAGCTTTCTCGCTAGTAAATACGAATGTGTAGAGCTGGTGTCTCCATGTGGAACAAGTGAGAGTTTCCCAGTACAAAATTAAATGTTCACTGATAAAAAATATCCAAAACAATAATGACCATTGATAATATCCAGAAAACACAAACACAGGGGCTGTGGCAATTTTAGGGATTCAGTTAACCAAAACACAAACAGATATTTCCCCTTTCATTCACTGATATCCGGACAAAGTGGTGTGGAATTCGTATGCAATGGACAGAGGAAATCACAGTAAAAACGGTTTTGGAGAAAAGCAAAATCTTTTCGTTAGGCAAGTGCATAAAATGTCATCTATACAAACAGAAATATCAGGATTTTTTGCCGCAGTTCCTATAGATTTCTCACCAGAAAATGCGAATGTGTAGAGCTGGTGTCTCCATGAGGAATCAATTAGAGTTTCCCAGTACAAAATTAAATATTCCCTGATTGAAAAAAAAATTCAAACAATCAAGTCATTTGATAATATCCAGAAAACACAAACACAGAGGCTGTCCTAATATCTGGAATTTAGTTAGCCAAAACAAACCAGATATTTCCGGTTTCATCCAGTCAATGCGGAAAAAGTGGTGTGCAATTCGGATGCAAAGGACCGAGAAAATCACAGTAAAAATGATTTTGGAGAAAAGCAAAGTCTTTTCGTTAGGCAAGTGCATAAAATGTCATGTATACAAACAGAAATATCATGTTTGTTTCCCATAGATCCTCTTGTTTTCTCCCTAGAAAATACGAATGTGTAGAGCTCATTTCTCCATGTGGAACTAGTGAGTGTTTCCCAGTACAAAATAAATGTTCCATGATAAAATAAAATTTCAAAACAATGAAATCCTTCGATAATATCCAGAAAACACAAACACAGTGGCTGTGACAATATCTGGGATTGAGTTAGCCAAAAAAAAACCCGGATATTTCCGGTTTCATCCAGTCATATCCGGCCAAAGTGGTGTGCAATTCGTATGCAATGGGCAGAGATAATCACAGTGAAAATGGTTTTGGAGAAAAGCAAGTCTTTTCATTAGGCAAGTGCATAAAATGCCATCTATACAAACATAAATATCATGTTTGTTAGCAGCAGTCCTCTAGCTTTCTCGATAGAAAATACGAATGTGTAGAGCTGGTGTCTGCATGTGGAACCACTGAGTGTTTCCAAATACTAAATTAAATATATCCTGATAAAGAAAAAAATTTCCACACAATATAGTCCATTGATAATATCCAGAAAACACAAACACAGGGGCTGTGGCAATAACTGGGATTGAGTTAGCCAAAAAAAAACGGATATTTTCGGTTTCACCCAGTTATATTCGGACAAAGTGGTATGGAATTCGTATGCAATGGACCGCGAAAATCACAGTGAATGTGCTTTTGGAGAAATTCAATGTCGTTTTTTAGACAAGTGCATAAAATGTCATCTATACAAACAGAAATATCATGATTGTTTGCAGCAGTTCCTTTAGATTTCTCCCCAGAAAATAGGAATGTGTAGAGATGGTGTCTCCACGTGGAGCCAATTAGAGTTTCCCAGTACAAAATTAATTGTTCCATGATAAAAAAAATTCAAAACAATAAAATCCTTCGATAATATCCAGGAAAAACAAGTACAGATAATGTGGCAATATCTGGGATTGAGTTATCCAAAACAAAACCGGATATTTCCGGTTCCATCCAGTATTTTTGGACAAAGTGGTGTGGAATTCATATGCAATGGACCGAGAAACTCACAGTAAAAATGGTTTTGGAGAAAAGCAAAAGGCAAGTGCATAAAATGTCATGTATACATACAGAAATATCATGTTTGATTGCCACAGTTCCTCTAGCTTTCTCGCTAGAAAATATGAATGTGTAGAGCTGGTGTCTCCATGTGGAACCAGTGAGTGTTTCCAAGTACAAAGTTAAATGTTCCCTGAAAAAAAATTTTCAAAAGAATAAAGTCCATCGATAATATCCAGAAAACACAAACACAGGGGCTGTGGCAATATCTGGGATTGAGTTAGCCAAAAAAAGAAAACGGGATATTTCCTGTTTCATCCAGTCAAATCTGTACAAATTGGTGTGCAATTCGTATGCAATGGACAGCCAAAATCACAGTAAAAATGTTTTTGGAGAAAAGCAAATTCTTTTCGTTAGTCAAGTGCATAAAATGTCATGTATACAAACAGAAATATCATGATTGTTTCCCGCAGTTTGTCTAGCTTTCTTCTTAGAAAATACGTATGTGTAGAGATTGTTTCTCCATGGGGAACAAGTGAGTGTTTCCCAGGACAAAATTAAATGTTCCCTGATAAAAAACATTCAAAACAATAAAATCCTTCGATAATATCCAGAAAACACAAACACAGGGGCTGTGGCAATATCTGGGTTTGAGTTAGCCAAAAAAAAAAAAAAAAACACATATTTCCGGTTACATCCAGTCATATCCGGACAAAATGTTATGTAATTCATATGCAATGGACCGAGAAAATCCCAGTAAAAACGGTTTTGGAGAAAACAAAGTCCTTTCGTTATGCAACTACATAAAATGCCATCTATACAAACAGAAATATCATGTTTGGTTGCCACAGTACCTATAGTTTTCTCGCTAGAAAATATGAATGTGTAGAGCTGGTGTCTCCATGTGGAACCAATTAGAGTTTCCAAGTACAAAATTAAATGTTCCCTGATTAAAAAAAAATTTCAAAACAATAAAGTCCTTCGATAATATCCAGAAAACACAAACACAGAAGCTGTTGCAATAACTGGGATTCAGTTAGCCAAAACAAAACCGGATATTTCCGGTTTCATCCAGGCATATCCGGAGAAAGTGGTGTGGAATTCGTATGCAATAGTCCCAGAAAATCACAGAAAAATGGTTTTAAGAAAAGCAAAGTCTTTTCGTTTGGAAAGTGCCTAAAATATCATGTATACAAACAGAAATATCATGTTTGTTTGCTGCAGTTCCTCTAGCTTTCTCCTAAAAAATACGAATGTGTAGAGCTGGTTTCTCCATGTGGAACCAGTGAGTGTTTCCAAGTACAAAGTTAAATTTTCCCTGAAAAAAAAATTTGAAAACAATAAAATCGTTTGATAATATCCAGAAAACACAAACACAGGGGCTGTGGCAATATCTGGGATTGAGTTAGCATAAAAAACCGGATACTTCCGGTTTCATCCAGTGATATCCGGACAAAGTGGTGTGCAATTCATATGCAATGGACCGAGAAAATCCCAGTAAAAATGGTTTTGGAGAAATGCAAACTCTTTTCGTTAGGCAAGTGCATAAAATGTCATGTATACAAAAGAAATATCATGTTTGTCGCAGTTCCTCTAGTCCTCTCCTAAAAAATACGAATGTGTAATGCTGGTGTCTCCATGTGGAACCAATGAGTTTCCCAGTATAAAATTAAATATTCCCTGATAAAAAACATTCAAAACAATAAAGACCATTGATAATCTCCATAAAACACAAACACAGAGGCTTTCACAATATCTGGGATTGAGTTAGCCAAAACAAAACCGGATATTTTCGGATTCATCCAGTCATATCCGGAAAAAGTGATGTGGAATTCGTATGCAATGGACTGATAAAATTGCATTGAACTGGTTTTGGAGAAAAGCAAAATCTTTTCATTAGGCAAGTGCATAAAATGTCATGTATACAAACAGAAATATCATGTTTGTCGCAGTTCCTCTAGCCCTCTCCTAAAAAATACGAATGTGTAATGCTGGTGTCTCCATGTGGAACCAATTAGAGTTTCCCAGTACAAAATTAAATATTCCCTGATAAAAAAAACATTCAAAACAATAAAGTCCTTCGATAATATCCAGAAAACCCAAACACACGGTCCATCGCAATATCTGGGATTGAGTTAGCCAAAACTAAACCGGATATTTCCGGTTTCCTGTAGTCATATCGGGACAAAGTGGTGTGGAATTCGTATGCAATGGACCAAGAAAATCCCAGTGAAAATTGTTTTGGAGAAAAACAAAGTCTTTTCGTTAGGCAAGTGCATAAAATGTCATGTATACAAACAGAAATATCATGTTTGTGTGCCGCAGTTCCTGTAGCATTCTCCTAAAAAATACAAATGTGTAGAGCTGGTGTCTCATTGGGGAATCAATTAGTGTTTCCCAGCACAAAATTAAATGTTTCCTGATAAAAAAACATTCAAAACAATAAAGTCCTTTGATAATATTCATAAAACACAAACACAGAGGCTGTCGCAATATCTGGGATTCAGTTAGCCAAAACACAAGTGGATATTTCCCCTTTCATCCAGTCATATCCAGACAAATGGTATGCAATTTGTATGCAATGGACCGAGAAAATCCCAGTAAAAATGGTTTTGGAGAAAAACAAAGTCCTTTCGTTATGCAACTACATAAAATGTCATGTAAACAAAGAAAATATCATGTATTTTTGCCGCAGTTCCTCTAGCTTTCTAGTAGAAAATACGAATGTGTAGAGGTGGTGTCTCCATGTGGAACCAATTAGAGTTTCCCAGTACAAAATTAAATGTTACCTGATTAAAAAAAAAACATTCAAGCTAATAAAGTCCGTCGATAATATCTAGAAAACACAAACACAGAAGCTGTTGCAATAACTGGGATTCAGTTAGCAAAAACACAAGTGGGTATTTCCAGTTTCATCCAGTCATATCCGGACAAAGTGGTGTGGAATTCGTATGCAATGGACCGAGAAAATCACAGTAAAAATGGTTTTGGAGAAAAGCAAAGTCTTTTCGTTAGGCAAGTGCCTAAAATATCATGTATACAAACAGAAATATCATGTTTGTGTGCCGCAGTCCTGTAGCTTTCTCTTAAAAAATACGAATGTGTAGAACTGGGGTCTGCTTGGGGAATCAATTAGTGTTTCCCAGCAGAAAATTAAATGTTTCAGATAAAAAAAACATTCAAAACAATAAAGTCCTTCGATAATATCCAGAAAACAAAAACACAGGGGCTGTGGCAATATCTGGGATTCAGTTAGTCAAAACACAAGCAGGTATTTCCTGTTTCATCCAGGCATATCCGGACAAAATTTTGTGGAACTCTTATGCAATTGACCGAGAAAATAACAGTGAAAATGGTTTTGGAGAAAAGCAAAGTCTTTTCGTTAGGCAAGTGTATAAAAGGTCATCTATACAAACAGAAATATCATGGTTGTGTGCCACAGTTCTTTAGATTTCTCCCAAGAAAATACGAATGTGTAGAGCTGGTTTCTCCATGTGGAACCAATTAGAGTTTCCCAGTACAAAATTCAATGTTCCCTAATAAAAAAAAACTTTCAAAACAATAAAGTCCATCAATCATATCCAGAAAACACAAACACAGGGGCTTCGGCAATATCTGGTTTTCAGTTAGCCAAAAAAGTACCGGATATTTCCGGTTTCATCCAGTCATATCCGGACAAAGTGATATGCAATTCGTATGCAATAGACCGAGAAAATCCCAGTAATAATGGTTTTGGAGAAAAGGAAACTCCTTACATTTGGCAAGCACATAAAATGTCATGTATACAAACAGAAATATCATGTTTGTTTGCCGCAGTTCCTCTAGCTTTCTCGCTAGAAAATACAAATATGTAGAGCTGGTGTCTCAATGTGGAATCAATTAGAGTTTCACAGTACAAAATTAAATGTTCCCTGATAAAAACCATTCAAAACAATAAAATCCTTCCATAATATCCATAAAACACAAACACAGGGGCTGTGGCAATATCTGGTATTGAGTTAGCCAAAGCAAAACCGGATATTTTCCCCTTTCATCAGTCATATCCGGACAAAGTGGTGTGGAATTCATATGCAATGGACCGAGAAAATCACAGTAAAAATGGTTATGGTGAAAATAAAAGTCTTTTTGTTAGGCAAGTCCATAAAATGCCATTATACAAACAGAAATATTATCTTTGTTTGCCGCAGTTCCTATAGATTTCTCCCTACAAAATACGAATGTGTAGAGCTGGTGTCTCCATGAGGAACAAATTAGAGTTTCCCAATTCAAAATTAAATGTTCTCTGATAAAAAAAAAACTTTCAAATCAATAAAGTCCTTGGATAATATCCAGAAAACACAAACACAGAAGCTGTTGTAATACCTGGGATTCAGTTAGCCAAAACACAAGCGGATATTTCCCCTTTCATCCAGTCATATCCAGACAAATGGTATGCAATTCGTATGCAATGGACCGAGAAAATCCCATAAAAATGGTTTTGGAGAAAAGCAAAGTCTTTTCGTCAGGCAAGTGCATAAAAAGTCTTGTATACAAACAGAAATATCATGTTTGTTTGCTGCAGTCCCTCTACCTTTCTCCCTAGAAAACACGAATGTGTAGAGGTGGTGTCTCCATGTGGAACCAATTAGAGTTTCCAAGTACAAAATTAAATGTTCCCTGCTTAAAAAAAAAACTTTCAAAACAATAATGTCCTTCGATAATATCCAGAAAACACAAACACAGATGTTGTGCCAGTATCTGAGATTGCGTTAGCCAAAACACAACTGGATATTTCCGGTTTCATCCAGTCATATCCGGAAAAAGTGGTGTGGAATTCGTATGCAATGGAACGAGAAAATTACAGTGAAAGTGGTTTTGGAAAAAATCAAAGTCTTTTCGTTAGGCAAGTGCACAAAATGTCATGTATACAAACAAAAATATCATGTTTGTTTGCCACAGTTCCTCTAGATTTCTCCCTAGAAAATACGAATGTGTAGAGCTGGTTTCTCCATGTGGAACCAGTGAGTGTTTCCCAGTACAAAATTAAATGTTCCCTGATTAAAAAACTTTCAAAACAATAAAGTCCATCGATAATTTCCAGAAAACACATACACAGAGGCTTCCGCAATATCTGGGATTGAGTTAGCCAAAACACAACCGGATATTTCCGGTTTCATCCAGTCATATCCGGACAAAGTGGTGTCTAATTCTTATGTAATGGACTGAGAAAATTACATGAACATGATTTTGGAAAAAGCGAAGTCCCTTCGTTAGGGAAGTGCATAAAATGCCATTTATACAAACAGAAATACCATGTTCGTTTTCAGCAGTTCCTCTAGGTTTCTCCTAGAAAATACGAATGTGTAGAGCTGGTGTTTCCATGTGGAACCAGTGAGTGTTTCCCAGTACAAAATTAAATGTTTCCAGATAAAAAAATCATTCAAAACAATAAAGTCCTTCAATAATATCCAGAAAAAAAAATGCTGTCGCTATATCTGGGATTCAGTTAGCCAAAACACAACCGCATATTTCCGGTTTCATCCAGTCATATCCAGACAAAGTGGTGTGGAATTCGTATGCAATGGACAGACAAAATCACAGTAAAAATGGTTTTGGAGAAAAGTAAAGTCTATTCGTTAGGCAAGTGCATAAAATATCATGTATACGAACAGAAATATCATGTTTCTTTGCCACAGTTCCTCTAGATTTCTCCCTAGAAAATACGAATGTGTAGAGCTGGTTTCTCCATGTGGAACCGGTGAGTGTTTCCCAGTACAAAATTAAATGTTCCCTAATAAAAAAACTTTCAAAACAATAAAGTCCTTCGATAATATCCACAAAACTAAAACACAGAGGCTGTCTCGATATCTGGGATTCAGTTAGCCAAAACACAACCGCATATTTCTGGATCCATCCAGTCATATCCGGAAAAAGTGGTGTGGAATTCGTATGCAATGGAACGAGAAAATTACAGTGAAAGTGGTTTTGGAGAAAAGCAAAGTGTTTTCGTTAGGCAAGTGCATAAAATGTCATGTATACAAACAGAACTATCATGTTTGCTTACCACAGTACCTCTAGCTTTCTCGCTAGAAAATACGAATGTGAAGAGCTGTTGTCTTTATGTGGAACCACTGAGTGTTTCCCAGTAAAAAATTAAATGTTCCCTGATAAAAAAAAACTTTCAAAACAATAATGTCCATTGATAATATCCAGAAAACACAAACATAGGTGCTGTGGCAATATCTGGGATTAAGTTAGCCAAAATAAAACTGGACATTTCTGGATTCATCCACTCTTATCCGGACAAAGTGGTGTGGAATTCGTATGCCATGAACTGAGAAAATTACAGTGAAAGTGGTTTTGGAGAAAAGCAAAGTCTTTTTGTTAGGCAAGTGCATAAAATGTCATGTATACAAACAAAAATATCATGTTTGCTTACCACCGTTCCTCTAGCTTTCTCCCTAGAAAATACGAATGTGTAGAGCTGGTGTCTCCATGTGGAACCAGTGAGTGTTTCCCAGTACAAAATTAAATGTTCCCTGATTAAAAAACATTCAAAACAATAAAGTCCTTTGATAATATCCAGAAATCACAAACACAGGGGCTGTGGCAATATCTGCGATTGAGTTAGCCAAAACACAACCGGATATTTCCGGTTTCATTCAGTCATATCCGGACAAAGTGGTGTGCAATTCCTATGCAATGGACAGACAAAATCACAGTAAACGATTTTGGAGAAAGCAAAGTCTTTTCGTTAGGCAAGTGCATAAAATGCCATCTATACAAACAGAAATATCATGATTGTTTGCCACAGTTCCTTTAGATTTCTCTCCAGAATGTACGAATGTGTAGAGCTGGTGTCTCCATGTGGAACCAATTAGAGTTTCCCAGTGCAAAAATAAATGTTCCCGAAGATGGCGGAATAGGCAGGGAGGACACTATTATTCCGGGAGAGAGACAGTTTAATATAAGTGGAGATACTGCAGGGTCAATGATGAGTAGGGGATGAAACCGCAGAGGAAACTCTTCCGGAACTAGTGATTCACAGTGGACCTGCGTGGAGAGCATGGGAGCCCAAGTTTGGGACACCAGCGGGAGACTCAACACACCAGCACTGGAACGCGAGGTGAGCCGAACCTCAATAGCCCAAGACACCAGCAGGCAAGTGGAAAGAGGAGGCTAGAGGGAACGAGGCTTGAAACTCCGTGGGGAAAAATTCACCAGGCTAACTAGAAGAGAGAGAGTAAAAAAATTAAGAAAGTGACCAATACGGACACAAGTTTCTCTCTCTCCGCTCACCTCTCAAAGGTGAGCAAGACAGAGCAGGCGCCATTTTCGACATATATCATAAGCAGGGCGACCTCAGGTCTGCACCGGCCCTGAGCCTAGCAGAAACACCGGACTCTGGAGGGAGGGGTGAAATAACAGGAGATTAGGATCTAACTTGGCAACCCAGTGGGAGACTGCAGGAGAATTGGAGCCCATACTGAGGGCAGCACAGATTCCCTGTGTGGTCCTTGGGAAAGAGCTTCTGATCTCTGGCTCCTGTGGGCATATCATTTGCCTGCTAACTACCTCCAATTACATTCAGCTGTGCGGAATTACTTCCCTTTTGAATAAAAAAAAGAGAGATTTACCAGACCTAACCTGGGAGTGTCATCTTTGACACACCCTCAACCCTGAGGAATCAAACACAGCTCTCAGTCCACACTCATCTCAAGCCTCTAAGGCTCCACTGAAAGCAGACAGTCCACTTAATATAGAGCCATAGTGTAACAAGAAAAAACACCACAGTGAAGAAGCCAAATATCTCCAACATGCCAAACAACACACACAAAAACCGAGGTAACAAGAACAAGGGAGACACTATGATGCCCCCAAATGAAAAAGACACCCCAATTCAAGATTATGAAGCTGATGAGATAGAAGAAATGCAAGAAGCGGATCTCAAAACTTGATAAGAACATTAAGAAGTTCTCAAAAACAAATTCTTGAACTACAGAAATCTTTAATGGACAAGATAGAAAATCTCTCTCGTGAAAATGAAATATTAAGGAGGAATCAAAATGAAATGAAACAACTAGTGGAACAAGAAACTGGGATAGTGACGAGAAATCATAATGAAATGAAAAATTCAATAGATCAAATGACAAACGCATTAGAGAGCCTTAAAAACAGAATGGGCAAAGGAGAAAAGAGAATATCAGACTTAGAAGACAGAGAACAGGAAAGGAAACAGGCAAACCAAAGAAAAGAAGAAGAAATTAGAAATCTAAAAAATATTGTTGGGAATCTACAGGATACTATTAAAAAACCCAACATTCGGGTTCTAGGAGTTCCTGAAGGCATGGAGAGGGAGAAAGGATTAGAAGGCATTTTCAGTGAGATACTAGCAGAAAATTTCCCAGGTTTGGAGAAGGACAGAGGCATCTTAGTACAGGAAGCTTATAGAACCCCTAATAAACATGACCAAAAGAGATCCTCAACACGACATGTTGTAATCAAACTCACCACAGTGAAACATAAAGAAAAGATCCTAAAATGTACAAGAGAGAAATGTCAGATTACTCTTAGAGGATCTCCAATTAGAGTCACAGCAGACTTCTCAAAAGAAACCCTACAAGCTAGAAGGGAATGGCGAGACATAGCCCAGGTACTAAGAGAGAAAAACTGCCAGCCCAGAATACTATATCCTGCAAAGCTCTCATTTGTGAATGAAGGTGAAATTAAGACTTTTCATAGCAAACAGAAACTGAAAGAATTTGTGGCCACTCATCCTGCCCTGCAAAAGATGCTTAAAGATGTGTTACACACAGAAACACAGAAACATGGTCACCAATATGAAAGAAGGTAAAGGAAGGAAACCTCACAGCAAAAGATCGCAGGAAGCTCAATTTCTCTTCGACATAGAATTAAACTCTGATGCTCTGTTAAAGCAATGTGTTAAAGTAATCTATTATGTTCTCTTGATGTCTGTTCAATTCTAATTGTTCAAAAACAGCTGAATTTTTATTAAGAGCTATGGGTTATTTAAATATGTGCTTATTTTCAAAGATTTGAATAATCACCTTGTAACAATGATCAAATTTGTTCTATGTTATGTCATGATTTTAAGGAATCTTATTTCAACTAGATATTTTGGATTTTGAGCCTTCTTGGTATACTTGACAGGCATTCAAAAAATCAAAGTTTCAAACAATCTGGTCTCTAAAATTTCCAGTAAATCCTGGACTTTGGATGTTCCCTGATAAAAAAAAAAAACTTTCAAAACAATAAAATCCTTCGATAATATCCAGAAAACACAAACACAGGTGCTGTGGCAATCTGGGATTGAGTTAGCCAAAACAAAACCGGATATTTCCAGTTTCATCCAGTCATATCCAGACAAAGTGGTGTGGAATTCGTATGCACTGGACCGAGAAAATCAAGTAAAAATGGTTTTGGAGAAAAGCAAAGTCTTTTCGTTAGGCAAGTGCATAAAATGTCTTGTAAACAAACAGAAAAATCATGTTGGTTTGCCGTAGTTACTCTAGTTTTCTCCTAGAAAATATGAATGTGTAGGACTGGTGTGTACATGTGGAACAAGTGAGTGTTTCCCAGTACAAAGTTAAATGTTCCCTGATTAAAAGAAAACTTTCAAAACAATAAAATATTTTGATAATATCCAGAAAACATAAACACAGGGGCTGCGGCAATATCTGGGATTCAGTTAGCCAAAACACAACCGGATATTTATGGTTTCATTCACTCATATCCAGACAAAGTGATGTGGAATTCGTATGCACTGGACCGAGAAAATTACAGTAAAATTGGTTTTGGAAAAGCAAAGTCTTTTCGTTAGGCAAGTGCATAAAATGTCTTGTAAACAAACAGAAAAATCATGTTTGTTTGCCGCAGTTACTCTAGTTTTCTCCTAGAAAATATGAATGTGTAGGACTGGTGTGTACATGTGGAACCAGTGAGTGTTTCCCAGTACAAAATTAAATGTTCCCTGATAGAAAACATTCAAAACAATAAAGTCCATTGAAAATATCCAGAAAACACAAACAAAGAGGCTGTCGCAATATCTGGGATTCAGTTAGCCAAAACATAACCGCATATTTCTGGTTTCATTCACTCATATCCGGACAAAGTGGTATGGAATTCGTATGCAATGGAATGAGAAAATCACAGAAAACATGGTTTTGGAGAAAAGCAAAGTCCTTTTGTTAGGGAAGTGCATAAAATGTAATGTATACAAACAGAAATATCCTGTTTGTTTGCCGCAGTTCCTCCAGCTTTCTCCCTAGAAAATGCGAAGGTGTAGAGCTGCTGTCTCCATGTGGAACCAGTGAGTGTTTCCGAGTACAAAATTAAATGTTACCTGATTAAAAAAAAAAACTTTCAAAACAATAATGTCCTTCGATAATATCCAGAAAACACAAACACAGAGGCTGTGGCAATATCTGGGATTGAGTTAGCCAAAGCAAAACCGGATATTTCCCCTTTCATCCAGTCATATCCGGACAAAGTGGTGTGGAATTCGTATGCAATAGACTGAGAAAATCACAGTAAAAATGGTTTTGGAGAAAATAAAAGTCTTTTCGTTAGGCAAGTCCATAAAATGCCATCTATACAAACAGAAATATCATGTTTGTTTGCCGCGGTTCCTTTAGATTACTCCCCAGAACATACAAATGTGTAGAGCTGTTGTCTCCATGAGGAACCAATTAGAGTTTCCCAATTCAAATTTAAATGTTCTCTGATAAAAAAAAAACTTTCAAAACAATAAAGTCCTTCGATAATATCCAGAAAACACAAACACAGAAGCTGTTGCAATAACTGGGATTCAGTTAGCCAAAACAAAACCGGATATTTCTGGTTTCATCCAGTCATATCCGGACAAAGTGGTGTGGAATTCGTATGCAATGTACTGAGAAAATCACAGTAAAAATGGTTTTGGAGGAAAGCAAAGTCTTTTCGTTAGGCAAGAGCTTAAAATATCACGTATACAAACAGAAATATCATGTTCGTTTGCTGCATTTCCTCTAGATTTCTCGCTAGAAAATACGAATGTGTAGAGCTGGTGTCTCCATGTGGAACCAGGGAGTGCTTCCCAGTACAAAATTAAATGTTCCCTGATTAAAAAAAAAACTTTCAAAACAATAAAATCATTTGATAATATCCAGAACACACAAACAAAGGGGCTGTGGCAATATCTGGGATGGAGTTAGCCAAAACACAACCGGATATTTTCGGTTTCATGCAGTCATATCCGGACAAAGTGGTGTGGAATTCCTATGCAATGGACTGAGAGAATCACAGTAAAAATGGTTTTGGAGAAAAAGAAAGTCTTTTCGTTAGGCAAGTGTATAAAATGCCATCTATACAAACAGAAATATCATGTTTGTGTGCCGCAGTTCCTGTAGCTTTCTCCTAAAAAATACGAATGTGTAGAGCGGGTGTCTCCTTGGGGAATCAATTAGTGCTTCCCAGCACAAAATTAAATGTTTCCTAATAAAAAAACATTCAAAACAATAAAGTCCTTCGATAATATCCAGAAAACACAAACACAGGTGCTGTGGCATTATCTAGGATTCAGTTAGCCAATAAAAGAAAACGAGATATTTCCAGTTTCATCCAGTCAAATCTGTACAACTTGGTGTGCAATTCGTATGCAATGGACAGCCAAAATCACAGTAAAAATGGTTTTGGAGAAAAGCAAATTCTTTTCCTTAGGCAAGTGCATAAAATGTCATGTATACAAAGAGAAATATCATGTTTGTTTGCCGTAGTTCCTCTAGCTTTCTAGTAGAAAATACGAATTTGTAGAGCTGGTGTCTCTATGTGGAACCAATTAGAGTTTCCCGGTACAAAATTAAATGTTCCCTGATAAAAAAAATTTCAAACAATAAAATCCTTTGATAATATTCAGAAAACACAAACACAGGGGCTGTGGCAATATCTGGGATTGAGTTAGCCAAAACACAACGGTTATTTCCAGTTTCATCCAGTCATATCCTGACAAAGTTGCGTGGAATTCATATGCAATGAACCGAGAAAATCCCAGTAAAAATTGTTTTGGAGAAAAGCAAAGTCTTCTTGTTAGGCAAGTGCATAAAATGTCATGTATACAAACAGAAATATCATGTTTGTATGCCCCAGTTCCGCTAGCTTTCTCCTAAGAAATACGAATGTGTAGAGCTGGTGTCTCCTTGGGGAACCAATTAGTGTTTCCCAGTACAAAATTAAATGTTTCCTGATAATTAAAACATTCAAAATAATAATGTCCTTCGATAATATTCATAAAACACAAACAAAGTGGCTGTCGCAATATCTGGGATTCAGTTAGCCAAAACACCAGCAGATATCTCCCCTTTCAACCAGTCATATCCGGACAAAGTTGTGTGGAATTCATATGCAATGGACCGAGAAAATCACAGAAAAATGGTTTTGGGGAAAAGAAAAGTCTTTTCGTTAGGCAAGTGCATAAAATATCATGTATACAAACAGTAATATCATGTTTGCCATATTTCCTGTAGTTTTCTCCCTAGAAAATACGAATGTGTAGAGCTGGTGTCTCCATGTGGAACCAGTGAATGTTTCCCAGTACAAAATTAAATGTTCCCTGATTAAAAAAAAAAAAACTTTCAAAACAATAAAGTCCTTCGATAATATCCAGAAAACACAAACACAGGGGCTGTGGCAATATCTGGGATTGAGAAAGCCAAAACACAAGCGGTTATTTCCAGTTTCATCCAGTCATATCCGGACAAAGTGGTGTGGAATTTGTATGCAATAGACCGAGAAAATCAAGTAAAAATGGTTTTGGAGAAAAGCAAAGTTCTTTCGTTAGGCAAGTGCATATAATGTCATGTATACAAACAGAAATATCATGTTTGCTTGCCACAGTTCCTCTAGCTTTCTCCTAGAAAATAAGAATGTGTAGAGCTGGTGCCTCCATTTGGAACCAATTAGAATTTCCAAGTACAAAATTAAAGATTCCCTGATTTAAAAAAAAAAAAACTTTCAAAACAATAAAGTCCTTCGATAATATCCAGAAAACGCAAACACAGAGGCTGTAGCAATATCTGGGATTGAGTTAGCCAAAAGAAAACCGGAGATTTCCGGTTTCATGTTGTCATAATCCCGGCAAAGTGGTTTGGAATTTGTATGCAATGGACTGAGTAAATCCCAGTAAAAATGGTTTTGGAGAAAAGCAAAGTCGTTTTGTTAGGCAAGTGCATAAAATGTCATGTATACAAACAGAAATATCCTGTTTGCTTGCCGCAGTTCCTCTAGCTTTCTCGCTAGAAAATACGAATGTGTAGAGCTGGTGTCTCCATGTGGAACCAGAGTTTCACAGTACAAAATTAAATGTTCCCTGATAAAAAACATTCAAAACAATAAAGTCCTGCGATAATATCCAGAATACACAAACACAGGGGCAGTGGCAATATCTGGGATTGAGTTAGACAAAACACAACCGGATATTTCCCGTTTCATCCCGTCATATCTGGACAAAGTGGTGTGGAATTCCTATGCAATGGACTGAGAAAATCCCAGTAAAAATGGTTTTGGAGAAAAGCAAAGTCGTTTTGTTAGGCAAGTGCATAAAATGTCATGTATACAAACAGAAATATCCTGTTTGCTTGCCGCAGTTCCTCTAGCTTTCTCGCTAGAAAATACGAATGTGTAGAGCTGGTGTCTCCATGTGGAACCAGAGTTTCACAGTACAAAATTAAATGTTCCCTGATAAAAAACATTCAAAACAATAAAGTCCTGCGATAATATCCAGAATACACAAACACAGGGGCAGTGGCAATATCTGGGATTGAGTTAGACAAAACACAACCGGATATTTCCGGTTTCATCCCGTCATATCTGGACAAAGTGGTGTGGAATTCATATGCAATGGACTGAGAAAATCCCAGTAAAAATGGTTTTGGAGAAAAGCAAGTCCTTTCGTTAGGCAAGTGCATATAATGTCATGTATACAAACAGAATTATCATGTTTTTTTCCCGCAGTTCCTCTAGCTTTCTCCTAGAAAATACGAATGTGTACATGAGGTGTCTCCATGTGGAACCAATTCGAGTTTCCCAGTATAAAATTAAATGTTACCTGATTAAAAAAATTCAAAACAATAATGTCCTTCGACAATATCCAGAAAACACAAACACAGAGGCTGTGGCAATATCTGGGATTGAGTTAGCCAAAGCAAAACCGGATATTTCCCCTTTCATCCAGTCATATCCGGACAAAGTGGTGTGGAATTCGTATGCAATAGACTGAGAAAATCACAGTAAAAATGGTTTTGGAGAAAATAAAAGTCTTTTCGTTAGGCAAGTCCATAAAATGCCATCTATACAAACAGAAATATCATGTTTGTTTGCCGCGGTTCCTTTAGATTACTCCCCAGAACATACAAATGTGTAGAGCTGTTGTCTCCATGAGGAACCAATTAGAGTTTCCCAATTCAAAATTAAATGTTCTCTGATAAAAAAAAAAAACTTTCAAAACAATAAATTCCTTCGATAATATCCAGAAAACACAAACACAGAAGCTGTTGCAATAACTGGGATTCAGTTAGCCAAAACAAAACCGGATATTTCCAGTTTCATACAGTAATATCCGGACAAAGTGGTGTGGAATTCGTATGCAATGTACTGAGAAAATCACAGTAAAAATGGTTTTGGAGAAAAGCAAAGTCTTTTCGTTAGGCAAGTACCTAAAATATCATGTTCGTTTGCTGCATTTCCTCTAGATTTCTCGCTAGAAAATACGAATGTGTAGAACTGGTGTCTCCATGTGGAACCAGGGAGTGCTTCCCAGTACAAAATTAAATGTTCCCTGATTAAAAAAAAAAAACTTTCAAAACAATAAAATCATTTGATAATATCCAGAACACACAAACAAAGGGGCTGTGGCAATATCTGGGATGGAGTTAGCCAAAACACAACCGGATATTTTCGGTTTCATCCAGGCATATCCGGACAAAGTGGTGTGGAATTCCTATGCAATGGACTGAGAGAATCACAGTAAAAATGGTTTTGGAGAAAAAGAAAGTCTTTTCGTTAGGCAAGTGTATAAAATGCCATCTATACAAACAGAAATATCATGTTTGTGTGCCGCAGTTCCTGTAGCTTTCTCCTAAAAAATACGAATGTGTAGAGCGCGTGTCTCCTTGGGGAATCAATTAGTGTTTCTCAGCACAAAATTAAATGTTTCCTAATAAAAAAACATTCAAAACAATAAAGTCCTTCGATAATATCCAGAAAACACAAACACAGGTGCTGTGGCATTATCTAGGATTCAGTTAGCCAAAAAAAGAAAACGGGATATTTCCAGTTTCATCCAGTCAGATCTGTACAACTTGGTGTGCAATTCGTATGCAATGGACAGCCAAAATCACAGTAAAAATGGTTTTGGAGAAAAGCAAATTCTTTTCGTTAGGCAAGTGCATAAAATGTCATGTATACAAACAGAAATATCTTGATTGTTTGCCGCAGTTCGGCTAGCTTTCTCCTTAGAAAATACGAATGTGTAGAGTTGGTTTCTCCATGTGGAACCAGTGAGTGTTTCCAAGTACAAAGTTAAATGTTCCCTGATTAAAAAAATAAATTTCAAAACAATAAAATCCTTTGATAATATCCAGAAAACACAAACACAGCGGCTGTGGTAATATCTGGGTTTGAGTTAGCCAAAAACAACAGAATATTTCCGGTTACATCCAGTCATATCCGGACAAAGTGGTATGCAATTCGTATGCAATGGACCGAGAAAATCCCAGTAAAAATGGTTTTGGAGAAAAGCAAAGTCTTTTCGTTAGGCAAGTGCATAAAATGCCATCTTTACAAACAGAAATATCCTGTTTGCTTGCCGCAGTTCCTCTAGCTTTCTCACTAGAAAATACGAATGTGTCGAGCTGGTGTCTCAATGTGGAACCAATTAGAGTTTCACAGTACAAAATTAAATGTTCCTTGAGAAAAATCATTCAAAACAATAAAGTCCTTCGATAATATCCAGAAAACACAAACAATGAGGCTGTCGAAATATCTGAGATTCAGTTAGCCAAAACACAAGCGGATATTTCCCCTTTCAACCAGTCATATCCGGACAAAGTGGTGTGGAATCCGTATGCAATGGACCGAGATGATCACTGTAAAAATCGTTTTGGAAAAAAACAAAGTCCTTTCGTTATGCAAGTGCATAAAATTTCATGTAAGCAAACAGAAATATCATGTTTGATTGCCACAGTTCCTCTAGCTTTCTCCTAGAAAATACGAATGTGTAGAGCTGGTTTCTCCATGTGGAACAAATTAGAGTTTCCAGTACAAAAATAAATGTTCCCAGATAAAACAAATAAAAAAACTTCAAAAGAATAAAGTCCTTCAATAATATAAAGAAAACACAAACACAGGTGATATGGTATTATCTAGGATTAAGTTAGCCAAAAAAAGAAAACGGGATATTTCCAGTTTCATCCAGTCAAATCTGTACAAATTGGTGTGCAATTCGTATGCAATGGACAGCTAAAATCACAGTTATAATGGTTTTGGAGAAAAGCAAATTCTTTTCGTTAGGCAAGTGCATAAAATGTCATGTAAACAAACAGAAATATCATGATTGTTTGCCGCTTTTCGTCTAGCATTCTCCTTAGAAAATACGAATGTGTACATCTGGTGTCTCCATGTGGAACCAGTTAGTGTTTTCCAGTACAAAATTAAATGTTCCCTGATAAAAAAAAACTTTCAAAACAATAAAATCCTTCGATAATATCCAGAAAACACAAACACAGTGGCTGTGGTAATATCTGGGTTTGAGATAACCAAAACAAAACCGGATATTTCCAGTTACATGCAATCATATCCGGACAAAGTGGTATGCAATTCGTATGCAATGGACCGAGAAAATCCCAGTAAAAATGGTTTTGGAGAAAAGAAAAGTCTTTTCGTTAGGCAAGTGTATAAAAGGTCATCTATACAAACAGAAATATCATGATTTTTTGCCGCAGTTCCTTTAGATTTCTCCCCAGAACATAGGAATGTGTAGAGCTGGTGTCTCCATGTGGAACCAATTAGAGTTTCACAGTAGAAAATTAAATGTTCCCTGATTAAAAACAAACTTTCAAAACAATAAATTCCTTCGATAATATCCAGAAAACACAAACACTGGTTCTGTGCCAATGTCTGTGATTGAGTTAGCCAAAAGAAAACCGGATATTTCCGGTTATCCAGTCATATCCGGAAATTGGTATGCAATTTGTATGCAATGGACCGAGAAAATCCCAGTAAAAATGGTTTTGGAGAAAAGCAAAGTCCTTTCGTTAGGCAAGTGCATAAAATGTCATGTACACAAACAGAAATATCATGTTTCCTTGCCGCAGTTCCTCCAGCTTTTTCGCTAGAAAATACGAATGTGTAGAGCTGGTGTCTCCATGTGGAACCAATTATAGTTTCACAGTACAAAATTAAATGTTCCCTGATAAAAATCATTCAAAACAATAAAATCCTTTGATAATATTCAGAATACACAAACACAGGGGCTGTGGCAATATCTGGGATTGAGTTAGCCAAAGCAAAACCGGATATTTCCCCTTTCATCCAGTCATATCCGGACAAAGTGGTGTCTAATTCGTATGCAATAGACCGAGAAAATCACAGTAAAAATGGTTTTGGAGAAAATAAAAGTGTTTTCGTTAGTCAAGTGCATAAAATGTCATGTATACAAACAGAAATATCATGTTTGTTTCCCGCAGTTCCTCTCGCTTTCTCCTAGATAATACGAATGTGTAGAGCTGGTGTTTCCATGTGGAACCAATTAGTTTCCCAGTACAAAATTAAATGTTCTCTGATAAAAAAAAAACATTCAGAACAATAATGTCCATTGATAATATCCAGAAAACACAAACACAGGGGCTGTTGCAATATCTGGGATTCAGGTAGCCAAAACAAACCGGATATTTCCTGTTTCATGCAGTCATATCTGGACAAAGTGGTGTGCAATTCGTATGCAATAGACCGAGAAAATCACAGTAAAAATGGCTTTGGAGAAAAGCAAAGTCTTTTCGTTAGGCAAGTGCATAAAATGACATCTATCCAAATAGAAATATCATGTTTCTTTGCCACAGTTCCTCTACTTTCTCCCTAGAAAATACGAATGTGTAGAGCTTGTGTCTCCATGTGAAACCAATTAAAGTTTCCCAGTACAAAAGTAAATTTTCCCTGATAAAAAAAACATTCAAAACAATAAAGTCCTTCGATAATATCCAGAAAATACAAACACAGAGGCTGTTGCAATATCTGGGATTCAGTTAGCAGAAACAAAACCACATATTTCTGGTTTCATCCAGTCATGTCCGGACAAAGTGGTGTGGAATTCATATGCAATGGACCGACAAAATCACAGTAAAAATGGTTTTGGGGAAAAGCAAAATCTTTTCGTTAGGCAATTGCATAAAATGCCATCTATATAAACAGAAATATCATATTTGTTTGCCGAAGTTCCTCTAGCTTTATCTTGAAAATAAGAATGTGTAGAACTGGTTTCTCCATGTGGAATGAATTAGAGTTTCAAGTACAAAATTAAATATTCCCTGACAAAAAACATTCAAAACAATAAAGTACCTCGATAATATCCAGAAAACACAAACACAGGAGTTGTGGCAATATCTGGGATTGAGTTAGCCAAAACAAAACCGGATATTTCGGTTTCATCCAGTCATATAAGGAAAAAGTGGTGTGGAATTCTTATCCAATGGACGGAGAAAATTACAGTGAAAATGGTTTTGGAGAAAAGCTAAGTCCTTTCTTTAGGCAAGTGCATAAAATGCCATCTATACAAACGGAGAGATCATGATTGTTTGCCACAGTTAATTGAGATTTCTCCCCAGAAAATACGAAAGTGTAGAGCTGGTTTCTCCATGTGGAATCAGTGAGTGTTTCCCAATACAAAATTAAATGTTCCGTGATAAAAAAATTCAAACAATAATGTCCATTGATAATATTCAGAAAACACAAACACAGGGGCTGTCGCAATATCTGGGATTGAGTTAGCCAAAACACAACCGCATATTTCTGGTTTCATCCACTCATATCCTGACAAAGTGGTATGGAATTCGTATGCAATGGACCGACAAAATCACAGTAAAAATGGTTTTGGAGAAAAGCAAAGTCCTTTCTTTAGGCAAGTGCATAAAATGCCATCTATGCAAACAGAAATATCATGTTTCTTTGCCACAGTTCCTCAGGGTTTCTCCCTAGAAAATACGAATGTGTAGAGCTGCTGTCTCCATGTGGAACCAATTAGAGTTTCCCAGTACAAAATTAAAAGTTCTCTGACAAAAAACATTCAAAACATTTCAGTCCTTCTATAATATCCAGAAAATATAAACACGGAGGCTGTCTCAATATCTGGGATTCAGTTAGCCAAAACAAAACGGATATTTCAGTTTCATTCAGTCATATCCGGACTAAGTGGTGTGGAATTCGTATGCAATGTACTGAGAAAATTGCATTGAAAATGGTTTTGGAGAAAAGCAAAGTCTTTTCGTTAGGCAACTGCATAAAATGCCATCTATACAAAAAGAAATATGATTGTTTCAGCAGTTCCTCTAGATTTCTCCTAGAAAATACGAATGTGTAGAACTGGTTTCTCCATGTGGAACCAGTGAGTGTTTAGCAGTACAAAATTAAATGTTCCCTGATTAAAAAAAAAAACTTTCAAAAAATAATCACAATTGGTAATATCCAGAAAACCCAAACACAAGGGCTGTCGCAATATCTGGGATTAGGTTAGCCAAAACACAACCGCATATTTCTGGTTTCATCCACTCATATCAGGACAAAGTGGTTTGGAATTTGTATGAAATGGACCGACAAAATCGCACTAAAAATGATTTTGGAGAAAAGCAAAGTCTTTTGGTTATGCAAGTGCATAAAATGTCATCTAAACAAACAGAAATATCATTTTTGTTTGCTACAGTTCTTTAGATTTCTCCCCAGAAAATGCGAATGTGTAGAACTGGTGTCTCCATGTGGAACCAATTAGAGTTTCCCAGTACAAAATTATATGTTCCCTGATAAAAAAAAATTCAAAACAATAATGTCCATTGATAATATCCAGAAAACACAAACACAGAGGCTGTGGCAACATCTGGGATCGAGTTAGCAAAAACAGAACCGCATATTTTAGTTTTCATCCACTCATATCTGGACAAAGTGGTGTGGAATTTGTATTCAATGGACCGACAAAATCACAGTAAAAATGATTTTGGGGAAAAGCAAAGTATTTTCGTTAGGCAAGTGCATAAAATGCCATCTATAAAAACAGAAATATCATGTTTGTTTGCCGCAGTTCCATTAGCTTTCTCCCTAGAAAATATGAATGTGTAGAGCTGGTGTCTCCATGTGGAACCAATCAGAGTTTCCCAGTACAAAATTAAATGTTCCCTGATAAAAAAAAACATTCAAAATAATGAAATACTTCGATAATATCCAGAATACACAAACACAGAGGCCGTCCCCATATCTGGGATTCAGTTAGCCAAAACAAAACCGGATATTTCTGGTTTCATCCAGTCATATCCGGACAAAGTGGTGTGGAATTTGTATGCAATAGACCAAGCAAATCATAGTAAAAATGGTTTTGGAGAAAAGCAAAGTCTTTTCGATAGTCAAGTGCATAAAATGTCATGTATACAAGCAGAAATATCATGTTTGTTTGCCGCAGTTCCTCTAGCTTTCTCGCTTAGAAAATACGAATATGCAGAGCTGGTGTCTCCATTTGGAACCACTGAGTGTTTCCCAGTACAAAATTAAATGATCCTTGATTAAAAAAACTTTCAAAACAATAATGACCATTGAGAATATCCAGAAAACACAAACACAGAGGCTGTGGCAATCTGGGATTGAGTTAGCCAAAACAAAACCGGATATTTCCGGTTTCATGCAGTCATATCTGGACAAAGTGGTGTGGAATTTGTATGCAATAGACCAAGCAAATCATAGTAAAAATGGTTTTGGAGAAAAGCAAAGTCCTTTGTTTAGGCAAGTGCATAAAATGTCATTTATACAAACAGAAATATCATGTTTGTTTGCCGCAGTTCCTCTTGCTTTCTCCTGGAAACTATGAATGTGTAGAGCTGTTGTCTCCATGGGGAACCACTGAGTGTTTCCCATTACAAAATTAAATGTTCCCTGAGAAAAAAAAACTTTCAAAACAATAATGACCATTGATAATATCCAGAAAGCACAAACACAGAGGCTGTGGCAATCTGGGATTGAGTTAGCCAAAACAAAACCGGATATTTCCGGTTTCATCCAGTCATATTGGAACAAAGTGCTGTGGAATTCCTATGCAATGGACATAGAAAATCATAGTATAAAATGGTTTTGGAGAAAAGCAAAGTCTTTTCATTAGGAAAGTGCATAAAATGTCATGTATACAGAGAAATATCATGTTTGCTTGCCGCAGTTCCTCTAGGTTTTGCCCTAGAATACTGGAATAGGAAAAACTGGTTTCTGCATATGGAAACAGTGATTGTTTCCCAGTACAAAATTAAATGCTCCCTGATTAAAAAAAAACATTCAAAACAATAATGACCATTGATAATATCCAGAAAACACAAGCACAGGGGCTGTGGCAATATCTGGGATTGAGTTAGCCAAAAGAAAACCGGATATTTCTGTTTTCATGCAGTCATATCTGGACAAAGTGGTGTGGAATTTGTATGCAATAGACCAAGCAAATCATAGTAAAAATGGTTTTGGAGAAATCAAAGTCTTTTCGTTAGACACGTGCATAAAATGTCATGTATACAAACAGAAATATCATGTTTGTTTGCCGCAGTTCCTCTAGCTTTCTCGCTAGAATATACGAATGTGTACAGATGGTGTCTCCATGTGGAACCAATTAGAGTTTCCCAGTACAAAATTAAATGTTCCCCGATAAAAAAAAGGTTCAAAAAATAAACTCCTTTGATAATATCCAGAAAACACAAACACAGGGGCTGTGGCAATATCTGCGATTGAGTTAGCCAAAAGAAAACCGGATATTTCCGGTTTCATCCAGTCATATCTGGAAAAAGTGGTGTGGAATTTGTATGCAATAGACCAAGCAAATCATAGTAAAAATGGTTTTGGAGAAAAGCAAAGTCTTTTCGTTAGGCAAGTGCATAAAATGCCATCTATACAAACAGAAATATCATGTTGGTTTGCCGCAGTTCCTCTAGCTTTCTCGCTAGAAAATACAAATGTGTAGAGCTGGTGTCTCCATGTGGAACCACTGAGTGTTTCCCAGTACAAAATTAAATGTTCCCTTATAAAAAAAATTTGAAATCAATAAAGTCCTTAGATAATATCCAGAAAACACAAACACAGAGGCTATGGCAATCTGGGATTGAGTTAGCCAAAAGAAAACCTGATATTTCCGGTTTCGTGCAGTCATATCAGGACAAAGTGGTGTGGAATTTGTATGCAATAGACCAAGCAAATCATAGTAACAATGGTTTTGGAGAAAAGCAAAGTCTTTTCGATAGTCAAGTGCATAAAATGTCATGTATACAAACAGAAATATCATGGTTGTTTGCCGCAGTTCCTCTAGCTTTCTCGCTTAGAAAATACGAATATGCAGAGCTGGTGTCTCCATTTGGAACCACTGAGTGTTTCCCAGTACAAAATTAAATGATCCTTGATTAAAAAAACTTTCAAAACAATAATGACCATTGAGAATATCCAGAAAACACAAACACAGAGGCTGTGGCAATCTGGGATTGAGTTAGCCAAAACAAAACCGGATATTTCCGGTTTCATGCAGTCATATCTGGACAAAGTGGTGTGGAATTTGTATGCAATAGACCAAGCAAATCATAGTAACAATGGTTTTGGAGAAAAGCAAAGTCTTTTCGATAGTCAAGTGCATAAAATGTCATGTATACAAACAGAAATATCATGTTTGTTTGCCGCAGTTCCTCTAGCTTTCTCGCTTAGAAAATACGAATATGCAGAGCTGGTGTCTCCATTTGGAACCACTGAGTGTTTCCCAGTACAAAATTAAATGTTCCCTGAGAAAAAAAAAACTTTCAAAACAATAATGACCATTGATAATATCCAGAAAACACAAACACAGAGGCTGTGGCAATCTGGGATTGAGTTAGCCAAAACAAAACCGGATATTTCCGGTTTCATCCAGTCATATTGGAACAAAGTGCTGTGGAATTCCTATGCAATGGACATAGAAAATCATAGTATAAAATGGTTTTGGAGAAAAGCAAAGTCTTTTCATTAGGAAAGTGCATAAAATGTCATGTATACAGAGAAATATCATGTTTGCTTGCCGCAGTTCCTCTAGGTTTTGCCCTAGAATACTGGAATAGGAAAAACTGGTTTCTGCATATGGAAACAGTGATTGTTTCCCAGTACAAAATTAAATGCTCCCTGATTAAAAAAAAACATTCAAAACAATAATGACCATTGATAATATCCAGAAAACACAAGCACAGGGGCTGTGGCAATATCTGGGATTGAGTTAGCCAAAAGAAAACCGGATATTTCTGTTTTCATGCAGTCATATCTGGACAAAGTGGTGTGGAATTTGTATGCAATAGACCAAGCAAATCATAGTAAAAATGGTTTTGGAGAAATCAAAGTCTTTTCGTTAGACACGTGCATAAAATGTCATGTATACAAACAGAAAAATCATGTTTGTTTGCCGCAGTTCCTCTAGCTTTCTCGCTAGAATATACGAATGTGTACAGATGGTGTCTCCATGTGGAACCAATTAGAGTTTCCCAGTACAAAATTAAATGTTCCCCGATAAAAAAAAGGTTCAAAAAATAAACTCCTTTGATAATATCCAGAAAACACAAACACAGGGGCTGTGGCAATATCTGCGATTGAGTGCCAAAAGAAAACCGGATATTTCCAGTTTCATCCAGTCATATCTGGAAAAAGTGGTGTGGAATTTGTATGCAATAGACCAAGCAAATCATAGTAAAAATGGTTTTGGAGAAAAGCAAAGTCTTTTCGTTAGGCAAGTGCATAAAATGCCATCTATACAAACAGAAATATCATGTTTGTTTGCCGCAGTTCCTCTAGCTTTCTCGCTAGAAAATACAAATGTGTAGAGCTGGTGTCTCCATGTGGAACCACTGAGTGTTTCCCAGTAAAAAATTAAATGTTCCCTTATAAAAAAAATTTGAAATCAATAAAGTCCTTAGATAATATCCAGAAAACACAAACACAGAGGCTATGGCAATCTGGGATTGAGTTAGCCAAAAGAAAACCTGATATTTCCGGTTTCGTGCAGTCATATCAGGACAAAGTGGTGTGGAATTTGTATGCAATAGACCAAGCAAATCATAGTAACAATGGTTTTGGAGAAAAGCAAAGTCTTTTCGATAGTCAAGTGCATAAAATGTCATGTATACAAACAGAAATATCATGTGTGCTTGCCGCAGTTCCTCTAGCTTTCTCGCTTAGAAAATACGAATATGCAGAGCTGGTGTCTCCATTTGGAACCACTGAGTGTTTCCCAGTACAAAATTAAATGATCCTTGATTAAAAAAACTTTCAAAACAATAATGACCATTGACAATATCCAGAAAACACAAACACAGAGGCTGTGGCAATCTGGGATTGAGTTAGCCAAAACAAAACCGGATATTTCCGGTTTCATGCAGTCATATCTGGACAAAGTGGTGTGGAATTTGTATGCAATAGACCAAGCAAATCATAGTAAAAATGGTTTTGGAGAAAAGCAAAGTCCTTTCTTTAGGCAAGTGCATAAAATGTCATGTATACAAACAGAAATATCATGTTTGTTTGCCGCAGTTTCTCTAGTTTCAGGCTTAGAAAATATGAATGTGTAGAGCTGTTGTCTCCATGTGGAACCACTGAGTGTATCCCAGAACATAATTTAATGTTCCCTGGTTAAAAAAAAAAAACTTTCAAAACAATAACGACCATTGATAATATCCAGAAATCACAAACACAGGGGCTGTGGCAATACCTGGGATTCAGTTAGCCAAAACGAAACAGTATATTTCCGGTTTCCTGCAGTCATATCCGGACAAAGTGGTGTGGAATTTGTATGCAATAGACCAAGCAAATCATAGTAAAAATGGGATTGGAGTAAAGCAAAGTCCTTTCGTTAGACAAGTGCATAAAATGTCATGTATACAAACAGAAATATCATGTTTGTTTGCCGCAGTTCCTCTAGTTTTCTCCCGAGAATACACGAATAGGAAGAACTGGTTTCTGCATGTGGAACCAGTGATTGTTTCCCAGTACAAAATTAAATGCTCCCTGATTAAAAAAAAAAAAGTTCCAAACAATAATGACCATTATTAATATCCAGAAAACACAAACACAGGGGCTGTGGCAATATCTGGGATTGAGTTAGCCAAAACAAAACCGGATATTTCCGGTTCCATGCAGTCATATCCGGACAAAGTGGTGTGGAATTTGTATGCAATAGACAAAGCAAATCATAGTAAAAATGGTTTTGGAGAAAAGCAAAGTCTTTTCGTTAGGCAAGTGCATAAAATGCCATCTATACAAACAGAAATATCATGTTGGTTTGCCGCAGTTCCTCTAGCTTTCTCGCTAGAAAATACAAATGTGTAGAGCTGGTGTCTCCATGTGGAACCACTGAGTGTTTCCCAGTACAAAATTAAATGTTCCCTGATGAAAAAAATTTGAAATCAATAAAGTCCATAGATAATATCCAGAAATCACAAACACAGAGGCTGTGGCAATCTGGGATTGAGTTCCGGTTTCATGCAGTCATATCCGGACAAAGTGGTGTGGAATTTGTATGCAATAGACCAAGCAAATCATAGTAACAATGGTTTTGGAGAAAAGCAAAGTCTTTTCGATAGTCAAGTGCATAAAATGTCATGTATACAAACAGAAATATCATGTTTGTTTGCCGCAGTTCCTCTAGCTTTCTCGCTTAGAAAATACGAATATGCAGAGCTGGTGTCTCCATTTGGAACCACTGAGTGTTTCCCAGTACAAAATTAAATGATCCTTGATTAAAAAAACTTTCAAAACAATAATGACCATTGATAATATCCAGAAAACACAAACACAGAGGCTGTGGCAATCTGGGATTGAGTTAGCCAAAACAAAACCGGATATTTCCGGTTTCATGCAGTCATATCTGGACAAAGTGGTGTGGAATTTGTATGCAATAGACCAAGCAAATCATAGTAACAATGGTTTTGGAGAAAAGCAAAGTCTTTTCGATAGTCAAGTGCATAAAATGTCATGTATACAAACAGAAATATCATGTTTGTTTGCCGCAGTTCCTCTAGCTTTCTCGCTTAGAAAATACGAATATGCAGAGCTGGTGTCTCCATTTGGAACCACTGAGTGTTTCCCATTACAAAATTAAATGTTCCCTGAGAAAAAAAAACTTTCAAAACAATAATGACCATTGATAATATCCAGAAAACACAAACACAGAGGCTGTGGCAATCTGGGATTGAGTTAGCCAAAACAAAACCGGATATTTCCGGTTTCATCCAGTCATATTGGAACAAAGTGCTGTGGAATTCCTATGCAATGGACATAGAAAATCATAGTATAAAATGGTTTTGGAGAAAAGCAAAGTCTTTTCATTAGGAAAGTGCATAAAATGTCATGTATACAAAGAGAAATATCATGTTTGCTTGCCGCAGTTCCTCTAGGTTTTGCCCTAGAATACTGGAATAGGAAAAACTGGTTTCTGCATATGGAAACAGTGATTGTTTCCCAGTACAAAATTAAATGCTCCCTGATTAAAAAAAAAACATTCAAAACAATAATGACCATTGATAATATCCAGAAAACACAAGCACAGGGGCTGTGGCAATATCTGGGATTGAGTTAGCCAAAAGAAAACCGGATATTTCTGTTTTCATGCAGTCATATCTGGACAAAGTGGTGTGGAATTTGTATGCAATAGACCAAGCAAATCATAGTAAAAATGGTTTTGGAGAAATCAAAGTCTTTTCGTTAGACACGTGCATAAAATGTCATGTATACAAACAGAAATATCATGTTTGTTTGCCGCAGTTCCTCTAGCTTTCTCGCTAGAATATACGAATGTGTACAGATGGTGTCTCCATGTGGAACCAATTAGAGTTTCCCAGTACAAAATTAAATGTTCCCCGATAAAAAAAAGGTTCAAAAAATAAACTCCTTTGATAATATCCAGAAAACACAAACACAGGGGCTGTGGCAATATCTGCGATTGAGTTAGCCAAAAGAAAACCGGATATTTCCGGTTTCATCCAGTCATATCTGGAAAAAGTGGTGTGGAATTTGTATGCAATAGACCAAGCAAATCATAGTAAAAATGGTTTTGGAGAAAAGCAAAGTCTTTTCGTTAGGCAAGTGCATAAAATGCCATCTATACAAACAGAAATATCATGTTGGTTTGCCGCAGTTCCTCTAGCTTTCTCGCTAGAAAATACAAATGTGTAGAGCTGGTGTCTCCATGTGGAACCACTGAGTGTTTCCCAGTACAAAATTAAATGTTCCCTTATAAAAAAAATTTGAAATCAATAAAGTCCTTAGATAATATCCAGAAAACACAAACACAGAGGCTATGGCAATCTGGGATTGAGTTAGCCAAAAGAAAACCTGATATTTCCGGTTTCGTGCAGTCATATCAGGACAAAGTGGTGTGGAATTTGTATGCAATAGACCAAGCAAATCATAGTAACAATGGTTTTGGAGAAAAGCAAAGTCTTTTCGATAGTCAAGTGCATAAAATGTCATGTATACAAACAGAAATATCATGGTTGTTTGCCGCAGTTCCTCTAGCTTTCTCGCTTAGAAAATACGAATATGCAGAGCTGGTGTCTCCATTTGGAACCACTGAGTGTTTCCCAGTACAAAATTAAATGATCCTTGATTAAAAAAACTTTCAAAACAATAATGACCATTGAGAATATCCAGAAAACACAAACACAGAGGCTGTGGCAATCTGGGATTGAGTTAGCCAAAACAAAACCGGATATTTCCGGTTTCATGCAGTCATATCTGGACAAAGTGGTGTGGAATTTGTATGCAATAGACCAAGCAAATCATAGTAACAATGGTTTTGGAGAAAAGCAAAGTCTTTTCGATAGTCAAGTGCATAAAATGTCATGTATACAAACAGAAATATCATGTTTGTTTGCCGCAGTTCCTCTAGCTTTCTCGCTTAGAAAATACGAATATGCAGAGCTGGTGTCTCCATTTGGAACCACTGAGTGTTTCCCAGTACAAAATTAAATGTTCCCTGAGAAAAAAAAAACTTTCAAAACAATAATGACCATTGATAATATCCAGAAAACACAAACACAGAGGCTGTGGCAATCTGGGATTGAGTTAGCCAAAACAAAACCGGATATTTCCGGTTTCATCCAGTCATATTGGAACAAAGTGCTGTGGAATTCCTATGCAATGGACATAGAAAATCATAGTATAAAATGGTTTTGGAGAAAAGCAAAGTCTTTTCATTAGGAAAGTGCATAAAATGTCATGTATACAAAGAGAAATATCATGTTTGCTTGCCGCAGTTCCTCTAGGTTTTGCCCTAGAATACTGGAATAGGAAAAACTGGTTTCTGCATATGGAAACAGTGATTGTTTCCCAGTACAAAATTAAATGCTCCCTGATTAAAAAAAACATTCAAAACAATAATGACCATTGATAATATCCAGAAAACACAAGCACAGGGGCTGTGGCAATATCTGGGATTGAGTTAGCCAAAAGAAAACCGGATATTTCTGTTTTCATGCAGTCATATCTGGACAAAGTGGTGTGGAATTTGTATGCAATAGACCAAGCAAATCATAGTAAAAATGGTTTTGGAGAAATCAAAGTCTTTTCGTTAGACACGTGCATAAAATGTCATGTATACAAACAGAAATATCATGTTTGTTTGCCGCAGTTCCTCTAGCTTTCTCGCTAGAATATACGAATGTGTACAGATGGTGTCTCCATGTGGAACCAATTAGAGTTTCCCAGTACAAAATTAAATGTTCCCCGATAAAAAAAAGGTTCAAAAAATAAACTCCTTTGATAATATCCAGAAAACACAAACACAGGGGCTGTGGCAATATCTGCGATTGAGTGCCAAAAGAAAACCGGATATTTCCAGTTTCATCCAGTCATATCTGGAAAAAGTGGTGTGGAATTTGTATGCAATAGACCAAGCAAATCATAGTAAAAATGGTTTTGGAGAAAAGCAAAGTCTTTTCGTTAGGCAAGTGCATAAAATGCCATCTATACAAACAGAAATATCATGTTTGTTTGCCGCAGTTCCTCTAGCTTTCTCGCTAGAAAATACAAATGTGTAGAGCTGGTGTCTCCATGTGGAACCACTGAGTGTTTCCCAGTAAAAAATTAAATGTTCCCTTATAAAAAAAATTTGAAATCAATAAAGTCCTTAGATAATATCCAGAAAACACAAACACAGAGGCTATGGCAATCTGGGATTGAGTTAGCCAAAAGAAAACCTGATATTTCCGCTTTCGTGCAGTCATATCAGGACAAAGTGGTGTGGAATTTGTATGCAATAGACCAAGCAAATCATAGTAACAATGGTTTTGGAGAAAAGCAAAGTCTTTTCGATAGTCAAGTGCATAAAATGTCATGTATACAAACAGAAATATCATGTGTGCTTGCCGCAGTTCCTCTAGCTTTCTCGCTAGAAAATACGAATATGCAGAGCTGGTGTCTCCATTTGGAACCACTGAGTGTTTCCCAGTACAAAATTAAATGATCCTTGATTAAAAAAACTTTCAAAACAATAATGACCATTGACAATATCCAGAAAACACAAACACAGAGGCTGTGGCAATCTGGGATTGAGTTAGCCAAAACAAAACCGGATATTTCCGGTTTCATGCAGTCATATCTGGACAAAGTGGTGTGGAATTTGTATGCAATAGACCAAGCAAATCATAGTAAAAATGGTTTTGGAGAAAAGCAAAGTCCTTTCTTTAGGCAAGTGCATAAAATGTCATGTATACAAACAGAAATATCATGTTTGTTTGCCGCAGTTTCTCTAGTTTCAGGCTTAGAAAATATGAATGTGTAGAGCTGTTCTCTCCATGTGGAACCACTGAGTGTATCCCAGAACATAATTTAATGTTCCCTGGTTAAAAAAAAAAACGTTCAAAACAATAACGACCATTGATAATATCCAGAAATCACAAACACAGGGGCTGTGGCAATACCTGGGATTCAGTTAGCCAAAACGAAACAGTATATTTCCGGTTTCCTGCAGTCATATCCGGACAAAGTGGTGTGGAATTTGTATGCAATAGACCAAGCAAATCATAGTAAAAATGGGATTGGAGTAAAGCAAAGTCCTTTCGTTAGACAAGTGCATAAAATGTCATGTATACAAACAGAAATATCATGTTTGTTTGCCGCAGTTCCTCTAGTTTTCTCCCGAGAATACACGAATAGGAAGAACTGGTTTCTGCATGTGGAACCAGTGCTTGTTTCCCAGTACAAAATTAAATGCTCCCTGATTAAAAAAAAAAAAGTTCCAAACAATAATGACCATTATTAATATCCAGAAAACACAAACACAGGGGCTGTGGCAATATCTGGGATTGAGTTAGCCAAAACAAAACCGGATATTTCCGGTTCCATGCAGTCATATCCGGACAAAGTGGTGTGGAATTTGTATGCAATAGACCAAGCAAATCATAGTAAAAATGGTTTTGGAGAAAAGCAAAGTCTTTTCGTTAGGCAAGTGCATAAAATGCCATCTATACAAACAGAAATATCATGTTGGTTTGCCGCAGTTCCTCTAGCTTTCTCGCTAGAAAATACAAATGTGTAGAGCTGGTGTCTCCATGTGGAACCACTGAGTGTCTCCCAGTACAAAATTAAATGTTCCCTGATGAAAAAAATTTGAAATCAATAAAGTCCATAGATAATATCCAGAAATCACAAACACAGAGGCTGTGGCAATCTGGGATTGAGTTCCGGTTTCATGCAGTCATATCCGGACAAAGTGGTGTGGAATTTGTATGCAATAGACCAAGCAAATCATAGTAACAATGGTTTTGGAGAAAAGCAAAGTCTTTTCGATAGTCAAGTGCATAAAATGTCATGTATACAAACAGAAATATCATGTTTGTTTGCCGCAGTTCCTCTAGCTTTCTCGCTTAGAAAATACGAATATGCAGAGCTGGTGTCTCCATTTGGAACCACTGAGTGTTTCCCATTACAAAATTAAATGTTCCCTGAGAAAAAAAAACTTTCAAAACAATAATGACCATTGATAATATCCAGAAAACACAAACACAGAGGCTGTGGCAATCTGGGATTGAGTTAGCCAAAACAAAACCGGATATTTCCGGTTTCATCCAGTCATATTGGAACAAAGTGCTGTGGAATTCCTATGCAATGGACATAGAAAATCATAGTATAAAATGGTTTTGGAGAAAAGCAAAGTCTTTTCATTAGGAAAGTGCATAAAATGTCATGTATACAAAGAGAAATATCATGTTTGCTTGCCGCAGTTCCTCTAGGTTTTGCCCTAGAATACTGGAATAGGAAAAACTGGTTTCTGCATATGGAAACAGTGATTGTTTCCCAGTACAAAATTAAATGCTCCCTGATTAAAAAAAAAACATTCAAAACAATAATGACCATTGATAATATCCAGAAAACACAAGCACAGGGGCTGTGGCAATATCTGGGATTGAGTTAGCCAAAAGAAAACCGGATATTTCTGTTTTCATGCAGTCATATCTGGACAAAGTGGTGTGGAATTTGTATGCAATAGACCAAGCAAATCATAGTAAAAATGGTTTTGGAGAAAAGCAAAGTCTTTTCGTTAGGCAAGTGCATAAAATGCCATCTATACAAACAGAAATATCATGTTGGTTTGCCGCAGTTCCTCTAGCTTTCTCGCTAGAAAATACAAATGTGTAGAGCTGGTGTCTCCATGTGGAACCACTGAGTGTTTCCCAGTACCAAATTAAATGTTCCCTTATAAAAAAAATTTGAAATCAATAAAGTCCTTAGATAATATCCAGAAAACACAAACACAGAGGCTATGGCAATCTGGGATTGAGTTAGCCAAAAGAAAACCTGATATTTCCGGTTTCGTGCAGTCATATCAGGACAAAGTGGTGTGGAATTTGTATGCAATAGACCAAGCAAATCATAGTAACAATGGTTTTGGAGAAAAGCAAAGTCTTTTCGATAGTCAAGTGCATAAAATGTCATGTATACAAACAGAAATATCATGTTTGTTTGCCGCAGTTCCTCTAGCTTTCTCGCTTAGAAAATACGAATATGCAGAGCTGGTGTCTCCATTTGGAACCACTGAGTGTTTCCCAGTACAAAATTAAATGATCCTTGATTAAAAAAACTTTCAAAACAATAATGACCATTGATAATATCCAGAAAACACAAACACAGAGGCTGTGGCAATCTGGGATTGAGTTAGCCAAAACAAAACCGGATATTTCCGGTTTCATGCAGTCATATCTGGACAAAGTGGTGTGGAATTTGTATGCAATAGACCAAGCAAATCATAGTAACAATGGTTTTGGAGAAAAGCAAAGTCTTTTCGATAGTCAAGTGCATAAAATGTCATGTATACAAACAGAAATATCATGTTTGTTTGCCGCAGTTCCTCTAGCTTTCTCGCTTAGAAAATACGAATATGCAGAGCTGGTGTCTCCATTTGGAACCACTGAGTGTTTCCCATTACAAAATTAAATGTTCCCTGAGAAAAAAAAACTTTCAAAACAATAATGACCATTGATAATATCCAGAAAACACAAACACAGAGGCTGTGGCAATCTGGGATTGAGTTAGCCAAAACAAAACCGGATATTTCCGGTTTCATCCAGTCATATTGGAACAAAGTGCTGTGGAATTCCTATGCAATGGACATAGAAAATCATAGTATAAAATGGTTTTGGAGAAAAGCAAAGTCTTTTCATTAGGAAAGTGCATAAAATGTCATGTATACAAAGAGAAATATCATGTTTGCTTGCCGCAGTTCCTCTAGGTTTTGCCCTAGAATACTGGAATAGGAAAAACTGGTTTCTGCATATGGAAACAGTGATTGTTTCCCAGTACAAAATTAAATGCTCCCTGATTAAAAAAAACATTCAAAACAATAATGACCATTGATAATATCCAGAAAACACAAGCACAGGGGCTGTGGCAATATCTGGGATTGAGTTAGCCAAAAGAAAACCGGATATTTCTGTTTTCATGCAGTCATATCTGGACAAAGTGGTGTGGAATTTGTATGCAATAGACCAAGCAAATCATAGTAAAAATGGTTTTGGAGAAATCAAAGTCTTTTCGTTAGACACGTGCATAAAATGTCATGTATACAAACAGAAATATCATGTTTGTTTGCCGCAGTTCCTCTAGCTTTCTCGCTAGAATATACGAATGTGTACAGATGGTGTCTCCATGTGGAACCAATTAGAGTTTCCCAGTACAAAATTAAATGTTCCCCGATAAAAAAAAGGTTCAAAAAATAAACTCCTTTGATAATATCCAGAAAACACAAACACAGGGGCTGTGGCAATATCTGCGATTGAGTGCCAAAAGAAAACCGGATATTTCCAGTTTCATCCAGTCATATCTGGAAAAAGTGGTGTGGAATTTGTATGCAATAGACCAAGCAAATCATAGTAAAAATGGTTTTGGAGAAAAGCAAAGTCTTTTCGTTAGGCAAGTGCATAAAATGCCATCTATACAAACAGAAATATCATGTTTGTTTGCCGCAGTTCCTCTAGCTTTCTCGCTAGAAAATACAAATGTGTAGAGCTGGTGTCTCCATGTGGAACCACTGAGTGTTTCCCAGTAAAAAATTAAATGTTCCCTTATAAAAAAAATTTGAAATCAATAAAGTCCTTAGATAATATCCAGAAAACACAAACACAGAGGCTATGGCAATCTGGGATTGAGTTAGCCAAAAGAAAACCTGATATTTCCGGTTTCGTGCAGTCATATCAGGACAAAGTGGTGTGGAATTTGTATGCAATAGACCAAGCAAATCATAGTAACAATGGTTTTGGAGAAAAGCAAAGTCTTTTCGATAGTCAAGTGCATAAAATGTCATGTATACAAACAGAAATATCATGTGTGCTTGCCGCAGTTCCTCTAGCTTTCTCGCTAGAAAATACGAATATGCAGAGCTGGTGTCTCCATTTGGAACCACTGAGTGTTTCCCAGTACAAAATTAAATGATCCTTGATTAAAAAAACTTTCAAAACAATAATGACCATTGACAATATCCAGAAAACACAAACACAGAGGCTGTGGCAATCTGGGATTGAGTTAGCCAAAACAAAACCGGATATTTCCGGTTTCATGCAGTCATATCTGGACAAAGTGGTGTGGAATTTGTATGCAATAGACCAAGCAAATCATAGTAAAAATGGTTTTGGAGAAAAGCAAAGTCCTTTCTTTAGGCAAGTGCATAAAATGTCATGTATACAAACAGAAATATCATGTTTGTTTGCCGCAGTTTCTCTAGTTTCAGGCTTAGAAAATATGAATGTGTAGAGCTGTTCTCTCCATGTGGAACCACTGAGTGTATCCCAGAACATAATTTAATGTTCCCTGGTTAAAAAAAAAAACGTTCAAAACAATAACGACCATTGATAATATCCAGAAATCACAAACACAGGGGCTGTGGCAATACCTGGGATTCAGTTAGCCAAAACGAAACAGTATATTTCCGGTTTCCTGCAGTCATATCCGGACAAAGTGGTGTGGAATTTGTATGCAATAGACCAAGCAAATCATAGTAAAAATGGGATTGGAGTAAAGCAAAGTCCTTTCGTTAGACAAGTGCATAAAATGTCATGTATACAAACAGAAATATCATGTTTGTTTGCCGCAGTTCCTCTAGTTTTCTCCCGAGAATACACGAATAGGAAGAACTGGTTTCTGCATGTGGAACCAGTGCTTGTTTCCCAGTACAAAATTAAATGCTCCCTGATTAAAAAAAAAAAAAGTTCCAAACAATAATGACCATTATTAATATCCAGAAAACACAAACACAGGGGCTGTGGCAATATCTGGGATTGAGTTAGCCAAAACAAAACCGGATATTTCCGGTTCCATGCAGTCATATCCGGACAAAGTGGTGTGGAATTTGTATGCAATAGACCAAGCAAATCATAGTAAAAATGGTTTTGGAGAAAAGCAAAGTCTTTTCGTTAGGCAAGTGCATAAAATGCCATCTATACAAACAGAAATATCATGTTGGTTTGCCGCAGTTCCTCTAGCTTTCTCGCTAGAAAATACAAATGTGTAGAGCTGGTGTCTCCATGTGGAACCACTGAGTGTCTCCCAGTACAAAATTAAATGTTCCCTGATGAAAAAAATTTGAAATCAATAAAGTCCATAGATAATATCCAGAAATCACAAACACAGAGGCTGTGGCAATCTGGGATTGAGTTCCGGTTTCATGCAGTCATATCCGGACAAAGTGGTGTGGAATTTGTATGCAATAGACCAAGCAAATCATAGTAACAATGGTTTTGGAGAAAAGCAAAGTCTTTTCGATAGTCAAGTGCATAAAATGTCATGTATACAAACAGAAATATCATGTTTGTTTGCCGCAGTTCCTCTAGCTTTCTCGCTTAGAAAATACGAATATGCAGAGCTGGTGTCTCCATTTGGAACCACTGAGTGTTTCCCATTACAAAATTAAATGTTCCCTGAGAAAAAAAAACTTTCAAAACAATAATGACCATTGATAATATCCAGAAAACACAAACACAGAGGCTGTGGCAATCTGGGATTGAGTTAGCCAAAACAAAACCGGATATTTCCGGTTTCATCCAGTCATATTGGAACAAAGTGCTGTGGAATTCCTATGCAATGGACATAGAAAATCATAGTATAAAATGGTTTTGGAGAAAAGCAAAGTCTTTTCATTAGGAAAGTGCATAAAATGTCATGTATACAAAGAGAAATATCATGTTTGCTTGCCGCAGTTCCTCTAGGTTTTGCCCTAGAATACTGGAATAGGAAAAACTGGTTTCTGCATATGGAAACAGTGATTGTTTCCCAGTACAAAATTAAATGCTCCCTGATTAAAAAAAAAAACATTCAAAACAATAATGACCATTGATAATATCCAGAAAACACAAGCACAGGGGCTGTGGCAATATCTGGGATTGAGTTAGCCAAAAGAAAACCGGATATTTCTGTTTTCATGCAGTCATATCTGGACAAAGTGGTGTGGAATTTGTATGCAATAGACCAAGCAAATCATAGTAAAAATGGTTTTGGAGAAAAGCAAAGTCTTTTCGTTAGGCAAGTGCATAAAATGCCATCTATACAAACAGAAATATCATGTTGGTTTGCCGCAGTTCCTCTAGCTTTCTCGCTAGAAAATACAAATGTGTAGAGCTGGTGTCTCCATGTGGAACCACTGAGTGTTTCCCAGTACCAAATTAAATGTTCCCTTATAAAAAAAATTTGAAATCAATAAAGTCCTTAGATAATATCCAGAAAACACAAACACAGAGGCTATGGCAATCTGGGATTGAGTTAGCCAAAAGAAAACCTGATATTTCCGGTTTCGTGCAGTCATATCAGGACAAAGTGGTGTGGAATTTGTATGCAATAGACCAAGCAAATCATAGTAACAATGGTTTTGGAGAAAAGCAAAGTCTTTTCGATAGTCAAGTGCATAAAATGTCATGTATACAAACAGAAATATCATGTTTGTTTGCCGCAGTTCCTCTAGCTTTCTCGCTTAGAAAATACGAATATGCAGAGCTGGTGTCTCCATTTGGAACCACTGAGTGTTTCCCAGTACAAAATTAAATGATCCTTGATTAAAAAAACTTTCAAAACAATAATGACCATTGATAATATCCAGAAAACACAAACACAGAGGCTGTGGCAATCTGGGATTGAGTTAGCCAAAACAAAACCGGATATTTCCGGTTTCATGCAGTCATATCTGGACAAAGTGGTGTGGAATTTGTATGCAATAGACCAAGCAAATCATAGTAACAATGGTTTTGGAGAAAAGCAAAGTCTTTTCGATAGTCAAGTGCATAAAATGTCATGTATACAAACAGAAATATCATGTTTGTTTGCCGCAGTTCCTCTAGCTTTCTCGCTTAGAAAATACGAATATGCAGAGCTGGTGTCTCCATTTGGAACCACTGAGTGTTTCCCATTACAAAATTAAATGTTCCCTGAGAAAAAAAAACTTTCAAAACAATAATGACCATTGATAATATCCAGAAAACACAAACACAGAGGCTGTGGCAATCTGGGATTGAGTTAGCCAAAACAAAACCGGATATTTCCGGTTTCATCCAGTCATATTGGAACAAAGTGCTGTGGAATTCCTATGCAATGGACATAGAAAATCATAGTATAAAATGGTTTTGGAGAAAAGCAAAGTCTTTTCATTAGGAAAGTGCATAAAATGTCATGTATACAAAGAGAAATATCATGTTTGCTTGCCGCAGTTCCTCTAGGTTTTGCCCTAGAATACTGGAATAGGAAAAACTGGTTTCTGCATATGGAAACAGTGATTGTTTCCCAGTACAAAATTAAATGCTCCCTGATTAAAAAAAACATTCAAAACAATAATGACCATTGATAATATCCAGAAAACACAAGCACAGGGGCTGTGGCAATATCTGGGATTGAGTTAGCCAAAAGAAAACCGGATATTTCTGTTTTCATGCAGTCATATCTGGACAAAGTGGTGTGGAATTTGTATGCAATAGACCAAGCAAATCATAGTAAAAATGGTTTTGGAGAAATCAAAGTCTTTTCGTTAGACACGTGCATAAAATGTCATGTATACAAACAGAAATATCATGTTTGTTTGCCGCAGTTCCTCTAGCTTTCTCGCTAGAATATACGAATGTGTACAGATGGTGTCTCCATGTGGAACCAATTAGAGTTTCCCAGTACAAAATTAAATGTTCCCCGATAAAAAAAAGGTTCAAAAAATAAACTCCTTTGATAATATCCAGAAAACACAAACACAGGGGCTGTGGCAATATCTGCGATTGAGTGCCAAAAGAAAACCGGATATTTCCAGTTTCATCCAGTCATATCTGGAAAAAGTGGTGTGGAATTTGTATGCAATAGACCAAGCAAATCATAGTAAAAATGGTTTTGGAGAAAAGCAAAGTCTTTTCGTTAGGCAAGTGCATAAAATGCCATCTATACAAACAGAAATATCATGTTTGTTTGCCGCAGTTCCTCTAGCTTTCTCGCTAGAAAATACAAATGTGTAGAGCTGGTGTCTCCATGTGGAACCACTGAGTGTTTCCCAGTAAAAAATTAAATGTTCCCTTATAAAAAAAATTTGAAATCAATAAAGTCCTTAGATAATATCCAGAAAACACAAACACAGAGGCTATGGCAATCTGGGATTGAGTTAGCCAAAAGAAAACCTGATATTTCCGGTTTCGTGCAGTCATATCAGGACAAAGTGGTGTGGAATTTGTATGCAATAGACCAAGCAAATCATAGTAACAATGGTTTTGGAGAAAAGCAAAGTCTTTTCGATAGTCAAGTGCATAAAATGTCATGTATACAAACAGAAATATCATGTGTGCTTGCCGCAGTTCCTCTAGCTTTCTCGCTAGAAAATACGAATATGCAGAGCTGGTGTCTCCATTTGGAACCACTGAGTGTTTCCCAGTACAAAATTAAATGATCCTTGATTAAAAAAACTTTCAAAACAATAATGACCATTGACAATATCCAGAAAACACAAACACAGAGGCTGTGGCAATCTGGGATTGAGTTAGCCAAAACAAAACCGGATATTTCCGGTTTCATGCAGTCATATCTGGACAAAGTGGTGTGGAATTTGTATGCAATAGACCAAGCAAATCATAGTAAAAATGGTTTTGGAGAAAAGCAAAGTCCTTTCTTTAGGCAAGTGCATAAAATGTCATGTATACAAACAGAAATATCATGTTTGTTTGCCGCAGTTTCTCTAGTTTCAGGCTTAGAAAATATGAATGTGTAGAGCTGTTCTCTCCATGTGGAACCACTGAGTGTATCCCAGAACATAATTTAATGTTCCCTGGTTAAAAAAAAAACGTTCAAAACAATAACGACCATTGATAATATCCAGAAATCACAAACACAGGGGCTGTGGCAATACCTGGGATTCAGTTAGCCAAAACGAAACAGTATATTTCCGGTTTCCTGCAGTCATATCCGGACAAAGTGGTGTGGAATTTGTATGCAATAGACCAAGAAAATCATAGTAAAAATGGGATTGGAGTAAAGCAAAGTCCTTTCGTTAGACAAGTGCATAAAATGTCATGTATACAAACAGAAATATCATGTTTGTTTGCCGCAGTTCCTCTAGTTTTCTCCCGAGAATACACGAATAGGAAGAACTGGTTTCTGCATGTGGAACCAGTGATTGTTTCCCAGTACAAAATAAAATGCTCCCTGATTAAAAAAAAAAAGTTCCAAACAATAATGACCATTATTAATATCCAGAAAACACAAACACAGGGGCTGTGGCAATATCTGGGATTGAGTTAGCCAAAACAAAACCGGATATTTCCGGTTCCATGCAGTCATATCCGGACAAAGTGGTGTGGAATTTGTATGCAATAGACCAAGCAAATCATAGTAAAAATGGTTTTGGAGAAAAGCAAAGTCTTTTCGTTAGGCAAGTGCATAAAATGCCATCTATACAAATAGAAATATCATGTTGGTTTGCCGCAGTTCCTCTAGCTTTCTCGCTAGAAAATACAAATGTGTAGAGCTGGTGTCTCCATGTGGAACCACTGAGTGTTTCCCAGTACAAAATTAAATGTTCCCTGATGAAAAAAATTTGAAATCAATAAAGTCCATAGATAATATCCAGAAATCACAAACACAGAGGCTGTGGCAATCTGGGATTGAGTTCCGGTTTCATGCAGTCATATCCGGACAAAGTGGTGTGGAATTTGTATGCAATAGACCAAGCAAATCATAGTAACAATGGTTTTGGAGAAAAGCAAAGTCTTTTCGATAGTCAAGTGCATAAAATGTCATGTATACAAACAGAAATATCATGTTTGTTTGCCGCAGTTCCTCTAGCTTTCTCGCTTAGAAAATACGAATATGCAGAGCTGGTGTCTCCATTTGGAACCACTGAGTGTTTCCCAGTACAAAATTAAATGTTCCCTGAGAAAAAAAAAACTTTCAAAACAATAATGACCATTGATAATATCCAGAAAACACAAACACAGAGGCTGTGGCAATCTGGGATTGAGTTAGCCAAAACAAAACCGGATATTTCCGGTTTCATCCAGTCATATTGGAACAAAGTGCTGTGGAATTCCTATGCAATGGACATAGAAAATCATAGTATAAAATGGTTTTGGAGAAAAGCAAAGTCTTTTCATTAGGAAAGTGCATAAAATGTCATGTATACAAAGAGAAATATCATGTTTGCTTGCCGCAGTTCCTCTAGGTTTTGCCCTAGAATACTGGAATAGGAAAAACTGGTTTCTGCATATGGAAACAGTGATTGTTTCCCAGTACAAAATTAAATGCTCCCTGATTAAAAAAAAAACATTCAAAACAATAATGACCATTGATAATATCCAGAAAACACAAGCACAGGGGCTGTGGCAATATCTGGGATTGAGTTAGCCAAAAGAAAACCGGATATTTCTGTTTTCATGCAGTCATATCTGGACAAACTGGTGTGGAATTTGTATGCAATAGACCAAGCAAATCATAGTAAAAATGGTTTTGGAGAAATCAAAGTCTTTTCGTTAGACACGTGCATAAAATGTCATGTATACAAACAGAAATATCATGTTTGTTTGCCGCAGTTCCTCTAGCTTTCTCGCTAGAATATACGAATGTGTACAGATGGTGTCTCCATGTGGAACCAATTAGAGTTTCCCAGTACAAAATTAAATGTTCCCCGATAAAAAAAAGGTTCAAAAAATAAACTCCTTTGATAATATCCAGAAAACACAAACACAGGGGCTGTGGCAATATCTGCGATTGAGTTAGCCAAAAGAAAACCGGATATTTCCGGTTTCATCCAGTCATATCTGGAAAAAGTGGTGTGGAATTTGTATGCAATAGACCAAGCAAATCATAGTAAAAATGGTTTTGGAGAAAAGCAAAGTCTTTTCGTTAGGCAAGTGCATAAAATGCCATCTATACAAACAGAAATATCATGTTGGTTTGCCGCAGTTCCTCTAGCTTTCTCGCTAGAAAATACAAATGTGTAGAGCTGGTGTCTCCATGTGGAACCACTGAGTGTTTCCCAGTACCAAATTAAATGTTCCCTTATAAAAAAAATTTGAAATCAATAAAGTCCTTAGATAATATCCAGAAAACACAAACACAGAGGCTATGGCAATCTGGGATTGAGTTAGCCAAAAGAAAACCTGATATTTCCGGTTTCGTGCAGTCATATCAGGACAAAGTGGTGTGGAATTTGTATGCAACAGACCAAGCAAATCATAGTAACAATGGTTTTGGAGAAAAGCAAAGTCTTTTCGATAGTCAAGTGCATAAAATGTCATGTATACAAACAGAAATATCATGTTTGTTTGCCGCAGTTCCTCTAGCTTTCTCGCTTAGAAAATACGAATATGCAGAGCTGGTGTCTCCATTTGGAACCACTGAGTGTTTCCCAGTACAAAATTAAATGATCCTTGATTAAAAAAACTTTCAAAACAATAATGACCATTGATAATATCCAGAAAACACAAACACAGAGGCTGTGGCAATCTGGGATTGAGTTAGCCAAAACAAAACCGGATATTTCCGGTTTCATGCAGTCATATCTGGACAAAGTGGTGTGGAATTTGTATGCAATAGACCAAGCAAATCATAGTAACAATGGTTTTGGAGAAAAGCAAAGTCTTTTCGATAGTCAAGTGCATAAAATGTCATGTATACAAACAGAAATATCATGTTTGTTTGCCGCAGTTCCTCTAGCTTTCTCGCTTAGAAAATACGAATATGCAGAGCTGGTGTCTCCATTTGGAACCACTGAGTGTTTCCCATTACAAAATTAAATGTTCCCTGAGAAAAAAAAACTTTCAAAACAATAATGACCATTGATAATATCCAGAAAACACAAACACAGAGGCTGTGGCAATCTGGGATTGAGTTAGCCAAAACAAAACCGGATATTTCCGGTTTCATCCAGTCATATTGGAACAAAGTGCTGTGGAATTCCTATGCAATGGACATAGAAAATCATAGTATAAAATGGTTTTGGAGAAAAGCAAAGTCTTTTCATTAGGAAAGTGCATAAAATGTCATGTATACAAAGAGAAATATCATGTTTGCTTGCCGCAGTTCCTCTAGGTTTTGCCCTAGAATACTGGAATAGGAAAAACTGGTTTCTGCATATGGAAACAGTGATTGTTTCCCAGTACAAAATTAAATGCTCCCTGATTAAAAAAAACATTCAAAACAATAATGACCATTGATAATATCCAGAAAACACAAGCACAGGGGCTGTGGCAATATCTGGGATTGAGTTAGCCAAAAGAAAACCGGATATTTCTGTTTTCATGCAGTCATATCTGGACAAAGTGGTGTGGAATTTGTATGCAATAGACCAAGCAAATCATAGTAAAAATGGTTTTGGAGAAATCAAAGTCTTTTCGTTAGACACGTGCATAAAATGTCATGTATACAAACAGAAATATCATGTTTGTTTGCCGCAGTTCCTCTAGCTTTCTCGCTAGAATATACGAATGTGTACAGATGGTGTCTCCATGTGGAACCAATTAGAGTTTCCCAGTACAAAATTAAATGTTCCCCGATAAAAAAAAGGTTCAAAAAATAAACTCCTTTGATAATATCCAGAAAACACAAACACAGGGGCTGTGGCAATATCTGCGATTGAGTTAGCCAAAAGAAAACCGGATATTTCCGGTTTCATCCAGTCATATCTGGAAAAAGTGGTGTGGAATTTGTATGCAATAGACCAAGCAAATCATAGTAAAAATGGTTTTGGAGAAAAGCAAAGTCTTTTCGTTAGGCAAGTGCATAAAATGCCATCTATACAAACAGAAATATCATGTTGGTTTGCCGCAGTTCCTCTAGCTTTCTCGCTAGAAAATACAAATGTGTAGAGCTGGTGTCTCCATGTGGAACCACTGAGTGTTTCCCAGTACCAAATTAAATGTTCCCTTATAAAAAAAATTTGAAATCAATAAAGTCCTTAGATAATATCCAGAAAACACAAACACAGAGGCTATGGCAATCTGGGATTGAGTTAGCCAAAAGAAAACCTGATATTTCCGGTTTCGTGCAGTCATATCAGGACAAAGTGGTGTGGAATTTGTATGCAATAGACCAAGCAAATCATAGTAACAATGGTTTTGGAGAAAAGCAAAGTCTTTTCGATAGTCAAGTGCATAAAATGTCATGTATACAAACAGAAATATCATGTTTGTTTGCCGCAGTTCCTCTAGCTTTCTCGCTTAGAAAATACGAATATGCAGAGCTGGTGTCTCCATTTGGAACCACTGAGTGTTTCCCAGTACAAAATTAAATGATCCTTGATTAAAAAAACTTTCAAAACAATAATGACCATTGATAATATCCAGAAAACACAAACACAGAGGCTGTGGCAATCTGGGATTGAGTTAGCCAAAACAAAACCGGATATTTCCGGTTTCATGCAGTCATATCTGGACAAAGTGGTGTGGAATTTGTATGCAATAGACCAAGCAAATCATAGTAACAATGGTTTTGGAGAAAAGCAAAGTCTTTTCGATAGTCAAGTGCATAAAATGTCATGTATACAAACAGAAATATCATGTTTGTTTGCCGCAGTTCCTCTAGCTTTCTCGCTTAGAAAATACGAATATGCAGAGCTGGTGTCTCCATTTGGAACCACTGAGTGTTTCCCAGTACAAAATTAAATGTTCCCTGAGAAAAAAAAAACTTTCAAAACAATAATGACCATTGATAATATCCAGAAAACACAAACACAGAGGCTGTGGCAATCTGGGATTGAGTTAGCCAAAACAAAACCGGATATTTCCGGTTTCATCCAGTCATATTGGAACAAAGTGCTGTGGAATTCCTATGCAATGGACATAGAAAATCATAGTATAAAATGGTTTTGGAGAAAAGCAAAGTCTTTTCATTAGGAAAGTGCATAAAATGTCATGTATACAAAGAGAAATATCATGTTTGCTTGCCGCAGTTCCTCTAGGTTTTGCCCTAGAATACTGGAATAGGAAAAACTGGTTTCTGCATATGGAAACAGTGATTGTTTCCCAGTACAAAATTAAATGCTCCCTGATTAAAAAAAAACATTCAAAACAATAATGACCATTGATAATATCCAGAAAACACAAGCACAGGGGCTGTGGCAATATCTGGGATTGAGTTAGCCAAAAGAAAACCGGATATTTCTGTTTTCATGCAGTCATATCTGGACAAAGTGGTGTGGAATTTGTATGCAATAGACCAAGCAAATCATAGTAAAAATGGTTTTGGAGAAATCAAAGTCTTTTCGTTAGACACGTGCATAAAATGTCATGTATACAAACAGAAATATCATGTTTGTTTGCCGCAGTTCCTCTAGCTTTCTCGCTAGAATATACGAATGTGTACAGATGGTGTCTCCATGTGGAACCAATTAGAGTTTCCCAGTACAAAATTAAATGTTCCCCGATAAAAAAAAGGTTCAAAAAATAAACTCCTTTGATAATATCCAGAAAACACAAACACAGGGGCTGTGGCAATATCTGCGATTGAGTGCCAAAAGAAAACCGGATATTTCCAGTTTCATCCAGTCATATCTGGAAAAAGTGGTGTGGAATTTGTATGCAATAGACCAAGCAAATCATAGTAAAAATGGTTTTGGAGAAAAGCAAAGTCTTTTTGTTAGGCAAGTGCATAAAATGCCATCTATACAAACAGAAATATCATGTTTGTTTGCCGCAGTTCCTCTAGCTTTCTCGCTAGAAAATACAAATGTGTAGAGCTGGTGTCTCCATGTGGAACCACTGAGTGTTTCCCAGTAAAAAATTAAATGTTCCCTTATAAAAAAAATTTGAAATCAATAAAGTCCTTAGATAATATCCAGAAAACACAAACACAGAGGCTATGGCAATCTGGGATTGAGTTAGCCAAAAGAAAACCTGATATTTCCGGTTTCGTGCAGTCATATCAGGACAAAGTGGTGTGGAATTTGTATGCAATAGACCAAGCAAATCATAGTAACAATGGTTTTGGAGAAAAGCAAAGTCTTTTCGATAGTCAAGTGCATAAAATGTCATGTATACAAACAGAAATATCATGTGTGCTTGCCGCAGTTCCTCTAGCTTTCTCGCTTAGAAAATACGAATATGCAGAGCTGGTGTCTCCATTTGGAACCACTGAGTGTTTCCCAGTACAAAATTAAATGATCCTTGATTAAAAAAACTTTCAAAACAATAATGACCATTGACAATATCCAGAAAACACAAACACAGAGGCTGTGGCAATCTGGGATTGAGTTAGCCAAAACAAAACCGGATATTTCCGGTTTCATGCAGTCATATCTGGACAAAGTGGTGTGGAATTTGTATGCAATAGACCAAGCAAATCATAGTAAAAATGGTTTTGGAGAAAAGCAAAGTCCTTTCTTTAGGCAAGTGCATAAAATGTCATGTATACAAACAGAAATATCATGTTTGTTTGCCGCAGTTCCTCTTGCTTTCTCCTGGAAACTATGAATGTGTAGAGCTGTTGTCTCCATGGGGAACCACTGAGTGTTTCCCATTACAAAATTAAATGTTCCCTGAGAAAAAAAAACTTTCAAAACAATAATGACCATTGATAATATCCAGAAAACACAAACACAGAGGCTGTGGCAATCTGGGATTGAGTTAGCCAAAACAAAACCGGATATTTCCGGTTTCATCCAGTCATATTGGAACAAAGTGCTGTGGAATTCCTATGCAATGGACATAGAAAATCATAGTATAAAATGGTTTTGGAGAAAAGCAAAGTCTTTTCATTAGGAAAGTGCATAAAATGTCATGTATACAGAGAAATATCATGCTTGCTTGCCGCAGTTCCTCTAGGTTTTGCCCTAGAATACTGGAATAGGAAAAACTGGTTTCTGCATATGGAAACAGTGATTGTTTCCCAGTACAAAATTAAATGCTCCCTGATTAAAAAAAAAACATTCAAAACAACAATAACCATTGATAATATCCAGAAAACACAAGCACAGGGGCTGTGGCAATATCTGGGATTGAGTTAGCCAAAAGAAAACCGGATATTTCTGTTTTCATGCAGTCATATCTGGACAAAGTGGTGTGGAATTTGTATGCAATAGACCAAGCAAATCATAGTAAAAATGGTTTTGGAGAAATCAAAGTCTTTTCGTTAGACACGTGCATAAAATGTCATGTATACAAACAGAAATATCATGTTTGTTTGCCGCAGTTCCTCTAGCTTTCTCGCTAGAATATAAGAATGTGTACAGATGGTGTCTCCATGTGGAACCAATTAGAGTTTCCCAGTACAAAATTAAATGTTCCCCGATAAAAAAAAGGTTCAAAAAATAAACTCCTTTGATAATATCCAGAAAACACAAACACAGGGGCTGTGGCAATATCTGCGATTGAGTTAGCCAAAAGAAAACCGGATATTTCCGGTTTCATCCAGTCATATCTGGAAAAAGTGGTGTGGAATTTGTATGCAATAGACCAAGCAAATCATAGTAAAAATGGTTTTGGAGAAAAGCAAAGTCTTTTCGTTAGGCAAGTGCATAAAATGCCATCTATACAAACAGAAATATCATGTTTGTTTGCCGCAGTTCCTCTAGCTTTCTCGCTAGAAAATACAAATGTGTAGAGCTGGTGTCTCCATGTGGAACCACTGAGTGTTTCCCAGTACCAAATTAAATGTTCCCTTATAAAAAAAATTTGAAATCAATAAAGTCCTTAGATAATATCCAGAAAACACAAACACAGAGGCTATGGCAATCTGGGATTGAGTTAGCCAAAAGAAAACCTGATATTTCCGGTTTCGTGCAGTCATATCAGGACAAAGTGGTGTGGAATTTGTATGCAATAGACCAAGCAAATCATAGTAACAATGGTTTTGGAGAAAAGCAAAGTCTTTTCGATAGTCAAGTGCATAAAATGTCATGTATACAAACAGAAATATCATGTTTGTTTGCCGCAGTTCCTCTAGTTTTCTCCCTAGAATACACGAATAGGAAGAACTGGTGTCTGCATGTGGAACCAGTGATTGTTTCCCAGTACAAAATTAAATGCTCCCTGATTAAAAAAAAACGTTCAAAACAATAATGACCATTATTAATATCCAGAAAACACAAACACAGGGGCTGTGGCAATATCTGCGATTGAGTGCCAAAAGAAAACCGGATATTTCCGGTTTCATGCAGTCATATCTGGACAAAGTGGTGTGGAATTTGTATGCAATAGACCAAGCAAATCATAGTAAAAATGGTTTTGGAGAAAAGCAAAGTCCTTTCTTTAGGCAAGTGCATAAAATGTCACGTATACAAACAGAAATATCATGTTTGTTTGCCGCAGTTCCTCTAGTTTTCTCCCTAGAGTACACGAACAGGAAGAACTGGTTTCTGCATGTGGAACCAATGATTGTTTCCCAGTAAAAAATTAAATGCTCCATGGTTAAAAAAAAAAAGTTCCAAACAATAATGACCATTGATAATATCCAGAAAACACAAGCACAGGGGCTGTGGCAATATCTGGGATTGAGTTAGCCAAAAGAAATCCGGATATTTCTGTTTTCATCCAGTCATATTGGAACAAAGTGGTGTGGAATTTGTATGCAATAGACCAAGCAAATCATAGTAAAAATGGTTTTGGAGAATAGCAAAGTCTTTTCGTTAGTAAAGTGCATAAAATGCCATGTATACAAACAGAAATATCATGTTTTTTTGCCGCAGTTCCTCTTGCTTTCTCCTGGAAAATATGAATGTGTAGAGCTGTTGTCTCCATGGGGAACCACTGAGTGTTTCCCATTACAAAATTAAATGTTCCCTGAGGAAAAAAAAACTTTCAAAACAATAATGACCATTGATAATATCCAGAAAACACAAACACAGAGGCTGTGGCAATCTGGGATTGAGTTAGCCAAAACAAAACCGGATATTTCCGGTTTCATCCAGTCATATTGGAACAAAGTGCTGTGGAATTCCTATGCAATGGACATAGAAAATCATAGTATAAAATGGTTTTGGAGAAAAGCAGTCTTTTCCTTAGGAAAGTGCATAAAATGTCATGTATACAAACAGAAATATCATGTTTGCTTGCCGCAGTTCCTCTAGGTTTTGCCCTAGAATACTGGAATAGGAAAAACTGGTTTCTGCATATGGAAACAGTGATTGTTTCCCAGTACAAAATTAAATGCTCCCTGATTAAAAAAAAACATTCAAAACAATAATGACCATTGATAATATCTAGAAAACACAAACACAGGGCCTGTGGCAATATCTGGGATTGAGTTAGCCAAAACAAAACCGGATATTTCTGTTTTCATGCAGTCATATCTGGACAAACTGGTGTGGAATTTGTATGCAATAGACCAAGCAAATCATTAAAAATGATTTTGGAGAAAAGCAAAGTCTTTTCGTTTGACAAGTGCATAAAACATCATGTATACAAACAGAAATATCATGTTTTTTTTGCTGCAGTTCTTCTACCTTTCTCCTAGAAAATAGGAATGTGTAGAGCTGGTGTCTCCATGTGGAACCAATTAGAGTTTCCCAGTACAAAATTAAATGTTCCCTGATAAAAAACATTCAAAACAATAAAGTCCTTCGATAATATCCAGAAAACACAAACACAGAGGCTGTGGCAATATCTAGGATTGAGTTAGCCAAAACAAAAGCGGATATTTCCCCTTTGATCCAGTCATATCCAGACAAAGTGGTGTTTAATTCATATGCAATGGAGTGAGAGAATTACAGTACAATTGGTTTTGGAGAACAGCAAAGTCCTTTCTTTAGGCAAGTGCATAAAATGTCATGTATACAAACATAAATATCATGTTTGTTTGCTGCAATTCCTCTAGCATTTTCCGTAGAAAATACAAATGTTTAGAGCTGGTGTCTCCATGTGGAACTACTGAGTGTTTCCCAGTACAAAATTAAATGTTCCCTAATAAAAAAGTTTCAAAATAATAAAGTCCTTTGATAATATCTAGAAAAAACAAACACAGGGGCTGTGGCAATATCTGGGATTGAGTTAGCCAAAAGAAAACCAGATATTTCCGGTTTCATCCAGTAATATCCGGAAAAAGTGGTGTGGCATTCCTATGGAATGGACTGAGAGAATCACAGTAAAAATGGTTTTGGAGAAAAGAAAAGTCCTTTCTTTAGGCAAGTGCATAAAATGTCATGTATACAAATAGAAATATCATGTTTGTTTGCCGCAGTTCCTCTAGTTTTCTCGCTAGAATACACGAATAGGAAGAACTGGTTTCTGCATGTGGAACCAGTGATTGTTTCCCAGTACAAAATAAAATGCTCCCTGATTAAAAAAAAAAAGTTCCAAACAATAATGACCATTATTAATATCCAGAAAACACAAACACAGGGGCTGTGGCAATATCTGGGATTGAGTTAGCCAAAAGAAAACCGGATATTTCCGGTTTCATCCAGTCATATCCGGAAAAAGTGGTGTGGAATTCCTATGCAATGGACCAAGAAAATCATAGTAAAAATGGTTTTGGAAAAAAGCAAAGTCTTTCTTGAGGCAACTGCATAAATTGTCATGTATACAAACAGAAATATCATGTTTGTTTGCCGCAGTTCCTCTAGTTTCAGGCTTAGAAAATACGAATGTGTAGAGCTGATATCTCCATGTGGAACCACTGAGTGTTTCCCAGAACATAATTAAATGTTCCCTGGTTAAAAAAAAAACGTTCAAAACAATAAAGTCCATTGATAATATCCAGAAAACAGAAACACAGGGGCTGTGGCAATATCTGGGATTGAGTCAGCCAAAACAAAACCGGATATTTCCGGTTTCCTGCAGTCATATCCGGAGAAAGTGGTGTGGAATTTGTATGCAATAGACCAAGCAAATCATAGTAAAAATGGGATTGGAGAAAAGCAAAGTCCTTTCTTGAGGCAAGTGCATAAAATGTCATGTATACAAACAGAAATATCATGTTTGCTTGCCGCAATTCCTCTAGCTTTCTCCCTAGAGTACACGAATAGGAAGAACTGGTTTCTGCATGTGGAACCAGTGATTGTTTCCCAATACAAAATTAAATGCTCCCTGATTAAAAAAAAAACGTTCCAAACAATAATGACCATTGATAATATCCAGAAAACACAAACACAGGGGCTGTGGCAATATCTGGGATTGAGTTAGCCAAAACAAAAGCGGATATTTCCCCTTTGATCCAGTCATATCGGGACAAAGTGGTGTGGAATTTGTATGCAATAGACCAAGCATATCATAGTAAAAATGGTTTTGGAGAAACGCAAAGTCTTTTCGTTAGACAAGTGCATAAAATGTCATGTATACAAACAGAAATATCATGTTTGTTTGCCGCAGTTCCTCTAGCTTTCTCGCTAGAAAATACAAATGTTTAGAGCTTATTTCTCCATGTGGAACCACTGAGTGTTTCCCAGTACAAAATTAAATGTTCCCTGATAAAAAAAAAGTTTCAAAACAATAAAGTCCTTTGATAATATCCAGAAAACACAAATACAGGGTCTGTGGCAATATCTGGGATTGTGTTAGCCAAAGCAAAACCGGATATTTCGGTTTCATGCAGTCATATCCGGACAAAGTGGTGTGGAATTTGTATGCAATAGACCAAGCAAATCATAGTAAAAATGGTTTTGGAGAAAAGCAAAGTCCTTTCTTGAGGCAAGTGCATAAAATGTCATGTATACAAACAGAAATATCATGTTTGCTTGCCGCAGTTCCTCTAGTTTTCTCCCTAGAATACACGAATAGGAAGAACTGGTTTCTGCATGTGGAACCAGTGATTGTTTCCCAGTACAAAATGAAATGCTCCCTGATTAAAAAAAACGTTCCAAACAATAATGACCATTGATAATATCCAGAAAACACAAACACAGGGGCTGTGGCAATATCTGGGATTGAGTTAGCCAAAACAAAACCGGATATTTCCGGTTTCATGCAGTCATATCCGGACAAAGTGGTGTGGAATTTGTATGCAATAGACCAAGCAAATCATAGTAAAAATGGTTTTGGAGAATAGCAAAGTCTTTTCGTTAGTAAAGTGCATAAAATGCCATCTATACAAACAGAAATATCATGTTTGTTTGCGGCGGTTCTTCTAGCTTTCTCCAAGAAAATACAAATGTGTAGAGCTGGTATCTCCATGTGGAACCAATTAGAGTTTCCCAGTACAAAATTAAATGTTCGCTGATAAAAAACATTCACAACAATAACGTCCTTTGATAATATCCAGAAAACACAAACACAGAGGCTGTGGCAATATCTGTGTTTGAGTTAGCCAAAACAAAAGCGGATATTTGCCCTTTCATCCAGTCATATCCGGACAAAGTGGTGTGGAATTCGTATGCAATGGACTGAGAGAATTACAGTAAAAATGGTTTTGGAGAAAAGCAAAGTCATTTCATTAGGCAGGTGCATAAAATGTCATGTATACAAACAGAAATATCATGTTTGTTTGCCGCAGTTCCTCTAGCATTCTCCGTAGAAAATACAAATATTTAGAGCTGGTTTCTCCACGTGGAACCACTGAGTGTTTCCTAGTACAAAATTAAATGTTCACTGAAAAAAGAAGTTTCAAAACAATAAAGTCCTTTGATAATATCCAGAAAACACAAACACAGGGTCTGTGGCAATATCTGGGATTGAGTTAGGCAAAACAAAACCGGATATTTCCGGTTTCATGCAGTCATTTCCGGACAAAGTGGTGTGGAATTTGTATGCAATAGACCAAGCAAATCATAGTAAAAATGGTTTTGGAGAAAAGCAAAGTCCTTTCTTGAGGCAAGTGCATAAAATGTCATGTATACAAACAGAAATATCAGGTTTGCTTGCCGCAGTTCTTCTAGCTTTCTCCTAGAAAATACGAATGTGTAGAGCTGGTGTCTCCATGTGGAACCAATTAGAGTTTCCCAGTACAAAATTAAATGTTCCATGATAAAAAACATTCAAAACAATAAAGTCCTTTGATAATATCCAGAAAACACAAACACAGAGGCTGTCGCAATATATGTGATTGAGTTAGCCAAAACAAAAGCGGATATTTCCCCTTTCATCCAGTCATATCCGGACAAGGTGGTGTGGAATTCGCATGCAATGGACTGAGAGAATTACAGTAAAAATGGTTTTGGAGAAAAGCAAAGTCATTTCATTAGGCAGGTGCGTAAAATGTCATGTATACAAACAGAAATATCATGTTTGTTTGCCGCAGTTCCTCTAGCATTCTCCGTAGAAAATACAAATGTTTAGAGCTGGTTTCTCCATGTGGAACCACTGAGTGTTTCCTAGTACAACATTAAATGTTCACTGATAAAAAAAAGTTTCAAAACAATAAAGTCCTTTGATAATATCCAGAAAACACAAACACAGGGGCTGTGGCAATATCTGGGATTGAGTTAGGCAAAACAAAACCGGATATTTCCGGTTTCATGCAGTCATTTCCGGACAAAGTGGTGTGGAATTTGTATGCAATAGACCAAGCAAATCATAGTAAAAATGGTTTTGGAGAAAAGCAAAGTCTTTTCGTTAGACAGGTGCATAAAATGTCATGTATACAAACAGAAATATCATGTTTGTTTGCCTCAGTTCCTCTAGCTTTCTCGCTAAAAAATACGAATGTGTAGAGCTGGTGTCTCCATGTGGAACCACTGAGTGTTTCCCAGTACAAAATTAAATGTTCCCTAATAAAAAAAATTTGAAAACAATAAAGTCCATTGATAATATCCAGTAAACACAAACACAAGGGCTGTGGCAATATCTGGGATTGAGTCAGCCAAAACAAAACCGGATATTTCCGGTTTCATGCAGTCATATCCGGAGAAAGTGGTGTGGAATTTGTATGCAATAGACCAAGCAAATCATAGTAAAAATGGTTTTGGAGAATAGCAAAGTCTTTTCGTTAGTAAAGTGCATAAAATGCCATCTATACAAACAGAAATATCATGTTTGTTTGCGGCGGTTCTTATAGCTTTCTCCTAGAAAATACAAATATGTAGAGCTGGTATCTCCATGTGGAACCAATTAGAGATTCCCAGTACAAAATTAAATGTTCGCTGATAAAAAACATTCAAAACAATAACGTCCTTAGATAATATCCAGAAAACACAAACACAGAGGCTGTGGCAATATCTGTGTTTGAGTTAGCCAAAACAAAAGCGGATATTTGCCCTTTCATCCAGTCATATCCGGACAAAGTGGTGTGGAATTCGTATGCAATGGACTGAGAGAATTACAGTAAAAATGGTTTTGGAGAAAAGCAAAGTCATTTCATTAGGCAGGTGCATAAAATGTCATGTATACAAACAGAAATATCATGTTTGTTTGCCGCAGTTCCTCTAGCATTCTCCGTAGAAAATACAAATATTTAGAGCTGGTTTCTCCACGTGGAACCACTGAGTGTTTCCTAGTACAAAATTAAATGTTCACTGAAAAAAGAAGTTTCAAAACAATAAAGTCCTTTGATAATAGCCAGAAAACACAAACACAGGGTCTGTGGCAATATCTGGGATTGAGTTAGGCAAAACAAAACCGGATATTTCCGGTTTCATGCAGTCATTTCCGGACAAAGTGGTGTGGAATTTGTATGCAATAGACCAAGCAAATCATAGTAAAAATGGTTTTGGAGAAAAGCAAAGTCCTTTCTTGAGGCAAGTGCATAAAATGTCATGTATACAAACAGAAATATCAGGTTTGCTTGCCGCAGTTCTTCTAGCTTTCTCCTAGAAAATACGAATGTGTAGAGCTGGTGTCTCCATGTGGAACCAGGGAGTGCTTCCCAGTACAAAATTAAATGTTCCCTGATTAAAAAAAAAACTTTCAAAACAATAAAATCATTTGATAATATCCAGAACACACAAACAAAGGGGCTGTGGCAATATCTGGGATGGAGTTAGCCAAAACACAACCGGATATTTTCGGTTTCATGCAGTCATATCCGGACAAGGTGGTGTGGAATTCGCATGCAATGGACTGAGAGAATTATAGTAAAAATGGTTTTGGAGAAAAGCAAAGTCATTTCATTAGGCAGGTGCGTAAAATGTCATGTATACAAACAGAAATATCATGTTTGTTTGCCGCAGTTCCTCTAGCTTTCTCGCTAGAAAATACAAATGTGTAGAGCTGGTGTCTCCATGTGGAACCACTGAGTGTTTCCCAGTACAAAATTAAATGTTCCCTTATAAAAAAAATTTGAAATCAATAAAGTCCTTAGATAATATCCAGAAAACACAAACACAGAGGCTATGGCAATCTGGGATTGAGTTAGCCAAAAGAAAACCTGATATTTCCGGTTTCGTGCAGTCATATCAGGACAAAGTGGTGTGGAATTTGTATGCAATAGACCAAGCAAATCATAGTAACAATGGTTTTGGAGAAAAGCAAAGTCTTTTCGATAGTCAAGTGCATAAAATGTCATGTATACAAACAGAAATATCATGTGTGCTTGCCGCAGTTCCTCTAGCTTTCTCGCTAGAAAATACGAATAGGCAGAGCTGGTGTCTCCATTTGGAACCACTGAGTGTTTCCCAGTACAAAATTAAATGATCCTTGATTAAAAAAACTTTCAAAACAATAATGACCATTGACAATATCCAGAAAACACAAACACAGAGGCTGTGGCAATCTGGGATTGAGTTAGCCAAAACAAAACCGGATATTTCCGGTTTCATGCAGTCATATCTGGACAAAGTGGTGTGGAATTTGTATGCAATAGACCAAGCAAATCATAGTAAAAATGGTTTTGGAGAAAAGCAAAGTCCTTTCTTTAGGCAAGTGCATAAAATGTCATGTATACAAACAGAAATATCATGTTTGTTTGCCGCAGTTTCTCTAGTTTCAGGCTTAGAAAATATGAATGTGTAGAGCTGTTCTCTCCATGTGGAACCACTGAGTGTATCCCAGAACATAATTTAATGTTCCCTGGTTAAAAAAAAAAAAACGTTCAAAACAATAACGACCATTGATAATATCCAGAAATCACAAACACAGGGGCTGTGGCAATACCTGGGATTCAGTTAGCCAAAACGAAACAGTATATTTCCGGTTTCCTGCAGTCATATCCGGACAAAGTGGTGTGGAATTTGTATGCAATAGACCAAGCAAATCATAGTAAAAATGGGATTGGAGTAAAGCAAAGTCCTTTCGTTAGACAAGTGCATAAAATGTCATGTATACAAACAGAAATATCATGTTTGTTTGCCGCAGTTCCTCTAGTTTTCTCCCGAGAATACACGAATAGGAAGAACTGGTTTCTGCATGTGGAACCAGTGATTGTTTCCCAGTACAAAATTAAATGCTCCCTGATTAAAAAAAAAAAAGTTCCAAACAATAATGACCATTATTAATATCCAGAAAACACAAACACAGGGGCTGTGGCAATATCTGGGATTGAGTTAGCCAAAACAAAACCGGATATTTCCGGTTCCATGCAGTCATATCCGGACAAAGTGGTGTGGAATTTGTATGCAATAGACCAAGCAAATCATAGTAAAAATGGTTTTGGAGAAAAGCAAAGTCTTTTCGTTAGGCAAGTGCATAAAATGCCATCTATACAAACAGAAATATCATGTTGGTTTGCCGCAGTTCCTCTAGCTTTCTCGCTAGAAAATACAAATGTGTAGAGCTGGTGTCTCCATGTGGAACCACTGAGTGTTTCCCAGTACAAAATTAAATGTTCCCTGATGAAAAAAATTTGAAATCAATAAAGTCCATAGATAATATCCAGAAATCACAAACACAGAGGCTGTGGCAATCTGGGATTGAGTTCCGGTTTCATGCAGTCATATCCGGACAAAGTGGTGTGGAATTTGTATGCAATAGACCAAGCAAATCATAGTAACAATGGTTTTGGAGAAAAGCAAAGTCTTTTCGATAGTCAAGTGCATAAAATGTCATGTATACAAACAGAAATATCATGTTTGTTTGCCGCAGTTCCTCTAGCTTTCTCGCTTAGAAAATACGAATATGCAGAGCTGGTGTCTCCATTTGGAACCACTGAGTGTTTCCCATTACAAAATTAAATGTTCCCTGAGAAAAAAAAACTTTCAAAACAATAATGACCATTGATAATATCCAGAAAACACAAACACAGAGGCTGTGGCAATCTGGGATTGAGTTAGCCAAAACAAAACCGGATATTTCCGGTTTCATCCAGTCATATTGGAACAAAGTGCTGTGGAATTCCTATGCAATGGACATAGAAAATCATAGTATAAAATGGTTTTGGAGAAAAGCAAAGTCTTTTCATTAGGAAAGTGCATAAAATGTCATGTATACAAAGAGAAATATCATGTTTGCTTGCCGCAGTTCCTCTAGGTTTTGCCCTAGAATACTGGAATAGGAAAAACTGGTTTCTGCATATGGAAACAGTGATTGTTTCCCAGTACAAAATTAAATGCTCCCTGATTAAAAAAAAAACATTCAAAACAATAATGACCATTGATAATATCCAGAAAACACAAGCACAGGGGCTGTGGCAATATCTGGGATTGAGTTAGCCAAAAGAAAACCGGATATTTCTGTTTTCATGCAGTCATATCTGGACAAAGTGGTGTGGAATTTGTATGCAATAGACCAAGCAAATCATAGTAAAAATGGTTTTGGAGAAATCAAAGTCTTTTCGTTAGACACGTGCATAAAATGTCATGTATACAAACAGAAATATCATGTTTGTTTGCCGCAGTTCCTCTAGCTTTCTCGCTAGAATATACGAATGTGTACAGATGGTGTCTCCATGTGGAACCAATTAGAGTTTCCCAGTACAAAATTAAATGTTCCCCGATAAAAAAAAGGTTCAAAAAATAAACTCCTTTGATAATATCCAGAAAACACAAACACAGGGGCTGTGGCAATATCTGGGATTGAGTTAGCCAAAAGAAAACCGGATATTTCCGGTTTCATCCAGTCATATCTGGAAAAAGTGGTGTGGAATTTGTATGCAATAGACCAAGCAAATCATAGTAAAAATGGTTTTGGAGAAAAGCAAAGTCTTTTCGTTAGGCAAGTGCATAAAATGCCATCTATACAAACAGAAATATCATGTTGGTTTGCCGCAGTTCCTCTAGCTTTCTCGCTAGAAAATACAAATGTGTAGAGCTGGTGTCTCCATGTGGAACCACTGAGTGTTTCCCAGTACCAAATTAAATGTTCCCTTATAAAAAAAATTTGAAATCAATAAAGTCCTTAGATAATATCCAGAAAACACAAACACAGAGGCTATGGCAATCTGGGATTGAGTTAGCCAAAAGAAAACCTGATATTTCCGGTTTCGTGCAGTCATATCAGGACAAAGTGGTGTGGAATTTGTATGCAATAGACCAAGCAAATCATAGTAACAATGGTTTTGGAGAAAAGCAAAGTCTTTTCGATAGTCAAGTGCATAAAATGTCATGTATACAAACAGAAATATCATGTTTGTTTGCCGCAGTTCCTCTAGCTTTCTCGCTTGGAAAATACGAATATGCAGAGCTGGTGTCTCCATTTGGAACCACTGAGTGTTTCCCAGTACAAAATTAAATGATCCTTGATTAAAAAAACTTTCAAAACAATAATGACCATTGATAATATCCAGAAAACACAAACACAGAGGCTGTGGCAATCTGGGATTGAGTTAGCCAAAACAAAACCGGATATTTCCGGTTTCATGCAGTCATATCTGGACAAAGTGGTGTGGAATTTGTATGCAATAGACCAAGCAAATCATAGTAACAATGGTTTTGGAGAAAAGCAAAGTCTTTTCGATAGTCAAGTGCATAAAATGTCATGTATACAAACAGAAATATCATGTTTGTTTGCCGCAGTTCCTCTAGCTTTCTCGCTTAGAAAATACGAATATGCAGAGCTGGTGTCTCCATTTGGAACCACTGAGTGTTTCCCAGTACAAAATTAAATGTTCCCTGAGAAAAAAAAAACTTTCAAAACAATAATGACCATTGATAATATCCAGAAAACACAAACACAGAGGCTGTGGCAATCTGGGATTGAGTTAGCCAAAACAAAACCGGATATTTCCGGTTTCATCCAGTCATATTGGAACAAAGTGCTGTGGAATTCCTATGCAATGGACATAGAAAATCATAGTATAAAATGGTTTTGGAGAAAAGCAAAGTCTTTTCATTAGGAAAGTGCATAAAATGTCATGTATACAAAGAGAAATATCATGTTTGCTTGCCGCAGTTCCTCTAGGTTTTGCCCTAGAATACTGGAATAGGAAAAACTGGTTTCTGCATATGGAAACAGTGATTGTTTCCCAGTACAAAATTAAATGCTCCCTGATTAAAAAAAAACATTCAAAACAATAATGACCATTGATAATATCCAGAAAACACAAGCACAGGGGCTGTGGCAATATCTGGGATTGAGTTAGCCAAAAGAAAACCGGATATTTCTGTTTTCATGCAGTCATATCTGGACAAAGTGGTGTGGAATTTGTATGCAATAGACCAAGCAAATCATAGTAAAAATGGTTTTGGAGAAATCAAAGTCTTTTCGTTAGACACGTGCATAAAATGTCATGTATACAAACAGAAATATCATGTTTGTTTGCCGCAGTTCCTCTAGCTTTCTCGCTAGAATATACGAATGTGTACAGATGGTGTCTCCATGTGGAACCAATTAGAGTTTCCCAGTACAAAATTAAATGTTCCCCGATAAAAAAAAGGTTCAAAAAATAAACTCCTTTGATAATATCCAGAAAACACAAACACAGGGGCTGTGGCAATATCTGCGATTGAGTGCCAAAAGAAAACCGGATATTTCCAGTTTCATCCAGTCATATCTGGAAAAAGTGGTGTGGAATTTGTATGCAATAGACCAAGCAAATCATAGTAAAAATGGTTTTGGAGAAAAGCAAAGTCTTTTCGTTAGGCAAGTGCATAAAATGCCATCTATACAAACAGAAATATCATGTTTGTTTGCCGCAGTTCCTCTAGCTTTCTCGCTAGAAAATACAAATGTGTAGAGCTGGTGTCTCCATGTGGAACCACTGAGTGTTTCCCAGTAAAAAATTAAATGTTCCCTTATAAAAAAAATTTGAAATCAATAAAGTCCTTAGATAATATCCAGAAAACACAAACACAGAGGCTATGGCAATCTGGGATTGAGTTAGCCAAAAGAAAACCTGATATTTCCGGTTTCGTGCAGTCATATCAGGACAAAGTGGTGTGGAATTTGTATGCAATAGACCAAGCAAATCATAGTAACAATGGTTTTGGAGAAAAGCAAAGTCTTTTCGATAGTCAAGTGCATAAAATGTCATGTATACAAACAGAAATATCATGTGTGCTTGCCGCAGTTCCTCTAGCTTTCTCGCTTAGAAAATACGAATATGCAGAGCTGGTGTCTCCATTTGGAACCACTGAGTGTTTCCCAGTACAAAATTAAATGATCCTTGATTAAAAAAACTTTCAAAACAATAATGACCATTGACAATATCCAGAAAACACAAACACAGAGGCTGTGGCAATCTGGGATTGAGTTAGCCAAAACAAAACCGGATATTTCCGGTTTCATGCAGTCATATCTGGACAAAGTGGTGTGGAATTTGTATGCAATAGACCAAGCAAATCATAGTAAAAATGGTTTTGGAGAAAAGCAAAGTCCTTTCTTTAGGCAAGTGCATAAAATGTCATGTATACAAACAGAAATATCATGTTTGTTTGCCGCAGTTCCTCTTGCTTTCTCCTGGAAACTATGAATGTGTAGAGCTGTTGTCTCCATGGGGAACCACTGAGTGTTTCCCATTACAAAATTAAATGTTCCCTGAGAAAAAAAAACTTTCAAAACAATAATGACCATTGATAATATCCAGAAAACACAAACACAGAGGCTGTGGCAATCTGGGATTGAGTTAGCCAAAACAAAACCGGATATTTCCGGTTTCATCCAGTCATATTGGAACAAAGTGCTGTGGAATTCCTATGCAATGGACATAGAAAATCATAGTATAAAATGGTTTTGGAGAAAAGCAAAGTCTTTTCATTAGGAAAGTGCATAAAATGTCATGTATACAGAGAAATATCATGCTTGCTTGCCGCAGTTCCTCTAGGTTTTGCCCTAGAATACTGGAATAGGAAAAACTGGTTTCTGCATATGGAAACAGTGATTGTTTCCCAGTACAAAATTAAATGCTCCCTGATTAAAAAAAAAAAACATTCAAAACAACAATGACCATTGATAATATCCAGAAAACACAAGCACAGGGGCTGTGGCAATATCTGGGATTGAGTTAGCCAAAAGAAAACCGGATATTTCTGTTTTCATGCAGTCATATCTGGACAAACTGGTGTGGAATTTGTATGCAATAGACCAAGCAAATCATAGTAAAAATGGTTTTGGAGAAATCAAAGTCTTTTCGTTAGACACGTGCATAAAATGTCATGTATACAAACAGAAATATCATGTTTGTTTGCCGCAGTTCCTCTAGCTTTCTCGCTAGAATATAAGAATGTGTACAGATGGTGTCTCCATGTGGAACCAATTAGAGTTTCCCAGTACAAAATTAAATGTTCCCCGATAAAAAAAAGGTTCAAAAAATAAACTCCTTTGATAATATCCAGAAAACACAAACACAGGGGCTGTGGCAATATCTGCGATTGAGTTAGCCAAAAGAAAACCGGATATTTCCGGTTTCATCCAGTCATATCTGGAAAAAGTGGTGTGGAATTTGTATGCAATAGACCAAGCAAATCATAGTAAAAATGGTTTTGGAGAAAAGCAAAGTCTTTTCGTTAGGCAAGTGCATAAAATGCCATCTATACAAACAGAAATATCATGTTTGTTTGCCGCAGTTCCTCTAGCTTTCTCGCTAGAAAATACAAATGTGTAGAGCTGGTGTCTCCATGTGGAACCACTGAGTGTTTCCCAGTACCAAATTAAATGTTCCCTTATAAAAAAAAATTGAAATCAATAAAGTCCTTAGATAATATCCAGAAAACACAAACACAGAGGCTATGGCAATCTGGGATTGAGTTAGCCAAAAGAAAACCTGATATTTCCGGTTTCGTGCAGTCATATCAGGACAAAGTGGTGTGGAATTTGTATGCAATAGACCAAGCAAATCATAGTAACAATGGTTTTGGAGAAAAGCAAAGTCTTTTCGATAGTCAAGTGCATAAAATGTCATGTATACAAACAGAAATATCATGTTTGTTTGCCGCAGTTCCTCTAGTTTTCTCCCTAGAATACACGAATAGGAAGAACTGGTGTCTGCATGTGGAACCAGTGATTGTTTCCCAGTACAAAATTAAATGCTCCCTGATTAAAAAAAAACGTTCAAAACAATAATGACCATTATTAATATCCAGAAAACACAAACACAGGGGCTGTGGCAATATCTGCGATTGAGTGCCAAAAGAAAACCGGATATTTCCGGTTTCATGCAGTCATATCTGGACAAAGTGGTGTGGAATTTGTATGCAATAGACCAAGCAAATCATAGTAAAAATGGTTTTGGAGAAAAGCAAAGTCCTTTCTTTAGGCAAGTGCATAAAATGTCACGTATACAAACAGAAATATCATGTTTGTTTGCCGCAGTTCCTCTAGTTTTCTCCCTAGAGTACACGAACAGGAAGAACTGGTTTCTGCATGTGGAACCAATGATTGTTTCCCAGTAAAAAATTAAATGCTCCATGGTTAAAAAAAAAAAGTTCCAAACAATAATGACCATTGATAATATCCAGAAAACACAAGCACAGGGGCTGTGGCAATATCTGGGATTGAGTTAGCCAAAAGAAATCCGGATATTTCTGTTTTCATCCAGTCATATTGGAACAAAGTGGTGTGGAATTTGTATGCAATAGACCAAGCAAATCATAGTAAAAATGGTTTTGGAGAATAGCAAAGTCTTTTCGTTAGTAAAGTGCATAAAATGCCATGTATACAAACAGAAATATCATGTTTTTTTGCCGCAGTTCCTCTTGCTTTCTCCTGGAAAATATGAATGTGTAGAGCTGTTGTCTCCATGGGGAACCACTGAGTGTTTCCCATTACAAAATTAAATGTTCCCTGAGGAAAAAAAAACTTTCAAAACAATAATGACCATTGATAATATCCAGAAAACACAAACACAGAGGCTGTGGCAATCTGGGATTGAGTTAGCCAAAACAAAACCGGATATTTCCGGTTTCATCCAGTCATATTGGAACAAAGTGCTGTGGAATTCCTATGCAATGGACATAGAAAATCATAGTATAAAATGGTTTTGGAGAAAAGCAGTCTTTTCCTTAGGAAAGTGCATAAAATGTCATGTATACAAACAGAAATATCATGTTTGCTTGCCGCAGTTCCTCTAGGTTTTGCCCTAGAATACTGGAATAGGAAAAACTGGTTTCTGCATATGGAAACAGTGATTGTTTCCCAGTACAAAATTAAATGCTCCCTGATTAAAAAAAAACATTCAAAACAATAATGACCATTGATAATATCTAGAAAACACAAACACAGGGCCTGTGGCAATATCTGGGATTGAGTTAGCCAAAACAAAACCGGATATTTCTGTTTTCATGCAGTCATATCTGGACAAACTGGTGTGGAATTTGTATGCAATAGACCAAGCAAATCATTAAAAATGATTTTGGAGAAAAGCAAAGTCTTTTCGTTTGACAAGTGCATAAAACATCATGTATACAAACAGAAATATCATGTTTTTTTTGCTGCAGTTCTTCTACCTTTCTCCTAGAAAATAGGAATGTGTAGAGCTGGTGTCTCCATGTGGAACCAATTAGAGTTTCCCAGTACAAAATTAAATGTTCCCTGATAAAAAACATTCAAACCAATAACGTCCTTCGATAATATCCAGAAAACACAAACACAGAGGCTGTGGCAATATCTAGGATTGAGTTAGCCAAAACAAAAGCGGATATTTCCCCTTTGATCCAGTCATATCCAGACAAAGTGGTGTTTAATTCATATGCAATGGAGTGAGAGAATTACAGTACAATTGGTTTTGGAGAACAGCAAAGTCCTTTCTTTAGGCAAGTGCATAAAATGTCATGTATACAAACATAAATATCATGTTTGTTTGCTGCAATTCCTCTAGCATTTTCCGTAGAAAATACAAATGTTTAGAGCTGGTGTCTCCATGTGGAACTACTGAGTGTTTCCCAGTACAAAATTAAATGTTCCCTAATAAAAAAGTTTCAAAATAATAAAGTCCTTTGATAATATCTAGAAAAAACAAACACAGGGGCTGTGGCAATATCTGGGATTGAGTTAGCCAAAAGAAAACCAGATATTTCCGGTTTCATCCAGTAATATCCGGAAAAAGTGGTGTGGCATTCCTATGGAATGGACTGAGAGAATCACAGTAAAAATGGTTTTGGAGAAAAGAAAAGTCCTTTCTTTAGGCAAGTGCATAAAATGTCATGTATACAAATAGAAATATCATGTTTGTTTGCCGCAGTTCCTCTAGTTTTCTCGCTAGAATACACGAATAGGAAGAACTGGTTTCTGCATGTGGAACCAGTGATTGTTTCCCAGTGCAAAATTAAATGCTCCCTGATTAAAAAAAAAGTTCAAAACAATAATGACCATTGATAATATCCAGAAAACACAAACACAGGGGCTGTGGCAATATCTGGGATTGAGTTAGCCAAAAGAAAACCGGATATTTCCGGTTTCATCCAGTCATATCCGGAAAAAGTGGTGTGGAATTCCTATGCAATGGACCAAGAAAATCATAGTAAAAATGGTTTTGGAAAAAAGCAAAGTCTTTCTTGAGGCAACTGCATAAATTGTCATGTATACAAACAGAAATATCATGTTTGTTTGCCGCAGTTCCTCTAGTTTCAGGCTTAGAAAATACGAATGTGTAGAGCTGATATCTCCATGTGGAACCACTGAGTGTTTCCCAGAACATAATTAAATGTTCCCTGGTTAAAAAAAAAACGTTCAAAACAATAAAGTCCATTGATAATATCTAGAAAACAGAAACACAGGGGCTGTGGCAATATCTGGGATTGAGTCAGCCAAAACAAAACCGGATATTTCCGGTTTCCTGCAGTCATATCCGGAGAAAGTGGTGTGGAATTTGTATGCAATAGACCAAGCAAATCATAGTAAAAATGGGATTGGAGAAAAGCAAAGTCCTTTCTTGAGGCAAGTGCATAAAATGTCATGTATACAAACAGAAATATCATGTTTGCTTGCCGCAATTCCTCTAGCTTTCTCCCTAGAGTACACGAATAGGAAGAACTGGTTTCTGCATGTGGAACCAGTGATTGTTTCCCAATACAAAATTAAATGCTCCCTGATTAAAAAAAAAACGTTCCAAACAATAATGACCATTGATAATATCCAGAAAACACAAACACAGGGGCTGTGGCAATATCTGGGATTGAGTTAGCCAAAACAAAAGCGGATATTTCCCCTTTGATCCAGTCATATCGGGACAAAGTGGTGTGGAATTTGTATGCAATAGACCAAGCATATCATAGTAAAAATGGTTTTGGAGAAACGCAAAGTCTTTTCGTTAGACAAGTGCATAAAATGTCATGTATACAAACAGAAATATCATGTTTGTTTGCCGCAGTTCCTCTAGCTTTCTCGCTAGAAAATACAAATGTTTAGAGCTTATTTCTCCATGTGGAACCACTGAGTGTTTCCCAGTACAAAATTAAATGTTCCCTGATAAAAAAAAAGTTTCAAAACAATAAAGTCCTTTGATAATATCCAGAAAACACAAATACAGGGTCTGTGGCAATATCTGGGATTGTGTTAGCCAAAGCAAAACCGGATATTTCGGTTTCATGCAGTCATATCCGGACAAAGTGGTGTGGAATTTGTATGCAATAGACCAAGCAAATCATAGTAAAAATGGTTTTGGAGAAAAGCAAAGTCCTTTCTTGAGGCAAGTGCATAAAATGTCATGTATACAAACAGAAATATCATGTTTGCTTGCCGCAGTTCCTCTAGTTTTCTCCCTAGAATACACGAATAGGAAGAACTGGTTTCTGCATGTGGAACCAGTGATTGTTTCCCAGTACAAAATGAAATGCTCCCTGATTAAAAAAACGTTCCAAACAATAATGACCATTGATAATATCCAGAAAACACAAACACAGGGGCTGTGGCAATATCTGGGATTGAGTTAGCCAAAACAAAACCGGATATTTCCGGTTTCATGCAGTCATATCCGGACAAAGTGGTGTGGAATTTGTATGCAATAGACCAAGCAAATCATAGTAAAAATGGTTTTGGAGAATAGCAAAGTCTTTTCGTTAGTAAAGTGCATAAAATGCCATCTATACAAACAGAAATATCATGTTTGTTTGCGGCGGTTCTTCTAGCTTTCTCCAAGAAAATACAAATGTGTAGAGCTGGTATCTCCATGTGGAACCAATTAGAGTTTCCCAGTACAAAATTAAATGTTCGCTGATAAAAAACATTCACAACAATAACGTCCTTTGATAATATCCAGAAAACACAAACACAGAGGCTGTGGCAATATCTGTGTTTGAGTTAGCCAAAACAAAAGCGGATATTTGCCCTTTCATCCAGTCATATCCGGACAAAGTGGTGTGGAATTCGTATGCAATGGACTGAGAGAATTACAGTAAAAATGGTTTTGGAGAAAAGCAAAGTCATTTCATTAGGCAGGTGCATAAAATGTCATGTATACAAACAGAAATATCATGTTTGTTTGCCGCAGTTCCTCTAGCATTCTCCGTAGAAAATACAAATATTTAGAGCTGGTTTCTCCACGTGGAACCACTGAGTGTTTCCTAGTACAAAATTAAATGTTCACTGAAAAAAGAAGTTTCAAAACAATAAAGTCCTTTGATAATATCCAGAAAACACAAACACAGGGTCTGTGGCAATATCTGGGATTGAGTTAGGCAAAACAAAACCGGATATTTCCGGTTTCATGCAGTCATTTCCGGACAAAGTGGTGTGGAATTTGTATGCAATAGACCAAGCAAATCATAGTAAAAATGGTTTTGGAGAAAAGCAAAGTCCTTTCTTGAGGCAAGTGCATAAAATGTCATGTATACAAACAGAAATATCAGGTTTGCTTGCCGCAGTTCTTCTAGCTTTCTCCTAGAAAATACGAATGTGTAGAGCTGGTGTCTCCATGTGGAACCAATTAGAGTTTCCCAGTACAAAATTAAATGTTCCATGATAAAAAACATTCAAAACAATAAAGTCCTTTGATAATATCCAGAAAACACAAACACAGAGGCTGTCGCAATATATGTGATTGAGTTAGCCAAAACAAAAGCGGATATTTCCCCTTTCATCCAGTCATATCCGGACAAGGTGGTGTGGAATTCGCATGCAATGGACTGAGAGAATTACAGTAAAAATGGTTTTGGAGAAAAGCAAAGTCATTTCATTAGGCAGGTGCGTAAAATGTCATGTATACAAACAGAAATATCATGTTTGTTTGCCGCAGTTCCTCTAGCATTCTCCGTAGAAAATACAAATGTTTAGAGCTGGTTTCTCCACGTGGAACCACTGAGTGTTTCCTAGTACAACATTAAATGTTCACTGATAAAAAAAAGTTTCAAAACAATAAAGTCCTTTGATAATATCCAGAAAACACAAACACAGGGGCTGTGGCAATATCTGGGATTGAGTTAGGCAAAACAAAACCGGATATTTCCGGTTTCATGCAGTCATATCCGGACAAAGTCGTGTGGAATTTGTATGCAATAGACCAAGCAAATCATAGTAAAAATGGTTTTGGAGAAAAGCAAAGTCTTTTCGTTAGACAGGTGCATAAAATGTCATGTATACAAACAGAAATATCATGTTTGCTTGCCGCAGTTCCTCTAGCTTTCTCCCTAGAGTACACGAATAGGAAGAACTGGTTTCTGCATGTGGAACCAGTGATTGTTTCCCAATACAAAATTAAATGCTCCCTGATTAAAAAAAAAAAAACGTTCCAAACAATAATGACCATTGATAATATCCAGAAAACATAAACACTGGGGCTGTGGCAATATCTGGGATTGAGTTAGCAAAAACAAAAGCGGATATTTCCCCTTTGATCCAGTCATATCGGGACAAAGTGGTGTGGAATTTGTATGCAATCGACCAAGCAAATCATAGTAAAAATGGTTTTGGAGAAAAGCAAAGTCTTTTCGTTAGACAAGTGCATAAAATGTCATGTATACAAACAGAAATATCATGTTTGTTTGCCGAAGTTCCTCAAGCATTCTCCGTAGAAAATACAAATGTTTAGAGCTTGTTTCTCCATGTGGAACCACTGAGTGTTTCCCAGTACAAAATTAAATGTTCCCTGATAAAAAAAAGTTTCAAAACAATAAAGTCCTTTGATAATATCCAGAAAACACAAATACAGGGTCTGTGGCAATATCTGGGATTCTGTTAGCCAAAACAAAACCGGATATTTCCGGTTTCATGCAGTCATATCCGGACAAAGTGGTGTGGAATTTGTATGCAATAGACCAAGCAAATCATAGTAAAAATGGTTTTGGAGAAAAGCAAAGTCCTTTCTTGAGGCAAGTGCATAAAATGTCATGTATACAAACAGAAATATCATGTTTGCTTGCCGCAGTTCCTCTAGTTTTCTCCCTAGAATACACGAATAGGAAGAACTGGTTTCTGCATGTGGAACCAGTGATTGTTTTCCAATACAAAATTAAATGCTCCCTGTTTAAAAAAAAAGTTCCAAACAATAATGACCATTGATAATATCCAGAAAACACAAACACAGGGGCTGTGGCAATATCTGGGATTGAGTTAGCCAAAACAAAACCGGATATTTCCGGTTTCATGCAGTCATATCCGGACAAAGTGGTGTGGAATTTGTATGCAATAGACCAAGCAAATCATAGTAAAAATGGTTTTGGAGAATAGCAAAGTCTTTTCGTTAGTAAAGTGCATAAAATGCCATCTATACAAACAGAAATATCATGTTTGTTTGCGGCGGTTCTTATAGCTTTCTCCTAGAAAATACAAATATGTAGAGCTGGTATCTCCATGTGGAACCAATTAGAGATTCCCAGTACAAAATTAAATGTTCGCTGATAAAAAACATTCAAAACAATAACGTCCTTAGATAATATCCAGAAAACACAAACACAGAGGCTGTGGCAATATCTGTGTTTGAGTTAGCCAAAACAAAAGCGGATATTTGCCCTTTCATCCAGTCATATCCGGACAAAGTGGTGTGGAATTCGTATGCAATGGACTGAGAGAATTACAGTAAAAATGGTTTTGGAGAAAAGCAAAGTCATTTCATTAGGCAGGTGCATAAAATGTCATGTATACAAACAGAAATATCATGTTTGTTTGCCGCAGTTCCTCTAGCATTCTCCGTAGAAAATACAAATATTTAGAGCTGGTTTCTCCACGTGGAACCACTGAGTGTTTCCTAGTACAAAATTAAATGTTCACTGAAAAAAGAAGTTTCAAAACAATAAAGTCCTTTGATAATATCCAGAAAACACAAACACAGGGTCTGTGGCAATATCTGGGATTGAGTTAGGCAAAACAAAACCGGATATTTCCGGTTTCATGCAGTCATTTCCGGACAAAGTGGTGTGGAATTTGTATGCAATAGACCAAGCAAATCATAGTAAAAATGGTTTTGGAGAAAAGCAAAGTCCTTTCTTGAGGCAAGTGCATAAAATGTCATGTATACAAACAGAAATATCAGGTTTGCTTGCCGCAGTTCTTCTAGCTTTCTCCTAGAAAATACGAATGTGTAGAGCTGGTGTCTCCATGTGGAACCAATTAGAGTTTCCCAGTACAAAATTAAATGTTCGCTGATAAAAAACATTCAAACCAATAACGTCCTTTGATAATATCCAGAAAACACAAACACAGAGGCTGTCGCAATATATGTGATTGAGTTAGCCAAAACAAAAGCGGATATTTCCCCTTTCATCCAGTCATATCCGGACAAGGTGGTGTGGAATTCGCATGCAATGGACTGAGAGAATTACAGTAAAAATGGTTTTGGAGAAAAGCAAAGTCATTTCATTAGGCAGGTGCGTAAAATGTCATGTATACAAACAGAAATATCATGTTTGTTTGCCGCAGTTCCTCTAGCATTCTCCGTAGAAAATACAAATGTTTAGAGCTGGTTTCTCCACGTGGAACCACTGAGTGTTTCCTAGTACAACATTAAATGTTCACTGATAAAAAAAAGTTTCAAAACAATAAAGTCCTTTGATAATATCCAGAAAACACAAACACAGGGGCTGTGGCAATATCTGGGATTGAGTTAGCCAAAACAAAACCGGATATTTCCGGTTTCATGCAGTCATATCCGGGCAAAGTGGTGTGGAATTTGTATGCAATAGACCAAGCAAATCATAGTAAAAATGGTTTTGGAGAAAAGCAAAGTCTTTTCGTTAGACAGGTGCATAAAATGTCATGTATACAAACAGAAATATCATGTTTGTTTGCCTCAGTTCCTCTAGCTTTCTCGCTAAAAAATACGAATGTGTAGAGCTGGTGTCTCCATGTGGAACCACTGAGTGTTTCCCAGTACAAAATTAAATGTTCCCTGATAAAAAAAAATTTGAAAACAATAAAGTCCATTGATAATATCCAGTAAACACAAACACAAGGGCTGTGGCAATATCTGGGATTGAGTCAGCCAAAACAAAACCGGATATTTCCGGTTTCATGCAGTCATATCCGGACAAAGTGGTGTGGAATTTGTATGCAATAGACCAAGCAAATCATAGTAAATATGGTTTTGGAGAAAAGCAAAGTCCTTTCTTGAGGCAAGTGCATAAAATGTCATGTATACAAACAGAAATATCATGTTTGCTTGCCGCAGTTCCTCTAGCTTTCTCCCTAGAGTACACGAATAGGAAGAACTGGTTTCTGCATGTGGAACCAGTGATTGTTTCCCAATACAAAATTAAATGCTCCCTGATTAAAAAAAAACGTTCCAAACAATAATGACCATTGATAATATCCAGAAAACATAAACACTGGGGCTGTGGCAATATCTGGGATTGAGTTAGCAAAAACAAAAGCGGATATTTCCCCTTTGATCCAGTCATATCGGGACAAAGTGGTGTGGAATTTGTATGCAATCGACCAAGCAAATCATAGTAAAAATGGTTTTGGAGAAAAGCAAAGTCTTTTCGTTAGACAAGTGCATAAAATGTCATGTATACAAACAGAAATATCATGTTTGTTTGCAGAAGTTCCTCAAGCATTCTCCGTAGAAAATACAAATGTTTAGAGCTTGTTTCTCCATGTGGAACCACTGAGTGTTTCCCAGTACAAAATTAAATGTTCCCTGATAAAAAAAAGTTTCAAAACAATAAAGTCCTTTGATAATATCCAGAAAACACAAATACAGGGTCTGTGGCAATATCTGGGATTCTGTTAGCCAAAACAAAACCGGATATTTCCGGTTTCATGCAGTCATATCCGGACAAAGTGGTGTGGAATTTGTATGCAATAGACCAAGCAAATCATAGTAAAAATGGTTTTGGAGAAAAGCAAAGTCCTTTCTTGAGGCAAGTGCATAAAATGTCATGTATACAAACAGAAATATCATGTTTGCTTGCCGCAGTTCCTCTAGTTTTCTCCCTAGAATACACGAATAGGAAGAACTGGTTTCTGCATGTGGAACCAGTGATTGTTTTCCAATACAAAATTAAATGCTCCCTGTTTAAAAAAAAGTTCCAAACAATAATGACCATTGATAATATCCAGAAAACACAAACACAGGGGCTGTGGCAATATCTGGGATTGAGTTAGCCAAAACAAAACCGGATATTTCCGGTTTCATGCAGTCATATCCGGACAAAGTGGTGTGGAATTTGTATGCAATAGACCAAGCAAATCATAGTAAAAATGGTTTTGGAGAATAGCAAAGTCTTTTCGTTAGTAAAGTGCATAAAATGCCATCTATACAAACAGAAATATCATGTTTGTTTGCGGCGGTTCTTCTAGCTTTCTCCTAGAAAATACAAATGTGTAGAGCTGGTATCTCCATGTGGAACCAATTAGAGTTTCCCAGTACAAAATTAAATGATCGCTGATAAAAAACATTCAAACCAATAACGTCCTTTGATAATATCCAGAAAACACAAACACAGAGGCTGTGGCAATATCTGTGTTTGAGTTAGCCAAAACAAAAGCGGATATTTGCCCTTTCATCCAGTCATATCCGGACAAAGTGGTGTGGAATTCGTATGCAATGGACTGAGAGAATTACAGTAAAAATGGTTTTGGAGAAAAGCAAAGTCATTTCATTAGGCAGGTGCATAAAATGTCATGTATACAAACAGAAATATCATGTTTGTTTGCCGCAGTTCCTCTAGCATTCTCCGTAGAAAATACAAATATTTAGAGCTGGTTTCTCCACGTGGAACCACTGAGTGTTTCCTAGTACAAAATTAAATGTTCACTGATAAAAAAAAGTTTCAAAACAATACAGTCCTTTGATAATATCCAGAAAACACAAACACAGGGGCTGTGGCAATATTTGGGATTGAGTTAGGCAAAACAAAACCGGATATTTCCGGTTTCATGCAGTCATTTCCGGACAAAGTGGTGTGGAATTTGTATGCAATAGACCAAGCAAATCATAGTAAAAATGGTTTTGGAGAAAAGCAAAGTCCTTTCTTGAGGCAAGTGCATAAAATGTCATGTATACAAACAGAAATATCAGGTTTGCTTGCCGCAGTTCTTCTAGCTTTCTCCTAGAAAATACGAATGTGTAGAGCTGGTGTCTCCATGCGGAACCAATTAGAGTTTCCCAGTACAAAATTAAATGTTCCCTGATAAAAAACATTCAAAACAATAAAGTCCTTTGATAATATCCAGAAAACACAAACACAGAGGCTGTCGCAATATATGTGATTGAGTTAGCCAAAACAAAAGCGGATATTTCCCCTTTCATCCAGTCATATCCGGACAAGGTGGTGTGGAATTCGCATGCAATGGACTGAGAGAATTACAGTAAAAATGGTTTTGGAGAAAAGCAAAGTCAATTCATTAGGCAGGTGCGTAAAATGTCATGTATACAAACAGAAATATCATGTTTGTTTGCCGCAGTTCCTCTAGCATTCTCCGTAGAAAATACAAATGTTTAGAGCTGGTTTCTCCATGGGGAACCACTGAGTGTTTCCCAGTAAAAAATTAAATTTTCCCTGATTAAAAAAAAGGTTCAAAACAATAAAGTCCTTTGATAATATCCAGAAAACACAAACACAGAGGCTGTGGCAATCTGCGATTGAGTTAGAAAAAAAAAAAAAAAACGGATATTTCCGGTTTCATGCAGTCATATCCGGACAAAGTGGTGTGGAGTTTGTATGCAATAGACCAAGCAAATCATAGTAAAAATGGTTTTGGAGAAAAGCAAAGTCTTTTCGTTAGACAGGTGCATAAAATGCCATGTATACAAACAGAAATATCATGTTTGTTTGCCGCAGTTCCTCTAACTTTCTCCCTAGAAAATACGAATGTGTAGAGCTGGTGTCTCCATGTGGAACCAGTGATTGTTTCCCAGTACAAAATTATATGTTCCCTGATAAAAAAAAACTTTAAAACAATAATGTCCATTGATAATATCCAGAAAACACAAACACAGGGCTTGTCGCAATATCTGGTATTGAGTTAGCCAAAACAAAACCGGATATTTCCGGTTTCATCCAGTCATATCCAGACAAAGTGGTGTGGAATTCGTTTGCAATGGACTGAGAAAATCACAGTAAAAATGGTTTTGGAGAAAAGCAAAGTCTTTTCGTTAGGCAAGTGCATAAAATGCCACCTATACAAACAGAAATATCATGTTTGTTTGCCGCAGTTCCTCTAGCTTTCTAGTAGAAAATACGAATGTGTAGCGCTGGTGTCTCCATGTGGAACCAATTAGAGTTTCCCAGTACAAAATTAAATATTCCCTGATCAAAAACATTCAAATCAATAAAGTCCGTGGATAATATGCAGAAAACACAAACACAGAGGCTGTAGCAATATCTTGGATTGAGTTAGCCAAAACAAAACCGGATATTTCCGGTTTCATCCAGTCATATCCGGAAAAAATCGTGTGGAATAGGTATGCAATGGACCGAGAAAATCACAGTAAAAATTGTTTTGGAGAAAAGCAAAGTCTTTTCGTTTGGCAAGTGCATAAAATGTTATGTATACAAACAGAATTATCATGTTTGTTTGCTGCAGTTCCTCTACTTTTCTCCTGGAAAATACGAATGTGTAGAGCTGGTTTCTCCATGTGGAACCAATTAGAGATTCCCAGTACAAAATAAAATGTTCCCTGATAAAAAAAATAAAAAAACTTTCAAAAGAATAAATTCCTTTGATAATATCCAGGAAACACAAATAAAGGTGCTGTGGCAATACCTAGGTTTCAGTTAGCCAAAAAAAGAAAACGGGATATTTTCAGTTTCATCCTGTCAAATCCGTACAAATTGGTGTGCAATTCGTATGCAATGGACAGACAAAATTACAATAAAATTGTTTTGGAGAAAAGCAAATTCTTCGTTAGGCAAGTGCATAAAATGTCATGTATACAAACAGAAATATCATGTTTGTTTGCCTCAGCTCCTCAATTTTCTCACTAGAAAATCCGAATCTGTAGAGCAGGTTTCTCCATGTGGAACCAGTGAGTGTTTCCCAGTACAAAATTAAATGTTCCCTGATAAAAAAAAAAAAACTTTCAAAACAATAATGTCCATTTATAATATCCAGAAAACACAAACACAGGGGCTGTGGCAATATCTGGGATTGAGTTAGCCAAAACAAAACCGGATATTTCCGGTTTCATCCAGTCATAACCGGAGAAAGTGGTGTGGAATTCGTATGCAATGGACAAAGAAAATTACAGTAAAAATGGTTTTGGAGAAAAGCAAAGTCTTTTCCTTAGGCAAGTGCATAAAATGCCACCTATACAAACAGAAATATCATGTTTGCTTGCCGCAGTTCCTCTAGCTTTCTCCCTAGAGTACACGAATAGGAAGAACTGGTTTCTGCATGTGGAACCAGTGATTGTTTCCCAATACAAAATTAAATGCTCCCTGATTAAAAAAAAAAAAACGTTCCAAACAATAATGACCATTGATAATATCCAGAAAACATAAACACTGGGGCTGTGGCAATATCTGGGATTGAGTTAGCAAAAACAAAAGCGGATATTTCCCCTTTGATCCAGTCATATCGGGACAAAGTGGTGTGGAATTTGTATGCAATCGACCAAGCAAATCATAGTAAAAATGGTTTTGGAGAAAAGCAAAGTCTTTTCGTTAGACAAGTGCATAAAATGTCATGTATACAAACAGAAATATCATGTTTGTTTGCCGAAGTTCCTCAAGCATTCTCCGTAGAAAATACAAATGTTTAGAGCTTGTTTCTCCATGTGGAACCACTGAGTGTTTCCCAGTACAAAATTAAATGTTCCCTGATAAAAAAAAGTTTCAAAACAATAAAGTCCTTTGATAATATCCAGAAAACACAAATACAGGGTCTGTGGCAATATCTGGGATTCTGTTAGCCAAAACAAAACCGGATATTTCCGGTTTCATGCAGTCATATCCGGACAAAGTGGTGTGGAATTTGTATGCAATAGACCAAGCAAATCATAGTAAAAATGGTTTTGGAGAAAAGCAAAGTCCTTTCTTGAGGCAAGTGCATAAAATGTCATGTATACAAAATGAAATATCATGTTTGCTTGCCGCAGTTCCTCTAGTTTACTCCCTAGAATACACGAATAGGAAGAACTGGTTTCTGCATGTGGAACCAGTGATTGTTTTCCAATACAAAATTAAATGCTCCCTGATTAAAAAAAAAAAACGTTCCAAACAATAATGACCATTGATAATATCCAGAAAACATAAACACTGGGGCTGTGGCAATATCTGGGATTGAGTTAGCCAAAACAAAAGCGGATATTTCCCCTTTGATCCAGTCATATCGGGACAAAGTGGTGTGGAATTTGTATGCAATAGACCAAGCAAATCATAGTAAATATGGTTTTGGAGAAAAGCAAAGTCCTTTCTTGAGGCAAGTGCATAAAATGTCATGTATACAAACAGAAATATCATGTTTGCTTGCCGCAGTTCCTCTAGCTTTCTCCCTAGAGTACACGAATAGGAAGAACTGGTTTCTGCATGTGGAACCAGTGATTGTTTCCCAATACAAAATTAAATGCACCCTGATTAAAAAAAAAAACGTTCCAAACAATAATGACCATTGATAATATCCAGAAACATAAACACTGGGGCTGTGGCAATATCTGGGATTGAGTTAGCCAAAACAAAAGCGGATATTTCCCCTTTGATCCAGTCATATCGGGACAAAGTGGTGTGGAATTTGTATGCAATCGACCAAGCAAATCATAGTAAAAATGGTTTTGGAGAAAAGCAAAGTCTTTTCGTTAGACAAGTGCATAAAATGTCATGTATACAAACAGAAATATCATGTTTGTTTGCCGAAGTTCCTCAAGCATTCTCCGTAGAAAATACAAATGTTTAGAGCTTGTTTCTCCATGTGGAACCACTGAGTGTTTCCCAGTACAAAATTAAATGTTCCCTGATAAAAAAAAGTTTCAAAACAATAAAGTCCTTTGATAATATCCAGAAAACACAAATACAGGGTCTGTGGCAATATCTGGGATTCTGTTAGCCAAAACAAAACCGGATATTTCCGGTTTCATGCAGTCATATCCGGACAAAGTGGTGTGGAATTTGTATGCAATAGACCAAGCAAATCATAGTAAAAATGGTTTTGGAGAAAAGCAAAGTCCTTTCTTGAGGCAAGTGCATAAAATGTCATGTATACAAACAGAAATATCATGTTTGCTTGCCGCAGTTCCTCTAGTTTTCTCCCTAGAATACACGAATAGGAAGAACTGGTTTCTGCATGTGGAACCAGTGATTGTTTTCCAATACAAAATTAAATGCTCCCTGTTTAAAAAAAAAGTTCCAAACAATAATGACCATTGATAATATCCAGAAAACACAAACACAGGGGCTGTGGCAATATCTGGGATTGAGTTAGCCAAAACAAAACCGGATATTTCCGGTTTCATGCAGTCATATCCGGACAAAGTGGTGTGGAATTTGTATGCAATAGACCAAGCAAATCATAGTAAAAATGGTTTTGGAGAATAGCAAAGTCTTTTCGTTAGTAAAGTGCATAAAATGCCATCTATACAAACAGAAATATCATGTTTGTTTGCGGCGGTTCTTCTAGCTTTCTCCTAGAAAATACAAATGTGTAGAGCTGGTATCTCCATGTGGAACCAATTAGAGTTTCCCAGTACAAAATTAAATGTTCGCTGATAAAAAACATTCAAACCAATAACGTCCTTTGATAATATCCAGAAAACACAAACACAGAGGCTGTGGCAATATCTGTGTTTGAGTTAGCCAAAACAAAAGCGGATATTTGCCCTTTCATCCAGTCATATCCGGACAAAGTGGTGTGGAATTCGTATGCAATGGACTGAGAGAATTACAGTAAAAATGGTTTTGGAGAAAAGCAAAGTCATTTCATTAGGCAGGTGCATAAAATGTCATGTATACAAACAGAAATATCATGTTTGTTTGCCGCAGTTCCTCTAGCATTCTCCGTAGAAAATACAAATATTTAGAGCTGGTTTCTCCACGTGGAACCACTGAGTGTTTCCTAGTACAAAATTAAATGTTCACTGATAAAAAAAAGTTTCAAAACAATACAGTCCTTTGATAATATCCAGAAAACACAAACACAGGGGCTGTGGCAATATTTGGGATTGAGTTAGGCAAAACAAAACCGGATATTTCCGGTTTCATGCAGTCATTTCCGGACAAAGTGGTGTGGAATTTGTATGCAATAGACCAAGCAAATCATAGTAAAAATGGTTTTGGAGAAAAGCAAAGTCCTTTCTTGAGGCAAGTGCATAAAATGTCATGTATACAAACAGAAATATCAGGTTTGCTTGCCGCAGTTCTTCTAGCTTTCTCCTAGAAAATACGAATGTGTAGAGCTGGTGTCTCCATGCGGAACCAATTAGAGTTTCCCAGTACAAAATTAAATGTTCCCTGATAAAAAACATTCAAAACAATAACGTCCTTAGATAATATCCAGAAAACACAAACACAGAGGCTGTCGCAATATATGTGATTGAGTTAGCCAAAACAAAAGCGGATATTTCCCCTTTCATCCAGTCATATCCGGACAAGGTGGTGTGGAATTCGCATGCAATGGACTGAGAGAATTACAGTAAAAATGGTTTTGGAGAAAAGCAAAGTCATTTCATTAGGCAGGTGCGTAAAATGTCATGTATACAAACAGAAATATCATGTTTGTTTGCCGCAGTTCCTCTAGCATTCTCCGTAGAAAATACAAATGTTTAGAGCTGGTTTCTCCATGGGGAACCACTGAGTGTTTCCCAGTAAAAAATTAAATTTTCCCTGATTAAAAAAAAGGTTCAAAACAATAAAGTCCTTTGATAATATCCAGAAAACACAAACACAGAGGCTGTGGCAATCTGCGATTGAGTTAGAAAAAAAAAAAAAAAACGGATATTTCCGGTTTCATGCAGTCATATCCGGACAAAGTGGTGTGGAGTTTGTATGCAATAGACCAAGCAAATCATAGTAAAAATGGTTTTGGAGAAAAGCAAAGTCTTTTCGTTAGACAAGTGCATAAAATTCCATGTATACAAACAGAAATATCATGTTTGTTTGCCGCAGTTCCTCTAACTTTCTCCCTAGAAAATACGAATGTGTAGAGCTGGTGTCTCCATGTGGAAACAGTGATTGTTTCCCAGTACAAAATTATATGTTCCCTGATAAAAAAAAACTTTAAAACAATAATGTCCATTGATAATATCCAGAAAACACAAACACAGGGCTTGTCGCAATATCTGGTATTGAGTTAGCCAAAACAAAACCGGATATTTCCGGTTTCATCCAGTCATATCCAGACAAAGTGGTGTGGAATTCGTATGCAATGGACTGAGAAAATCACAGTAAAAATGGTTTTGGAGAAAAGCAAAGTCTTTTCGTTAGGCAAGTGCATAAAATGCCACCTATACAAACAGAAATATCATGTTTGTTTGCCGCAGTTCCTCTAGCTTTCTAGTAGAAAATACGAATGTGTAGCGCTGGTGTCTCCATGTGGAACCATTTAGAGTTTCCCAGTACAAGATTAAATGTTCTCAAAAAAAAAAAAAAAGAAAACATTCAAAACTATAAAGTCCTTTGATAATATCCAGAAAACCCAAACACAGGGGCTGTGGCAATATCTGGGATTGAGTTAGCCAAAACAAAACCAGATATTTCCGGTATCATCCAGTCATATCCGAACAAAGTGCTGTGGAATTCGCATGCAATGGACAGACAAATACAGTAAAAACGGTTTTGGAGAAAAGCAAAGTCCTTTCGTTATGCAAGTGCATAAAATGTCAAGTATACAAACAGAAATATCATGTTTGTTTGCCGCAGTTCCTCTAGCTTTCTCCTAGAAAATACGAATGTGTATAGCTGGTGTCTCCAAGTGGAACCAATTAGCCCTTAGCAGTACAAAAGCAAATGTTCCCCGATTAAAAAAAATTAAAAACAATGATGTCCTTTGATAATATCCAGAACACACAAACAAGGGGCTGTGGCAATATCTGGAATTGAGTTAGGCAAAACTAAACCGCATATTTCCGGTATCATCCTGTCATATCTGGAATAAGTGGTGTGGTATTCATATGCAATGGACTGAGAAAATCACAGTAAAAATGGTTTTGGAAAAACCAAAGTCTTTTTGTTAGGAAGGTGCATAAAATATCATCTATACAAACAGAAATATCATGTTTGTTTGCTCCAGTTCCTCTAGCTTTCTCCTAGAAAATAAGAATGTGTAGAGCTGGTGTCTCCATGTGGAACCAATTAGAGTTTCCCAGTGCAAAATGAAATGTACACTGATAAAAAAAAAAACAACAACTTTCAAAACAATAAAGTCCTTGGATAATATCCCGAAAACACAAACACAGCGGCTGTGGAAATATCTGGGATTGAGTTAGCCAAAACAAAACCGGATATTTCGGGTTTCATTCACTCATATCCGGACAAAGTCATGTGTAATTCGTAAGCAATGAACTGAGAAAATTGCAGTGAAAATGGTTTTGGAGAAAAGCAAAGTCTTTTCGTTACGCAAGTGCATAAAATGCCATCTATACAAACAGAAATATAATGTTTGTTTGCCGGAGTTCCTTTAGATTTCTCCCTAGAAAATACGAATGTGTAGAGCTGGTATCTCCATGTGGAACCAATTAGAGTTTCCCAGTATGAAATTAAATGTTTCCTGATAAAAAAAGTTCAAAACAATTAATTCCTTCGATAATATCCAGAAAACAACAACACAGATACCGTAGGAATATCTGGGATTGAGTTAGCCAAAACACAAGAGGATATTTCCCACTTCATCCTGTCATATCCGGACAAAGTCATGTGGAATTTGTATGCAATTGTCAGAGTAAAATTACAGTTAAAATGGTTTTGGATTAAAGCAAAGTCTTTTCGTTGGGTAAGTGCGCAAAATATCATGTATACAAACAGAAATATCATGTTTGTTTGCCGCAGTTCGTCTAGTTTTCTCCTAGAATATAGGAATGTGTAGAACTGGTTTTTCCATGTGGAGACCAGTATTTCCCAATAGAAAATTAAATGTTCCCTGATGAAAAAAAAAAATTCAAAACAATAAAGTCCATCGATAATATTCAGAAAACACAAACACAGTTACTGTCCCAATATCTGGGATTCAGTTAGCCAAAACAAAACGGGACATTTCCGGTTTCATCCAGTCATATCCGGAAAAAAGGGGTGTGGAATTCCTATGCAATGGACCGAGAAAATCACAGTAAAAATGGTTTTGGAGAAGAGCAAATTCTTTTCATTAGGCAATTGCATAAAATGCCATCTATATAAACGGAAATGTCATGTTTGTTTGCCGCTGTTCCTCTAGCTTTCTGCTAGAAAATACGAATCTGTAGAACTGGTGTCTCCATGTGGAACCAATTAGAGTTTCCCAGTACAAAATTAAATGTTCCCTGATAAAAAAAACTTTCAAAACAAAAAGTCCTTCGATAATATCCAGAAAACACAAACACAGAGGCTCTCGCAATATCTAGGATTCAGTTAGCCAAAACAGAAGCGGATATTTCCCCTTTCATCCAGTCATATCTGGACAAAGTGGTGTGGAATTCATATGCAATGGACTGAGAAAATCACAGTAAAAATGAGTTTGGAGAAAAGCAAAATCTTTGCATTAGGCAAGTGCATAAAATGCCATGTATTCAAACAGAAATATCATGTGTGTTTGCCGCAGTTCCTTTAGATTTCTCCCTAGAAAATATGAATGTGTAGAGCTGGTTTCTCCATGTGGAACCACTGAGTGTTTCCCAGTAAAAAATTAAATGTTCCCTGATAAAAAAAAACTTTCAAAACAATAATGTCCATTGATAATATCTAGAAAACACAAGCACAGGGGCTGTAGCAATATCTGGGATTGAGTTACCCAAAACAAACCGGATATTTCCGGTTTCATCCAGTCATATGCTGACAAGGTGGTGTGGAATTCATACGCAATGGACTGAGAAAATCACAGTAAAATGGTTTTGGAGAAAAGCAAAGTCTTTTCGTAAGGCAAGTGCATAAAGTGTCATGTATAAAAACAGAAATATCATGTTTGTTTGCCGCAGTTCCTCTAGCAATCTTGCTAGAAAATACGAATATGTAGAGCTGGTGTCTGCATGTGGAACCACTGAGTGTTTCCCAGTACAAAATTAAATGTTTCCTGATAAAAAAAACTTTCAAAACAATAATGTCCATTGATAATATCCATAAAACACAAAGGCAGGGGCTGTGGCAATATCTGGGATTGAGTTAGCCAAAACAAAACCGGATATTTCCCCTTTCATCCAGTCATATCCGGACAAAGTGGTGTGGAATTTGTATGCAATAGACCGAGAGAATCCCAGAAAAAATGGTTTTGGAGAAAAGTATAGTCTTTTCATTAGGCAAGTGCAAAAAATGCCATCTATACAAACATAAATATCATGTTTGTTTGCCGCAATTACTCTAGCTTTCTATCTAGAAATACGAATGTGTAGAGCTGGTGTCTCCATGTGGAACCAATTAGAGTTTCCCAGTACAAAATTAAATGTTCCCTAATGAAAAAAAAAAACTTTCAGAACAATAATGACCATTGAAAATATCCTGAAAATACAAACACAGAGGCTGTCGCAATATCTGAGATTGAGTTAGCCAAAACAAAACCGGTTATTTCTGGTTTCATCCAGTCATATCCGTACAAATTGGTTTGGAATTCATATGCAACCGACCGACAAAATCACAGTAAAACCGGTTTTGGAGAAAAGCAAAGTCTTTTCGTTAGGCAAGTGCATAAAATGCCATCTATACAAACAGAAATATCATGATTGTTTGCAGCAGTCTCTCTAGCTTTCTCCTAGAAAATACGAATGTGTAGAGCTGGTGTATCCATGTGGAACCAACTAGAATTTCCCAGTACAAAATTAATTGTTTCATGATAACAAGAAATAAATTTTCAAAACAATAACGTCCTTTGATCATATCCAGAAAACACAAACACAGGGGCTGTGGCAATATCGGGGATGGAATTAGCCAAAACAAAACCGGATATTTCCGGTTTCATCCATTCATATCCGGACAAAGTGGTTTGGAATTCGTATGCAATGGACCGACAAAATCACAGTAAAAATGGCTTTGGTGAAAAGCAAAGTCCTTTTGTTAGGCAAGTGCATAAAATGCCATCTATCCAAACAGAAATGTCATGTTTCTTTGCCACAGTTCCTGTAGCTTTCTCCCTAGAAAATACGAAAATGTAGAGCTGGTGTCTCCATGTGGAACCAATTAGAGTTTCCCAGTACAAAATTAAATGTTCACTGATAAAAAAACATTCAAAACAATGAAGTCATTCGATAATATCTAGAAAATACAAACACAGAGGCTGTCGCAATATTTGGGATTCAGTTAGCCATACACCAGCGGATATTTCCGTTTTCATTCAGTCATATCCGTACAAAGTGGTGTGGAATTCGTATGCAATGGACCTAGAAAATCACAGTAAAAATGTTTTGGAGAAAAGCATAGTCTTTTCGTTAGGCAACTGCATAAAATGCCATATATATAAAGAAAAATATCATGTTTGTTAGCCATAGTTCCTCTAGCTTTCTCAGTAGAAAATACGAATGTGTAGAGCTGGTGTCTCCATGTGGAACCAATTATAGTTTCCCAGTACAAAATTAAATGTTCCCTGATAAAAAAAAACATTCAAAACAATAAAGTCCTTTGATAATATCCAGACACACAAACACAGAGGCTGTGGCAATATCTGGGATTGAGTTTGCCAAAACAAAACCGGAAATATCCGGACAAAGTGATGTAGAATTCGTATGCAATGGACCGACAAAATCACAGTAAAAATGGTTTTAGAGAAAAACTAAGTCTTTTCGTGGGCAAATGCATAAAATGCCAATTATAAAAAAAAAGCATGATTGTTAGCCGCAGTTCCTTTGGATTTCTCTCCAGAAAATACGATAGTGTAGAGCTGGTGTCTCCATGTGGAACCAGGGAGTGTTTCCACGTACAAAATTAATTGTTCCCTTATAAAAAAAAACTTTCAAACAATAATATCCATTGATAATATCCAGTAAACACAAACACAGGGGCTGTGGCAATATCTGGGATTGAGTTAGCCAAAAAAACCGGATATTTCCGGATTCATCCAGTCATATCCGCACAAAGTGGTGTGCAATTTGTATGCAATGGACTGAGAAAATTGCAGTAAAAATGGTTTTGGAGAAAATCAAAGTCTTTTCGTTAGGCAAGTGCATAAATGTCATGTATACAAACAGGAATATCATGTTTCTTTTCCAGAGATCCTCTAGCTTTCTCCTAGAAAATACGAATGTGTAGAGCTGGTGTCTCCGTTTGGAACCACTGAGTGTTTCCCAGTACAAAATTAAATGTTCCCTGATAAAAAACTTTCAAAACAATAAAGTCCTTCGATAATATCCAGAAAACACAAACACAGTGGCTGTTGCAATATCTGGGCTTGAGTTAGCCAAGAACAACAGGATATTTCGGTTTGAACTAGTCATATCCAGACAAAGTGGTGTGGAATTTCTATGCAATGGACCGAGAAAATCACAGTAAAAATGGTTTAGAAGAAAAGCAAAGTCTTTTCGTTAGGAAAGTGCATAAAATATCAGGTATACAAACAGAAATATCATGTTTGTTTGCCCCAGTTCCTCTCTCTTTCTCCCTAAAAAATACGAATGTGTAGAGCTGGTGTCTCCATGTGGAACCAATTAGAGTTTCCCAATACAAAATTAAATGTTCCCTGATAAAAAAATAAAAAAAAAACTTTCAAAACAATAAAGTCCTTTGATCATATCCAGAAAACACAAACACAGGGGCTTTTGCAATATCTGGGATTGAGTTAGCCAAAACACAACTGGATATTTCTGGATTCATCCCGTCATATCTGGACAAAGTGGTGTGCAATTCGTATGCAATGGACAGACAAAATCACAGTAAAAATGGTTTTGGAGCAAAGCAAAGTGTTTTCATTAGGCAAGTGCATAAATTGTCATGTATACAAACAGAAATATCATGTTTGTCTGCCACAGTTCCTCTAGCTTTCACGCTAGAAAATACGAAAGTGTAGAGCTGGTGTCTCCATGTGGAACCAGTGAGTGTTTTCCTGTACAAAATTAAAGGTTCCCTGATTAAAAAAACCTGAGCAAACAATAATGTCCATTGATAATTTCCAGAAAACACAAACACAGGGGCTGTGGCAATTTGGGATAGAGTTAGCCAAAAGAAAACCGGATATTTCCGGTTTCATCCAGTCATATCCGGAAACAGTGGTGTGGAATTCGTATGCAATGGACTGAGGAAATTGCAGTGAAAATGATTTTGGAGAAAAGCAAAGTGTTTTCGTTAGTCAAGTGAATAAATGTCATGTATACAAACAGAAATATCATGTTCGTTTACCGCAGTTCCTCTAGCTTTCTCCTAGAAATTACGAATGTGTAGAGTTGGTGTCTGCATGTGGAACCAGTGAGTGTATCCACGTACAAAATTAAATGTTCCCAGATAAAAAATTTTCAAAAAAAATAATGTCCATTGATAATATCCAGAAAACACAAACACAAGGACTGTGGCAATATGTGCGACTGACATAGACAAAACAAAACCGGATATTTCCAGTTTCATCCAGTTATATAAGCAATAGTGTTGTGAAATTCATACGCAATGGACTCTGAATATTGCAATGAAAATGGTTTTGTAGAAAAGCACAGTCTTTTCGTTAGGGAACTGCATAAAATGTCATGTACACAAACATAAATATCATGTTTGTTTGCCGCAGTTCCTCTAGCTTTCTCCCTAGAAAATACGAATGTGTAGAGCTGGTATCTCCATGTGGAACCAATTAGAGTTTCCCAGTACAAAATTAAATGTTCTCTGAGGAAAAAAAAATTTCAACACAATAAAGTCCTTCGATAATATCCAGAAAACACAAACACAGGGACTGTGGCAATATCTGGGATTCAGTTAGCCAAAACACAACCGGATATTTCCGATTCAATCCAGTCATATCCGGAAAAAGCGGTGTGGAATTTGTATGCAATGGACTGAGAATATCTCAGTAAAAATGGTTTTGGAGAAAAGCAAAGTCTTTTCTTTATGCAACTGCATAAAATGTCATGTATACAAACAGTAATATCATGTTTGTTTGCCGCAGTTCCTCTAGCTTTCTCGCTAGAAAATAGGAATGTGTATAGCTGGTGTCTCCATGTGGAACCAATTAGAGTTTCCCAGTACAAAATTAAATGTTCCCTGATAAAAAAATAAAAAAATACTTTAAAAACAATAACGTCCTTTGATCATATCCAGAAAAGACAAACTCAGGGGCTGTGGCAATATCTGGGATTCAGTTAGCCAAAACACAACCGGATATTTCCGGTTTCATCCAGTCACATCCGGACAAAGTGGTGTGGAATTCTTATGTAATGGACTGAGAAAATTACAGTGAAAAGGTTTTTGGAGAAAAGCAAAGTCTCTTCGTTAGGCAAGTGCATAAAATGCCATCTATACAAGCAGAAATATCATCCTTGTTTGCTGCAGTTCCTCTAGCTTTCTCCCCAGAAAATACGAATGTGTAGAGCTGGTGTCTCCATGTGGAACCAATTACAGTTTCCCAGTAGAAAATTAAATGGTCCCTGAGAAAAATCTTTCAAAACAATAAAGTCCATTGATGATTTCCAGAAAGCACAAACACAGACGCTGTCGTAATATCTGGGATTCAGTTAGCCAAAACACAACTGCATATTTCTGGTTTCATTCACTCATACCAGGAAGCAGTGGTATGGAATTCGTATGGAATGGACAGACAAAATCACAATAAAAATGGTTTTGGAGAAAATCAAAGTATTTTTGTTAGGCAAGTACCTAAAATTTCATGTATATAAGCAGAAATATCATGTTTGTTTGCTGCAGTTCCTCTAGATTTCTCGCTAGAAAATATGAATGTGTAGAGCTGGTGTCTCCATGAGGAACCAGTGAGTGTTTCCCGGTACAAAATTAAATGTTCCCTGATAAAAAAAAAACTTTCAAAATAATAAATACATCGATAATATCCAGAAAATACGAACACAGGGGCTGCAGCAATACCTGGGATTGAGTTAGACAAAACACAACCGGATATTTCCGGTTTAATCCAGTCATATCCGGTAAAAGTGGTGTGGAATTCCTATGTAATGGACTGAGGAAATTGCAGTGAAAATGGTTTTGAGAAAAGCAAAGTCTTTTCGTTAGGCAAGTGCATAAAATATCATGTATACAAAAAGAAATATCATATTTGCTTACCGCAGTTCCTCAAGCTTTCTCCCAGAAAATACGAATGTGTAGGGCTGGTGTCTCCATGTGGAACCAATTAGAGTTTCCCAGTACAAAATTAATATTTCCTGATAAAAAAAATCTTTTACAGCAATAAAGTCCTTCGATAATATCCAGAAAACACAAACAGAGGGGCTGTTACAATAACTGGGATTTAGTAAGCCAAAACACAACCGCATATTTCCGGTTTCATTTAGTCACATCCGGACAAAGTGGTGTGGAATTCGTATGTAATGGACTGATATAATTACAGTGAAAAGATTTTTGGAGAAAAGCAAAGTCTCTTCGTTAGGCAAGTGTATAAAATGCCATCTATACATACAGAAATATCATGCTTGTTTGCCGCAGTTCCTCTAGGTTTCTCCCTAGAAAATACGAATGTGTAGAGCTGGTGTCACCATGTGGAACAAATTAGAGTTTCCCAGTAGAAAATTAATTGTTCCTTGATTAAAAAAAGCTTTCAAAACAATAATGTCTATTGATAATATCCAGAAATCACAAACACAGGGGCTGTCGCAATATCTGGGATTGAGTTAGCCAAAACGCAAGCGGATTTTTCCGGTTTCATCAAGTCATATCCGAACAAAGTGGTGTGGAATTCATATGTAATGGACTGAGAATATTGCAGTGAAAATGGTTTTGGAGAAAAGCAAGGCTTTTTGTTAGGAAAGTTTATGAAATGCCATCTATACAAATAGAAATATCATGTTTGTTTGCCGTAGTTCCTCTAGTTTTCTCCTAGAAAATACGAATGTGTAGAGCTGGTGTCACCACGTGGAACAAATTAGAGTTTCCCAGTATAAAATTAAATGTTCCCTGATAAAAAAAAACTTTCAATACAATAAAGTCCTTCAATAATATCCAGAAAACACAAACACAGGTGCTCTGGCAACATCTGGGATTGAGTTAGCCAAAACAAAACCAGATATTTCCGGTTTCATCCAGTCATATCAGGACAAAGTGGTGTGCAATTCGTATGCAATGGAGAGACAAATTCACAGTAAAAATGGTTTTGGAGAAAAGCAAAGTCTTTTCGTTAGGCAAGTGCATAAAATGCCATCTATAAAAACAGAAATATCATGTTTGTTTGCCGCACATCCTCTAGCTTCCTCGCTAGAAAATACAAATGTGTAGAGCGGGTGTCTCAATGTGGAACCAATTAGAGTTTCCCAGTACAAAATTAAATATTCCCTGATAAAAAACAAAAAAAAAAAACTTTCAAAACAATAAAGTCATTTGAAAATAACCAGAAAACACAAACACAGAGGCTGTAGCAATATCCTGTATTCAGGTAGCCAAAAACAACAGGATATTACCGGTTTCATCCAGTCAAATCCGGACAAAGTGGTGTGGAATTCGTACGCAATAGACCTAGAAAATCACAGAAAAATGGTTTGGAGAAAAGCAAAGACTTTTCGTTAGGCAAGTGCACAAAAAGTCATGTATACAAACAGAATATCATGTTTGTTTGCCGCAGTTCCTCTAGCTTCTTCCTAGAAAATACGAATATATAGATCCGGTGTCGCAATGTGGAACCAGTTAGAGTTTCACAGTACAAAATTAAATGTTCCATGATTAAAAAAAAAAAAACTTTGAAAACTATAAAGTCCTTCGATAATATCCAGAAAACACAAACAGAGGGGTTGTGGCAATATCAGGGATTCAGTTAGCCAAAACATAACCAGATATTTCTGGTTTTATCCAGTCATATCTGGAAAAATGGTGTAGAATTCGTATGCAATGCACAGACAAAATCACAGTGAAAATGGTTTTGGAGAAAAGCAAAGACCTTTCGTTAGAAAAGTGCATAAAATGTCATGTATACAAACAGAAATATCATGTTTGTTTTCCACAGTTCCTCTAGCTTTCTCGCTAGAAATTACGAATGTGTAGAGCTGGTGTCTCCATGTGGAAGAAATTATAGTTTCCCAGCACAAAATTAATTGTTCCCTGATAAAAAAAATCTTTCAAAACAATAAAGTCCTTCGATAATATCCAGAAAACACAACACAGGATCTGTGGCAATATCAGGGATTGAGTTAACCAAAACAAAATCGGATTTTTCCGGTTTCATCCACTAATATTTGGACCAATTGGTGTGGAATTCAAATGCAATTGACAGACAATATCACAGTAAAAATGGTTTTGGAGAATAGCAAAATCTTTTCGTTACACAAGTGCATAAAATGTCATGTACACAAACAGAAATATCAGGTTTGTTTGCCGCAGTTACTCTAGATTTCTAATAGACAATACGAATGTGTAGAGCTGGTTTCTCCATGTGGAACCACTAATTGTTTCCCTGTACATTATTAAGTGTTCCCTGACAAAGAAAATTTCAAAACAATAATGTCCATTGATAATATCCAGAAAACACAAACACAGGGATGTGGAAATATCTGGGATTGAGTTAGCCAAAACAAAACCGGATATTTTGGGTTTCATTCACTCATATCCGGAAAAAGTCGTGTGGAATTCGTAAGCAATGAACTGAGAAAATTGCAGTGAAAATGGTTTTGGAGAAAAGCAAAGTCTTTTCGTTATGCAAATGCATAAAATGCCATCTATACAAACAGAAATATAATGTTTGTTTGCCAGATATCCTTTAGATTTCTCCCTAGAAAATAGGAATGTGTAGAGCTGGTATCTCCATGTGGAACCAATTAGACTTTCCCAGTATGAAATTAAATGTTCCCTGATAAAAAAAAACATTCAAAACAATAAAGTCATTCGATAATATCCAGAAAACACAAACACAGATGCCGTAGGAATATCTGGGATTGAGTTAGCCAAAACAAAAGCGGATATTTCCCACTTCATCCTGTCATATCCGGACAAAGTTGCGTGGAATTTGTATGCAATTGACAGAGTAAAATTACAGTTAAAATGGTTTTGGAGAAAAGCAAAGTCCTTTCGTTAGGAAAGTGCATAAAATGTCATGTATGCAAACAGAAATATCATGTTTGTTTGCCACAGTTCCTCTAGGTTTCTCCTAGAATATAGGAATGTGTAGAACTGGTTTTTCCATGTGGAGACCAGTGTTTCCCAATAGAAAATTAAATGTTCCCTAATAAAAAAAAAACTTTCAAAACAGTAAAGTCCATCGATAATATTCAGAAAACACAAACACAGTTACTGTCCCAATATCTGGGATTCAGTTAGCCAAAACAAAACGGGACATTTCCGGGTTCATCCAGTCATATCCGGACAAAGGTGTGTGGAATTCGTATGCAATGGTCCTAGAAAATCACAGTAAAGATGGTTTTGGAAAAAAGCAAAATCTTTGCATTAGGCAAGTGCATAAAATGCCATCTATACAAACAGACATATCATGTTTGTTTGCCACAGTTCCTCTAGTTTTCTCGCTAGAATATTTGAATATGTAGAGCTGGTTTCTGCATGTGGAAGCGGTGAGTAATTCCCAGTACAAAATTAAATATTCCCAAATAAAGAAAAACTTTCAAAACATTAGACCATTGATAATATCCAGAAAACACAAACACAGGGATTGTGGCAATATCTGGGATTGAGTTAGCCAAAACAATACCGGATATTTCTTGTTTCATCCAGTCATATCCGGAAAAAGTGGTGTGGAATTCGTATGCAATGGACTGAGAAAATTACAGTGAAAGTGGTTTTGGAGAAAAGCAACATCTTTTCATTAGGCAGGTGCATAAAATGGCATGTATACAAACAGAAATATCATGTTTGTTTGCCACAGTTCCTCTTGCTTTCTCGATAGAAAATACGAATGTGTAGAGCTGGTGTCTCCATGTAGAAACACTGAGTTTTTCCCAGTACAAAATTAAATGTTCCCTGATAAAAAAATAAAACTTTCAAAACAATAAAGTCCTTTGATAATATCCAGATAACACAAACACAGGGGTTGTGGCAATATCTGGGATTGAGTTAGCCAAAACAAAACCGGATATTTCCGGTTTCATCAAGTCATATCCGGAGTAAGTGGTGTGGAATTCGTATGCAAAGGACCAAGAAAATCACAGTAAAATTGGTTTTGGAGAAAAGCAAAGTCCTTTAGTTAGGCAAGTGCATAAAATCTTATGTATACAAACAGAAATATCATGTTTGTTTGCCGCAGTTCCTCTAGATTCCTCGCTAGAATATATGAATATGTAGAGCTGGTTTCTGCATGTGTAACCAATGAGTGCTTCGAAGTACAAAACTAAATGTTCCCTGATAAAAAAAAGTGTTCAAAACAACAATGATCATTGATAATATCCAGAAAACACAAACTTGGGCTGTAGCAATATCTCAGATAGAGTTATTCAAAACAAAACCGGATATTTTCTGTTTCATCCAGTAATATCCGGAAATAGTGGTGTGGAATTCGTATGCAATGTACTGCAAAAATTACGGTGAAAATGGTTTTGGAGAAAACAAAGTCTTTTTTTTAGGCAAGTGCATAAATTGTCATGTATACAAACATAAATATCATGTTTGTTTGCCGCAGTTTCTCTAGCATTCTCGCTAGAAAATACGAATGTGTAGAGCTGTTGTCTCCATGTGCAAGCAATTAGATTTTCCCAGTAGAAAATTAAACGTTCCCTGATTAAAAAAAAAAAAAACCTTTCAAAACAATACTGTTCATTCATAATATCAAGAAAATACAAACTCTGAGGCTGTGGCAATATGTGGGATTCAGTTAGCCAAAAGAAAACCGGATTTTCCGGTTTCATCCAGTCATATCCGGAAAAAGTGGTGTGGAATTCGTATGCAATGGACTGAGAAAATTGCAGTGAAAATGCTTATGGAGAAAAACAAAATCTTTTCGTTAGGCAAGTGCATAAAATGCCATCTATACAAACAGAAATATCATGTTTGTTTGCCGCAGTTCCTCTTGGTTTCTCGCTAGTTAATACTAATCTGTAGAGCTGGAGTCTCCATGTAGAACCACTGAGTGTTTCCCAGTACAAAATTAAATGTTCCCTGATAAAGAAAAACTTTCAAAACTGTAGTGACCATTGATAATATCCAGAAAACACAAACACAGGGGCTGTGGCAATCTGGGATTGAGTTAGCGAAAAAAAAAACGGATATTTCCGGTTTCATCCAGTCTTATCCGGACAAAGTGGTGTGGAATTCGTATGCAATGGACTGAGAAAATTAAAGTGAAAGTGGTTTTGGAGAAAAGAAAAGTCTTTTCGTTAGGCAAGTGAATAAAATGCCACCTATACAAACAGAAATATCATGTTTGTTTGCCGCAGTACCTCTAGCTTTCTCGATAGAAAATACGAATGTTATGAGCTGGTGTCTCCAGGTAGAACCACTGAGTATTTCCCAGTACAAAATTAAATGTTCCCTGATTTAAAAAAAAAAAAAACTAAAAAATTTCAAAAAATTAAGGTCCTTCGATAATATCCAGCAAACATAAACACAGGGGCTGTGGCAATATTTGGGATTGAGTTAGCCAAAACAAAACCGGATATTTCCGGTTTCATCCAGTCATATCTGGACAAAGTGGTGTGGAATTCGTATGCAATGGACCGAGAAAATCACAGTAAAAATGGTTTTGGAGAAAAGCAAAGTCTTTTTGTTAGGCAAGTGCATAAAATGTCATGTATACAAACAGAAATATCATGTTTGTTGCCGTAGTTCCTCTAGTTTTCTCCTAGAAAATACGAATGTGTAGAGCTGGTTTCTACTTGTGGAACCACTGATTGTTTCCTAGTACAAAACTAAATGTACCCTGATTAAAAAAAAAGTTCAAAACAATAATGACCATTGACAATATCCAGAAAACAGAAACACAGGGGCTGTGGCAATCTGGGATTGTGATAGCCAAAAAAAACCCGATGCTTCCAGTTTCATCCAGTCATATCCGGACAAAGTGGTGTTCAATTCTTATGCAATGGACTTTGAAATTACAGTGAAAGTGGTTTTGTGGAAAAGCAAAATCTTTTCTTTAGGCAAGTGCATAAAACTTCATGTATAGAAACAGAAATATCATGTTTGTATGCCGCAGTTCCTCTAGGTTTCTCGCTAGAAAATACAAATGTGTAGAACTGGTTTCTCCTTGTGGAACCACTGAGTATTTCCCAGTACAAAATTAAATGTTCCCTGATAAAAAAAAATGTCAAAACAATAAAATACTTCGGTAATATCCAGAAAACATAAGCACAGGGGCTGTGGCAATATCTGGGATTCAGTTAGCCAAAACAAAACCGGATATTTCCGTTTTCATCCAGTCATATTCAGACAAAGTGGTGTGGAATTCGTACGCAATGGACCGAGAAAATAACAGTAAAAATGGTTTTGAAGAAAAGGAAAGTCTTTTCGTTAGGCAAGTGCATAAAATGTCATGTATACAAACAGAAATATCATGTTTGTCGCAGTTTCTCTAGCTGTCTCCTAGAAAATACGGATGTGTAGAGCTGGTGTCTCCATGTGGAACCAATTAGAGATTCCCAGTACAAAATCAAATCTTCCCTCATAAAAAACATTCAAACAATAAAGTCCTTCGATAATAGCCAGAAAACACAAGTACAGAGGCTGTCGCAATATCTGGGATTCAGTTAGCCAAAACACAAGCGGATATTTCCCCTTTCATCCAGTCATATCCGGACAAAGTGGTGTGGAATTCGTATGCAATGGAACGAGAAAATCACAGTAAAAAAGTTTTGGAGAAAAGCAAAATCCTTTCGTTAGACAAGTGCATAAAATGTCATGTATACAAACAGAAATATCATGTTTGTTTGCCGAAGTTCCTCTAGCTTTCTCCTAGATATACGAATGTGTAGAGCTGGTGTCTCCATGTGGAACCAATTAGAGTTTCCTAGTAAAAAATTAAATGTTCCCTGATTAAAAAAAACTTTCAAAATAATAATGACAATTGATAATATCCAGAAAACACAAACACAGGAGCTGTGGCAATCTGGGATTGAGTTAGCCAAAAAAACCCGGATATTTCCGGTTTCATCCAGTCATATCTGGACAAAGTGGTGTGGAATTCATAAGCCATGGAATGAGAAAATTACAGTGAAAGTAATTTTGGAGAAAAGCAAAGACTTTTTGTAGGCAAGTGCATAAAATGTCATGTATACAAACAGAAATATCATGTTTGTTTGTGCAGTTCCTCTAGCTTTCTCCTAGAAAATACGAACTTGTAGAGCTGGTGTCTCCATGTGGAACAATTTATAGTTTTCCAGTAGAAAACTAAATGTTCCCTGATAAAAAAATTCAAAACAATAAAGTCTTTTGATAATATCCAGAAAACACAAACACAGGGGCTGTGGCAATATCTGGGATTGAGATAGCCAAAACAAAACCGTATATTTCCGGTTTCATCCAGTCATATCCGGACAAAGTGGTGTGGAATTCGTATGCAATGGACCAAGAAAACCATAGTAAAAATGATTTTGGAGAAAAGCAAAGTCTTTTCTTTAGGCAAGTGCATATAATGTCATGTACACAAACAGAAATATCATGTTTGTTTGCAGTAGTTCCTCTGGCTTCTTCGCTAGAAAATACGAATGTGTAGAGCAGGTTTCTCCATGTGGAACCAGTGAGTGTTTCCCAGAACAAAATTAAATGTTCCCTGATAAAAATAAAAAACTTTCAAAAAATAATGACCATTGATAATATCCAGAAAACACAAACACAGGGGCTGTGGCAATCTGGGATTGAGTTAGCCAAAAAAACCCGGATATTTACAGTTTCATCCAGTCATATCTGGACAAAGTGGTGTTGAATTCGTATGAAATACACTGGGAAATTACAGTGAAAGTGATTTTGGAGAAAAGCAAAGTCTTTTCGTTAGGCAAGTGTGAAAAGAATTAGGCAGGTTAGGTTTAAGATGGAGTTGCTTGAGCTAACTGCATATTGTTCTGCTTCTGTACAAATTGGCTGGGCTTGCAATAATCTTGCAAGAAATGTGATTGCTTTCCTAAGATGGCTGAGCTTGCAATATGTAACCGTTTTTAGGAACTATAAAGGCTGAAGTTAACAGAAAATGTACCCAACCTATATCCTGTTACAACCCTACAAGTGACCACACACCACATACCCGGCTTGATGACCCCTGCCCTTGCTTGCTCAAGCTAAAAATAAAAACTGCAAGGCACGTACAGCATGTAACTTCTTCCTTTATCCTGTAATCCTTTAGGTTACCCAATGAAATTGTAACACAGTGGAAATATGCTAATGTTGTGGTTTTAAGCCTTAAATACTCTGTGAAACTGATAATCGGGGCCGCTCTCTCTCTGCACTGCACTAGAGGGTGCTGTTGAGGCGGCCCATTTGCAAATGAAATAAACTTCCCTCTTGCCCTTTGCATCGATTGGTGTGGAGCTCGTGTATCTGGGGGTCGGTCGATTTGTGGGACACCTGCTCCGGGGGTCCTACATTTTGGGGGCTCGTCCGGGATTTAAACCCCCCCAGATTCACCCTCCATCTCCCAATCGGAGGTAAGTCTTTTCTGTTCCGTGTATTTTTGTGTGTTCCATTGTCTATCTTCCCCGGGCACCTGGCGTACGGGTGTTTGTGTTTGCGGGCGCTAGGCGCCGAACGGGTAAAAGAGCCAGTAGTAGGAAGGGGCAGACGTGCCCAGGACCCCTGGCTCGAGCCTCTGGAGGACGCTCCGGTGGCAGTCCGGGGGAAGAGGGAGGTGGATTTTGTCCCCCTCCTTCTTCAGAACCGGACTGGGAGGAGAGGGTGGTGGATTTTGTCCCCCTCCTTCTTCGGGAGAGCCTGGCTGCCAGGCAGCCGCTCCCGAGCCGCCTGCCCGTCAGGCGGCTGCTCCCATCGGAAGTTTTGGTTTCAGTTTTGTCTCGTTCCATTGTTGCGCGCAGAGTGTTTGTGTGTTTTGTAATTGTGTTCTGTGTTATAATCTACTTACCTTTCTTCTCCAATATGGGACAGGGATTGACTACACCTTTGAGCCTCGGCTGGACCAGTTAACCCTTTCCAATCTGGTAGAAGGCTGTCCGTCTTTACAGCTTATGGTAGCTTTCGTGCATCTTAAAGTTTTTGTGAGCTATTACTGTTGCTAAGTTTTAATTGTCTGAGAAATTGTGGTAACAAAGTGTCCGGACTACCCATTCTATTTTTGTATTATGTGTTAATTTTGTCTACCTCTCAATACAGCCTTAGGGCCAAATGTACGGACAAATTTTTAAAATAAAGGGGCTTGTATCTAGGTTCAGCTCTGGTGGACAAGTAACTTTGTTGCCAAATGACCTTCTCCTGCTCCTTGGGAGCCTGGCCAGTTCCCTGGGAGGAGGAAAGAAAAATGCTTCTGATAAACGGGTGGGCATGCTTCCTGTCTTGGCTCTTTGGCCAAGATCCGGGACGGGACGCACTGCTTGCCTGAAGTCTTGGCAATGAGCCACCCTTGTCCTTGGAGGCTTTGAGAGGGAGCCAGAACCTTAATCCATTGACCCTTTCCAACCTGATGGGTTTTTTTCTTTGCAGTTAATGGAAGCCTAAGCAATGGTTCATATGCTGATGTCTAGTTCTTTTCTGTGCTGCTGTCCCTGACTTATTTGATGAGAGTGTTCCTTCACGTGCCTTGAAGGTTTTGCGTTTTCCTATTGCCATTATGAGTCTTGATTGGGAAAACTGCAACGCAAAGTTGTTTATATTGTTTATCTGTTTTCAGTGTTTGAGTGATTACCCAACTGATCAGAAGTGTACAAATTGTTGGCTAAATGGCTCAACTCTGACAGCTTAAATTCTAAACCGAGTCTTCCAACTTTGGGCTTCCAGTCGGATTCCCGGAACTCTCAAAGGATAGGACTCTAAAATTTGTTAAAGTAACAGCTGCTTGAGTCAATTCAGGTTATGTAAAATGTAATTTTAACTGTTAATTCAGATAATGGTATGGTATTCATTAATAACTCAGTGTCTTAAGCCATCTAGGCATCAATGCTAAGCAAAATGTGGGAAAATGTATTGTACTTTTCACATCTTAAATTCGATAAGAGAGACTGTTTAAGTTTGTTAGCATGTATTCTCATAGATTGTCCATACATAACAATTCAAGACTATGTAAAAGTAACTACAGGTGTAAAGTTTCAAAAGGTGTGAACAAGTCATGAAAAGTTTTAAAAGGTTTACAACTTTAAAATTATTTATAAATTTTTCTTTAAGTGCTAATGCCAAAATTACATTGACCTAAAGTTAAAGTCTGATCTTCTGTTACAACAATGAGGTTTTATAAAAATGTGCACTAATGTTAGTAAATATCTGGAAATGGTCTAAGTCGTAAATTTTGGAATCTGTTTTTGCAAAAAAAAAACTGTAACGTCTATTTTAACAGTGTCTGCTGAATCAGTTGCTCTGCCATTTCTAGAGTGAGGTCCTGTAAGCTCTTTTTGACTCTGTTAAATAGTTCTGAACTATGTGAACATTTATGTGCAAGGTTTTTTTATTTCTGGTTTATTCGACAGCAAGAGACATAGAATTCATGTTCTGCCCAAATAATCTATTATGTACTCTACTGTATCTGTTAAGTTCAGATTGATGAAAAGCATTGTTAAGTATTATGATCAGATCTGGTTTAAAAGTGTAAAAATCACCCTGACATCTTGGCACCCTTAACAGACTTTATGAAAATCAAAGTTCTAAATTGCAGAGATAATAATCAATCGGCTGTTTAAATTAAAAGTGGTGCCAAGATGTAAAATGATGCTAAACTTCAGCTATAAACATGTTTCTTTCTAGCTGCTCCAGTCTCTGGCTCAGAAGCCAGATCCTTTAAAGAGGGACTGACAAAGTCTCCGTCCAGCTAACGCTGAACAACCAGGCATTGCTAGTTCAAATGTATTGCTAGTTCAAATGTGGATCAAACGGGAGATCTAGCCAACAGGGAAAAAGTGCTCCAAAAGAGACTTAGAGACGAAGGGAGATGGTTATGCGGCAGGTGCTAGAGGACCAGGTTCCAGGGGCCCAAGAAAACTCTAGTGCCCACTGGCTACATGGTAAATAATCCGGAAGCCAAAGGATGGCAGAGATGTCTGCCACAATTTCTCCTCTAAGTCAGGCTACGCAGTAAGCACTGGTTAAACCGCCAGTTAAATCTGAAAGCCCAGGAAGTCAGTCTAGAGACCCGACTCGTTGCCTCACTTCTCCTCTTTTCTCTTCCAGAAGGGAAGTTACTACAGTTCTGCAGGACTCTCCACTGTGATGTACGGTTTGATCCCCAGACCTTATGTAAGAAATGGTTGACCTTCTCTGTAATAATGCCTGGCCAAACAGCATAGCCAAAATAAGAGGTTAAACTATAAAATAATGTGACAGCTAAATCGATTTTTCAGTGTACGCGGTAAATGGGCAGAACTCCCCTTTTAAACCAAATTGAGGGATAAATAAAAAGTTGTACTGATGACCTCAAAGTATGCAAGCAGGTCACCACAGTTGATCTTGCCTAAAAGGTCATAGTTCTCCTCATGGGCACGGTCTTAACTCGCAAAAAAAAAATACTAAGTGTCAAAATTTGCCCATGACCATAGTTTTTTTAGCTCACCCTGATATTAAAGAAATCAGGGTTGGGTTGAGCACCCCCTTGACTGACATCATAGAGGCTGCCTCCTTGGTCTACTTTATTAGAGACCAGGAGAACGAGGAGCAAGCTAGCAGCAGGAGCGACATGAGGATAGGCAACAGGCCAATCTATGGCTTTCTGCACGGTGATCTGCCGTCAAGGAGACCCAGCAAGGCCACTGCACCCCAAACAGCACCTGTTGCTGATATAAGGAGCCATGGCATTGGGCAAGCAGCTGTCACAACAGAAACTGCCTTCTGTCAGCTCTGCCAAGAGCATGGCCACTGGACATGGAACTGCCCTGGGTGTCGAAGGACTCCTGGTTCAGAACCGCAGACCCTGTGGCCCCGAGCTAAAAAGCCTTTAGCTCTGCCCAGCCTCTACCTAGCTTCTAGCTCCAGCCAATGCTATTGAGGGGATGGCCTAGGGTCAGTGAAACGCAAGTTGCCTATTTCTACCAGCCTCCTATTAAAGCTCTCCTCCTAGTCCAGCCAGGTAATGCAAGTCAACAGGGTGCCTCCCTTAAAGGAGATTCACATCTCTTGCAATTCGCTTCCAGCACCCCCTGGATAGGTCTGGGCTTCACACACCCAGCCAGGCCTTAAAACGTCTATCCAATAGTATTAAGCTTAGAGAAAGCCCTCCCTGCCTGTTCCTAAAAACAGGGCTTTCAGTAATAGCTAACTCAGATAGTCCTACACCTATTTGGACAGGTCCTCACTGAGGACTTAAAAGGGACTATCTCTTGAGGGGGGTGCACAATAATCCATAATGTAGATGATTAAATGTAAGTGACTTGTAGTCTGTCTCCTTTCCCAGCCTGAGACTCTAGTCTTGTACATTGGCTTAACTTGCTAGCAAAACTAGCTATTAGGTATCTGGAGGAAAACGAAGCATAGCTAGTCCATTAAAGTGTTAACTATTTAACCCTTATCCTCTCCCCTGGGGAGAGAAAACCAGCCCCAGAGAGGATATGGGCCATGCAGCAAATTCCTACTTCTGCAAACTTCAGGCAGTCCCAGCTTTTCTCTATCAGGTTACAGGTTCCTAGATACAGGGAAATAGCACAGTTCCTAAACCAGGCTCTATAAGAACATCAAATATAAAAGTGGGAAAAGAAAAGAGTGTTGTTGGTAAGAAGGGCTAAAAAGGAAAAAGTTTTTTTTAAATAAGAAAAGGACATGGTTTGTAAGAATCCTGATGGCTAGTTTTCTCTAGACTGAAATGGAAATGGTAAAATGTTTAAAGTAAGTTGAAGAGGGTGTGTGAAAGTCACAAAAGGTTATAAGAAAAAAAAGGTATTAAACATGCTAACTGCTGCTCCAGGGGGTATCTGTGCCATGCTTTAGGAAAAATGTTGTTTCTGGGTCAATTCAACTGGACAAACCCAAATTTGTACTTTTCCTGGACCGAGTAGCACAGTGTTTCTAAGGCTACTGTCACATACCATAAGACAGATAGCAAGAGAAAATACCCAAATCTCCCTCGACGCCCACATGCCAGCTTTGAAGAAGTTACAGAAGACGGAACTCCATCCATAATCCCAAAATTTTGGGTATTCCTCTTGAGGGGAAATGTTAGGCAGGAAGTCAGTTATGAGCTTATGTGTGTGTGACAGGCCTACCTAAAGAGAAGGCATTTATATGCATCTGCATCTCAAACACCCTGCTCCCCTCCTTTGTTTCAGACCTTCAAGAAAAGTTTTAACACAATAATAACAGAGACAGGGGTTTCGTGCTCACACACTCGTTCCAGGCTGGGGACACCGTCTACGTTCGCAGGCACCAAACCACGAAGCCGCGCTGGACCACCTCAACAGCGGTAAAAGTCAACGGATTCACCGCCTGGGTTCACGCGTTCTACGTAAGGCGAGCCCTACTGGAGGAGAACAAAATTCAGGACGATTGCCCATAGACCGGACAGTATGGAAGGCACAACGCGCTCAAAATCCACTCAAGATAAGACTCTTAAAGATTGTTTAGTACATACCCCAAGGAGGCTCACGTGGCAGGTGATGTCATGTGGTCCGTTACCCACGTGGCCCCTTCTGGGACATGGTGGCCCTCCTTGCACCCAGATGTCTGTCAATTGGTTGCAGGACTGGACACCTGGGACATCCCTGACATGTCTCGTGAACAGATAGCCCTGTGGGGCAAGGGCGTGCACTTAACCAATGCAGACAACCCCGGGTGCAGGAATCCACAATTCAGATGCTATCTCCGACAATCTCAGTTTCACGTGTTCCCTAAGGATGGCAGGTCTGCAGCAGATAAGTGGCGGTGCGGGGGGGGGGGGCAGAATCCTTCTACTGTAAAGCCTGGGGATGTGAGACCACAGGTCATGCATATTGGAAACCCTCCTCTAGTTGGGATTGGATCTCTGTAAGGTTTTATGTTTCTAACTACGATCCTGGGTTCCAATTTTCCATCCAACTTGATCAATCACCCATGCCTTGGTCCTGACCCAGCAGTACCGAAGTTTAAAAACAGAGGACATAGAAGAAAATTTTCAGGATACAGCTATTCCTTAAATTTTAAGATTAAAATTCGCCAAAAACAAGAGGAGGGAGTGAAAAGAATTAGGCAGGTTAGGTTTAAGATGGAGTTGCTTGAGCTAACTGCATATTGTTCTGCTTCTGTACAAATTGGCTGGGCTTGCAATAATCTTGCAAGAAATGTGATTGCTTTCATAAGATGGCTGAGCTTGCAATATGTAACCGTTTTTAGGAACTATAAAGGCTGAAGTTAACAGAAAATGTACCCAACCTATATCCTGTTACAACCCTACAAGTGACCACACACCACATACCCGGCTTGATGACCCCTGCCCTTGCTTGCTCAAGCTAAAAATAAAAACCGCAAGGCACGTACAGCATGTAACTTCTTCCTTTATCCTGTAATCCTTTAGGTTACCCAATGAAATTGTAACACAGTGGAAATATGCTAATGTTGTGGTTTTAAGCCTTAAATACTCTGTGAAACTGATAATCGGGGCCGCTCTCTCTCTGCACTGCACTAGAGGGTGCTGTTGAGGCGGCCCATTTGCAAATGAAATAAACTTCCCTCTTGCCCTTTGCATCGATTGGTGTGGAGCTCGTGTATCTGGGGGTCGGTCGATTTGTGGGACACCTGCTCCGGGGGTCCTACAAAGTGCATAAAACTCATGTATACAAACAGAATATCATGTTTGTTTGCCGCAGTTACTCTAGGTTTCTCGCTAGAAAATATGAATGTGTAGAGCTGGTGTCTCCATGTGGAACCAATTAGAGTTTCCCAGTACAAAATTAAATGTTCCCTGATAAAAAAAAAAAAAAAAAACTTCCAAAAAATAATGACCATTGATAATATCCAGAAAACACAAACACAGGGGCTGTGGCAATATGTGGGATTGAGTTAGCCAAAACACAACCGGATATTTCCGGTTTCATCCAGTCATATCCGGACAAAGTGGTGTGGAATTCGTATGCAATGGACCGAGAAAATCACAGTAAAAATGGTTTTGAGAAAAGCAAAGTCTTTTCGTTAGGCAAGTGCATAAAATTTCATGTATACAAACAGAAATATCATGTTTGTTTGCTGCAGTTCCTCTAGCTTTCTCCTAGAAAATACCAATGTGTAGAGCTGGTGTCTCCATATGGAAACAATTAGAGTTTCCCAGTACAAAATTAAAGGTTCCTTGATAAAAAAAACTTTCAAAACAATAAATTTCTTCGATAATATCAGGAAAACACAAACACAGAGGCTGTGGCAATCTGGGATTGAGTTAGCCAAAACAAAACCGGATATTTCTGGTTTCATGCAGTCATATCCGGACAAAGTGGTGTGGAATTTGTATGCAATAGACCAAGCAAATCATAGAAAAATGGTTTTGGAGAAAAGCAAAGTCTTTTCGTGAGGCAAGTGCATAAAATGTCATGTATACAAACAGAAATATCATGTTTGTTTGCCACAGTTGATTTAGCTTTCTCCTAGAAAATACGAATGTGTAGAGCTGGTGTCTCCATGTGGAAGTATTTAGAGTTTCCCAGTACAAAACTAAATGTTCCCTGACTAAAAAAAAAGTACCTTTCAAAACAATAAAGCCCTTCGGTAATACCCAGAAAACAGAAACACAGGGGCTATGGCAATATCTGGGATTGAGTTAGCCAAGAGAAAACCGGATATTTCCGGTTTCATCAAGTCATATCCCGGCAAAGTGGTGTGGAATTCGTATGCAATGGACCGAGAAACTCACAGTAAAAATTGTTTTGGAGAAAAGCAAAATCTTTTCTTTATGCGACTGCATAAAGAAAAACTTTCAAAACCATAATGTCTTTCGATAATATCCAGAAAACACAAACACAGGGGCTGTGGCAATATCTGGCATTGAGTTATCCAAAACAAAACCACATATTTCCGGTTTCATCCAGTCTTATAAGGAAAAAGTGTTGTGGAATTCATTTGCAATGGACTTAAAAAATTGCAGTGAAAATGGTTTTGGGTAAAAGCAAAATCCTTTCATTAGGCAAGTGCATAAAATGCAATCTATACAAACAGAAATATCATGTTTGTTTGCCGGAGTTCCTCTAGCATTCTCCCTAGACAATACGAATATATAGAGTGGTTTCTCCATTTGGAACCAATTAGAGTTTCACAGTACAAAATTAAATGGTCGCTGATTAAAAAAATTTCAAAACAAAAAAGTCCTTCGATAATTTCCAGAAATCACAAACAAAGTGGCTGTGGAAATATCTGGGATTGAGTTAGCCTAAAAAAAACCGGATATTTCCGGTTTCATCCAATCATATCCAGACAAAAGTGGTGTGGAATTCGTATGCAATGGACCGAGAAAATCACAGTAAAAATGTTTTTGGAGAAAAGCAAAGTGTTTTCGTTAGGCAAGTGCATAAAATGTCATGTCTACAAACAGAAATATCATGTTTCCTTGCCACAGTTCCTCTAGCTTTCTCGCTAGAAAATACGAATATGTAGATCTGGTGTCTCCATTTGGAACCAATCAGAGTTTCACAGTACAAAATTAAATGTTCCCTGATAAAAAAAAATTTGAAAACAATAATGTCCATTGATAATATCCAGAAAACACAAACACAGTGGCTGTGGCAATATCTGGGATTCAGTTAGCCAAAACACAACCGGATATTTATGGTTTCATGCACTCAAATCCGGACAAAGTGGTGTGGAATTCGTATGTAATGGACGAAGAAACTCACAGTAAAAATGGTTTTGGAGAAAAGCAAAGTCTTTTCTTTAGGCAAATGTATAAAATGTCATGTATACAAACAGAAATATCATGTTTGTTTGCACAGTTCCTCTAGCTTTCTCGCTAGAAAATACGAATGTGTAGAGCTGGTGTCTCCATGTGGAACCAGTGAGTGTTTCCCAGTAAAAAATTAAATGTTCCCAGATAAAAAAAATCATTCAAAACAATAAAGTCCTTCGATAATATCCAGAAAACACAAACATATGGTCCGCGAAATATCTGGGTTTTAGTTAGCGAAAACACAACTGAATATTTCTGGTTTCATCCAGTCACATGCGGACAAAGTGTTGTCGAATTCCTATGCAATGGAAAGACAAAATCACATTAAAAATGGTTTTAGAGAAAAGCAAATTCTTTTCGTTAGGCAAGCGCATAAAATATCATGTATACAAACAGAAATATCAGGTCTGTTTGCTGCAGTTCCTCCAAGTTTTTCACTAGAAAATACGAATGTTTAGAGCTGGTTTCTCCTGTGGAACCAGAGAGTGTTTCCCAGTACAAAATTAAAAGTTGTCTCATAAAAAATCTTTCAAAACAATAAAGTCCATCGATAATATCCAGACATCAAAACACAGGACATGGCAATATCTGGCATTGAGTTAGCCAAAACAAAACCGGATATTTCGGTTTAATCCAGTCATATTCGGAGAAAGTGTCTTTAATTCGTATGCAATGGACCGAGAAAATCAAAGTCAAAAAGGTTTTGGAGAAAAGCAAAATCTTTTCATTAGGCAAGTGCATAAAATGTCATGTATACAAACAGAAATATCATGTTTGATTGCCACAGTTCCTCTAGATTTCTCCCTAGAAAATACGAATGTGTAGAGCTGGTTTCTCCATGTGGAACCAGTGAGTGTTTCCCAGTACAAAATTAAATGTTCCCTGAAAAAAAACTTTCAAAACCATAAAGTCCATTGATAATTTCCAGAAAACACAAACACAGAGGCTTCCGCAATATCTGGGATTGAGTTAGCCAAAACACAACCGGATATTTCCGGTTTCATCCAGTCATATCCGGACAAAGTGGAGTCTAATTCGTATGTAATGGACTGAGAAAATTACAGTGAAAATGATTTTGGAGAAAAGCGAAGACCCTTCGTTAGGCAAGTGCATAAAATGCCATTTATACAAACAGAAATACCATGTTTGTTTTCCGCAGTTCCTCTAGGTTTATCCTAGAAAATACAAATGTGTAGAGCTGGTCTCTCCATATGGAACCAGTGAGTGTTTCCCAGTACAAAATTAAATGTTCCCAAATAAAAAAATTATTCAAAACAATAAAGTCCTTCAATAATATCCAGAAAACACAAAAACAAAGGCTGTCGCAATATCTGGGATTCAGTTAGCCAAAACACAACCACATATTTCTGGTTATATCCAGTCATATCCGGACAAAGTTGTGTGTAATTCGTATGCAATGGACAGACAAAATCACAGTAAAAATGGTTTTGGAGAAAAGTAAAGTCTATTCGTTTGGCAAGTGCATAAAATGTCATGTATAGAAACAGAAATATCATGTTTGTTTGCCACAGTTCCTCTAGTTTTCTCCTAGAAAATATGAATGTGTAGAGCTGGTGTCTCCGTGTGGAACCAATTAGAGTTTCCCAGTACAAAATTAAATGTTCCCTAATAAAAAAAAATTCAAAACAATAAAGTCCTTCGATAATATCCACAAAACACAAACAAAGAGGCTGTCGCAATATCTAGGATTGAGTTAGCCAAAACACAACCGCATATTTCTGGTTTCATCCAGTCATATCCGGAAAAAGTGGTGTAGAATTTGTATGCAATGGAACGAGAAAATTACAGTGAAAGTGGTTTTGGAGAAAAGCAAAGTCTTTTCATTAGGCAAGTGCATAAAATGTTTTGTATACAAAGAGAACTATCATGTTTGCTTACCACAGTACCTCTAGCTTTCTCGCTAGAAAATACGAATGTGAAGAGCTGTTGTCTTTATGTGGAAACACTGAGTGTTTCCCAGTAAAAAATTAAATGTTCCCTAATAAAAAAAAAACTTTCAAAACAATAAAGTCCTTCGATAATATACAGAAAACACAAACACAGGGGCTGTGGCAATATCTGGGATTAAGTTAGCCAAAACAAAACTGGACATTTCTGGATTCATCCACTCTTATCCAGACTAAGTTGTGTGAAATTCGTATGCCATGAACTGAGAAAATTACAGTGAAAGTGGTTTTGGAGAAAAGAAAAGTCTTTTCGTTAGGCAAGTGCATAAAATGTCATATATACAAACAAAAATATCATGTTTGCTTACCACCATTCCTCTAGCTTTCTCCCTAGAAAATACGAATGTGTAGAGCTGGTGTCTCCATGTGGAACCAGTGAGTGTTTCCCAGTACAAAATTAAATGTTCCCTAATAAAAAAAAAAACTTTCAAAACAATAAAGTCCTTCGATAATATCCAGAAAACACAAACACAGGGGCTGTGGCAATATCTGGGATTGAGTTAGCCAAAACACAACCAGATATTTCCGGTTTCATCCACTCATATCCGGACAAAGTGGTGTGCAATTCCTATGCAATGGACAGACAAAATCACAGTAAACAGTTTTGGAGAAAAGCAAAGTCTTTTCGTTAGGCAAGTGCATAAAATTCCATCTATACAAACAGAAATATCATGTTTGTTTGCCGCAGTTCCTTTAGATTTCTCCCCAGAATGTACGAATGTGTAGAGCTGGTGTCTCCATGTGGAACCAATTAGAGTTTCCCAGTGCAAAAATAAATGTTCCCGAAGATGGAGGAATAGGCAGGGAGTACACTATTATTCCGGGAGAGAGACAGTTGAATATAAGTGGAGATACTGCAGGGTCAAGGATGAGTAGGGGATGAAACAGCAGAGGAAACTCTTCCGGAACTAGTGATTCACAGTGGACCTGCGTGGAGAGCGTGGGAGCCCAAGTTTGGGACACCAGCGGCAGACTCAACACACCAGTGCTGGAACACGAGGTGAGCCGATCCTCAATAGCCCAAGACACCAGCGGGCAAGTGGAAAGAGGAGGCTAGAGGGAACGAAGCTTGAAACTCCGTCGGGAAAAATTCACCAGGCTAACTAGAAGAGAGAGAGTAAAAAAATTAAGAAAGTGACCAATACGGACACAAGTTTCTCTCTCTCCGCTCACCTCTCAAAGGTGAGCAAGACAGAGCAGGCGCCATTTTCGACATATATCATAAGCAGGGCGACCTCAGGTCTGCACCGGGCCTGAGCCTAGTAGAAACACCGGACTCTGGGGGGAGGGGTGAAATAACAGGAGATTAGGATCTAACTTGGCAACCCAGTGGGAGACTGCAGGAGAATTGGAGCCCATACTGAGGGCAGCACAGATTCCCTGTGTGGTCCTTGGGAAAGAGCTTCTGATCTCTGGCTCCTGTGGGTATATCATTTGCCTGCTAACTACCTCCAATTACATTCAGCTGTTGGGAATTACTTCCCTTTTGAATCAAAAAAAGAAAGAGAGATTTACCACACCTAACCTGGGAGTGTCATCTTTGACACACCCTCAACCCTGAGGAATCAAACACAGCTCTCAGTCCACACTCATCTCAAGCCTCTAAGGCTTCACTGAAAGCAGACAGTCCACTTAATATAGAGCCATAGTGTAACAAGAAAAAACACCACAGTGAAGAAACCAAATATCTCCAACATGCCAAACAACACACGCAAAAACCGAGGTAACAAGAACAAGGAAGAAACTATGATGCCCCCAAATGAAAAAGACACCCCAATTCAAGATTATGAAGCTGATGAGATAGAAGAAATGCAAGAAGCAGATCTCAAAAACTTGATAAGAACATTAAGAAGTTCTCAAAAACAAATTCTTGAACTACAGAAATCTTTAATGGACAAGATAGAAAATCTCTCTGGTGAAAATGAAATATTAAGGAGGAATCAAAATGAAATGAAACAACTAGTGGAACAAGAAACTGGGATAGTGACGAGAAATCATAATGAAATGAAAAATTCAATAGATCAAATGACAAACACATTAGAGAGCCTTAAAAACAGAATGAGCGAAGCAGAAGAGAGAATATCAGACTTAGAAGACAGAGAACAGGAAAGGAAACAGGCAAACCAAAGAAAAGAAGAAGAAATTAGAAATCTAAAAAATATTGTCGGGAATCTACAGGATACTATTAAAAAACCCAACATTCGGTTCTAGGAGTTCCTGAAGGCATGGAGAGGGAGAAAGGATTAGAAGGCATTTTCAGTGAGATACTAGCAGAAAATTTCCCAGGTTTGGAGAAGGACAGAGGCATCTTAGTACAGGAAGCTTATAGAACCCCTAATAAACATGACCAAAAGAGATCCTCACCACGACATGTTGTAATCAAACTCACCACAGTGAAACACAAAGAAAAGATCCTAAAATGTGCAAGAGAGAAACGTCAGATTACTCTTAGAGGATCTCCAATTAGACTCACAGCAGACTTCTCATCAGAAACCCTACAAGGTAGAAGGGAATGGCGAGACATAGCCCAGGTACTAAGAGAGAAAAACTGCAAGCCCAGAATACTATATCCTGCAAAGCTCTCATTTGTGAAAGAAGGTGAAATTAAGACTTTTCATGTCAAACAGAAACTGAAAGAATTTGTTGCCACTCATCCTGCCCTGCAAAAGATGCTTAAAGATGTGTTACACACAGAAACATGGTCACCAATATGAAAGAAGGTAAAGGAAGGAAACCTCACAGCAAAAGATCACAGGAAGCTCAATTTCTCTTTGACATAGAATTAAACTCTGATGCTCTGTTACAGCAATGTGTTAAAGTAATCTATTATGTCCTCTTGATGTCTGTTAAATTCTAATTGTTCAAAAACAGCTGCATTTTTATTAAGAGCTATGGGTTATTTAAATATGTGCTTATTTTCAAAGATTTGAATAATCACTTGTAACAATGATCAAATTTGGTCTATGTTATGTCATGATTTTAAGAAATCTTATTTCAACCAGATAGTTTGGATTTTGAGCCTTCTTGGCATTCTTGACAGGCATTCAAAAAATCAAAGTTTCAAACAATCTGGTCTCTAAAATTTCCAGTAAATCCTGGACTTTGGTTTTTCCAGTTTGGGCCCAACTGAAATAACTGAAGGACCTATGTCTCTCATCTTATAGAGACACAAACTAATCAGTCTATTTGGATTATATTAGAATGACTGTCAAGATGTGATGTGGTACCAGACTTCAAGTTTCTATAATGGAAAATGCTATTAATACAAATGTTTGAGAATTAAAAAGTCTAATGATCTTGTGTTACTAGACATGATAGTTATCTTAATGAGAAAGCCCCAGAGGCCTAAAGGGTTAAATACTTGTAAAATCCTACAGGTTCTTTCAAAAATACTGTGAAGTAAGCAAGTGCCTCTTGTTGGTTGATGAGTTTATAATTTTAAACATGGCGACATAAAGTCTTTTGTCATCCACAGTTATATATGATGTGCTGCTCATAAAACTAAAACGTTGTTGGTTCTGTGTTTAGCTGTCCTCCTATAGGTTCCTATGGACTTTTTCCAGCCACTTTTATTGTATTCAGTACTTTGGGATGGCTCTGTAAACAGATGAAGCCAATAATGTATTACCAGTACCAACTGAGAGAAAGTATGGTTAACTGAGGTGACTAAAAACAAAAAGCAATTCAAATCAATTGGCAATCTACAAAAAGAGTTAAAGATTTTAAAAGCTATTATTAAAATTGCTATATTGGTCTATTATGCTATGTTATATGTGTGTACATATTGTATGTCCACATGGGGAAATATTATTAAGAGTATTATTTTAAATGGCTTATAGATAAGATTGTCCATAAATTTAAGCTGCTAAAATCCATCAAAGATACATTTTAATTTGAGTGACCTGAATCTGTGTATCATATGTTTTAAACGTGTTGGTAGAAAGAAACTAAAAACATTTTAGATGGTTGTGCTTAAGTTTACTGGCTAAACAATCTACACCATGTTAGATATTTAAGAGGTGTTTTCAAATACATGATTCTTAAAATTTATAGAAGGCATTGGACCTTCCGGTAAATGTTTTCTTAAGTTGTTATCTAGTGGTTGAAACGGTTTGCTAAGTATTCATGTGATATTGCTATTGTCAGCAAGCGATCTAGGACTTGCTCCCTCATTTCTCTATTCTAAGCCCAACTTGTTCTTTCATTTCTCTATTCTCTTCAAGGTAGGAAACTAATTGTATTATAAAGGAATCAGTAGGATGCACAATTTAATCTTTAGACCTTATAAAAGAGATGGCTAACATTTTTCTGTAATAGCATAGCCAAAATAAGAACTTAAATAATAATCTCATAGCTAGATTCATTTTGCCATCAGTGAAGTATACAGTAAGTAGAAAAAACCTCCCTTTCAGACCAAAGGGAAAGAAAGTTTTAAAGTGAGAATATAATTTTCCTCATGGGCATTGTCTACCTTAGAAAAACTACTACAGAACATGCCTGTGACTATAGACTTGTAGTCCAGGCCACCGAAGATTAGAGATGAGATACGGGCACTCCCTTGACTTGCATCCTCTGGTCTGCTTTAACACAAACGAGGAGGAAAAGAAAGCTAGGCATCAGAAGCAATGGGTGGCAGGCCTATTAATGGCTGATCTGTACAGTGATCTGCCCTCCTGCAGACCCAACAGGCCAGTCCACTGCAGTGGCTTTCAATGTGGTAAGCCTGGGCTTCAGCAGAAGTCAGCTTGTGAAGAGCCCTGGCAGCTCTGCCAAGAGTTGGATCACTGGAAATGGACCTGCCCTGGAGTTGAAGGATGCCCAGGTCAGAGCCACAGATCTTATTGGCTCTAAGCTGAAAAGCCCTTCACTCAGCACAACTTCCAAAGTGACCACTGCAGCTGAGGAGATGGTCAAGTAGGGTCAGCAACATTGCAGGCAGAACTGTACATTTCTTGTTAGAGATGCCACCTGCCTTTAACTGGCCAGCTCTCCTCCCAGGTCAGCCAAGGAATGAAAGTCAACAGAGTGCCTTCCCCTAGGAGGTTCACACCTCCCTTAGGATATACCCCATGTGAAGAGATAGATATGACTGGGCCTCTTAACTTACAAGGCCTAAAGCCCACCAGATTTTTATCAAGCCCCTTCTATCAGGTTCTATTTGCCTCTCAATCAGAAAACTTAATTGTAGCTTAGACAGCACCTTTCTTAGCTCCTCTAATAATGACTCTGTCCTTTGTTCTAGGCCCTGTCTAGTGCACTTGGGCCTCATTCCTTCGTAATCATAACCTCTACTCTACCACCAATGGCTCTACTCCCAACCTGTGTGTACTGATGGCCCTCTTCCCCACTTAATGCTGTATAATTGTTCAAACCTGGTAAATGCCACTCTTAGGATCCTTGATTACTATGCTCACTCTGTCTTTTATGACCTTGTCTAAATATGATCAGATTCGGCAAACCTGGAAGGCTTCTATAGCCTTGGCAACTCATGACGATAGCCTAGGGTGGTTACTGGCGCCATAAACTAGAGTGTCAATTTGTTGGGTCAACAACAGGAGCCACTGTGCACTTGCTCCTGATGTGGCATCTCTGTCCTTAATGTGCTGTCCATTGTGATTTAATGCTATAACTAGTACTCAAACAGTATGTTTCACTTTGTGTATCTATGTGGGTGCAAACTGTTGAAATCTTTATACTAAATTGATCTTCTGTATATAAAGAGAATTGAAAATGAATCTTGATGCAAATGTAAGAGGAGAGGGAGCGGGAGAGGGGAGGGTTGCGGGTGGGAGGGAAGTTATGGAAGGTGGCAGCCACTGTAATCCATAACCTGTACACTGGAAATTTATATTCATTAAATAAAAGTTAAAAAAATAAATAAAAAAAAAATAAATGTTCCACAATAAAAAAAAAAACTTTAAAACAATAAAGTCCTTAGATAATAACCAGAAAACACAAACACAGGGTCTGTGGCAATATCTGGGATTGAGTTACCCAAAACAAAACCGGATATTTCCGTTTTCATCAGTCATATCCGGACAAAGTGGTTTGGAATTTGTATGCAATGGACTGAGAAAATCACAGTACAAATGGTTTTTGAGAAAAGCAAAGTCCTTTCTTTAGGCAAGTGAATAAAATATCATGTATAGAAACAGAAATATCATGTTTGTTTGCCGCAGTTCCTCTAGCTTTCTCCTAGAAAATACGAATGTGTAGTGCTGGAGTCTCCATGTGGAACCACTGAGTGTTTCCCAGTACAAAATTAAATGTTCCCTGATAAAAAAAGAATTTAAACAATAAATCCATTGATAATATCCAGAAAATAAAAACACAGGGGCTGTGGTTATATATGGGATTGAGTTAGCCAAAACAAAACCGGATATTTCCGGTTTCATCCAGTCATATCCGGAAAAAGTGATGTGGAATTCGTATGCAATGGACTGAGAGAATTACAGTGAAAGTGGTTTTGGAGAAAAGCAAAGTCTTTTCGTTAGGCAAGTGCATAAAATGTCATCTATACAAACAGAAATATCATGATTGTTTGCCGCAGTTCCTCTAGCTTTCTCCTAGAAAATACGAATGTGTAGAGCTGGTGTGTCCATGTGGAAGTAATTAGAGTTTCCCAATACAAAATTAAATGTTCCCTGATAAAAAGCATTCAAAACAATAAAGTCCTTTGATAACATCCAGAAAACACAAACACAGTCTGTGGCAATATCTGGGATTCAGTTAGCCAAAACACAAGCAGATATTTCCCCTTTAATCCAGTCATATCCGGACAAAGTGGTGTGGAATTCGTATGCAATGGACTGCGAAAATTTCAGTGAAAATGGTTTTGGAGAAAAGCAAAGTCTTTTCGTTAGGCAAGTGCATAAAATGTCATGTATAGAAACAGAAGTATCATGTTTATTTGCCACAGTTCCTCTAGCATTCTCCCTAGAAAATACGAATAGGTAGAACTGGTGTCTCCATGAGGAACCAATTAGATTTTCCCAATACAAAATTAAATGTTCCCTGACAAAAAATTAAAAATAAACTTTCAAAGTAATAAAGTCCTTCGATAATATCCAGAAAACACAAACACAGGGGCTGTGGCAATATCTGGGATTGAGTTAGCCAAAACAAAACCGGATATTTCCGGTTTCATCCAGTCATATCCGGAAAAAGTAGTGTGGAATTCGTATGCAATGGACCGAGAAAATCACAGTAAAATTGGTTTTGGAGAAAAGCAGAGTCTTTTCTTTAGTCAAGTGCATAAAATGCCATCTATACAAACAGAAATATCATGATTGTTTTCCGAAGTTCCTCTAGCTTTCTCCTAGAAAATACGAATGTGTTTAGCTAGTGTCTCCATGTGGAATCAGTGAGTGCTTCCCAGTACAAAATTAAATGTTCCCTGATAAAAAAAACTTTCAAAACAATAAAATCTTTCGATAATATCCAGAAAACACAATCACAGGGGCTGTTGCAATCTGTGATTGAGTTAGGTAAAAAAAAAAAAAAAAACGTATATTTCCGGTTACATCCAGTCATATCCGGACATAGTGGTGTGGAATTCATATGCAATGGACTGAGAAAATTACAGTGAAAGTGGATTTGGAGAAAAGAAAAGTCATTTCATTAGGTAAGTGCATAAAATGCCATCTATACAAACAGAAATATCATGATTGTTTCCCGCAGTTCATTATATTTCTCCCTAGAAAATATGAATATGTAGAGCTGCTGTCTCTATGTGGAACCAACTAGAGTTTCCCAGTAGAAAATTAAATGTTCCCTGATTTAAAAAAAAACTTTCAAAATAATAATGTCCATTGATAATATCCAGAAAACAGAAACACAGGGGCTGTGGCAATATCTGGGATTGAGTTAGACAAAACAAAACTGGATATTTCCGGTTTCATCCAGTAATATCCGGACAAGTGTGGTGGAATTCGTATGCAATGGACTGAGAAAATCACAGTAAAAATGGCTTTGGAGAAAAGCAAAGTCTTTTTGTTAGGCAAGTACATAAAATGTCGTCTATACAAACAGAAATATCATGTTTTTTTGCCGCAGTTCCTCTAGTTTTCTCCCTAGAAAATACGAATGTGTAGAGCTGGTGTCACCATGCTGAACCAAATAGTGTTTCCCAGTACAAAACTAAATACTCCCTGATTAAAAAAAATCATTCTAAACAGTAAAGTCCTTTGATAATATCCAGAAAACACAAACACAGAGGCTGCGGCAATATCTGGGATTCAGTTAGCCAAAACAAAACCGGATAGTTCCGGTTTCATCCACACATATCCGGACAAAGTGGTGTGGAATTCCTATGTAATGGACTGAGAAAATCACAGTAAAAATGGTTTTGGAGAAAAGCAAAGTCTTTTCTTTAGGGAAGTGCATAAAATGTCTTCTATACAAACAGAAATATCATGTTTCTTTGCCGCTGTTCCTCTAGCTTTCTCCTAGAAAATATGAATGTGTAGAACTGGTGTCTCCGTGTGGAACCAGTGAATGTTTCCCAGCACAAAATTACATGTTCCCTGATAAAAAAAATCTTTCAACGCAATAAAGTCCTTCGATAATATCCAGAAAACACAAACACAGAGGCTGTCGCAATATCTGGATATCAGTTAGCCAAAACACAACCGGATATTTCCGGTTTCATCCACTCATATCCGGACAAAGTGTTGGGTTGTTCATATGCAATGGACAGACAAAATCACAGTAAAAATGGTTTTGGAGAAAAGCAAAGTCTTTTCGTTAGGCAAGTGCATAAAATGTCATGTATACACACAAAGATATCATGTTTGTTTGCTGCAGTTCCTCTAGTTTTCTCCAAGAAAATAAGTATGTGTAGAGCTGGTGTCTCCATGTGGAAACAATCAGAGTTTCCCAGTACAAAATTAAATGTTCCCTGTTAAAAAACATTCAAAACAATAAAGTCCTTCGATAATGTCCAGAAAACAGATACACAGAGGCTGTCGCAATATCTGGGATTCAGTTAGCCAAAACACAACCGCATATCTCTCGTTTCATTCAATCATATCAGGACGACGTGGTGTGGAATTCGTATGCAATGGACCGAGAAAATCACAGTAAAAATGGTTTTGGAGAAAAGCAAAGTCTTTTCGTTAGGTAAGTGCATAAAATGTCATCTATACAAACAGAAATATCATGTGTGTTTGCCGTAGTTCCTCTAGTTTTCTCCTAGAAAATATGAATGTGTAGAGCTGGTGTCTCCATGTGGAACCAATTAGAGGTTCCTAGTACAAAACTAAATGTTCCCTGGTAAAAACATTAAAAACAATAAAGTCCTTCGATAATATCCAGAAAACACAAACACAGAGGCTGTTGCAATATCTTGGATTCAGTTAGCCAAGACACAACCGCATATTTCTGGTTTCATCCACTCATATCCGGACAAAGTCGTGTGGAATTCGTATGCAATGGACAGACAAAATCACAGTAAAAATGGTTTTGGAGAAAAGTAAAGTGTTTTCGTTAGGCAAGTGCATAAAATGTCATGCATACAAACAGAAATATCATGTTTGTTTGCCGCAGTTCCTCTAGGGTTCTAGTTAGAAAATACGAAGGTGCAGAATAGTTTCTCCATGTGAAACCAGTGAGTGTTTCTCATTAGGAAACATAATGTTCCCTTATAAAAAAATAACTTTGAAAACCATAAAGTGTCGATATTATCCAGAAAACACAAAAACAGAGGCTGTTGCAATATGTGGGATTGAGTTAGCCAAAACACATCCGCATATTCCGGTTTCATCGAGTCATATCCGGAAAAAGTGGTGTGCAATTCGTGTGCAATGGACAGGAAAATCAGATTAAAAATGGCTTTGGAGAAAAACAAAAGTCTTTTTGTTAGGCAAGTGCATAAAATGTCGTGTATACAAACAGAAATGTTATGTTGGTTTGCCGTAGTTCCTCTAGATTTCTCTCTAGAAAATACGAATGTGTAGAGCTGGTGTCACCATGTGGAACAAATCACAGTTTCCCAGTACAAAATTAAATGTTCCCTGATAAAAAAAATCATTCAAAACAATAAATTCCATCGATAATATTTAGAAAAGACAAACACAGAGGCTGCGGCAATATCTCGAATTGAGTTAGCCAAAAAAAAGCGGATATTTCTGGTTTCATCCAGTCATATCCGGACAAAGTGGTGTGGAATTCGTATGCAATGGACAGAGAGAATCACATTGAAAATGGTTTTTGAGAAAAGCAAAGTCTTTTCGTTAGGCAAGTGCATAAAATGCCATCTATATAAACAGAAATATGATTGTTTGCCGCAGTTCCTCTAGCTTTCTCAGTAGAATATACAAATGTGTATAGCTGGTGTCCCCATGTGGAACCAATAAAGTTTCCCAGTACAAAATCAAATGTTCCCTGATTAAAAAAAAGTTTCAAAACAATAAAGTCCTTCGATAATATCCAGAAAACACAAACACAGGGGCTGTGGCAATATCTTGGATTGAGTTAGCCAAAACAAAACCGGATATTTCCGGTTCATCCAGTCATATCCGGACAATGCGGTGTGCAATTCGTATGCAATAGACTGAGAAAATTACAGTGAAAATGGTTTTGGAGAAAAGGAAAGTCTTTTCGTTAGGCAAGTGCATAAAATGCCATCTATATAAACAGAAATACTATGATTGTTTGCCGCAGTTCCTCTAGCTTTCTCCCTAGAAAATACGAATGTGTAGAGCTGGTGTCTCCATGTGGAACCACTGAGTGTTTCCCAGTACAAAACTAAATGTTTCCTGATAAAAAACCTTTCAAAACAATAAAGTCCTTCAATAATATCCAGAAAACAGAAACACAGGGGCTGTCACAATATCTGGGATTGAGTTAGCTAAAACACAAGCGGACATTTACGGTTTCATATAGTCACATCCTCACAAAGTCGTGTGGAATACGTATGCCATGGACTGAGAAAATTTACAGTGAAAGTGGTTTTGGAGAAAAGTTTTTTCATGAGGCATGTGCATAAAATGTCTTGTATACAAACAGAAATATCATGTTTGTTTGCCGCAGTTCTTCTAGATTTCTCCCCAGAAAATACGAATGTGTAGAGCTGGTGTCTCCATGTGGAACCAATTAGAGTTTCCCTGTACAAAATTAAATGTTCCCTGATAAAAAAACTTTCAAAAAATAAAGTCCTTCGATAATATCCAGAAAACACAAACACAGAGGCTGTGGCAATATCTGGGATTGAGTTTGCCAAAACAAAACCAGATATTTCCAGTTTCATCCAGTCATAACTGGGAAAAGTGGTCTGTAATTCATATGCAATGGACAGAAAAAATCACAGTAAAAAAGGTTTTGGAGAAAAGCAAAGTCTACTCGTTAGGCAAGTGCATAAAATGTCATGTATACAAACAGAAATATCATGTTTGTTTGCGGCAGTTCCTCTAGCTTTCTCCCTAGAAAATACGAATGTGTAGAGCTGGTGACTCCATGTGGAACCAATAAGTTTCCCAGGACAAAATCAAATGTTCCCTGACAAAAAACATTCAAAATAATAAAATACTTTGATAATATCCAGAAAACACAAACACAGGGGCTGTGGCAATATGTGGAATTGAGTTAGCCAAAATTAAACCGGATATTTCTGGTTTTATCCAGTCATATCCGGACAAAGTGGTTTGGAATTTATATGCAATGGACCGAGAAAATCACAGTAAAAATGATTTTGAGAATAGCAAAGTCTTTTCGTTAGGCAAGTGCATAAAATGCCATCGATATAAACAGAAATATCATGATTATTTGCCGCAGTTCCTCTAGCTTTCTCAGTAGAATATACATTGGTGTATAGCTGATGTCTCCATGTGGAACCAATTAGAGTTTCCCAGTACAAAATTAAATGTTTCCCGATTAAAAAAAAAAAAACTTTCAAAACTATAAAGTCCTTCGATAATATCCAGAAAACACAAATTCAGGGGCTGTGGCAATATCTGGGATTCAGTTAGACAAAACAAAACCGGATATTTCCGGTTTCATCCAACAATACCCGGAAAAAGTGATGTGGAATTCGTATGCAATGGACTGAGAAAATTGCAATGAAAATGGTTTTGGAAAAAAGCAAAATGTTTTCATTAGGCAAGTGCATAAAATACCATCTAGGCAAACAGAAATATCATGTTTATTTGCCGCAGTTCTTCTAGGTTTCTCCTAGAAAATACGAATGTGTAGAGCTGGTTTCCCCATGTGGAACCAATTAGAGTTTCCCAGTACAAAATTAAATGTTCTCTGATTAAAAAAAAATTGAAAACATTAAAGCCCTTCGATAATATCCAGAAAACACAAACACAGGGGCTGTGGCAATTTATGGGGTTCAGTTAGCCAAAATAAAACCGGATATTTCTGGTTTTGTCCAGTCATATCCGGACAAAGTTGTGTGGAATTCGTATGTAGCTGGACCAAGAAAATCTCAGTACAATTGGTTTTGGAGAAAAGCAAAGTTTTTTCGTTAGGCAAGTGCATAAAATATCATGTATACAAACAGAAATATCATGTTTGTTTGCCGCAGTTCCTCTAGTTTCTCGCTAGGAAATAAGAATGTGTAGAGCTGGTTTCTCCATTGGAACCACTGTGTGTTTCCCAGTACAAAATTAAATGTTCCCTGATAAAAAAACTTTCAAAACAATAAAGTCCATTGAATATATCCAGAACACACAAACTCTGGGGCTGTTGCAGTATCTGGGATTGAGTTAGCCAAAACAAAACCGGATATTTCCGGTTTCATCCAGTCATATCCGGAAAAAGTGGTGTAGAATTCGTATGCAATAGACTGAGAAAATCACAGTAAAAATGGTTTTGGAGAAAAGCAAAGTCTTTTCGTTAGGCAAGTGCATAAAATGTCATGTATACAAACAAATATGTTTGTTTTCTGCAGTTCCTCTACCTTTCTCCTAGAAAATACGAATATCTAGAGCTGGTGTCTCCATGTGGAAGTAATTAGAGTTTCCCAGAACAAAGTTAAATATTCGCTGATAAAAAAACATTCAAAAGAAAAAAGTCCTTCGATAATATCTAGAAAACACAAACACAGGGGCAGTCGCAATATCTGGGATTTAGTTAGCCAAAACACAAGCGGATATTTTGGAATTCTTCCAGTGATATCTGGAAAAAGAGGTCTCGAATTCGTATGCAACGGACCGAGAAAATCAAAGTAAAAATGGTTTTGGGGAAAATCAAAGTCCTTTCTTTAGGCAAGTGCATAAAATGTCATCTATACAAAGAGAAATATCATGATTGTTTGCTGCAGTTCCTCTAGCTTTTTCCTAGAATATACGAATGTGTAGAGCAGGTGTCTCTCTTTAGACGAATTAGTTTCCCAGTACAAAATTCAATGTTCCCAGATTAAAAAAAATAAACTTTCAAAACAATAAAGTCCTTCGATAATATCCAGAAAATACAAACATAGGGTTGTGGCAATATCTGGGATTGAGTTAGCCAAAACAAAACCGGATATTTCCGGTTTCATTCAGTCATATCCAGAAAAAGTGGTGTGGAATTCATATGCAGTGGACTGAAAAACTTGCAGTGAAAACGGTTTTGGAGAAAAACAAAGTCCTTTCATTAAGGAAGTGCATAAAATGTCATGTATACAAACAGAAATATCATGTATGTTTGCCGAAGTTCCTCTAGTTTGCTCGATAGAATAAACGAATAGGAAGAACTGGTTTCTGCATGTGGAACCAGTGATTATTTCCCAGTACAAAATTAAATGCTCCGTGATTAAAAAAAAAACGTTCAAAACAATAATGACCATTGATAACATCCAGAAAACACAAACACAGAGGCTGTGGCTATCTGGGAGAGAGTGGCGTGGAATTTGTATGCAATAGACCAAGCAAATCATAGTAAAAATGGTTTTGGAGAAAAGCAAAGTCCTTTCTTTAGGCAGGTGCATAAAATGTGATGTATACAAACAGAAATATCATGTTTGCTTGCCGCAGTTCCTCTAATTTTCTCCCTAGAATACAGGAATTGGAAGAACTGTTTTCTGCATGTGGAACCAGTGATTGTTTCACAGTACAAAATGAAATGCTCCCTGATTAAAAAAAAAAACGTTCAAAACAATAATGACCATTGATAATATCCAGAAAACAAAAACACTGGGGCTGTGGCAATATCTGTGATTGAGTTAGCCAAACAAAACCGGATATTTTCGGTTTCATGCAGTCATATCGGGACAAAGTGGTGTAGAATTCGTATGCAATCGACCAAGCAAATCATAGTAAAAATGGTTTTGGAGAAAAGCAAAGTCTTTTCATTAGACAAGTGCATAAAATGTCATGTATACAAACAGAAATATCATGTTTGTTTGCCACAGTACCTCTAGTTTTCTCGCTAGAAAATACGAATGTGTAGAGCTGGTTCTCCATGTGGAACCACTGAGTGTTTCCGAGTACAAAATTAAATGTTCCCTGAAGAAAAAAAAACTTTCATAACAATAATGTCCATTGATAATATCCAGAAAACACAAACACAGGGGCTGTGGCAATATCTGGCACCGAGTTAGCCAAAAAAAATCCGGATATTTCCAAATTCATCCAGTTATATCCAGACAAAGTGGTGTGGATTTCGTATGCAATGGACTGAGAGAATTACAGTAAAAATGGTTTTGGAGAAAAGTAAAGTCATTTCATTAGACAAGTGCATAAAATCTCATGTATACAAACAGAAATATCATGTTTGTTTGCTGCAGTTCCTCTAGCATTCTCCATAGAAAATACGAATGTGTACAGCTGGTGTCTGCATGTGGAACCAATGAGTGTTTCCCAGTACAAAATTAAATGTTCCCTGATAAATAAAATTTCAAAACAATTAAATCCATTGATAAGATCCAGAAAACACAAACACAGGTGCTGTTGTAATATCTGGGATTGAGTTAGCCAAAACAAAACCGGATATTTCTGGTTTCCTACAGTCATATCCTGACAAAGTGGTGTGGAATTCGTATGCAATGGACTGAGAAAATCACAGTAAAAATGGTTTTGGAGAAAAGCAAAGTCCTTTCGTTAGGGTAGTGCATAAAATGTCATATATACAAACAGAAATATCATGTTTGCTTGCCGCAGTTCCTCTAGTTTTCTCCCTAGAATACACGAATAGGAAGAACTGGTCTGCATGTGGAACCAGTGATTGTTTCCCAGTACAAAATTAAATGCTCCCTGATTAAAAAAAAGTTCAAAAAATAATGACCATTGATAATATCCAGAAAACACAAACACAGGGGCTGTGGCAATATCTGGGATTGAGTTAGCCAAAAGAAAACCGGATATTTCCGGTTTCATGCAGTCATATCCGGACAAAGTTGTGTGGAATTCCTATGCAATAGACCAAGCAAATCATAGTAAAAATGGTTTTGGAGAAAAGCAAAGTCTTTTCGTTAGGCAAGTGCATAAAATGCCATCTATACAAACAGAAATATCATGTTGTTTGCCGCAGTTCTTCTAGCTTTCTCGCTAGAAAATACGAATGTGTAGAGCTGGTGTCTCCATGTGGAACCAATTAGAGTTTCCCAGTACAAAATTAAATGTTCCCTGATAAAAAACATTCAAAACAATAAAGTCCTTTGATAATATCCAGAAAACACAAACACAGAGGCTGTCGCAATATCTAGGATTGTGTTAGCCAAAAAAAAGCGAATATTTCCCCTTTCATCCAGTCATATACAGACAAAGTGGTGTGGAATTTGTATGCAATGGTTTGAGAGAATTACAGTAAAAATGGTTTTGGAGAAAAGCAAAGTCATTTCATTAGGCAGGTGCATAAAATGTCATGTATACAAACAGAAATATCACGTTTGTTTGCTGCAGTTCCTCTAGCATTCTCCATAGAAAATACGAATGTGTACAGCTGGTGTCTGCATGTGGAACGAATTAGAGTTTCCCAGCACAAAATTAAATGTTCCCTGATAAAAAAAAACATTCAAAACATTTAAGTCCTACGATAATATCCAGAAAATACAAACACAGAGGCTGTCGCAATATCTAGGATTGAGTTAGCCAAAACAAAAGCGGATATTTCCCCTTTCATCCAGTCATATAAGGACAAAGTGGTGTGGAATTTGTATGCAATGGAATGAGAGAATTACAGTAAAAATGGTTTTGGAGAAAAGCAAAGTCCTTTCATTAGGCAGGTGCATAAAATGTCAGGTATACAAACAGAAATATCACGTTTGTTTGCTGCAATTCCTCTAGCATTCTCCGTAGAAAATACAAATGTTTAGAGCTGGTTTCTCCATGTGGAACGAATTAGAGTTTCCCAGTACAAAATTAAATGTTCCCTGATAAAAGAAAAGTTTCAAAACAATAAAGTCCTTTGATAATATCCAGAAAACACAAACACAGGGGCTGTGGCAATATCTGGGATTGAGTAAGCCAAAAAAAAAAAACCGGATATTTCCGGTTTCATCCAGTCATATCCGGAAAAAGTGGTGTGGAATTCGTATGCAATGGACTGAGAAAATCACACTAAAAATGGTTTTGGAGAAAAGCAAAGTCCTTTTATAGGCAAGCGCAGAAAATATCATGTATACAAACAGAAATATCATGTTTGTTTGCCGCAGTTCTTCTAGCTTTCTCCTAGAAAATACGAACGTGTAGAGCTGGTGTCTCCATGTGGAACCAATTAGAGTTTCCCAGTACAAAATTAAATGTCCCCTGATAAAAAACATTCAAAACAATAATGTCCTTTAATAATATCCAGAAAACACAAACACAGAGGCTGTGGCAATATCTGTGTTTGAGTTAGCCAAAACAAAAGCAGATATTTCCGGTTTCATGCGGTCATATCCGGACAAAGTGGTGTTGAATTTGTATGCAATAGACCAAGCAAATCACAGTAAAAATGGTTTTGGAGATAAGCAAACTGCTTTCTTTAGGCAAGTGCATAAAATACCATCTATACAAACAGAAATATCATGATTGTTTGCCGCAGTTCCTCTAGCTTTCTCGCTAGAAAATACGAATGTGTAGAGCTGGTGTTTCCATGTGGAACCATTTAGAGTTTCCAGTACAAGATTAAATGTTCGCTGATAAAAAAAAAAGAAAACATTCAAAACTATAAAGTCCTTTGATAATATCCAGAAAACACAAACACAGGGGCTGTCGCAATATCAGGGATTGAGTTAGCCAAAACAAAACCGGATATTTCCAGTTTCATCTAGTCATATCTGGACAACGCGGTGTGGAATTCGTATGCAATGGTCAGAGAAAATCACCATAAAATGGTTTTGGAGAAAAGGAAAGTCTTTTCGTTCTTCAAGTGCATAAAATGCCATCTATACAAACAGAAATGTCATGTTTGTTTGGAGCAGTTCCTCTAGCTTTCTCAGTCGAAAATACGAATGTGTAGAGCTGGTGTCTCCATGTGGAACCACTGAGTGTTTCCCAGTACAAAATTAAATGTTCCCTGATAAAGAAAACTTTCAAAACAATAATGCCAATTGATAATATCCAGAAAACACAAACATAGGGGCTGTGACAATCTGGGATTGCATTAGTCAAACAAAACCGGATATTTCCGGTTTCATCCAGTCATAACCGGAGAAAGTGGTGTGGAATTCGTATGCAATGGACAAAGAAAATTACTGTAAAAATGGTTTTGGAGAAAAGCAAAGTCTTTTCCTTAAGCAAGTGCATAAAATATCATCTATACAAACAGAAATATCATGTTTGTTGTCCGCAGTTGCTCTAGATTTCTCCTAGAAAATACGAATGTGTAGAGCTGGGGTCTCCATTTGGAACCAATTAGAGTTTCCCAGTACAAAATTAAATGTTCCCCGATAAAATGAAAAAAAAACTTTCAAAATAATAAAGTCCTTGGATACTATCCAGGAAACACAAACACAGAGGCTGTGGCAATATCTGGGATTGAGTTAGCCAAAACAAAACCGGATATTTCCGGTTTCATCCAGTCATATAAGCCTAAAGTGTTGTGGAATTCGGACGCAATGGACTCAGAAAATTGCAATGAAAATGGTTTTGGAGAAAAACACAGTCTTTTCGTTAGGGAACTGCATAAAATGTCATGTATACAAACAGAAATATCATGTTTGTTTGCCGCAGTTCCTCTAGCTTTTTCCCTAGAAATACGAATGTGTAGAGATGGTTTCTCCATGTGCAATAAGTGAGTGTTTCCCAGTACAAAATTAAATGTTCCCTGATAAAAGAAAAGCTTTCAAAACAATAAAGTCCTTGGATAATATCCAGAAAACACAAACACCGGGGTGTGGCAAAATATGGGATTGAGTTAGCCAAAACAAAACCGGATATTTCCTGTTGCATCCAGTCATATCCGGACAAAGTGGTGTGGAATTCGTATGCAATGGACAGAAAAATTCACAGTAAAAATGGTTTTGCTGAAAAGCAAAGTCTTTCTTTAGGCAAGTGCATAAAATGCCATCTATACAAACAGAAATATCATCATTGTTTGCGGCAGTTTCTTTAGACTTCTCCCCAGAAAATACGAATGTTTAGAGCTGGTGTCTCCATGTGGAACACAATTGGATATTTCCGGTTTCATCCAGTAATATCTGGACAAAGTGGTGTGGAATTCTTATGCAATGGACTGAGAAAATTGCAATGAAAATGGTTTTGGAGAAAAGCAAATTCTTTTCGTTAGGCAAGTTCATAAAATGTCATGTATATAAACAGAAATATCAGGTATCTTAGCTACAGTTCCTCTAGCTTTCCCCTAGAAAGTACGAATGTGTACAGCTGGTGTCTCCATGAGGAACGGATTATTGTTTCCCAGCACAAAATTTAATGTTCCCTGATAAAAAAACATTCAAAACAATATAGTTCTTCTTTAATATCCAGAAACAGAAGCGCAGAGGCTGTCACAATATCTGGGATTCAGTTAGCCAAAACACAAGCGGATATTTCCCCTTTCATCCAGTCATATCTGGACAAACTGGTGTGGAATCCGTATGCAATGGACCGAGAAAATCACTGTAAAAATGGTTTTGCAGAAAAACAAAGTCTTTTCGTTAGGCAAGTGCATAAAATGCCATCTATACAAACAGAAATATCATGTTTGTTTGCCGCAGTTCCTCTAGCTTTCTCCCTAGAAAATACGAATGTGTAGAGCTGGGGTCTCCATTTGGAACTAATTAGAGTTGCCCAGTACAAAATTAAATGTTCCTGATAAAAAAAAATTCAAAATAATAAAGTCCTTCGATAAAATCCAGAAAACACAAACACAGAGGCTTTCCCAATATCTGGGATTCAGTTAGCCAAAGCACAACCGCATATTTCTGGTTTCATCCACTCATATCCGGACAAAGTGGTGTGGAATTCGTTTGCAATGGTCCGAGAAAATCACGGTAAAAATGGTTTTGGAGAAAAGTAAATTGTTTTTGTTAGGCAAGTGCATAAAGTGCCATCTATACAAACAGAAATATCATGTTTGTTTTCCGCAGTTCCTCTAGCTTTCTCCTAGAAAATACGAATGTGTAGAGCTGGTGTCTCCATATGGAACCAATCAGAGTTTCACAGTACAAAATGAAATGTTCCCTGAAAAAAAAAATTTCCAAACAATAAAGTCCTTCGATAATATCCAGGAAACACAAACACAGGATCTGAGGCAATATCTGGGATTGAGTTAGCCAAACCAAAACTGGATATTTCAGTTTTCATCCAGTCAAATCCGGACAAAGTGGAGTGTAATTCATATGCAATGGACTGATAAAATCACAGTAAAAATGGTTTTGGAGAAAAGCAAAGTCTTTTCATTATGCAAGTGCATAAAATGCCATCTATACAAACAGAAATATAATGTTTGTTTGCCGCAGTTCCTCTAGATTTATCGCTAGAAAATATGAACCTTTAGAGCTGGTTTCTCCATGTGGAACCACTGAGTGTTTCCCAGTACAAAATTAAAAGTTCCGAGATAAAAAAAAAAAAAACAACTTTCAAAACAATAATGACCATTGATAATATCCAGAAAACACAAACACAGAGGCTGTGGCAATCTGGGATTGAGTCAGCCAAAACACATCCTCATATTTCCAGTTTCATCCAGTCATATCCGGACAAAGTGGTGTGCAATTCGAATGCAATAGCCCGAGAAAATCACAGTAAAAATAGTCTTGGAGAAAAGCAAATTCTTTTCATTAGGTAAATGCATAAAATATCATGTATACAAACAGAAGTATCATGTTTGTTTTCCGCAGTTCCTCTAGTTTTCTCGCTAGAATATACGAAAGTGCAGAGCTGGTTTCTGCATGTGGAACCAGTGAGTGTTTCCCAGTACAAATTTAAATGTTCACTGATTAAAAATATATTTTCAAAACAATAATGACCATTGATAATATCCAGAAAACACATACACATGGGCTGTGGCAATATCTCGGATTTACTTAGCCAAAACAAAACAGGGTATTTCCGGTTTCATGCAGTCATATACGGAAAAATGGTGTGGAATTCTTATGTAATGGACTGCGAAAATTGCAGTGAAAATGGTTTTGGAGAAAAGCAAAGTCTTTTTTTTAGGGAAGTACATAAAATGCCATCTATACAAACAGAAATATCATGTTTGTTTGCCGCAGTTCCTCAAGTTTTCTCGCTAAAATATACGAATAGGTAGAACTGGTTTCTGCATGTGGAACCCGTGATTGTTTCCCAGTACAAAATTAAATGTTCCTTAATTTAAAAAAAGCGTTCAAAACAATAATGACCATTGATAATATCCAGAAAACACAAACACAGGGGCTGTGCCAATATCTGGGATTCAGTTAGCCAAAACAAAACCGGAGATTTCCGGTTTCATCCAGTCATATCCGGAAAAAGTGATGTGGAATTCACATGCAATGGACCGTGAAAATCACAGAAAAGTGGTTTAGGAGAAAAGCAAAGTCTTTTCGTTAGGAAAGTGCATAAAATGTCATGTATACAAACAAATTTATGCGTTTGTTTGCTGCACTTCCTGTAGCTTATCGCTAGAATACGAATGTGTACAGGTGTTTCTCCATGTGGAACCACTGAGTGTTTCCCAGTATAAAATTAAATATTCCCTGATTACAAAAAAAAAACTTTCAAACATAATATCCATTGATAATATCCAGAAAACAGAAACACAGGGGCTGTGGCAATGTATGGGATTGAGATAGCCAAAAAAAAAAAAAAACAAAAAAAAAAAACAGATTTCCGTTTTCATCCAGTCGTATCCGGTAAAGTGGTGTGGAATTCGTATGCAATCGACTGTGAAAATCACAGTAAAAATGGTTTTGGAAAAAGCAAAGTCTTTTTGTTAGGCAAGTGCATATAATGCCATCTATACAAACAGCAATATCCTTTTTCTTTGCCACAGTTCTTCTACCTTTCTCCCTAGAAAACATGAATGTGTAGAGCTGGTGTCTCCATGTGGAACCAATTGGAGTTTTCCAGTACAAAATTAAATGTTCCCTGATAAAAAAACTTTCAAAACAATAATACTTTGATAATATCCAGAAAATACAAACACAGGGGCTGTGGCAATATCTGGGATTCTGTTAGCCAAAACACAATTGCATATTTCCGGTTTCATCCAGTCATATCCAGAGAAAGTGATGTGGAATTCGTATGCAATGATCCAAGAAAATCACAGTAAAAATGGTTTTTAGAGAAAAGCAAAGTCTTATCGTTAGGCAAGTGCATAAAATGTCATGTATACAAACAGAAATATCATGTTTGTAGGCTGCAGTTCCTCTAGCTTTCTCCCAGAAATTATGAATGTATAGAGCTGGTGTCTCCATGTGAAACCAATTAGAGTAACCCAGTACAAAATCAAACGTTCCCTGATAAATAAAAAATTTCCAAACCATAAAAGCCTCGATAATATCCAGAAAACACAAACACAGAGGCTGTGGCAATATCTGGGATTGAGTTAGCAAAAAAAAACCGGATATTTCCGGTTTCATCCAGTCATCTCCGGACAAAGTGATGTGCAATTCGTATGCAATGTACTGAGAAAATCACAATAAAAATGGTTTGGAGAAATGGAAAGCCTTTTTGTTAGGCAAGTGCATAAAATGTCATGTATACAAACAGAAATATCCTGTGTTTTTGCCGCAGTTCCTCTAGGTTTCTCGCTAGAAAATACGAATATGTAGAGCCGGTGTCTCCAAGTGGAAACACTGAGTGTTTCCAGCACAAAATTAAATGTTCCCTGATAAAAAAAAATTCAAAACAATAAAGTACATTGATAATATCCAGAAAACACAATTACAGGGGCTGTGGAAATATCTGTGATTGAGTTAGCCAAAAAAAAAAAAACCAGATATTTCTAGTTTCATAGGTCCTCTCCGGAAAATTAAATTGAAAATGGTTTTGGAGAAAAGCAAAGTCCTTTCGTTAGGCATGTGAAAGTGGTTTTCGAGAAAAGTTTTTTCGTTACGCACGTTCATAAAATGTCATGTATACAAAAAGAAATATGATGTTTGTTTGCAGCAGTTCCTCTAGATTTCTCCTCAGAAAATACGAATGTGTAGAGCTGGTGTCTCCATGTGGAAGCAATTATAGTTTCCCAGTACAAAATTAAATGTTCCCTGAAAAAAAATATTCAAAACAATAAAATACTTTGATAATATCCAGAAAATACAAACACAGGGGCTGTGGCAATATCTGGGATTCTGTTAGCCAAAACAAAACCGGATATTTCCAGTTTCATCCAGTAATATCCGGAAAAAAGTGGTGTGTAATTCGCATGCAATGGACTGAGAAAATTACAGAGAAAACGCTTTTGGAGAAAAGCAATGTCTTTTTGAAAGGCAAGTGCATAAAATGTCATGTATACAAACAGAAATATCAGGTTTGTTTGCCGCAGTTACTTTAGCTTTCTCCCTAGAAAATACGAATGTGTAGAGCTGGTGTCTCCATGTGGAACCACTGAGTGTTTCCCAGTACAAAATTAAATGTTCCCTGATTAAAAAAAACTTTCAAAACAATAATGTCCATTGATAATTTCCAGAAAACACAAACATAGGGGCTGTGACAATCTGGGATTGCATTAGTCAAACAAAACCGGATATTTCCGGTTTCATCCAGTCATAACCGGAGAAAGTGGTGTGGAATTCGTATGCAATGGACAAAGAAAATTACTGTAAAAATGGTTTTGGAGAAAAGCAAAGTCTTTTCCTTAAGCAAGTGCATAAAATATCATCTATACAAACAGAAATATCATGTTTGTTGTCCGCAGTTGCTCTAGATTTCTCCTAGAAAATACGAATGTGTAGAGCTGGGGTCTCCATTTGGAACCAATTAGAGTTTCCCAGTACAAAATTAAATTCTCCCCGATAAAATGAAAAAAAAACTTTCAAAATAATAAAGTCCTTGGATACTATCCAGGAAACACAAACACAGAGGCTGTGGCAATATCTGGGATTGAGTTAGCCAAAACAAAACCGGATATTTCCGGTTTCATCCAGTCATATAAGCCTAAAGTGTTGTGGAATTCGGACGCAATGGACTCAGAAAATTGCAATGAAAATGGTTTTGGAGAAAAACACAGTCTTTTCGTTAGGGAACTGCATAAAATGTCATGTATACAAACAGAAATATCATGTTTGTTTGCCGCAGTTCCTCTAGCTTTTTCCCTAGAAATACGAATGTGTAGAGATGGTTTCTCCATGTGCAATAAGTGAGTGTTTCCCAGTACAAAATTAAATGTTCCCTGATAAAAGAAAAGCTTTCAAAACAATAAAGTCCTTGGATAATATCCAGAAAACACAAACACCGGGGTGTGGCAAAATATGGGATTGAGTTAGCCAAAACAAAACCGGATATTTCCTGTTGCATCCAGTCATATCCGGACAAAGTGGTGTGGAATTCGTATGCAATGGACAGAAAAATTCACAGTAAAAATGGTTTTGCTGAAAAGCAAAGTCTTTCTTTAGGCAAGTGCATAAAATGCCATCTATACAAACAGAAATATCATCATTGTTTGCGGCAGTTTCTTTAGACTTCTCCCCAGAAAATACGAATGTTTAGAGCTGGTGTCTCCATGTGGAACACAATTGGATATTTCCGGTTTCATCCAGTAATATCCGGACAAAGTGGTGTGGAATTCTTATGCAATGGACTGAGAAAATTGCAATGAAAATGGTTTTGGAGAAAAGCAAATTCTTTTCGTTAGGCAAGTTCATAAAATGTCATGTATATAAACAGAAATATCAGGTATCTTAGCTACAGTTCCTCTAGCTTTCCCCTAGAAAGTACGAATGTGTACAGCTGGTGTCTCCATGAGGAACGGATTATTGTTTCCCAGCACAAAATTTAATGTTCCCTGATAAAAAAACATTCAAAACAATATAGTTCTTCTTTAATATCCAGAAACAGAAGCGCAGAGGCTGTCACAATATCTGGGATTCAGTTAGCCAAAACACAAGCGGATATTTCCCCTTTCATCCAGTCATATCTGGACAAACTGGTGTGGAATCCGTATGCAATGGACCGAGAAAATCACTGTAAAAATGGTTTTGCAGAAAAACAAAGTCTTTTCGTTAGGCAAGTGCATAAAATGCCATCTATACAAACAGAAATATCATGTTTGTTTGCCGCAGTTCCTCTAGCTTTCTCCCTAGAAAATACGAATGTGTAGAGCTGGGGTCTCCATTTGGAACTAATTAGAGTTGCCCAGTACAAAATTAAATGTTCCTGATAAAAAAAATTCAAAATAATAAAGTCCTTCGATAAAATCCAGAAAACACAAACACAGAGGCTTTCCCAATATCTGGGATTCAGTTAGCCAAAGCACAACCGCATATTTCTGGTTTCATCCACTCATATCCGGACAAAGTGGTGTGGAATTCGTTTGCAATGGTCCGAGAAAATCACGGTAAAAATGGTTTTGGAGAAAAGTAAATTGTTTTTGTTAGGCAAGTGCATAAAGTGCCATCTATACAAACAGAAATATCATGTTTGTTTTCCGCAGTTCCTCTAGCTTTCTCCTAGAAAATACGAATGTGTAGAGCTGGTGTCTCCATATGGAACCAATCAGAGTTTCACAGTACAAAATGAAATGTTCCCTGAAAAAAAAATTTCCAAACAATAAAGTCCTTCGATAATATCCAGGAAACACAAACACAGGATCTGAGGCAATATCTGGGATTGAGTTAGCCAAACCAAAACTGGATATTTCAGTTTTCATCCAGTCAAATCCGGACAAAGTGGAGTGTAATTCATATGCAATGGACTGATAAAATCACAGTAAAAATGGTTTTGGAGAAAAGCAAAGTCTTTTCATTATGCAAGTGCATAAAATGCCATCTATACAAACAGAAATATAATGTTTGTTTGCCGCAGTTCCTCTAGATTTATCGCTAGAAAATATGAACCTTTAGAGCTGGTTTCTCCATGTGGAACCACTGAGTGTTTCCCAGTACAAAATTAAAAGTTCCGAGATAAAAAAAAAAAACAACTTTCAAAACAATAATGACCATTGATAATATCCAGAAAACACAAACACAGAGGCTGTGGCAATCTGGGATTGAGTCAGCCAAAACACATCCTCATATTTCCAGTTTCATCCAGTCATATCCGGACAAAGTGGTGTGCAATTCGAATGCAATAGCCCGAGAAAATCACAGTAAAAATAGTCTTGGAGAAAAGCAAATTCTTTTCATTAGGTAAATGCATAAAATATCATGTATACAAACAGAAGTATCATGTTTGTTTTCCGCAGTTCCTCTAGTTTTCTCGCTAGAATATACGAAAGTGCAGAGCTGGTTTCTGCATGTGGAACCAGTGAGTGTTTCCCAGTACAAATTTAAATGTTCACTGATTAAAAATATATTTTCAAAACAATAATGACCATTGATAATATCCAGAAAACACATACACATGGGCTGTGGCAATATCTCGGATTTACTTAGCCAAAACAAAACAGGGTATTTCCGGTTTCATGCAGTCATATACGGAAAAATGGTGTGGAATTCTTATGTAATGGACTGCGAAAATTGCAGTGAAAATGGTTTTGGAGAAAAGAAAAGTCTTTTTTTTAGGGAAGTACATAAAATGCCATCTATACAAACAGAAATATCATGTTTGTTTGCCGCAGTTCCTCAAGTTTTCTCGCTAAAATATACGAATAGGTAGAACTGGTTTCTGCATGTGGAACCCGTGATTGTTTCCCAGTACAAAATTAAATGTTCCTTAATTTAAAAAAAGCGTTCAAAACAATAATGACCATTGATAATATCCAGAAAACACAAACACAGGGGCTGTGCCAATATCTGGGATTCAGTTAGCCAAAACAAAACCGGAGATTTCCGGTTTCATCCAGTCATATCCGGAAAAAGTGATGTGGAATTCACATGCAATGGACCGTGAAAATCACAGAAAAGTGGTTTAGGAGAAAAGCAAAGTCTTTTCGTTAGGAAAGTGCATAAAATGTCATGTATACAAACAAATTTATGCGTTTGTTTGCTGCACTTCCTGTAGCTTATCGCTAGAATACGAATGTGTACAGGTGTTTCTCCATGTGGAACCACTGAGTGTTTCCCAGTATAAAATTAAATATTCCCTGATTACAAAAAAAAAAACTTTCAAACAATAATATCCATTGATAATATCCAGAAAACAGAAACACAGGGGCTGTGGCAATGTATGGGATTGAGATAGCCAAAAAAAAAAAAACAAAAAAAAAACAGATTTCCGTTTTCATCCAGTCGTATCCGGTAAAGTGGTGTGGAATTTGTATGCAATCGACTGTGAAAATCACAGTAAAAATGGTTTTGGAAAAAGCAAAGTCTTTTTGTTAGGCAAGTGCATATAATGCCATCTATACAAACAGCAATATCCTTTTTCTTTGCCACAGTTCTTCTACCTTTCTCCCTAGAAAACATGAATGTGTAGAGCTGGTGTCTCCATGTGGAACCAATTGGAGTTTTCCAGTACAAAATTAAATGTTCCCTGATAAAAAAACTTTCAAAACAATAATACTTTGATAATATCCAGAAAATACAAACACAGGGGCTGTGGCAATATCTGGGATTCTGTTAGCCAAAACACAATTGCATATTTCCGGTTTCATCCAGTCATATCCAGAGAAAGTGATGTGGAATTCGTATGCAATGATCCAAGAAAATCACAGTAAAAATGGTTTTTAGAGAAAAGCAAAGTCTTATCGTTAGGCAAGTGCATAAAATGTCATGTATACAAACAGAAATATCATGTTTGTAGGCTGCAGTTCCTCTAGCTTTCTCCCAGAAATTATGAATGTATAGAGCTGGTGTCTCCATGTGAAACCAATTAGAGTAACCCAGTAGAAAATCAAACGTTCCCTGATAAATAAAAAATTTCCAAACCATAAAAGCCTCGATAATATCCAGAAAACACAAACACAGAGGCTGTGGCAATATCTGGGATTGAGTTAGCAAAAAAAAACCGGATATTTCCGGTTTCATCCAGTCATCTCCGGACAAAGTGATGTGCAATTCGTATGCAATGTACTGAGAAAATCACAATAAAAATGGTTTGGAGAAATGGAAAGCCTTTTTGTTAGGCAAGTGCATAAAATGTCATGTATACAAACAGAAATATCCTGTGTTTTTGCCGCAGTTCCTCTAGGTTTCTCGCTAGAAAATACGAATATGTAGAGCCGGTGTCTCCAAGTGGAAACACTGAGTGTTTCCAGCACAAAATTAAATGTTCCCTGATAAAAAAAAATTCAAAACAATAAAGTACATTGATAATATCCAGAAAACACAATTACAGGGGCTGTGGAAATATCTGTGATTGAGTTAGCCAAAAAAAAAAAACCAGATATTTCTAGTTTCATAGGTCCTCTCCGGAAAATTAAATTGAAAATGGTTTTGGAGAAAAGCAAAGTCCTTTCGTTAGGCATGTGAAAGTGGTTTTCGAGAAAAGTTTTTTCGTTACGCACGTTCATAAAATGTCATGTATACAAAAAGAAATATGATGTTTGTTTGCAGCAGTTCCTCTAGATTTCTCCTCAGAAAATACGAATGTGTAGAGCTGGTGTCTCCATGTGGAAGCAATTATAGTTTCCCAGTACAAAATTAAATGTTCCCTGAAAAAAATATTCAAAACAATAAAATACTTTGATAATATCCAGAAAATACAAACACAGGGGCTGTGGCAATATCTGGGATTCTGTTAGCCAAAACAAAACCGGATATTTCCAGTTTCATCCAGTAATATCCGGAAAAAAGTGGTGTGTAATTCGCATGCAATGGACTGAGAAAATTACAGAGAAAACGCTTTTGGAGAAAAGCAATGTCTTTTTGAAAGGCAAGTGCATAAAATGTCATGTATACAAACAGAAATATCAGGTTTGTTTGCCGCAGTTACTTTAGCTTTCTCCCTAGAAAATACGAATGTGTAGAGCTGGTGTCTCCATGTGGAACCACTGAGTGTTTCCCAGTACAAAATTAAATGTTCCCTGATTAAAAAAAACTTTCAAAACAATAATGTCCATTGATAATTTCCAGAAAAAACAAACTCAGGGACTGTGGCAATATCTGGGATTGAGTTAGCCAAAACAAAACCGTATATTTCCGGTTTCATGCAGACATATCCTGACAAAGTGGTGTGGAATTCGTATGCAATGGACCGAGAAAATCAAAGTAAAAACGGTTTAGGAGACAAGCAAAGTCTTTTCGTTAGGCAAGTGCATAAAATGTCATGTATACAAACAGAAATATCATGTTTGTTTGCCGCAGTTCCTCTAGATTTCTCCTAGAAAATATGAATGTGTAGAGCTGGTGTCTCCATGTGGAATGAATTAGAGTTTCCCAGTACAAAATTAAATATTCCCTGATAAAAAACATTCAAAACAAGAAAGTCCATCAATAATATCCAGAAAACACAAACACAGGGTCTGTGGCAATATCTGGGATTAAGTTAGCCAAAACAAAAATGGACATTTCCGGTTCCATCCAGTCATATCCACAAAAAGTGCTGTGGAATTCTTATGCAATGGATACGCAAAATCACAGTAAAAATGGTTTTGGAGAAAAGCAAAGTCCTTTCGTTAGGTAAGTGCATAAAATGCCATCTATACAAACAAAAATAGCATGACTGTTTGCCGCAGTTCCTTTGGATTTCTCCGCAGAAAATACGAATGTGTAGAGCTGGTGTCTCCATGTGCAACCAGGGATTGTTTCCACGTACAAAATTAAATGTTCCCTTATTAAAAAAAACATTCAAAATAATAATGTCCATTGATAATATCCAGAAAACGCAAACACAGTGGCTGTTGCAATATCTGGGATTGAGTTAGCCAAAACAGAAGCGGATATTTCCGATTCAATCCAGTCATATCTGGAAAAAGTGGTGTGGAATTCGTATGCAATGACTGAGAAAATTGCAGTGAAAATGGTTTTGGAGAAAAGCAAAGTGTCTCCATGAGGAACCAATTAGAGTTTCCCAATACAAAACGAAATGTTCCCTGATAAAAAAATAAAAAAAAAAACTTTCAAAAAAATAAAGTCCTTTGATCATATCCAAAAAACTCAAACACAGGGGCTGTTGCAATATCTGGGATTGAGTAAGCCAAAACAAACCGGATATTTCCGGATTCATCCAGTCATATCGTGACAAAGTGGTGTGCAATTCATATGCAATGGACAGACAAAATCACAGTAAAAATGGTTTTGGAGAAAAGCAAAGTGTTTTCGTTAGGCAAATGCATAAATTGTCATGTATACAAACAGAAATATCATGTTTGCTTGCCGCAGTTCCTCTAGCTTTCTCGCTAGAAAATACGAATGTGTAGAGCTGGTGTCTCCATGTGGAACCAGTGAGTGTGTCCCAGTACAAAATTAAATGTTCCCTGATTAAAAAAAAACTTTCAAAACAATAATGTCCATTGATAATTTCCAGAAAACACAAACACAGGGGCTGTGGCAATCAGGGATTGAGTTAGCCAAAACAAAACCGGATATCTCCGGTTTCATCCAGTCGTATCCGAAAAAGTGGTGTGGAATTCGTATGCAATGGACCGAGAAAATCACAGTAAAAAAGGTTTTGGAGGAAAGCAAAGTCTTTTCGTTAGGCAAGTGCTTAAAATGTCATGTATACAAAAAGAAATATCGTGTTTCTTTGCCCCAGTTCCTCTAGATTTCTCCCTAGAAAATATGAATCTGTAGTGCTGTTGTCTCCATGTGGAACCGATTAGAGTTTCCCAGTACAAAATTAAATGTTCCCTGATAAAAAAATTAAAAAAAATTTCAAACCAATAAAATCCTTCAATTATATCCAGAAAACACAAACACAGGGGCCGTGGCAATATCTGGAATTGAGTTAGCCAAAACAAAACCGGATATTTCCGGTTTCATGCAGTCATATCCAGACAAAGTGGTGTGGAATTCGTATGCAATGGACCGAGAAAATCACATTAAAAATGGTTTTTGAGAAAAGCAGAGTCTTTTCGTTAGGCAAGAGCATAATATGTCATGTATACAAACAGAAATATCATGTTTGTTTGCCGCAGTTCCTCTAGCTTTCTCCCTAGAAAATACGAATGTGTAGAGCTGGTGTCTTCATGTAGAACCAGTGAGTGTGTCCCAGTACAAAATTAAATGTTCCCTGATTAAAAAAAAACTTTCAAAACAATAATGTCCATTGATAATTTCCAGAAAACACAAACACAGGAGCTGTGGCAATCTGGGATTGAGTTAGCCAAAACAAAACCGGATATTTCCGGTTTCATCCAGTCATATCTGGAAAAAAGTGGTGTGGAATTCGTATGCAATGGACTGAGAAAATTGCAGTGAAAATGGTTTTGGAGAAAAGCAAAGTGTTTTCGTTTGGCAAGTGCATGATTTGTCATGTATACAAACAGACATATCATGTTTGTTTGCTGCAGTTCCTCTAGCGTTCTCCCTAGAAAATACGAATCTGTAGTGCTGGTGTCTCCGTGTGGAACCAATTAGAGTTTCCCAGTACAAAATTAAATGTTCCCTGATAAAAAAACTTTCAAAACAATAAAGTCCTTCAATAATATCCAGAAAACACAAACATAGTGGCTGTTGCAATATCTCGGCTTGAGTTAGGCAAGAACAACAGGATATTTCGGTTTGAACTAGTCATATCCGGACAAAGTGGTGTGGAATTTCTGTGCAATGGACCGAGAAAATCACAGTAAAAACGGTTTGGGAGAAAAGCAAAGTCTTTTCGTTAGGAAAGTGCATAAAATGTCATGTATACAAACAGAAATATCATGTTTGTTTGCCGCAGTTCCTCTAGCATTCTCGCTAGAAAACACGAATGTGTAGAGCTGGTGTCTCCATGAGGAACCAATTAGAGTTTCCCAATACAAAAGTAATTGTACCCTGATAAAAAAATAAAAAAAAAGCTTTCAAAACAATAAAGTCCTTTGATCATATCCACAAAACTCAAACACAGGGGCTGTTGCAATATCTTGGATTGAGTAAGCCAAAACAAAACCGGATATTTCTGGATTCATCCAGTCATATCCTGACAAAGTGGTGTGCAATTCGTATGCAATGGACAGACAAAATCACAGTAAAAATGGTTTTGGAGAAAAGCAAAGTGATTTGGTTAGGCAAATGCATAAATTGTCATGTATACAAACAGAAATATCATGTTTGCTTGCCGCAGTTCCTCTAGCTTTCTCGCTAGAAAATACGAATGTGTAGAGCTGGTGTCTCCATGTGGAACCAGTGAGTGTGTCCCAGTACAAAATTAAATGTTCCCTGATTAAAAAAAAAACTTTCAAATCAATAATGTCCATTGATAATTTCCAGAAAACACAAACACAGGAGCTTTGGCAATCTGGGATTGAGTTATCCAAAACAAAACCGGATATTTCCGGTTCCATGCAGTCATATCCGGAAAAAAGTGGTGTGGAATTCGTATGCAATGGACTGAGAAAATTGCAGTGAAAATGGTTTTGGAGAAAAGCAAAGTGTTTTCGTTAGGCAAGTGCATGATTTGTCATGTATACAAACAGACATATCATGTTTCTTTGCCACAGTTCCTCTAGATTTCTCCCTAGAAAATATGAATCCTTAGAGCTGGTGTCTCCATGTGGAACCAATTAGAGTTTCCCAGTACAAAATTAAATGTTCCCTGATAAAAAACTTTCAAAACAATAAAGTCCTTCGATAATATCCAGAAAACACAAACACAGTGGCTGTTGCAATATCTCGGCTTGAGTTAGGCAAGAACAACAGGATATTTCGGATTGAACTAGTCATATCCGGACAAAGTGGTGTGGAATTTCTATGCAATGGACTGAGAAAATTACAGAGAAAACGCTTTTGGAGAAAAGCAATGTCTTTTTGAAAGGCAAGTGCATAAAATGTCATGTATGCAAACAGAAATATCAGGTTTGTTTGCCGCAGTTACTTTAGCTTTCTCCCTAGAAAATACGAATGTGTAGAGCTGGTGTCTCTATGTGGAACCAGTGAGTGTGTCCCAGTACAAAATTAAATGTTCCCTGATTAAAAAAAAAACTTTCAAAACAATAATATCCATTGATAATTCCTAGAAAACACAAACACAGGGGCTGTGGCAATATCTGGGATTGAGTTAGCCAGAACAAAACCGGATATTTCCGGTTCCATCCAGTCTTATCCGGACAAAGTGCTGTGGAATTCTTATGCAATGGATACGCAAAATCACAGTAAAAATGGTTTAGGAGAAAAACAAAGTCCTTTCGTTAGGCAAGTGCATAAAATGCCATCTATACAAACAAAAATAGCATGTCTGTTTGCCGCAGTTCCTTTGGATTTCTCCGCAGAAAATACGAATGTGTAGAGCTGGTGTCTCCATGTGCAACCAGGGATTGTTTCCACGTACAAAATTAAATGTTCCCTTATTAAAAAAAACATTCAAAATAATAATGTCCATTGATAATATCCAGAAAACACAAACACAGGGGCTGTGGCAATATCTGGGATTGAGTTAGCCAAAACAGAACCGGATATGTCCGATTCAATCCAGTCATATCTGGAAAAAGTGGTGTGGAATTTGTATGCAATGGACTGAGAATATCACAGTAAAAATGGTTTTGGAGAAAAGCAAAGTCTTTTTTTATGCAACTGCATAAAATTTCATGTATACAAACAGAAATATCATGTTTGTTTGCTGCAGTTCCTCTAGCTTTCTCGCTAGAAAATACGAATGTGTAGAGCTGGTGTCTCCATGTGTAACCAATTAGAGTTTCCCAGTACAAAATTAAATGTTCCCTGATAAAAAAACTTTCAAAACAATAAAGTCCTTCGATAATATCCAGAAAACACAAACACAGTGGCTGTTGCAATATCTGGGCTTGAGTTAGCCAAGAAATACAGGATATTTCGGTTTGAACTAGTCATATCCGGACAAAGTGGTGTGGAATTTCTATGTAATGAACCGAGAAAATCACAGTAAAAACGGTTTAGGAGAAAAGCAAAGTCTTTTCGTTAGGAAACTGTATAAAATTTCATGTATACAAACAAAAATATCATGTTTGTTTGCCCCAGTTCCTCTCTCTTTCTCCCTAGAAAATACGAATATGTAGAGCTGGTGTCTCCATGAGGAACCAATTAGCTTCCCAATACAAAATTAAATGTTCCCTGATAAAAAAATAAATAAAAACTTTCAAAACAATAAAGTCCTTTGATCATATCCACAAAACACAAACACAGGGGCTGTTGCAATATCTGGGATTGAGTTAACCAAAACAGAAGCGGATATTTCCGGTTTCATCCAGTCATATCCAGAAAAAAGTGGTGTGGAATTTGTATTCAATGGACTGAGAAAATTGCAGTGAAAATGGTTTTGGAGAAAAGCAAAGTGTTTTCGTTAGGCAAGTGCATGATTTGTCATTATACAAACAGACATATCATGTTTGTTTGCGGCAGTTCCTCTAGCGTTCTCCCTAGAAAATACGAATCTGTAGTGCTGGTGTCTCCGTGTGGAACCAATTAGAGTTTCCCAGTACAAAATTAAATGTTCCCTGATAAAAAACTTTCAAAACAGTAAAGTCCTTCGATAATATCCAGAAAACACAAACACAGTGGCTGTTGCAATATCTCGGCTTGAGTTAGGCAAGAACAACAGGATATTTCGGTTTGAACTAGTCATATCCGGACAAAGTGGTGTGGAATTTCTATGCAATGGACCGAGAAAATCACAGTAAAAAAGGTTTTGGAGAAAAGCAAAGTCTTTTCTTTAGGAACGTCCATAAAATGTCATGTATGCAAACAGAAATATCATGTTTGTTTGCCGCAGTTCCTCTAGCATTCTCACTAGAAAATACGAATGTGTAGAGCTGGTGTCTCCATATGGAACAAGTGAGTGTTTCACAGTACAAAACTAAATGTTCCCTGATAAAATTTTTTTTTTCAAAACAATAATGTCCATTGAAAATATCCAGAAAACACAAACACAGGGGCTCGGGCAATATCTGGGATTGAGTTAGCCAAAACAAAACCGGATATTTCCGGTTTCATCCAGTCATATCCGGAAAAAGTGGTGTGGAATTCGTATGCAATGTACAGAGAATATCATAGTAAAAATGGTTTCGGAGAAAAGCAAAGTCTTTTCTTTATGCAACTGCATAAAATGTCATGTATACAAACAGAAATATCATGTGTGTTTGCCGCAGTTCCTCTAGCATTCTCACTAGAAAATACGAATGTGTAGAGCTGGTGTCTCCATGTGGAACCAATTAGAGTTTCGAAGTATAAAATTAAATGTTCACTGAGGAAGAAAAAAAAAACTTTCAAAACAATAAAGGCCTTCGGTAATAACAAGAAAACACATACACAGAGGCTGTGGCAATACCTGGGATTGAGTTAGCCAAAACATAACTGGATATTTCCGGTTCCCTCAGTCATATCCGGACAAAGTGGTGTGGAATCCGTATGCAATGGACCGAGAAAATCACAATAAAAATGATTTTGGAGAAAAGCAAATTCTTTTCGTTAGGCAAGTGCATAAAATGTCATGTATACAAACAGATATATCATGTTTGCCGTATTTCCTCTCGCTTTCTCCCTAGAAAATACGAATTTGTAGAGCGGATCTGTCCAAGTGGAACCACTGAGTGTTTCCCAGTACTAAAGAAAATGTTCCCTGAAAAAAAAATATTCAAAATAATAATGTCCATTGATAATATCCAGAAAACACAAACACAGAGGCTGTCGCAATATCTGGGATTGAGTTAGCCAAAAAAACCGGATATTTCCCCTTTCATCCAGTCATATCCGGACAAAGTGGTGTGGAATTCGTATGCAATGGCCTGAGATAATTACAGTGAAAGTGGATTTGGAGAAAAGCAAAGTCTTTTCGTTAGGCAAGTGCATAAAAATGTCATGTATCCAAACAGAAATATCATGTTTGTTTGCCGCAGTTCCTCTAGCTTTCTCCTAGAAAATACGAATGTGTAGAGATGGTGTCTCCATGTGGAACCAATTAGAGTTTCCCAATACAAAATTAAATGTTCCCTGATAAAAAAACATTCAAAACAATAAAGTCTTTTCATAATATCCAGAAAACACAAACACAGGGTCTGTGGCAATATCTGGGATTGGTTGGCCAAAACAAAACCGGATATTTCCGGTTTCATTCACTCATATCAGGATAAGGTGGTGTGGAATTCGTATGCAATGGACAGAAAAAATCACAATAAAAATGATTTTGGAGAAAAGCAAAGTCTTTTCGTTAGACAAGTGCAAAAATATCATGTATACAAACACAGATATCATGTTTGTTTGCCACAGTTCCTCTAGCTTTCTCCCTAGAAAATATGAGTTTTTAGTGCTGTTCTCTCCATGTGGACCCAGTGAGAGTTTCCCAGTACAAAACTAAATGTGCCCTGATAGAAAAAAAAATCTTACAAAACAATTAAGTCCATTGATTATATCCAGAAAATACAAACAGAGGATCTGTGGCAATATCTGGGATTCAGTTAGCCAAAACAAAACCGGATATTTCCAGTTTCATCCAATCATATCCGGAAAAAGTGGTGTGGAATTCCTATGCAATGAACCAAGAAAATCACAGTAAAAATGGTTTTGGAGAAAAGTAAAGTCTTTTCGTTAGGGAAGTGCATAAAATGTCATGTATGCAAACAGAAATATCATGTTTGTTTGCCGCAGTTCCTCTAGCGTTCTCCCTAGAAAATACGAATCTGTAGAGCTTGTAAATCCATGTGGAACCAATCAGAGTTTCGCAGTACAAAATTAAATGTTCCCTGATAAAAAACATTCAAACCATAAAGTCCTTCGATAATATCCAGAAAACACAAACACAGAGGCTGTCGCAATATCTGGGATTCTTAGCCAAAACACAACCTCATATTTCTGGTTTCATTCACTCATATCAGGATAAGGTGGTGTGGAATTCGTATGCAATGGACAGACAAAATCACAGTAAAAATGGTTTTGTAGAAAAGCAAAATCTTTTCGTTAGGCAAGTGCATAAAATGTCATGTATACAAACAGAAATATCATGTTTGTTTGCCGCAGTTCCTCTAGTTTTCTCCTAGAAAATACGAATGTGCAGAGCTGTTGTCTCCATATCAACGAATCAGAGTTTCCCAGTACAAAATTACATGTTCCCTGAAAAAAAAATAAAACTTTCAAAAAAATAAAGTCCATCGATAATATCCAGAAAACACAAACAAAGGGTCTGCGGCAATATCTGGGTTTCAGTTAGCCAAAACAGAACTTGATATTTCTGGTTTCATCCACTGATATCGGGACAAAGTGTTGGGGAGTTCCTATGCAATGGATAGACAAAATCACAGTAAAAATGGCTTTGGAGAAAAGCAAAGTCCTTTCATTAGGCAAGTGCATAAAATGTCATGTATACAAACACAGATATCATGTTTGATTGCGGCAGTTCCTCTAGCTTTCTCCCTAGAAAATACGAGTTTTTAGAGCTGTTCTCTCCATGTGGACCCAGTGAGTGTTTCCCAGTACAAAACTAAATGTTCCCTGATAGAAAAAAAATCTTTCAAAACAATAAAGTCCATTGATGATATCCAGAAAATACAGAGGATATGTGGCAATATCTGTGACTCAGTTAGCCAAAACACAACCGGATATTTCCAGTCATTCAGTCATATCCGTACAAAGTGGTGTGGAATTCGTATGTAATGGACAGACAAAATCACAGTAAAAATGGTTTTGGAGAAAAGCAAAGTCTTTTCGTTAGGCAAGTGCATAAAATGCCATCTATACAAACAGAAATATCATGATTGTTTGCCGCAGTTCCTTTAGATATAACCCCAGAAAATACGAATGTGTAGAGCTGGTGTCTCCATGTGGAACCAATTAGAGTTTCCCAGTACAGAATTAAATATTCCTTGATAAAAAAAAACATTCAAAACAAGAAAGTCCTTCGAAAATATCCAGAAAACACAAACACATAGGCTGTCGCAATATCTGGGATTGAGTTAGCCAAAATAAAACCGGATATTTCCGGTTTCATCCAGTCATATCAGGACAAAGTGGTGTGGAATTCGTATGCAATGGACTGAGGAAATCACAGTAAAATGGTCTTCGAATAAAGCAGAGTCTTTTGGTTAGGAAAATGCATAAAATGCCATCTACACAAACAGAAAAGCATGTTTATTATCTGCAGTTTCTCTCACCTTCTCTCTAGAAAATACAAATCTGCAGAGCTGGTGGCTCCATATGGAACGAGTGAGTGGTTCTCAGTACGAAACTAAATGTTCACTGATTAAAAAAAAAAAACTTTAAAAACAATAAAGTCCATCTATAATATCCAGAAACACAAACACACGATCTGTGGCAATATCTGGGATTCAGTTAGCCAAAACACAGCCGCTTATTTCCGGTTTCATCCAGTCACATCCGGACAAAGTGGTGTGGATTTCGTATGCAATGGACCGAGAAAATCACAGTAAAAATGGTTTTGGAGAAAACCAAAATGTTTTCGTTAGGCAAGTGCATAAAATGTCATGTCTACAAACAGAAATATCATGTTTCCTTGCCACAGTTCCTCTAGCTTTCTCGCTAGAAAATACGAATATGTAGAACTGGTGTCCCCATGTGGAAGCAATTAGAGTTTCCCAGCACAAAATTAAATGTTCCATGATAAAAAAAAACATTCAAAACAATAAAGTCCTTCGATAATATTCATAAAACACAAACAGAGAGGCTGTCGCAATATCTGGGATTCAGTTAGCCAAAACACAAGCGGATATTTCTCCTTTCATCCAGTCATATCCGGACAAACTGGGTGTGGAATCGGTATGCAATGGACTGAGAAACTTGCAGTGAAAAAGGTTTTGGTGAAAAGCAAAGTCCTTTTGTAAGGCAAGTGCATAAAATGTCATGTATACAAACAGAAATATCATATTTGTTTGCCGCAGTTCCTCTAGATTTCTCCTAGAAAATACGAATGTGTAGAGCTGGTGTCTCCATGTGGAACCAATTAGTTTCCCAGTACGAAATTAAATGTTCCCGGATAAAAAAACATTCAAATATAAAGTCCTTCGATAATATCCAGAAAACACAAACACAAGAGCTGTGGCAATATCTGGGATTGAGTTAGCCAAAACAAAACCGGATATTTCCGGTTTCATCCACTCATATGCAGACAAAGTGGTGTGGAATTCATATGCAATTATACCGAGAAAATCACAGTAAAAATGGTTTTGGAGAAAAGCAAAGTCTTTTCGTTAGGCAAGTCCATAAAATGCCATCTATACAAACAGAAATATCATGTTTGTTTCCCGCAGTTCCTTTAGATTTCTCCCCAGAACATACGAATGAGTAGAGCTGGTGTCTCCATGAGGAACCAATTAGAGTTTCCCAAATCAAAATTAAATGTTCTCTGATAAAAAAAATTTCAAAACAATAAAGTCCTTCGATAATATCCAGAAAACACAAACACAGAGGCTGTTGCAATAACTGGGATTCAGTTAGCCAAAACAAAACCAGATATTTTCAGTTTCATCCAGTCATATCCGGACAAAATTGTGTGCAATTCGTATGCAATGGACCGAGAAAATCACAGTAAAAATGGTTTTGGAAAAAAGCAAAGTCTTTTCGTTAGGCCTGTCCATAAAATGCCATCTATACAAACAGAAATATCATGTTTGCTTGCCGCAGTTCCTCTAGCTTTCTCCCTAGAAAATACGAATGTATACAGCTTGTTTCTCCATGTGGAACCACTGAGTGTTTCCCAGTACAAAATTAAATGTTCCCTGATTAAAAAAAAAAAACTTTAAAAACAATAAATTCCATTGATAATATCCAGAAAACACAGAGTCTGTCGCAATATCTGGATATCAGTTATCGAAAACACAACCAATATTTTCGGTTTCATCCAGTCATATCCGGACAAAGTGGTATAGAATTCGTATGCAATGGACCCTGATAATCACAATAAAAATGTTTTGGAGACAAGCAAAGTCTTTTCGTTAGGCAAGTGAATTATATGTCATCTATACAAGCAGAAATATCATGTTTGTTTACCGCAGTTCCTCTAGCTTTCTCGCTAGAAAATAGGAATGTGTAGTGCTGGTGTCTCCATTTGGAACCAATTAGAGTTTCACAGTACAAAATTAAATGTTCCCTTATAAAAAAAATTTCAAAACAATAAAGTCCATCGATAATATTCAGAAAAAACAAACAGAGGATCTGTAGCAATATCTGTGATTGAGTTAGCCAAAACAAAACCGGATATTTCCGGTTTCATCCAGTCATATCCGGACAAAGTGGTGTGGAATTCGTATGCAATGGACCGAGAAAATAACAGTAAAAATGGATGTGGAGAAAAGCAAAGTCTTTTTGTTAGGCAAGTGCAGAAAATGTCATGTGTAGAAACAGAAATATCATGTTTGTTTGCCGCAGTTCCTCTAGCTTTCTCCCCAGAAAATACGAATGTGTAGAGCTGGTGTCTCCATGTGGAACCAATTAGAGTTTCCCAGTACAAAATTAAATGTTCTCTGATAAAAAAAAAACTTTCAAAACAATAAAGTCCTTTACAGCATCCAGAAAACACAAACACAGGAGCTGTGGCAATATCTGGGATTTAGATAGTAAAAACTGAACCGCATATTTCTGGTTTCATCCAGTCATATCCAGACAAAGTGATGTGGAATTCGTATGCAATGGACCGAGAAAATCACAGTAAAATGGTTTTAGAGAAAAGCAAATTTTTTTTCGTTAGGAAAGTGCATAAAATGTCATCTATATAAACAGAAATATGATGTTTGTTTGCCGCAGTTCCTCTAGCTTTCTCCCTAGAAAACACGAATGTGTAGAGCTGGTTTCTCCATGTGGAACCAATAGGAGTTTCCCAGAACTAACTAAATGTTACCAGTTTAAAAAAAAAAAAAACTTTCAAATCAATAATGTCCATTGAAAATATCCAGAAAACACAAACACAGATGCTGTTGAAATAACTGGGATTCAGTTAGCCAAAACAAAACCGGATACTTCCAGTTTCATCCAGTCATATCCGGACAAAGTGGTGTGGAATTCATATGCAATGGACTGAGAAAATCGCAGTAAAAATGATTTTGGAGAAAGGCAAAGTCTTTTCATTAGGTAAGTGCCTAAAATATCATGTAAACAAACAGAAATATCATGTTTGTTTTCCGTATTTCCTGTAGTTTTCTCCCTAGAAAATATGAATGTGTAGAGCTGGTTTCTGCATGTGGAACCACTGAGTGTTTCCCAGTACAAAATTAAATGTTCACTGATTAAAAAAAAAACTTTCAAAACAATAAAATCCTTTGTTAATATTCAGAAAACACAAACACAGGGGCTGTGGCAATATCTGGGATTGAGTTAGCCAAAACAAAACCGGATATTTCCGGTTTTCATCCACTCATATCCGGACAAAGTGGTGTGGAATTCATATGCAATGGACTGAGAAAATCCCAGTAAAAACGGTTTAGGAGAAGAGCAAAGTGTTTTCGTTAGGCAAGTGCATAAAATGTCATGTATACAAACAGAAATATCATGTTTGCTTTTCGCAGTTCCTCTAGCTTTCTCCCTAGAAAATATGAATGTGTACAGCTGGTGTCTCCATGTGGAACCAATTAGAGTTTCCCAGTACAAAATTAGATATTCCCTGATAAAAAACATTCAAAACAATAAATTCTTTCGATAATATCCAGAAAACACAAATACAGGGGCTGTGGCAATATCTGGGATTTAGATAGTAAAAACTGAACCGCATACTTCTGGTTTCATCCAGTCATATCCGGAATACTGGGTGTGGAATCCGTATGCAGTGGACCGAGAAAATCACAGTAAAAATGATTTTGGAGGAAAGCAAAGTCTTTTCGTTAGGCAAGTGCATAAAATGTCATATATACAAGCAGAAATATCATGTTTGCATGCCGCAGTTCCTCTAGCTTTCTCCCTAGAAAATACGAATCTGTAGAGCTTGTTTCTCCATGTGGAACCACTAAGTGTTTCCCAGTACAAAATTAAATGTTCCTTGATAAAAAAAAAAAACATTCAAAACAATAAAGTCCTTCGATAATATCCAGAAAACACAAACACAGGGCCTGTCGCAATATCTGGGATTGAGTTAGCCATAACAAAACCGGATATTTCCAGTTTCATCCAGTCATATCCGGACAAAGTGGTGTGAAATTTGTATGCAATGGGTCGAGAAAATCACAGTAAAAATGGTTATGGAGAAAAGCAATTTTTTTGTCGTTAGGAAAGTGCATAAAATGCCATCTATATAAACAGAAATATGATGTTTGTTTGCCGCAGTTCCTCTAGCTTTCTCCCTAGAAAACACGATTGTGTAGAGCTGGTTTCTCCATGTGGAACCAATTAGAGTTTCCCAGTACTAACTAAATGTTACCAGTTAAAAAAAATTTTCAAAACAATAATGTCCATTGTTAATATTCAGAAAACACAAACACAGGGGCTGTGGCAATATCTAGGATTGAGTTAGCCATAACAAAACCGGATATTTCCAGTTTCATCCAGTCATATCCGGAAAAAGTGGTGTGGAATTTGTATGCAATGGACCGAGAAAATCACAGTAAAAATGGTTTTGGAGAAAACCAAAATGTTTTCGTTAGGCAAGTGCATAAAATGTCATGTCTACAAACAGAAATATCATGTTTCCTTGCCACAGTTCCTCTAGCTTTCTCGCTAGAAAATACGAATATGTAGAACTGGTGTCCCCATGTGGAAGCAATTAGAGTTTCCCAGCACAAAATTAAATGTTCCATGATAAAAAAAAAACATTCAAAACAATAAAGTCCTTCGATAATATTCATAAAACACAAACAGAGAGGCTGTCGCAATATCTGGGATTCAGTTAGCCAAAACACAAGCGGATATTTCTCCTTTCATCCAGTCATATCCGGACAAACTGGGTGTGGAATCGGTATGCAATGGACTGAGAAACTTGCAGTGAAAAAGGTTTTGGTGAAAAGCAAAGTCCTTTTGTAAGGCAAGTGCATAAAATGTCATGTATACAAACAGAAATATCATATTTGTTTGCCGCAGTTCCTCTAGATTTCTCCTAGAAAATACGAATGTGTAGAGCTGGTGTCTCCATGTGGAACCAATTAGTTTCCCAGTACGAAATTAAATGTTCCCGGATAAAAAAACATTCAAATATAAAGTCCTTCGATAATATCCAGAAAACACAAACACAAGAGCTGTGGCAATATCTTGGATTGAGTTAGCCAAAACAAAACCGGATATTTCCGGTTTCATCCAGTCGTATCCGGAAAAAGTGGTGTGGAATTTGTATGCAATGGACTGTGAAAATTGCAGTGAGTTTGGTTTTAGAGAAAAGCCAAGTCTTTTCCTTAGGCAAGTGCATATAATGCCATCTATACAAACAGCAATATCATGTTGCTTTGCCACAGTTTCTCTAGCTTTCTCCCTAGAAAACACGAATGTGTAGAGCTAGTGTCTCCATGTGGAACCAATTAGAGTTTCCCCATACAAATTTAAATGTTCCCTGACAAAAAACATTAAAAACAATAAAATACTTTGATAATATCCAGAAAATACAAACACAGGGTCTGTGGCAATATCTGGGATTGAGTTAGCCAAAATGAAACCGCATATTTCCGGTTTCATCCAGTCATATACGGACAAAGTGGTGTGGAATTCCTATTCAATTGACTGCGAAACTTGCAGTGAAAATGGTTTTGGAGAACAGCAAAGTCTTTTCGTTAGACTAATGCATAAAATGCCATCTATACAAACAGAAAAATCATGTTTGTTTGCCGCAGTTCCTCTAGCTTTCTCGTAGAATATACGAATGTGTAGAGCCGGTGTCTCCAAGTGGAACCACTGAGTGTTTCCCACCACAAAATTAAATGTTCCCTGATAAAAAAAACTTTCAAAACAATAAAGTCCATTCATAAAATCCAGAAAACACAATAACAGGGGCTGTGGCAATATCTGGGATTGAGTTAGCCAAAACAAAACAGGATATTTCCAGTTTTAACCAGTCATATCCAGACAAGTGGTGTGGAATTCATATGCAATGGATTGAGAAAATCACAGTAAAAATGGTTTTGTAGAAAAGGAAATCCTTTTTGATATGCAAGTGCATAAAATGCCATCTACATAAACAGAAATATCATGTTTGTTTGCCACAGTTCCTCTAGATTTCTCACTAGAAATTACGAATGTGTAGAGCTGGTGTCTCCATGTGGAAGAAATTAGAGTTTCCCAGCACAAAATTCAATGTTCCCTGATAAAAAAAAATCTTTCAAAACAATAAAATCCATTGATACTATCCAGAAAACTCAAACACAGGGGCTGTGGCAATCTGGGATTTAGTTAGCCAAAACAAAACTGTATATTTCCGGTTTATCCAGTCATATCCTGACAAAGTGGTGTGGAATTTGTATGCAATGGACTGAGAAAATTGCAGTGAAAATGGTTTTGGCGAAAAGCAAAATCTTTTCGTTTGGCAAGTGCATAAAATGCCATCTATACAAACAGAAATATTACGTTTGTTTGCCGCTGTTCCTCTGGCTTTCTCGCTAGAAAACACAAATGTGTAGAGCTGGTGTCTCCATGTGGAACAATTAGAGTTTCCCAGTACAAAATTAAATGTCCCCTGATAAAAAAAAAACTTTCAAAACAATAAAGTACTTCTATAATATCCAGAAAACACAAACAGATGGGTTGTGGCAATACCTGGGATTCAGTTAGCCAAAGAAAAAACAGATATTTCCGGTTTAATCCAGTCATATCTGGAAAAAGTAGTGTAGAATTTGTATGCAATGCACAGATAAAATCACAGTAAAAATGGTTTTGGAGAAAAGCAAAGTCCTTTCGTTAGGGAAGTGCATAAAATTTAATGTATACAAACAGAAATATCATGTGTGTTTACCACAGTTCCTCTAGCTTTCTCCCTAGAAATTACGAATGTGTAGAGCTGGTGTCTCCATGTGGAAGAAATTAGAGTTTCCCAGCACAAAATTCAATGTTCCCTGATAAAAAAAATCTTTCAAAACAATAAAGTCCTTCGATAATATCCAGAAAACACGAACAAGGGATCTGTGGCAATATCAGGGATTGAGTTAACCAAAACAAAATCGGATTTTTCTGGTTTCATCCACTAATATTCGGACCAATTGGTGTGGAATTCAAATGCAATGGACAGACAAAATCACAGTTAAAATGGTTTTGGAGAATAGCAAAATCTTTTCGTTAGGCAAGTGCATAAAATGTCATGTATACAAACAGAAATATCAGGTTTGTTTTCCGCAGTTACTCTAGATTTCTAATAGACAATACGAATGTGTAGAGCTGGTTTCTCCATGTGGAACCAGTGAGTGTTTCCCAGTACAAATTTAAATGTTATCTGATAAAAAATTTTCAAAACAATAAAGTCCTTCAATAATATCCAGAAATCACAAATACAGGGGCTGTGACAATGTCTGGGATTGAGTTAGCCAAAACAAAACCGGATATTTCCCGTTTCATCCAGTCATATCCACAATAAGTTTTGTGGAATTCGTATGCAATGGACCGAGAAAATCACAGTAAAAATGGTTTTGGAGAAAAGCAAAGTCTTTTCGTTAGGCAAGTGCATAAAATGTCATGTAAACAAACAGAAATATCATGTTTGTTTGCTGCAGTTGCTCTACGAATTTCCTAGAAGATACGAAAATGCAGAGCTGCTGTCTCCATGTGGAACCAGTGTTTCCCAGTAGAAAATTAAATGTTCCCTGATAAAAAAACTTTTAAAACAGTAAAGTCCATCGATAATATCCAGAAAACACAAAAACAGTGGCTGCGGCAATATCTGGGATTGACTTAGCCAAAACAAAACCGGATATGTCCTGTTTCATCCACTCATATCCGCAATAAGTTTTGTGCAATTCGTATGCAATAGACAGACAAAATCACAGTAAAAATGGTTTTGGAAAAAAGCAAAGTCTTTTCTTTAGGCAAGTGCATAAAATGTCATGTATACAAACAGAAATATCATGTTTGTTTGCCTCAGTTCCTCTAGATTTCTCGCTAGAAAATATGAATCTGTAGAGCAGGTTTCTCCATGTGGAACCAGTGAGTGTTTCCCAGTACAAAATTAAATGTTTCCTGATTAAAAAAAAAAACTTGAAAAACAATAATGTCCATTGATAGTATCCAGAAAACACAAACACAGGGGCTGTGACAATATCTGGGTTTGAATTAGCCAAAAACAACAGGATATTTCCGGTTTCATCCAGTCATAACCGGACAAAGTGGTGTGGAATTCGTATGCAATGGACCAAGAAAATTACAGTAAAAATGGTTTTGGAGAAAAGCAAAGCCTTTCGTTAGGCAAGTGCATAAAATGTCATGTATACAAACAGAAATATCATGATTGTTTGCCGCAGTTCCTTAAGATTTCTCCCCAGAATGTCCGAATGTGTAGAGCTGGTTTCTCCATGTAGAACCAATTAGAGTTTCCCAGTACAAAATTAAATATTCCCTGATAAAAAAACATTCAAAACAACAAAGTCCTTAGATAATATCCAGAAAACACAAACACAGAGTCTGTCGAAATAAATGAGATCCAGTTAGCCAAAACACAAGCGGATAGTTCCCCTTTCATCCACTCATATCCGGACAAAGTGCTGTGGAATTCGTATGCAATGCACCGAAAAAAATCGCAGTAAAAACGGTTTTGGATAAAAGCAAAGTTTTTTTGTTAGGCAAGTGCATAAAATGTAATGTATACAAATAAAAATATCATGTTCACCGCACTTCCTCTATCTTTCTACTAGAAAATATGAATGTGTAGACCTGGTGTCTCCATGTGGAACCTGTTAGAGTATCCCAGTACAAAATTAAAAGTTCCCTGATAAAAAAACATTCAAAATAATAATGTCCATTGATAATATCCAGAAAACACAAACACAGGGCTTGTCGCAATATCTGGTATTGAGTTAGAGAAAACAAAACCGGATATTTCCCCTTTCATCCAGTCATATCTGGACAAAGTGGTGTGCAATTCGTATGCAATGGACAGAGAAAGTTACAGTGAAAATGGTTTTGGAGAAAACCAAAGTCTTTTCGTTAGGCAAGTGCATAAAATGTCATGTAAACAAATAGAAATATCATGTTTGTTTGCTGCAGTTCCTCTACGATTCTCCTAGAAAATACGAAAGTGCAGAGCTGGTGTCTACATGTGGAACCAGTGTTTCCCAGTAGAAAATTAAATGTTCCCTGATAAAAAAACTTTTAAAACAGTAAAGTCCATCGATAATATCCAGAAAACACAAACACAGGGACTGCGGCAATATCTGGGATTGACTTAGCAAAAACAAAACCGGATATGTCCCATTTCATCCACTCATATCTGCAATAAGTTTTGTGCAATTCGTATGTAATGGACAGAGAAAGTTACAGTGAAAATGGTTTCGGCGAAAAGCAAAATCTTTTCGTTAGGCAAGTGCATAAAATGCCATCTATACAAACAGAAATATCAGGTTTGTTTGCTGCAGTTCCTCTAGCTTTCTCGCTAGAAAATACGAATGTGTAGAGCTGGTTTCTCCATGTGGAACCAGTTAGAGTTTCCAGTACAAAATTAAATGTTCCCTGTTAAAAAAAAAAAAAAAACTTTCAAAACAATAAAGTCCTTCGACAATATCCAGAAAACACAAACAGAGGGGTTGTGGCAATATCTGGGATTCAGTTAACCAAAACAAAACCAGGTATTTCCAGTTTCATCTAGTCATATCCGGACAAAGTGGTGTGGAATTCGTATGTAATGGACTGAGAAAATTACAGTAAAAATGGCTTTGGAGAAAAGTAAAGTCCTTTCATTAGGCAACTGCATAAAATGCCATCTATACAAACAGAAATATCATGTTTCTTTGCCACAGTTCCTCTAGCTTTATCCCTAGAAAATACAAAAGTGTAGAGCCAGTGTCTCCATGTGGAACCAATTAATGTTTCCCAGTACAAAATAAAATGTTCGCTGATAAAAAAAAAATTCAAAACAGTAAAGTTCTTCGATAATTTCCAGAAAATTCTAACACAGAGGCTGTCGCAATATCTGGGATTCAGTTAGCCAAAACACAACCGCATATTTCTGGTTTCATCCAGTCATGTCCGGACAAAGTTTTGTGGAAATAGTATGCAATGGACTGAGAAAATCACAGTGAAAATGGTTTTGGAGAAAAGCAAAGTCTTTTTGTTAGGCAAGTGCATAAAATGTCATGTAAACAAACAGAAATATCATGTATGTTTGCCACAGTTCCTCTAGCTTTCTCCTAGAAAATACGAATGTGTAGAGCTGGTGTCTCCATGTGGAACCAATTAGAGTTTCCCAGTAAAAAATTAAATGTTCCCTGATAAAAAAAACTTTCAAAACAATAATGACCATTGATAATATACAGAAAACACAAACACAGGTGCTGTGGCAATCTGGGATTGCGTTAGCCAAAAAAATACCACATATTTCCAGTTTCATCCCGTCATTTCTGGACAAAGTGGTGTGCTATTCTTATGCAATGGACTGAGAAAATTACAGTAAAATGGTTTTGGAGAAAAGCAAAGTCTTTTCGTTAGGCAAGTGCATAAAATGTAATGTATACAAACAGAAATATCATGTTTGTTTTCGCAGTTCCTCTAGCTTTCTCCCTAGAAAATACGAATGTGTAGAGCACGTGTCTCCATGTGGAACCAATTAGAGTTTTCCAGTAGAAAATTAAACGTTCCCTGATAAAAAGCATTCAAACCAATAAAGACCTTCGACAATATCCAGAAAACACAACCACAGAGGCTGTCGCAATATCTGGGATTCAGTTAGCCAAAACACAAGCAGATATTTCCCCTTTCATCCAGTCATATCCGGACAAAGTGGTGTGGAATTCGTATGCAATTGACTGAGAAAATCACAGTAAAAATGGTTTTGTAGAAAAGAAAAATCCTTTCGTCAGGCAAGTGCATAAAATGTCATCTATATAAACAGAAATATCATGAGTGTTTGCTGCAGTTCCTCTTGCTTTCTCCCTAGTAAATACGAATGTTTAGAGCTGGTGTCTCCATGTGGAACCAATTAGAGTTTCCCAGTACAAAATTAAATGTTCCCTGATTAAAAAAAAAAAAAACTTTCAAAAAAATTAAGTCCTTCGATAATATCCAGAAAACAGAAACACAGGGGCTGTGGCAATATCTGGGATTGAGTTAGCCAAAACAAAACCAGATATTTCCGGTTTCATCCAGTCATATCTGGACAATGTGGTGTGGAATTCATATGCAATGGAGTGAGAAAATTGCACTGAAAATGGTTTTGGAGAAACCCAAAGTCTTTTCCTTACACAAGTGCATAAAATATCAATTATACAAACAGAAATATCATGTTTGTTTGCCACAGGTCCTTTAGCTTTCTCCCTAGAAATTACAAATTTGTAGCGCTGGTTTCTCCATGTGGAACCAATTAGAGTTTACCAGTACAAAACTAAATGTTCCCTGATAAAAAAAAATTTTCAAAACAATCAAGTCCTTCAATAATATCCAGAAAACACAAACACAGGGGCTGTGGCAATCTGTGATTGAGTTAGCCAAAACAAAACCGGATTTTCCGGTTTCCTCCAGTCATATCCGGAAAAAGTGGTGTGGAATTCGTATGCAATGGACAGAAAATTACAGTGAAAATGGTTTTGGAGAAAAGCAAAGTCTTTTCATTAGGCAAGTACATAATATGCCATCTATACAAACAGAAATATCATGTTTGTTTGCAGCAGTTTCTCTATCTTTCTCCTAGAAAATACGAATGTGTAGAGCTGTTGTCACCATGTGGAACCAATTAGAGTTTACCAGTACAAAACTAAATGTTCCCTGATAAAAAAATTTTTTTCAAAACAATAAAGTCCTTCGATAATATCCAGAAAACACAAACAGAGGGGCTGTGGCAATATCTGGGATTGAGTTAGCCAAAACAAAACCGGATATTTCCGGTTTCATCCAGTCATATCTGGACAATGTGGTGTGGAATTCATATGCAATGGAGTGAGAAAATTGCACTGAAAATGGTTTTGGAGAAACCCAAAGTCTTTTCCTTACACAAGTGCATAAAATATCAATTATACAAACAGAAATATCATGTTTGTTTGCCACAGGTCCTTTAGCTTTCTCCCTAGAAATTACAAATTTGTAGCACTGGTTTCTCCATGTGGAACCAATTAGAGTTTACCAGTACAAAACTAAATGTTCCCTGATAAAAAAAAATTTTCAAAACAATCAAGTCCTTCAATAATATCCAGAAAACACAAACACAGGGGCTGTGGCAATATCTGGGATTGAGTTAGCCAAAACAAAACTGGATTTTCCGGTTTCCTCCAGTCATATCCGGAAAAAGTGGTGTGGAATTCGTATGCAATGGACAGAAAATTACAGTGAAAATGGTTTTGGAGAAAAGAAAATGAAAATGAAAAAGAAAAGAAAATGTCATGTAAACAAACAAAAATATCATGTTTGTTTGCCCCAGTTCCTCTTGCTTTCTCCCTAGAAAATGCGAATGTGTAGAGCCGGCGTCTTAATGTGGAACCAATTAGAGTTTCCCAGTACAAAATTACCTATTCCCTGAGGGAGTGGAGGGGGTGGAGCCAAGATGGCGGATAATGAGGACGTGCGCCTTAGTTTGGGAAAATAAAGTTTCATAAAAGTGGAGTTACTCTAGCCTCAGGAAAAGACTCCAGAAAAAAACTGCAGAGGAAACGCTTCTGGATCTAGTGGATGTGAAACAGAGGACTTACAGGGAGCCCACCGCATGGAAAACCAACCTAGACGAGCCGAGCGGCGGGAGACGAGCCAGAGCCACAGAATCTCGCCAGCGCGGGAACCAGAGGTTGGTAAGACAAAGACCTCAGAAACCCGAGACATTGGGGTTGGGGGGGACAGAGGCCACTCCCTTCACTCACCCTCAAAACAAAGAGCACCGTGATTTTACATATGTAAAGCGCAGCCAAACTCAGTAACTTTAGCGAAACTCGAGAACACATTGAGGGCTGCATAAACTCTTTGTGTGGTCCCAGGGGTAGATCAAACGAATACTCACAGAGGCCAGATTTCAACTACCCTCAACTCCTCTCCCAACTGAGTCAAAAAAAAAAGAGAGAGAGAGAGCTAGCCAGCAAGGAGCAAGTGAGTGAGTAATCTGGGAGAGTCACTCTTTACACAGCCTTAAACCTGAAGAATCAAGCATAGCTCTCTGGCCACACCCATCACAGCCCTTAAGGATTCAACAAAGCAGATAGGTCACTTAGAGGCATAGTATAATGAGAAAAAAAACACCACAGCAAAAAAAAAAAAAAACCACCATAAATTATCTCCAACATGCCAAACAACAAACATAGAAGCCGAGGTAACAAGAGCAAGGAAGACACTATGACGCCCCCAAGTGAACAAGACACGCCAATGCAAGATTATGAAGATGAAGAGATAGAGGAAATGCAAGAAGCAGATCTCAAAAAATTGATAAGAACATTCAGAAGTTCTCAAAAACAAATTCTTGAACTACAGAAATCCTTAATGGACAAGATAGAAAATCTCTCTCGTGAAAATGAAATATTAAGGAGGAATCAAAATGAAATGAAACAACTAGTAGAACAGGAAACTGAGATAGTGACCAAAAACCACAATGAAATGAAGAACTCAATAGATCAAATGGCAAACACATTAGAGAGCCTTAAAAACAGAATGGGTGAAGCAGAAGAGAGAATATCGGAATTAGAAGACAGAGAACAGGAAAGGAGACAGTCAAATCAAAGAAAAGAAGAAGAAATCAGAAATCTAAAAAATAATGTCAGGAATCTACAGGATACTATTAAAAAACCCAACATTCGGGTTCTAGGAGTTCCTGAAGGCATGGAAAGGGAGAAAGGATTAGAAGGCCTTTTTAGTGAGATACTAGTAAAAAATTTCCCAGGTTTGGAGAAGGACAGAGACATCCTAGTACAAGAAGATCATAGAACCCCTAATAAACATGATCAAAAGAGATCCTCACCACGACACGTCGTAATCAAACTCACCACAGTGAAACATAAAGAAAAGATCCTAAAATGTGCAAGAGAGAAACGCCAGATTAGACTCAGAGGATCTCCAATTAGACTTACAGCTGACTTCTCATCAGAAACCCTACAAGCCAGGAGAGAATGGCGAGATATAGCCCAGGTACTAAGAGAGAAAAACTGCCAGCCCAGAATATTATATCCTGCAAAGCTCTCATTTGTGAATGAAGGTGAAATTAAGACCTTTCACAGCAAACAGAAATTGAAAGAATTTATCGCCACTCGTCCAGCCCTGCAAAAGATGCTTAAAGATGTGTTACATACAGAAATACAGAAACACGGTAACCAATATGAAAGAAGGTAAAGCAAGGAAACCTCACAGCAAAAGACCACAAGAATCTCAAACCAGATATTAGAAAATATCTTTGGCAAATGGCAGGGCAAAGTTACTCCTTCTCAATAGTCACATTGAATGTTAATGGCTTCAACTGTCCAGTTAAAATACACCGATTGGCTGATTGCGTTAAGGAACAAAACCCATCTTTTTGCTGCTTACAAGAAACTCATCTTTCCAACAATGATCCATACAGACTGAAAGTGAAAGGCTGGAAAAAGATATACCATGCCAACAGAAATGAAAAAAGAGCGGGCGTAGCCATCTTAATATCGGACAACATAAACTTTACCACAAAAACTGTCAGGAGAGACAAAGAGGGACACTATTTAATGATTAAGGGATCCATTCAACAGGAAGATATAACAATTATCAATGTATATGCACCTAATCACAGGGCACCAGCTTATTTAAAAGACTTGTTAAGGGACTTAAAAGGAGACTTAGACCCCAATACAATAGTACTGGGGGACTTCAATACTCCACTCTCAGAGATAGACAGATCAACAGGACAGAAGATCAACAAGGAGACAGCAGATTTAAATGACACTATAGCCCAAATGGATCTAACAGATATCTACAGAACATTTCACCCTACATCTAAGGACTTTACATTCTTCTCAGCAATATATGGAACCTTCTCTAGGATTGACCACATACTAGGCCATAAAACAAGTCTCAGCAAATTCAAAAGAATTAGATTCATACCATGCAGCTTCTCAGACCACAAAGGAATGAAATTGGAAATTGGCAACTCGCAAATCCCCAGAGCACGTGCAAACACATGGAGATTGAACAACATGCTCCTGAATGAACAATGGGTCATAGAAGAAATTAAAAGAGAAATCAAAAATTTTCTGGAAGTAAATGAGGATAACAGCACAACATACCAAAACCTATGGGATACAATAAAAGCAGTGTTAAGAGGAAAGTTTATATCAATAGGTGCCTACATCAAGAAATTGGAGAGGCACCAAATAGATGAGCTTTCAAGTCATCTCAAGGATCTAGAAAATTTGCAGCAAACCAAACCCAAACCCAGTAGAAGAAGGGAAATAATTAAAATCAAACAAGAAATCAACAGGATTGAATCCAAAAAAAACATTACAAAAAATCAGCCAAACGAGGAGCTGGTTTTTTGAAAAAATAAACAAAATTGACACCCCATTGGCCCAACTAACTAAAAAAAGAAGAGAAAAGACCCAAATCAATAGGATCAGAGATGAAAAAGGAAACATAACAACAGACACCACAGAAATAAAAAGAATCATCAGAGATTACTACAAGGACTTGTATGCCAGCAAACAGGGAAATCTATCAGAAATGGGCAGATTCTTGGACACATACAACCTACCTAAATTGAGCCAGGAAGACATAGGAAACCTAAACAGACCCATAACTGACACAGAAATTGAAACAGTAATAAAGGCCCTCCCAACAAAGAAAAGCCCAGGACCAGATGGATTCACTGCTGAGTTCTACCAGACATTTAGAGAAGAACTAACTCCAATTCTTCTCAAACTATTCAGAACAATCGAAAAAGAGGGAATCCTCCAAAATTCTTTCTATGAAGCCAGCATCACCTTAATTCCTAAGCCGGAAAAAGATGCAGCATTGAAAGAGAATTACAGACCAATATCCCTGATGAACATAGATGCAAAAATACTCAATAAAATTCTGGCCAATAGAATGCAACCACACATCAGAAAGATCATCCACCCAGACCAAGTGGGATTTATCCCTGGTATGCAAGGATGGTTCAACGTCTGCAAAACAATCAACGTAATACATTACATTAACAGGCTGCAGAAGAAAAACCATATGATTCTCTCAATAGACGCAGAGAAAGCATTTGATAAAATACAACACCCTTTCATGATGAAAACTCTAAGCAAACTGGGTATGGAAGGAACATTCCTTAACACAATCAAAGCAATATATGAAAAACCCACGGCCAACATCCTATTGAATGGGGAAAAGTTGGAAGCATTTCCACTGAAATCTGGTACCAGACAGGGATGCCCTCTCTCACCACTGCTATTCAATATAGTTCTGGAAGTTTTGGCCAGAGCTATTAGGCAAGAAAAAGAAATTAAAGGGATACAAATCGGGAAGGACGAACTCAAACTATCCCTCTTTGCAGATGATATGATTATTTAGGGGACCCAAAGAACTCTACTAAGAGACTACTGGAACTCATCGAAGAGTTTGGCAAAGTAGCAGGATATAAAATCAATGCACAAAAATCAACAGCCTTTGTATACACAGGCAATGCCACGGCTGAGGAAGAACTTCTAAAATCAATCCCATTCACAATAGCTACAAAAACAATCAAATACCTTGGAATAAACTTAACCAAGGACGTTAAAGATCTCTACGATGAAAACTACAAAACCTTACAGAAAGAAATAGAAGAGGATACCAAAAAATGGAGAAATCTTCCATGCTCATGGATTGGAAGAATCAATATCATCAAAATGTCTATTCTCCCAAAGGCAATTTATACATTCAATGCAATACCAATCAAGATACCGAAGACATTCTTCTCAGAAAAAATAATGCTGAAATCTCTGGAAAAAATAATGCTGAAATTCATATGGAGACACAGAAGACCTCGAATAGCCAAAGCAATCTTGTACAACAAAAACAAAGCCGGAGGCATCACAATACCAGATTTCAGGGCATACTACAGGGCAGTTGTTATCAAAACAGCATGGTACTGGTACAGAAACAGATGGATAGACCAATGGAACAGAATAGAAACACCAGAAATCAATCCAAACATCTACAGCCAACTTATATTTGATCAAAGATCCAAAACTAATCCCTGGAATAAGGACAGCCTATTCAATAAATGGTGCTGGGAAAATTGGATTTCCATGTGCAGAAGCTTGAAGCAAGACGCATACCTTTCACCTTACACAAAAATTCACTCAACGTGGATTAAAGACTTAAATCTACGACCCGAAACCATCAAATTATTAGAGAGCATTGGAGAAACCCTGCAAGATATAGGTACAGGCAAAGACTTCTTGGAAAAGACCCCAGGAGCACAGGCAGTCAAAACCAAAATTAACATTTGGGATTGCATCAAATTGAGAAGTTTCTGTACTTCAAAAGAAACAGTCAGGAAAGTGAAGAGGCAACCGACAGAATGGGAAAAAATATTTGCAAACTATACTACAGATAAAGGGTTGATAACCAGAATCTACAAAGAAATCAAGAAAATCCACAACAATAGAACAAACAACCCACTGAAGACATGGGCCAAGGACCTCAATAGACATTTTTCAAAAGAGGAAATCCAAATGGCCAACAGACACATGAAAAAATGTTCAAGATCACTAGCCATCAGAGAAATGCAAATCAAAACCACAATGAGGTTTCACCTCACCCCGGTGAGAATGGCTCACATCCAGAAATCTACCAACAGTAGATGCTGGAGAGGATGTGGGGAAAAAAGGGACACTAACCCACTGTTGGTGGGAATGCAAACTGGTTAAGCCACTATGGAAGTCAGTCTGGAGATTCCTCAGAAACCTGAACATAACCCTACCATACAACCCAGCCATCCCACTCCTTGGAATCTACCCAAAGGAAATTAATTTGGCTAATAAAAAAGCCATCTGCACATTAATGTTTATTGCAGCTCAATTCACAATAGCTAAGACCTGGAACCAACCCAAATGCCCATCAACAGTAGACTGGATAAAAGTTTAATTAAAAAAAAGAAAAAAAAAAGAAAAAGGTCTTCCTTTGCCGTTGGTTCACCTTTTTTTATTTATTTTTAACTTTTATTTAATGAATATGAATTTCCAGTGTACAGCTTATGGATTACCTTTTAATGGCCACCGCGGCTGGTGCGCTGCTGCCGGCACACCGCGTTGATCCGAGGGCAGTAGCCAGGTGCTTCTCCTGGTCTCCCATGAGGTGCAGGGTCCAAGCACTTGGGCCATCCTCCACTGCACTCCCAGGCCATAGCAGAGAGCTGGCCTGGAAGAGGGGCAACCAGGACTAGAACCCGGGGTGCCGGCTCTGCTAGGCAGAGGATTAGCCTGTTGAGCCATGGCACCAGTCCCTCAATATGTTTTGCATGCAGTACACAGGGGAACTTTTCTAAAGCATGCTCTACAGCCATGTTACTCCTGCCTAAACTCCATAAGTACTTCCACATCGCTGTGAGTTCTTGCCTCCTTAAATGATTTGACCCTGTCTTCTCTGGCTTCAACACTCATCAGCACAGTCCCATAATTTATGCTTGGCCATGAGGAACTTCCTAGCTAGAATATGTTCCAAGGCAAGTGCATTTGTCCATTATCCATTACTAAAACGAAACACCTGGGGCTGATACTTATAAAGAAAAGAGATTTGAGGTCAGCATTTGGCACAATGGTTAAGGCCGTTCCTGGGAGGCCCACATTCCATATCAGAGTGCCTGGTTTGAGTCCCAGCTTTTCTACTTCCAACTTGCTTTCTGCTATTGTGCACTCCAGAATACAGCAGATGATGGCTCAAATTCTTGGGTTCTTGCAACCAAGGTGGGAGTATCAGACTGAGTCCCCTTCTCCTGATTTAAAAGTGTTTACCTACTTTCAATTACTGAGATAATTAAAAAGTGAATGGAAAAAAAAATTAAAAAAATTACTTATTCCCTGATAAATAACATTCAAAACAATAAAGTCCATCGATACTATCCAGAAAAGACAAACACAGAGACTGTCCCAATATCTGGGATTGAGTTAGCTAAAACACAACCGGATATTTCCGGTTTCATCCACTCATATCCAGACAAAGTAGTGTGGAATTCGTATGCAATGGACAGAGAAAATCACAGTAAAATGGTTTTGGAGAAAAGCAAAGTCTTTTCGTTAGGCAAGTACATAAAATGTCATGTAAACAAACAGATATATCATGGTTGTTTGCCGCAGTTCTTCTAGCTTTCTCCTAGAAAATACGAATGTGTAGAGCTGTTGTCTCCATGTGGAACCAGTTAGAGTTTCCCAGTACAAAATTAAATGTTCCCTGATAAAAAAACATTCAAAACAATAAAGTGCATCGATAATACCCAGAAAACACAAACACAGAGGCTGTCGCAATATCTGGGATTGAGTTAGCCAAAACACAACCGGATATTTCCGGTTTCATCCAGTCATACCTGGACAAAGTGGTGTGGAATTCGTATGCAATGGACCGAGAAAATCACAGTACAAATGGTTTTGGAGAAAAGCAAAGTCTTTTCGTTAATGAAGTGCATAAAATGTCATGTATACAAACAGAAATATCATGTTTGTTTCTCACAGTTCCTCTTCCTTTCTCATAAGAAAATACGAATGTGTAGATCTGGTGTCTCCATGTGGAACCAATTAGAGTTTCCCAGTACAAAATAAAATATTTCCTGATAAAAAACATTCAAAACAATAAAGTGCATCAATAATATCCAGAAAACAAAATCAAAGAGGCTGTTACAATAGCTGGGATTGAGCTAGCCAAAACACAACTGGATATTTCCGGTAACATCCAGTCATATCTGGACAAAGTGGAGTGGAATTCATATGCAATGGACCGAGAAAATCACAGTAAAAATGGTTTTTGAGAAAAGCAAAGTCTTTTCTATAGAAAAGTACATAAAATGTCATGTAAACAAACAGAAATATCATGTTTGTTTGCCGCAGTTCCACATCCTTTCTCACTATAAAATACGAATGTGTAGAGCTGGTATCTACATGTGGAATCAGTTAGAGTTTCCCAGTACAAAATAAAATATTAACTGTTAAAAAACATTCAAAACAATAAAGTGCATAGATACTGTCCAGACAACACAAACAAAGAGATGTCAAAATATCTGGGATTGAATTAGCCAAAACACAACTGCATATTTCCGGTAACATCCAGACATATCTTGACAAAGTGAAGTGGAATTTATATACATTAAACAGAGAAAATCACAGTAAAAATGGTTTTGGAGAAACGCAAAGTCCTTTCGTTAGGTACGTGCATAAAATGTCATGTATACAAACAGAAATATCATGTTTGTTTGCCACAGTTCCTCTAACTTTCTCCCTAGAAAATACGAATGTGTAGAGCTGGTGTTTCTATGTGGAACCAATAAGAGTTTCCCAGCACAAAATTAAATGTTCTCTGATAAAAAACATTCAAAACAATAAAGTCCATCGATAATATCCAGAAAACACAAACACAGATGCTGTCGCAATATCTGGGATTGAGTTAGCCAAAACATAACCGGGAATCTCTGGTTACATCCAGTCATATCAAAACAAAGTAGTGTGGAATTCTCATGCTATGGACCGTGAAAATCACAGTAAAAATGGTTTTGGAGAAAATCAAAGTCTTTTCGTTAGGCAAGTGCATAAAATGTCATGTATACAACCAGAAATATCATGTTTGTTTGCCGCAGTTCCTCTACCTTTCTCCCTAGAAAATACGAATGTGTAGAGCTGGTGTCTCCATGTAGAACCAAATAGTGTTTCCAGCACAAAATTAAATGTTCAATGATAAAAACATTGAAAACAATAAAGTGCATCGATACTATCCTGAAAACACAAACACAGAGGCTGTCGCAATATCTGGGATTGAGTTACCCAAAAACAACAGGATATTCCCGGTTTCATCCAGTTATATCGGGCCAAAGTGGTGTGGAATTCGTATGCAATGGACCGAGAAAATCACAGTAAAGGTGGTTTTGGAGAAACGCAAAGTGTTTTCGTTAGGCAAGTGCATAAAATGTCATGTATACAAACAGAAATATCATCTTTGTTTGCTGCAGTTCTTCTTGCATTCTCCATAGAAAATACGAATGTGTAGAGCCGGTGTGTCCATGTAGATCCCAGTAGTGTTTCCAGTACAAAATTAAATGTTCCCTGATAAAAAAAAATTTCAAAACAATAAAGTCCTTCGATAATATCCAGAAAACACAAACACAGAGGTTGTCGCAATATCTGGGATTCAGTTAGCCAAAACACAACGGATATTTCCGGTTTCATCCAGTCATATCCGGACAAAGTGGTGTGGAATTTGTATGCAATTGTCCGAGAAAATCTCAGTAAAAATGTATTTGGAGAAAAGCAAAGTGTTTTCTTTAGGCAAGTGCATAAAATGTCAGGTATACAAACAGAAATATCATGTTTGTTTGCCACAGTTCCTCTAGCTTTCTGGCTAGAAAATACGAATGTGTAGAGCTGGTGTCTCCATGTAGAACCAATTAGTGTTTCCAGCACAAAATTAAATGTTCCCTGATAAAAAACATTCAAAACAATAAAGTGCATCGATACTATCCTGAAAACACAAACACAGAGGCTGTCGCAATATCAGGGATTGAGTTAGCCAAAAACAACAGGATATTTCTGGTTTCATCCAGTTATATCGGGCCAAAGTGGTGTGGAATTCATATGCAATGGACCGAGAAAATCACAGGAAAAATGGTTTTGGAGAAAAGCAAAGTCTTTTCGTTAGGCAAGTGCATAAAATATCATGTATACAAAATGAAATATCATGTTTGTTTGCCGCAGTTCCTCTAACTTTCTCCCCATAAATTTAGAATGTGTAGACCTGGTATCTCCATGTGGTACAAATTAGATTTATGCAGTATAAAATTAAATGTTCCCTGATCAAAACATTCAAAATAATAAAGTCCATCGATAATATCCAGAAAACACAAACACAGAGGCTCTAGCAATACCTGGGATTGAGTTAGCCAAAACACAACCAGATATTTCTGATTTCATCAGTCATATCCGGACAAAGAGGTGTGGAATTTGTATGCAATGGATCAAGAAAATTATCGTAAAAAAGGTTTTGGATAAAAAGCAAAGTCTTTTTGTTAGGCAAATGCATAAAATGTCATGTATACAAACAGAAATATCATGTTTGTTTACGGCAGTTCCTCGAGCTTTCTCCCTAGAAAATAGGAATGTGTAGAGCTGGTGTTTCCAGGTGGAACCAATTAGAGTTTCCCAGTACAAAATTAAACGTTCCCCGATAAAAACATTCAAAACAATAAAGTCCATCGATAATATCCAGAAAACACAAACACAGATGCTGTCGCAATATCTGGGATTGAGTTAGCCAAAACACAACCGGGTATTTCTGGTTACATCCAGTCATATCCAAACAAAGTGGTGTGGAATTCGTATGCAATGGACCGAGAAAATCACAGTAAAAATGGATGTGGAGTAAAGCAAAGTCTTTTCGTTAGGCAAGTGCATAAAATGCCATCTATACAAACAGAAATATCATGTTTGTTTGCCGCAGTTCCTCTAGCTTTCTCCCTAGAAAATAGAGTTAGAGTTTCCCAGTACAAAAAAAAATTCCCTGATAAAAAACATTCAAAACAATTAGGTCCATCGATAATATCCAGAAAAGACAAACGCAGAGGCTGTATCAATATCTGGGATTGAGTTAGCCAAAACACAACTGGATATTTCTGGTTTCATCCAACCATATCTGGACAAAGTGGTGTGGAGTTCGTATGCAACGGACCGAGAAAATCACAATAAAAATTATTTTGGAGAAAAGTAAAGTTTTTCCTTAGGTAAGTGCATAAAAAGTCATGTACACAAACAGAAATATCATGTTTGTTTGCCGCATTTCCTCTAGCTTTCTCCCTAGAAAATACGAATGTGTAGATCTGGTGTTTCCATGTGGAAACAATTAGTGTTTCCAAGCATAAAATTAAATATTCCCTGATGAAAAACATTCAAAGCAATAAAGCCCGTAAATACTATCCTGAAAACAGAAACACAGAGGCTGTCGCAATATCTGGGATTGAGTTAGTCAAAACACAACCGGAATTTCTGGTTTCATCCAGTCATATCCGGACAAAGTGGTGTGGCATTCATATGCAATGGACTGAGAAAATCACAGTGAAATTGGTTTAGGAGGAAAGCAAAGTCTTTTCGTTAGGCAATTGCATAAATTGCCATGTATACAAACAGATATATCATGTTTGTTTGCCACAGATCCTCTAGCTTTCTCCCTAGAATATACCAATGAGAAGAGCTGGTGTCTCCATGTGGAACCAATTAGAGTTTCCCAGCACAAAATTATATGTTCCATGATAATAAACATTCAAAACAATAAAATCCGTCGATACCACCCAGAAAACACAAACACAGAGCCTGCAGCAATATCTGGGATTGAGTTAGAAAAAACACCAGCGCATATTTCTGGTTTCATCCAGTCATATCTGGACAAAGTGGTGTGGAATTCTTATAAAATGGACACAGACAAACACAGTAAATATGGTTTTGGAGAAAAGGAAAGTCTTTTTGTTAGGCAAGTGCATATAATATCATGTATACAAACAGAAATATCATATGTGTTTGTTGCAGTTCCTCTAGTTTTCTACCTAGAAAATACAAATGTGTAGAGCTGGTGTCTCCATGTGGAACCAATTAGTGTTTCCAAGCACAAAATTATATGTTCCCTGATAAAAAACATTCACAACAATAAAGTCCATCAAACTCTCCAGAAAACACAAACACAGAGACTGTAGCAATATCTGGGATTGAGTTAGCCAAAACACAACAGTATATTTCTGGTTTCCTCCAGTCATATCCGGACAAAGTGGTGTGGAATTCGTATACAATGGACCGAGAAAATCACAGTAAAAATGGTTTTGGAGAAAAGCAAAGTCTTTTCGTTAGGCAAGTGCATAAAATGTCATGTATACAAACAGAAATATCATGTTTGTTTGCCGCAGTTCCTCTAGCTTTCTCCCTAGAAAATATGAATGTGTAGAGCTGGTGTCTCCATGTGGAACCCATTAGTGTTTCCAAGCACAAAATTAAATGTTCCCTGATAAAAACATTCAAAATAATAAAGTCCATCGATAATATCTAGAAAACACAAACACAGAGGCTGTCGCAATATTTGGGATTGAGTTAGCCAAAACCATCCTGATATTTTTAGTTTCATCCTGTCATATCCGAACAAAGTGGTGTGGATTCGTATACAATGGACACGGACAATCATAGTAAAAATGGTTTTGGAGAAAAGCAAAGTCTTTTCCTTAGGCAAGTGCATAAAATCTCATGTATACAAACAAAAATATCATGTTTGTTTGCTGCTGTTCCTCTAGGTTTCTCCCTAGAAAATAGGAATGTGTACAGCTAATGTCTCCATGTAGAACCAATTAGTGTTTCCAAGCACAAAGTTAAATGTTCCCTGATGAAAAATATTCAAAACAATAAAGTCCATCAAACTCTCCAAAAAACATAAACACAGAGGCTGTCGCAATATCTGGTATTGAGTTAGCCAAAACACAACTGGATATTTCCGGTTTCATCCAGCCATATCCGGACAAAGTGGTGTGGAATTTGTATACAATGGAAAGAGATAATAACAGTAAAAATAGTTTTGGAGTAAAGCAAAGTATTTTCATTAGGCAAGTGCATAAATTGCCATGTATACAAACAGATATATCATGTTTGTTTGCAACAGTTCCTCTAGCTTTCTCCCTAGAAAATACGAATGTGTAGAGCTGGTGTCTCCATGTGGAACCAATTAGTGTTTCCAAGCACAAAATTATATGTTCCCTGATAAAAAACATTCACAACAATAAAGTCCATCAAACTCTCCTGAAAACACAAACACAGAGGCTGTCGCAATATCTGGTATTGAGTTAGCCAAAATACTACTGGATATTTCTGATTTCATTCAGTCATATCCGGACAAAGTGGTGTGGAATTCGTATACAATGGACAGAGATAATAACAGTAAAAATAGCTTTGGAGTAAAGCAAAGTATTTTCATAAGGCAAGTGAATAAAATCTCATGTGTACAAACAGAAATATCATGTTTGTTTGCCGCAGTTCCTCTAGCTTTCTCCATAGAAAATACGAATGTGTAGAGCTGGTGTCTCCAGGTGGAACCAATCAGTGTTTCCAAGCAAAAATTAAATATTCCCTGATAAAAAAACATTCAAAGCAATAAAGTCTGTAAACACTATCCTGAAGACACAAACACAGCGGCTGTCGCAATATCTGGGATTGAGTTACCCAAAACACAACCGGATATTTCGGGTTGCATCCAATAATATCCGGACAAAGTGGTGTGGAATTCGTATGCAATGGACCGAGAAAATCACAGTAAAAATGGTTTTGGAGAAAAAAGCAAAGTCTTTTCGTTAGGCAAGTGCATAAAATGTCATGTATACAAACAGAAATATCATGTTTGTTTGCCACAGTTCCTCTAGCTTTCTGGCTAGAAAATACGAATGTGTAGAGCTGGTGTCTCCATGTGGAACCAATTATTATTTCTAAGCAAAAATATACATTCCCTGATAAAAAACATTCAAAGCAATAAAGTCTGTAAACACTATCCTGAAGACACAAACACAGAGGCTGTCGCAATATCTGGGATTGAGTTAGCCAAATCACAAGCAGATATTTCTGATTTCATCCAGTCATATCCAGACAAAGTGGTGTGGAATTCGTATGCAATGGACCGAGAAATCACACTGAACATGGTTTTGGAGGAAAGCAAAGTCTTTTCGTTAGGCAAATGCATAAAATGTCATGTATACAAACAGAAATATCATGTTTGTTTGCCGCAGTTCCTCGAGCTTTCTGCCTAGAAAATACGAATGTGTAGAGCTGGTGTCTCCATGTGGAACCAATTAGTGTCTCCAAGCACAAAATTAAAATATTCCCTTATAAAAAACATTCAAAACAATAAAGTCCATCAATAATATCCGGAAAACACAAACACAGAGGCTGTTGAAATATCTGGGATTTAGTTAGCCAAAACACAACCGGATATTTCTGGGTTCATCCAGTCATATCCGGACAAAGTGTGTGGAGTTCGTATGCAATGGACCGAGAAAATCACAGTAAAAATGGTTTTGGAGAAAATCATAGTCTTTTCGTTAGGCAAGTGCATAAAATGTCATTTATACGAACAGAAATATCATGTTTGTTTGCTGCAGTTCCTCTAGCATTCTCCATAGAAAATACGCATGTGTAGAGCTGGTGTCTCCATGTGGAACCAATTGGTGTTTCCAGGCAAAAATTAAATGTTCCCTGATAAAAAAACATTGAATACATACAGTCCATCCATAATATCCAGAAAACACAAACACAGAGGTTATCGTAGTATCTGGGATTGAGTTACCCAAAACACAACCGCATATTTCTGGTTTCATCCATTCATATCCATACAAAGTGGTGTTGCATTCATATGCAATGGACCGAGAAAATCACAGTAAAAATGGTTTTGGAGAAAAGCAAAGTCTTTTCGTTAGGCAAGTGCATAAAATGTCATGTATACAAACAGAAATATCATGTTTGCTTGCCGCAGTTCCTCTAGCTTTCTGGCTAGAAAATACGAATGTGTAGAGCTGGTGTCTCCATGTGGAACCAATTAGTGTTTCCAAGCAAAAATAAATATTCCCTGATAAAAAACATTCAAAGCAATAAAGTCCATTTACACTATCCTGAAGACACAAACACAGAGGCTGTCCCAATATCTTTGATTCAGTTAGCCAAAACACAACCCGATATTTCTGATTTCATCCAGTCATATCCGGACAAAGTGTTGTGGAATTTGTATGCAATGGACTGAGCAAATCACAGTGAAAATGGTTTTGGAGGAAAGCATAGTCTTTTCCTTAGGCAATTGCATAAAATGTCATGTATACAAACAGAAATATCATGTTTGTTTGCCGCAGTTCCTCTTGCTTTCTCCCTAGAATATACGAATGTGTACCGCGTGTGTCTTCATGTGGAACCAATTAGTGTTTCCAAGCAAAAATTAAATGTTCCCTGATAAAAAACATTGAATACAATAAAGTTCATCCATAATATCTAGAAAACATAAACACAGAGGTTGTCGCAATATCTGGGATTGAGTTACCCAAAACACAAACGGATATTTCTGGTTTCATCCAGTCATATCCGGACAAAGTGTGTGGCATTCATATGCAATGGACCGAGAAAATCACAGTAAAAATGGTTTTGGAGAAAAGCAAAGTCTTTTCGTTAGGCAAGTGCATAAAATGTCATGTATACAAACAGAAATATCATGTTTGTTTGCCGCAGTTCCTCTAGCTTTCTGCATAGAAAATATGAATGTGTAGAGCTGGTGTCTCCATGTGGAACCAATTAGTGTTTCCAAGCAAAAATTAAATGTTCCCTGATAAAAAAACATTCAATACAATAAAGTCCATGGATACTATCCAGAAAACAGAAACACAGATGCTGTCGCAATATCTGGGATTGAGTTAGGCAAAACACAACCGGATATTTCTGGTTTCATCCAGTCATATCCGGACAAAGTGGTGTGGAATTCATATGCAATGGATTGAAAAAAATCACAGTAAAAATGGTTTTGCATAAAAGCAATGTCTTTTCGTTAGGCAAGTGCATAAAATGTCATTTATACAAACAGAAATATCATGTTTGTTTGCTGCAGTTCCTCTTGCTTTCTCCATAGAAAATACGAATGTGTAGAGCTGGTGTCTCCATGTGGAACCAATTAGTGTTTCCAAGCAAAAATTAAATGTTCCCTGATAAAAAAAAACCTTCAATACATAAAGTCCATCCATAATATCCAGAAAACACAAACACAGAGGTTGTCGCAGTATCTGGGATTGAGTTACCCAAAACACAACCGGATATTTCTGGTTTCATCCATTCATATCCGGACAAAGTGGTGTGGCATTCATATGCAATGGACCGAGAAAATCACAGTAAAAATGGTTTTGGAGAAAAGCAAAGTCTTTTCGTTAGGCAAGTGCATAAAATGCCATCTATACAAACAGAAATATCATGTTTGTTTGCCGCAGTTCCTCTAGCTTTCTCTCTAGAAAATACGAATGTGTAGAGCTGATGTCTCCATGTGGAACTAATTAGAGTTTCCCAGTACAAAATTAAATTCTCCCTGATTAAAAAAAACAAAACTTTCAAAACAATAAAGTCCTTCGATAATATCCAGAAAACACAACCACAGGGGCTGTGGCAATATCTGGGATTGAGTTAGCCAAAACAAAACCGGATATTTCCGGTTTCATCCAGTCATATCCGGAAAAAGTGGTGTGGAATTCATATGCAATGGACGGAGGAAATTACAGTAAAAATGGTTTTGGAGAAAAGCAAAGTCTTTTCGTTACGAAATTGCATAAATTGCCATGTATACAAACAGATATATCATGTTTGTTTGCCACAGATCCTCTAGCTTTCTCCCTAGAATATACCAATGAGAAGAGCTGGTGTCTCCATGTGGAACCAATTAGAGTTTCCCAGCACAAAATTATATGTTCCCTGATAATAAACATTCAAAACAATAAAATCCGTCGATACCACCCAGAAAACACAAACACAGAGCCTGCAGCAATATCTGGGTTGAGTTAGAAAAAACACCAGCGCATATTTCTGGTTTCATCCAGTCATATCTGGACAAAGTGGTGTGGAATTCTTATAAAATGGACACAGACAAACACAGTAAATATGGTTTTGGAGAAAAGGAAAGTCTTTTTGTTAGGCAAGTGCATATAATATCATGTATACAAACAGAAATATCATATGTGTTTGTTGCAGTTCCTCTAGTTTTCTACCTAGAAAATACAAATGTGTAGAGCTGGTGTCTCCATGTGGAACCAATTAGTGTTTCCAAGCACAAAATTATATGTTCCCTGATAAAAAACATTCACAACAATAAAGTCCATCAAACTCTCCAGAAAACACAAACACAGAGACTGTAGCAATATCTGGGATTGAGTTAGCCAAAACACAAGAGTATATTTCTGGTTTCCTCCAGTCATATCCGGACAAAGTGGTGTGGAATTCGTATACAATGGACCGAGAAAATCACAGTAAAAATGGTTTTGGAGAAAAGCAAAGTCTTTTCGTTAGGCAAGTGCATAAAATGTCATGTATACAAACAGAAATATCATGTTTGTTTGCCGCAGTTCCTCTAGCTTTCTCCCTAGAAAATATGAATGTGTAGAGCTGGTGTCTCCATGTGGAACCCATTAGTGTTTCCAAGCACAAAATTAAATGTTCCCTGATAAAAACATTCAAAATAATAAAGTCCATCGATAATATCTAGAAAACACAAACACAGAGGCTGTCGCAATATTTGGGATTGAGTTAGCCAAAACCATCCTGATATTTTTAGTTTCATCCTGTCATATCCGAACAAAGTGGTGTGGATTCGTATACAATGGACACGGACAATCATAGTAAAAATGGTTTTGGAGAAAAGCAAAGTCTTTTCCTTAGGCAAGTGCATAAAATCTCATGTATACAAACAAAAATATCATGTTTGTTTGCTGCTGTTCCTCTAGGTTTCTCCCTAGAAAATAGGAATGTGTACAGCTAATGTCTCCATGTAGAACCAATTAGTGTTTCCAAGCACAAAGTTAAATGTTCCCTGATGAAAAATATTCAAAACAATAAAGTCCATCAAACTCTCCAAAAAACATAAACACAGAGGCTGTCGCAATATCTGGTATTGAGTTAGCCAAAACACAACTGGATATTTCCGGTTTCATCCAGCCATATCCGGACAAAGTGGTGTGGAATTTGTATACAATGGAAAGAGATAATAACAGTAAAAATAGTTTTGGAGTAAAGCAAAGTATTTTCATTAGGCAAGTGCATAAATTGCCATGTATACAAACAGATATATCATGTTTGTTTGCAACAGTTCCTCTAGCTTTCTCCCTAGAAAATACGAATGTGTAGAGCTGGTGTCTCCATGTGGAACCAATTAGTGTTTCCAAGCACAAAATTATATGTTCCCTGATAAAAAACATTCACAACAATAAAGTCCATCAAACTCTCCTGAAAACACAAACACAGAGGCTGTCGCAATATCTGGTATTGAGTTAGCCAAAATACTACTGGATATTTCTGATTTCATTCAGTCATATCCGGACAAAGTGGTGTGGAATTCGTATACAATGGACAGAGATAATAACAGTAAAAATAGCTTTGGAGTAAAGCAAAGTATTTTCATAAGGCAAGTGCATAAAATCTCATGTGTACAAACAGAAATATCATGTTTGTTTGCCGCAGTTCCTCTAGCTTTCTCCATAGAAAATACGAATGTGTAGAGCTGGTGTCTCCAGGTGGAACCAATCAGTGTTTCCAAGCAAAAATTAAATATTCCCTGATAAAAAAACATTCAAAGCAATAAAGTCTGTAAACACTATCCTGAAGACACAAACACAGCGGCTGTCGCAATATCTGGGATTGAGTTACCCAAAACACAACCGGATATTTCGGGTTGCATCCAATAATATCCGGACAAAGTGGTGTGGAATTCGTATGCAATGGACCAAGAAAATCACAGTGAAAATGGTTATGGAGAAAACCAAAGTCTTTTCGTTAGGCAAGTGCATAAAATGCCATCTATACAAACAGAAATATCATGTTTGTTTGCCGCAGTTCCTCTAGCTTTCTCCTGGAAAATAAGAATGTGTAGAGCTGGTGTCTCCATGTGGAACCAATTAGAGATTCCCAGTATAAAATTAAATGTTCCCTGATAAGAAAAAAAAATCAAAACAATAAAGTCCTTCGAAAGTATCCAGAAAACACAAACACAGGGGCTGTGGCAATATCTGGGATTGAGTTAGCCAAAACAAAACCGGATATTTCCGGTTTCATGCAGTCATATCCGGATGAAGTGGTGTGGAATTTGTATGCAATAGACCAAGCAAATCATAGTAAAAATGGTTTTGGAGAAAAGCAAAGTCTTTTCATTAGGCAACTGCATAAAATGCCATCTATACAAACAGAAATATGTTTGTTTGCCGCAGCTCTTCTAGATTTCTCCTAGAAAATACGAATGTGTAGAGCTGGTGTCTCCATGTGGAACCAATTAGAGTTTCCCAGTACAAAATTAAATGTTCCCTGATAAAAAAAAGTTTCAAAACAATAAAGTCCTTTGATAATATCCAGAAAACACAAACACAGGGGCTGTGGCAATATCTGGGATTGAGTCAGGCAAAAGAAAACCGGATATTTCCGGTTTCATCCAGTCATATCCGCACAAAGTGGTGTGGAATTTGTATGCAATAGACCTAGAAAATCATAGTAAAAATGGTTTTGGAGAAAAGTAAAGTCTTTTCGTTAGACAAGTGCATAAACTGTCATGTATACAAACAGAAAAATCATGTTTGTTTGCCGCAGTTCCTCTAGTTTTCTCCCTAGAATACACGAATAGGAAGAACTGGTTTCTGCATGTGGAACCAATGATTGTTTCCCAGTACAAAATTAAATGCTCCCTGATTAAAAAAAAACGTTCCAAACAATAATGACCATTGATAATATCCAGAAAACACAAACACAGGGGCTGTGGCAATATCTGGGATTGAGTTAGCCAAAACAAAACCAGATATTTCCGGTTTCATGCAGTCATATCTGGACAAAGTGGTGTGGAATTTGTATGCAATAGACCATGCAAATCATAGTAAAAATGGTTTTGGAGAAAAGCAAAGTCTTTTCGTTAGACAAGTGCATAAAATGTCATGTATACAAACAGAAATATTATGTTTGTTTGCCACAGTTCCTCTAGCTTTCTCCCTAGAAAATACGAATGTGTAGAGCTGGTTTCTCCATGTGGAACCTCTGAATGTTTCCCAGTACAAAATTAAATGTTCCCTGATAAAAAACATTCAAAACAATAAAGTCCTTTGATAATATCCAGAAAACACAAACAAAGAGGCTGTCGCAATATCTAGGATTGAGTTAGCCAAAACAAAATGGATATTTCCCCTTTCATCCATTCATAGCCAGACAAAGTGGTGTGGAATTTGTATGCAATGGACTGAGTGAATTACAGTAAAAATGGTTTTGGAGAAAAGCAAAGTCTTTTCGTTAGGCAAGTGCATAAAATGCCATCTATACAAACAGAATATCATGTTTGTTTGCCGCAGTTCCTCTAGCTTTCTAATAGAAAATACAAATGTGTAGAGCTGGTGACTCCATGTGGAACCAATTAGAGTTTCCCAGTACAAAATTAAATATTCCCTGATAAAAAGCATTCAAAACAATAAAGTCCTTCGATAATATCCAGAAAACACAACCACAGAGGCTGTCGCAATATCTGGGATTCAGTTAGCCAAAACACAACCGCATATTTCTGATTTCATCCAGTCATATCTGAACAAAGTGGTGTGGAATTCGCATGCAATGGACTGAGTAAATCACAGTAAAAATGGTTTTGGAGAAAAGCAAAGTCCTTTCGTTAGGCAAGTGCATAAAATGTCATGTATACAAATAGAAATATCATGTTTGTTTGCCGCAGTTCCTCTAGCTTTCTCCTAGGAAATAGAATGTGTAGAGCTGGTGTCTCCATGTGGAAACAATTAGAGTCTCCCAGTACAAGACTAAATGTTCCCTGATAAAAAAAAATATTCAAAACAATAAAGGCCTTTGATAATATCCAGAAAACACAAACAAAGAGGCTGTCGCAATATCTAGGATTGAGTTAGCCAAAACACAAAGGGATATTTGCCCTTTCATCCATTCATATCCGGAAAAAGTGGTGTGGAATTCGTATGCAATGGACTGAGAGAATTACAGTGAAAGTGGTTTTGGAGAAAAGCAAAGTCTTTTCTTTAGGCAGGTGCAGAAAATGTCATGTATACAAACAGAAATATCATGTTTGTTTGCCGCAGTTCCTCTAGCTTTCTCACTAGAAATACGAATGTGTAGCGCTGGTGTCTCCATGTAGAACCAATTAGAGTTTCCCAGTACAAAATTAAATGTTCCCTGAAAAAAAAGTTTCAATACAATAAAGTCCTTCGATAATATACAGAAAACACAAACACAGGGGCTGTGGCAATATCTGGGATTGAGTTAGCCAAACCAAAACCGGATATTTCCGGTTTCATCAAGTCATATCGGGACAAAGAGCTGTGGTATTACTATGCAATGGACAGAGAAAAACATAGTAAAAATGGTTTTGGAGAAAAGCAAAGTCTTTTCGTTAGGCAAGTGCATAAAATGTCATGTATACAAACAGAAATATCATATTTGTTTGGAGCAGTTCCTCTAGCTTTCTCCCAGAAAATACGAATGTGTAGAGGTGGTGTCTCCATGTGGAAGCAATTAGAGTTTCCCAGTACAAAATTGAATGTTCCCTGATAAAAAAAAAATTTCAAAACAATAATGACCATTGATAAAATACAGAAAACAAAACACAGGGGCTGTGGTAATATCTGGGATTGAGTTAGCCAAAAGAAAACCGGATATTTCCGGTTTCATCCAGTCATATCCGGAAAAAGTGGTGTGGAATTCGTATGCAATTGACTGAGAAAATTGCAGTGAAAATGGTTTTGGAGAAAAGTAAAGTCTTTTCGTTATTCAAGTGCATAAAATGCCATCTATACAAACAGAAATATCATGTTTGTTTGCTGCAGTTCCTCTAGCATTCTCGCTAGAAAACATGAATGTGTAGAGCTGGTGTCTGCATGTGGAATCAGTGAGTGATTCCCAGTACAAAATTAAATGTTCCCTGATAAAAAAAAGAAAAAAAACTTTAAAAACAATAATGAGCATTGATAATAAACAGAAAACACAAACACAGATGCTGTCGCAATATCTGGGATTCAGTTAGCTAAAACAGAAGTGGATATTTCCCCTTTCTTCCAGTCATATCCGGACAAAGTGGTGTGGACTTTGTATGCAATGAAAACACAAAATCACAGTAAAAATTGTTTTGGGGAAAAGCAAAGTCTTTTGTTAGGCAAGTGCATAAAATGCCATCTATACAAACAGAAATATCATGTTTGTTTGCCACAGTTCCTCCAGCTTTCTCGCTAGAAAATACGAAAGTGTAGAGCAGGTGTCTCCATGTTGAACCAATTAGAGATACCCAGTACAAAATTTAATGTTCACTGATAAAAAAAAAAAAACTTTCAAAACAATAAAGTCCTTCGAAAATATCCAGAAAACACAAACACAGGGGCTGTGGCAATCTGGAATGGAGTTAGCCAAAAAAACCCGGATATTTCCGGTTTCATCCTGTCTTATCTAGACAAAGTGGTGTGTAATTCATATGCCATGGAATGAGAAAAATACAGTGAAAGTGATTTTGGACAAAAGCAAAGACTTTTTGTTAGGCAAGTGCATAAAATGTCATATATACAAAAGAAATATCATGTTTGTTTGCCGCAATTCCTCTAGATTTCTCCTAGAAAATACGAATGTGTAGAGCTGGAGTCTCCATGTGGAACCAATTAGAGTTTCCCAGTACAAAATTGAATGTACCCTGATTAAAAAAAAACAAACTTTCAAAACAATAAAGTCCTTCGATAATATCCAGAAAACACAAACACAGGGGTGTGGCAAAAATCTGGGTTATAGTTAGCCAAAACAAAACCGGGTATTTCCGGTTTCATCCAGTCATATCTGGACAATGTGGTGTGGAATTCGTATGCAATGGATCGAGATAATCACAGTAAAAAAGGTTTTGGAGAAATGCAAAGTCTTTTCGTTAGGCAAGTGCATAAAATGTCATGTATACAAACAGAAATATCATGTTTGTTTGCCGCAGTTCCTTTAGCTTTCTCCCTAGAAAATACGAATGTGTAGAGGTGGTGTGTCCATGTCGAACCCGATAGAGTTTCCCAGTACAAAACTAAATGATCCCTGATAAAAAAAATTCAAAACAATAAAGTCCTTTGATAATATCCAGAAAATACAAACAAAGTGGCTGTGGCAATATCTGGGATTGTGTTAGCCAAAACAAAACGGGATATTTCTGGTTCATCCAGTCATATCCGGACAAAGTGGTGTGGAATTTGTATGCAATGGATGGAGAATATCACAGTAAAAATGGTTTTGGAGAAAAGCAAAGTCTTTTCTTTAGGGAAGTGCATATAATGTCATGTACACAAAAAGAAATATCATGTTTGTTTGCCGCAGTTCCTCTAGCTTTCTCGCTAGAAAATATGAATGTGTAGAGCAGGTTTCTCCATGTGGAACCAGTCAGTGTTTCCCTGTACAAAATTAAATGTTCCTTGATAAAAAAAACTTTCCAAAAAATAATGACAATTGATAATATCCAGAAAACACAAACATAGCGGCTGTGGCAATCTGGGATTGCATTAGCGAAAAAAAACCCGGATATTTCTGGTTTAATCCAGTCATATCTGGACAAAGTGGTGTGGAATTCGTACGCCATACACTGAGAAAATTACAGTGAAAGTGGTTTTGGAGAAAAGTTAAGTCTTTTCGTTAGGCAAGTGCATAAAATGTCATGTATACAAACAGAAATATCATGTTTGTTTGCCGCAGTTCCTCTAGTTTTCTCCCTAGAAAATATGATGCGTACAGCTGGTTTCTCCTTGGGGAATCACTGAGTATTTCCCAGTACAAAGTTAAATGTTCCCTGATAAAAAAAAAAAAACTTTCAAAACAATAAATTCCTTCGATAATATCCAGAAAACAGAAACACAGGCTCTGTGGCAGTATCTGGGATTGAGTTAGCCAAAAACAACCGGATATTTCGGGTTGCATCCAGTCATATCCGGACAAAGTGGTTTGGAATTCCTATGCAATGGACTGAGAAAATTACAGTGAAAGTGGTTTTGGAGAAAAGCAAAGTCTTTTCATTAGAAAAGTGCATAAAATGTCATGTATACAAACAGAAATATCATGTTTGTTTGCCACATTTCCTCTATCTTTCTCGCTAGAAAATACGAATGTGTAGAGCTGGTGTCTCCATGTGGAACCAATTATAGGTTCCCAGTACAAATTTAATGTTACCTGATAAAAAAATTTTGAAAACAATAAATTCCTTCGATAATATCCAGAAAACATAGACACAGGATCTTTGCCAAAATCTGGGATTCAGTTAGCCAAAACAAAACCGGATATTTCCAGTTTCATCCAGTCATATCCGGACAAAGTGGTGTGGAATTCGTATGCAATAGACCGAGAAAATCACAGTAAAAATGGTTTTGGAGAAAAGCAAAGTTTTTTCGTTAGGCAAGTGCATAAAATGCCATCTATACAAACAGAAATATCATGTTTGTTTTCCGCAGTTCCTCTAGCTTTCTCCTAGAAAATACGAATGTGTAGAGCTGGAGTCTCCATGATGAACCAATTAGAGTTTCCCCGTACAAAATTAAATGTTCCCTGATAAAAAACATTCAAAACAATAAAGTCCTTCGATAATTTCCAGAAAACGCAACCACAGAGGCTGTCGCAATATCTGGGATTGAGTTAGCCAAAACATAAGCGGATATTTCCCCTTTCATCCAGTCATATCCGTACAATGTGGTCTGCAATTCGTATGCAATCGACTGAGAGAATTACAGTGAAAGTGGTTTTGGAGTAAAGCAAAGTCTTTTCATTAGGCAGGTGCATAAATTGTCATGTATAGAAACAAAAATATCATGTTCGTTTGTCGCAGTTCCTGTAGCTTTCTCCCAGAAAATGCGGATGTTTAGAGCCAGTGTCTCCATGTGGAACAAATTAGAGTTTCCCAGTACAAAATTAAATGTAACCTGATAAAAAAAAAGATTCAAAACAATAATGTCCTTCAGTAATATGCAGAAAACACAAACACAGGGGCTGTGGCAATATCTGGGATTGAGTTAGCCAAAACATAAGCGGATATTTCCAGTTTCATCCAGTCATATCCAGACAAAGTGGTGTGGGATTTGTATGCAATGGACAGACAAAATCACAGTAAAAATGGTTTTGGAGAAAAGCAAAGTCCTTTCATTAGGCAAGTGCATAAAATATCATCTATACTAACAGAAGAAAATCACACTAAAAATGGTTTTTGAGAAAATCAAAGTCTTTCCGTTAGGCAAGTGCATATAATGCCATCTTTACAAACAGAAATATCATGTTTGTTTGCAGCAGTTCCTCTAGCTTTCTCCCTAGAAAATACGAATGTGTAGAGCTGGTGTTTTCATGTGGAACCAATTAGAGTTTCCCAGTCCAAAATTACATGTTCCCTGATTAAAAAAAAAACTTTCAAAACAATAAAGTCCTTCGATAATATCCAGAAAACACAAACACAGGGGCTGTGGCAATATCTGGGATTGAGTGAGCCAAACAAAACCGGATATTTCCGGTTTCATTCAGTCATATCCGGACAAAGTGGTGTGGATTTCATATGCAATGGACTGAGAAACTTGCAGTGAAAATGGTTTTGGAGAAAAGCAAAGTCCATCGTTAGGTAGGTGCATAAAATGTCATGTATACAAACAGAAATATCATGTTTGTTTGCCGCAGTTCCTCTAGTTTTCTCCCTAGAATACACGAATAGGAAGAACTGGTTTCTGCATGTGGAACCAGTGATTGTTTCCCTGTACAAAATTAAATGCTCCCTGATTCAAAAAAAAGGTTCAAAACAATAATGACCATTGATAATATCCAGAAAACACAAACACAGGGGCTGTGGCAATATCTGGGATTGAGTTAGCCAAAAGAAAACCGGATATTTCCGGTTTCATGCAGTCATATCCGGACAAAGTGGTGTGGAATTTGTATGCAATAGACCAAGCAAATCATAGTAACAATGGTTTTGGAGAAAAGCAAAGTCCTTTCTTTAGGCAAGTGCATAAAATGTCATGTATACAAACAGAAATATCATGTTTGTTTGCCGCAGTTCCTCTAGCATTCTCGCTAGAAAATACGAATGTGTTAAGCTGGTGTATCCATGTGGAACCAATTAGAGTTTCCCAGTACAAAATTAAATGTTCCCTGATAAGAAAAATTATCAAAACAATAAAGTCCTTCGATGGTATCCACTAAACACAGACCCAGGATCTGTGACAATATCTGGGATTGAGTTAGCCAAAACACAATTGGATATTTCCGGTTTCATGCAGTCATATCCGGACAAAGTCGTGTGGAATTTGTATGCAATAGACCCAGCAAATCATAGTAAAAATGGTTTTGGAGAAAAGCAAAGTCCTTTCTTTAGGCAAGTGCATAAAATGTCATGTATACAAACAGAAATATCATGTTTGCTTGCTGCAGTTCCTCTAGCATTCTCCAGAGAAAATACAAATGTTTAGAGCTGGTTTCTCCATGTGGAACCACTGAGTGTTTCCCAGTACAAAATTAAATGTTCCCTGATAAAAAAAAAGTTTCACAACAATAAAGTCCTTTGATAATATCCAGAAAACACAAACACAGGGCTGTGGCAATATCTGGGATTGAGTTAGCCAAAACAAAACCGGGTATTTCCGGTTTCATCCAGTCATATCTGGACAACGTGGTGTGGAATTCGTATGCAATGGATCGAGATAATCACAGTAAAAAAGGTTTTGGAGAAATGCAAAGTCTTTTCGTTAGGCAAGTGCATAAAATGTCATGTATACAAACAGAAATATCATGTTTGTTTGCCGCAGTTCCTTTAGCTTTCTCCCTAGAAAATACGAATGTGCAGAGGTGGTGTGTCCATGTCGAACCCGATAGAGTTTCCCAGTACAAAACTAAATGATCCCTGATAAAAAAAATTCAAAACAATAAAGTCCTTTGATAATATCCAGAAAATACAAACAAAGTGGCTGTGGCAATATCTGGGATTGTGTTAGCCAAAACAAAACGGGATATTTCTGGTTCATCCAGTCATATCCAGACAAAGTGGTGTGGAATTTGTATGCAATGGATGGAGAATATCACAGTAAAAATGGTTTTGGAGAAAAGCAAAGTCTTTTCTTTAGGGAAGTGCATATAATGTCATGTACACAAAAAGAAATATCATGTTTGTTTGCCGCAGTTCCTCTAGCTTTCTCGCTAGAAAATATGAATGTGTAGAGCAGGTTTCTCCATGTGGAACCAGTCAGTGTTTCCCTGTACAAAATTAAATGTTACTTGATAAAAAAAACTTTCCAAAAAATAATGACAATTGATAATATCCAGAAAACACAAACATAGGGGCTGTGGCAATCTGGGATTGCGTTAGCGAAAAAAAACCCGGATATTTCTGGTTTAATCCAGTCATATCTGGACAAAGTGGTGTGGAATTCGTACGCCATACACTGAGAAAATTACAGTGAAAGTAGTTTTGGAGAAAAGTAAATCTTTTCGTTAGGCAAGTGCATAAAATGTCATGTATACAAACAGAAATATCATGTTTGTTTGCCGCAGTTCCTCTAGTTTTCTCCCTAGAAAATATGATGCGTACAGCTGGTTTCTCCTTGGGGAATCACTGAGTATTTCCCAGTACAAAGTTAAATGTTCCCTGATAAAAAAAAAACTTTCAAAACAATAAAGTCCTTCGATAATATCCAGAAAACAGAAACACAGGCTCTGTGGCAGTATCTGGGATTGAGTTAGCCAAAAACAACCGGATATTTCGGGTTGCATCCAGTCATATCTGGACAAAGTGGTTTGGAATTCCTATGCAATGGACTGAGAAAATTACAGTGAAAGTGGTTTTGGAGAAAAGCAAAGTCTTTTCATTAGAAAAGTGCATAAAATGTCATGTATACAAACAGAAATATCATGTGTGTTTGCCACATTTCCTCTATCTTTCTCGCTAGAAAATACGAATGTGTAGAGCTTGTGTCTCCATGTGGAACCAATTATAGGTTCCCAGTACAAATTTAATGTTACCTGATAAAAAAATTTTGAAAACAATAAATTCCTTCGATAATATCCAGAAAACATAGACACAGGATCTGTGTGCCAAAACAAAACCGGATATTTCCGGGTTCATGCAGTCATATCCGGACAAAGTGGTGTGGAATTTGTATGTAATAGACCAAGCAAATCATAGTAAAAATGGTTTTGGAGAAAAGCAAAGTCTTTTCTTTAGGCAAGTGCATAAAATGTCATGTATACAAACAGAAATATCATGTTTGTTTGCCGCAGTTCCTCTAGTTTTCTCCCTAAAATACACGAATACGAAGAACTGGTTTCTGCATGTGGAACCAGTGATTGTTTCCCTGTACAAAATTAAATGCTCCCTCATTAAAAAAAACGTTCCAAACAATAAAGATCATTGATAATATCCAGAAAACACAAACACAGGGGCTGTGGCAATATCTGGGATTGAGTTAGCCAAAAAAAACCGGATATTTCCGGTTTCATGCAGTCATATCCGGACAAAGTGGTGTGGAATTTGTATGCAATGGACTGAGAGAATTACAGTAAAAATGGTTTTGGAGAAAAGCAAAGTCCTTTCTTTAGGAAAGTGCATAAAATGTCATGTATACAAACAGAAATATCATGCTTGTTTGAAACAATTCCTCTTGTTTCTCGCTTAGAAAATACGAATGTGTAGAGCTGGTGTCTCCATGAGGAACCACTGAGTCTTTCCCAGTACAAAATTAAATGTTCCCTGATAAAAAAAAATTTTGAAAACAATAAAGTCCATTGATAATATCCAGAAAACACAAACACAGGGCTGTGGCAATATCTGGGATTGAGTTGGACAAAACAAAACCGGATATTTCCGGTTTCATGCAGTCATATCCGGACAAAGTGGTGTGGAATTTGTATGCAATAGACCAAGCAAATCATAGTAAAAATGGTTTTGGAGAAAAGCAAAGTCTTTTCGTTAGACAAGTGCATAAAATATCATGTATACAAACAGAAATATCATGTATGTTTGCCGCAGTTCCTCTAGTTTTCTCCCTAGAATACACGAATAGGAAGAACTGGTTTCTGCATGTGGAACCAGTGATTGTTTCCCAGTACAAAATTAAATGCTCCCTGATTAAAAAAAAACGTTCCAAACAATAATGACCATTGATAATATCCAGAAAACACAAACACAGGGTCTGTGGCAATATCTGGGATTGAGTTAGCCAAAACAAAACCGGATATTTCCGGTTTCATGCAGTCATATCCGGACAAAGTGGTGTGGAATTTGCATGCAATAGACCCAGCAAATCATAGTAAAAGTGGTTTTGGAGAAAAGCAAAGTCTTTTCGTTCGACAAGTGCATAAAATGTCATGTATACAAACAGAAATACCATGTTTGTTTGCCGCAGTTCCTCTACTTTCTCGCTTAGAAAATACGAATGTGTAGGGCTGATGTCTCCATGTGGAACCACTGAGTGTTTCCCAGAACAAAATTAAAAGTTCCCTGATGAAAAAAAAAAACGTTCAAAACAATAATGACCATTGATAATATCCGAAAACACAAACACAGAGGCTGTGGCAATCTGGGATTGAGTTAGCCAAAACAAAACCGGATATTTCCGGTTTCATACAGTCATATCCGGACAAAGTGGTGTGGAATTTGTATGCAATAGACCAAGCAAATCATAGTAAAAATGATTTTGGAGAAAAGCAAAGTCATTTCATTAGGCAGGTGCATAAAATGTCATGTATACAAACAGAAATATCATGTTTGTTTGCTGCAGTTCCTCTAGCATTCTCCGGAGAAAATACAAATGTTTAGAGCTGTTTCTCCATGTGGAACCACTGAGTATTTCCCACTACAAAATTAAATGTTCCCTGATTAAAAAAAAAAGTTCAAAACAATAAAGTCCTTTGATAATATCCAGAAAACACAAACACAAGGGCTGTGGCAATATCTGGGATTGAGTTAGCCAAAACAAAACCGGATATTTCCGGTTTCATGCAGTCATATCCGGACAAAGTGGTGTGGAATTTGCATGCAATGGACCGAGAAAATCATAGTAAAATTGGTTTTGGAGAAAAGCAAAGTCTTTTCGTTCGACAAGTGCATAAAATGTCATGTATACAAACAGAAATACCATGTTTGTTTGCCGCAGTTCCTCTAGTTTCTCGCTTAGAAAATACGAATGTGTAGGGCTGATGTCTCCATGTGGAACCACTGAGTGTTTCCCAGAACAAAATTAAAAGTTCCCTGATGAAAAAAAAAAAAACGTTCAAAACAATAATGACCATTGATAATATCCAGAAAACACAAACACAGAGGCTGTGGCAATCTGGGATTGAGTTAGCCAAAACAAAACCGGATATTTCCGGTTTCATACAGTCATATCCGGAAAAAGTGGTGTGGAATTTGTATGCAATAGACCAAGCAAATCATAGTAAAAATGGTTTTGGAGAAAAGCAAAGTCATTTCATTAGGCAGGTGCATAAAATGTCATGTATACAATCAGAAATATCACGTTTGTTTGCTGCAGTTCCTCTAGCATTCTCCGTATAAATTACAAATGTTTAGAGCTGGTGTCTCCATGTGGAACCACTGAGGTTTTCCCAGTACAAAATTAAATGTTCCCTGATAAAAAACATTCAAAACAATAAAGTCCTTTGATAATATCCAGAAAACACAAACACAGGGGCTGTGGCAATATCCGGGATTGAGTTAGCCAAAACAAAACCGGATATTTCCGGTTTCATGCAGTCATATCCGGACAAAGTGGTGTGGAATTCCTATGCAATGGACCGAGAAAATCATAGTAAAAATGGTTTTGGAGAAAAGCAAAGTCCTTTCGTTAGGCAAGTGCATAAAATGTCATGTATACAAACAGAAATATCATGTCCGTTTGCCGCAGTTCCTCTAGTTTTCTCCCTAGAATACACGAATAGGAAGAACTGGTTTCTGCATGTGGAACCAGTGATTGTTTCCCAGTACAAAATTAAATGCTCCCTGATTAAAAAAAAAAACGTTCCAAACAATAATGACCATTGATAATATCCAGAAAACACAAACACAGAGGCTGTGGCAATATGGGATTGAGTTAGCCAAAACAAAACCGGATATTTCCGGTTTCATGCAGTCATATCTGGACAAAGTGGTGTGGAATTCGTATGCAATAGACGAAGCAAATCATAGTAAAAATGGTTTTGGAGAAAAGCAAAGTCCTTTCGTTAGGCAAGTGCATAAAATGTCATGTATACAAACAGAAATATCATGTTTGTTTGCCGCAGTTCCTCTAGTTTTCTCCCTAGAATACACGAATAGGGAGAACTGGTTTCTGCACGTGGAACCAGTTATTGTTTCCCTGTACAAAATTAAATGCTCCCTGATTAAAAAAAAAACATTCCAAACAATAATCACCAATGATAATATCCAGAAAACACAAACACAGGGGCTGTGGCAATATCTGGGATTGAGTTAGCCAAAACAAAACCGGATATTTCCGGTTTCATCCAGTCATATCCGGAAAAAGTGTTGTGGAATTCCTATGCAAGGAACTGAGAAAATCATAGTAAAAATGGTTTTGCAGAAAAGCAAAGTCATTTCATTAGGCAGGTGCATAAAATGTCATGTATACAAACAGAAATATCATGTTTGTTTGCTGCAATTCCTCTAGCATTCTCCGTATAAATTACAAATGTTTAGAGCTGGTGTCTCCATGTGGAACCACTGAGGGTTTCCCAGTACTAAATTAAATGTTCCCTGATAAAAAAAAGTTTCAAAACAATAAAGTCCTTTGATAATATCCAGAAAACACAAACACAGGGGCTGTGGCAATATCTGGGATTGAGTTAGCCAAAACAAAAGCGGATATTTCCGGTTTCATGCAGTCATATCCGGAAAAAGTGCTGTAGAATTCCTATGCAATGAACCGAGAAAATCATAGTAAAAATGGTTTTGGAGAAAAGCAAAGTCTTTTCGTTGGACAATTGCATAAAATGTCATGTATACAAACAGAAATATCATGTTTGTTTGCTGCAGTTCCTCTAGCATTCTCCGTATAAATTACAAATGTTTAGAGCTGGTTTCTCCATGTGGAACCACTGAGGGTTTCCCATTACAAAATTAAATGTTCCCTGATAAAAAACATTCAAAACAATAAAGTCCTTTGATAATATCCAGAAAACACAAACACAGGGGCTGTGGCAAGATCTGGGATTGAGTTAGCCAAAACAAAACCGGATATTTCCGGTTTCATGCAGTCATGTCCGGACAAAGTGGTGTGAAATTTGTATGCAATAGACCAAGCAAATCATAGTAAAAATGGTTTTGGAGAAAAGCAAAGTCTTTTCGTTAGGCAAGTGCATAAAATGCCATCTATACAAACAGAAATATCATGTTTGTTTGCCGCAGTTCTTCTAGCTTTTTCCTAGAAAATATGAATGTGTAGAGCTGGTGTCTCCATGTGGAACCAATTAGAGTTTCCCAGTACAAAATTAAATGTTCCCTGATAAAAAACATTCAAAACAATAAAGTCCTTTGATAATATCCAGAAAACACAAACACAGAGGCTGTTGCAATATCTGTGATTGATTAGCCAAAAGAAAACCGGATATTTCCGGTTTCATCCAGTCATATCTGGAAAACGTGCTGTAGTATTCCTATGCAATGAACCGAGAAAATCATATTAAAAATGGTTTTGGAGAAAAGCAAAGTCTTTTCGTTGGATAATTGCATAAAATGTCATGTATACAAACAGAAATATCATGTTTGTTTGCCGCAGTTCCTCTAGCTTTCTCGCTAGAAAATACGAATGTGTAGAGCTGGTGTCTCCATGTGGAACCACTGAGTGTTTTCCAGTACAAAATTAAATGTTCCCTGATAAGAAAAATTTTCAAAACAATAAAGTCATTCGATGATATCCACTAAACAAAGACCCAGGATCTGTGGCAATATCTGGGATTGAGTTAGCCAAAACAAAACCGGATATTTCCCCTTTCATCCAGTCATATCCGGACAAAGTGGTGTGGAATTTGTATGCAATAGACCAAGCAAATCATAGTAAAAATGGTTTTGGAGAAAAGCAAAGTCATTTCATTAGGCAGGTGCATAAAATGTCATGTATACAAACAGAAATATCATGTTTGTTTGCCGCACTTCCTCTAGCTTCTCGCTTAGAAAATACGAATGTGTAGAGCTGGTTTCTGCATGTGGAACAAGTGATTGTTTCCCAGTAGAAAATTAAATGTTCCCTGATAAAAAAAACATTCAAAACAATAATTCCCATTGATAATATCCAGAAAACACAAACACAGAGGCTGTGGCAATCTGGGATTGAGTTAGCCAAAACAAAACCGGATATTTCCAGTTTCATGCAGTCATATCCGGACAAAGTGGTGTGGAATTCGTATGCAATAGACCAAGCAAATCATAGTAAAAATGGTTTTGGAGAAAAGCAAAGTCCTTTCGTTAGGCAAGTGCATAAAATGTCATGTATACAAACAGAAATATCATGTTTGGTTTCCGCAGTTCCTCTAGCTTTCTCGCTAGAAAATACGAATGTGTAGAGCTGGTGTCTCCATGTGGAACCACTGAGTGTTTTCCAGTACAAAATTTAAATGTTCCCTGATAAGAAAAATTTTCAAAACAATAAAGTCCTTCGATGATATCCACTAAACAAAGACCCAGGATCTGTGACAATATCTGGGATTGAGTTAGCCAAAACAAAACCGGATATTTCCCCTTTCATCCAGTCATATCCGGACAAAGTGGTGTGGAATTTGTATGCAATAGACCAAGCAAATCATAGTAAAAATGGTTTTGGAGAAAAGCAAAGTCATTTCATTAGGCAGGTGCATAAAATGTCATGTATACAAACAGAAATATCATGTTTGTTTGCCGCACTTCCTCTAGCTTCTCGCTTAGAAAATACGAATGTGTAGAGCTGGTTTCTGCATGTGGAACAAGTGATTGTTTCCCTGTACAAAATTAAATGCTCCATGATTAAAAAAAAAACGTTCAAAACAATAATGACCATTGATAATATCCAGAAAACACAAACATAGGGGCTGTGGCAATATCAGGGATTGAGTTAGCCAAAAGACAACCGGATATTTCCGGTTTCATGCAGTCATATCCGGACAAGGTTGTGTGGAATTTGTATGCAATAGACCAAGCAAATCATAGTAAAAATGCTTTTGGAGTAAAGCAAAGTTTTTTCGTTAGACAAGTGCATAAAATGTCATGTATACAAACAAAAATATCATGTTTGTTTGCCGCAGTTCCTCTAGCATTCTCCTAGAAAATACGAATGTGTAGAGCTGGTGTCTCCATGTGGAACCAATTAGAGTTTCCCATTACAAAATTAAATGTTCCCTGATAAGATTCATTCAAAACAATAAAGTCCTTTGATAATATCCAGAAAACACAAACACAGAGGCTGTCGCAATATCTGTAATGAGTTAGCCAAAATAAAAGTGGATATTTCCCCTTTCATCCAGTCATATCCGGACAAAGTGGTGTGGAATTTGTATGCAATAGAACAAGCAAATCATAGTAAAAATGGTTTTGGAGAAAAGCAAAGTCATTTCATTAGGCAGGTGCATAAAATGTCATGTATACAATCAGAAATATCATGATTGTTTGCTGCAGTTCCTCCTGCATTCTCCGTATAAATTACAAATGTTTAGAGCTGGTGTCTCCATGTGGAACCACTGAGGTTTTCCCAGTACAAAACTAAATGTTCCCTGATAAAAAACATTCAAAACAATAAAGTCCTTTGATAATATCCAGAAAACACAAACACAGGGGCTGTGGCAATATCTGGGATTGAGTTAGCCAAAACAAAACCGGATATTTCCGGTTTCATGCAGTCATATCCGGACAAAGTGGTGTGGAATTCCTATGCAATGGACCGAGAAAATCATAGTAAACATGGTTTTGGAGAAAAGCAAAGTCCTTTCGTTAGGCAAGTGCATAAAATGTCATGTATACAAACAGAAATATCATGTCCGTTTGCCGCAGTTCCTCTAGTTTTCTCCCTAGAATATACGAATAGAAGAACTGGTTTCTGCATGTGGAACCAGTGATTGTTTCCCAGTACAAAATTAAATGCTCCCTGATTAAAAAAAACGTTCCAAACAATAATGACCATTGATAATATCCAGAAAACACAAACACAGAGGCTGTGGCAATATGGGATTGAGTTAGCCAAAACAAAAGCGGATATTTCCGGTTTCATGCTGTCATATCCGGACAAAGTGGTGTGGAATTCGTATGCAATAGACGAAGCAAATCATAGTAAAAATGGTTTTGGAGAAAAGCAAAGTCCTTTCGTTAGGCAAGTGCATAAAATGTCATGTATACAAACAGAAATATCATGTCCGTTTGCCGCAGTTCCTCTAGTTTTCTCCCTAGAATATACGAATAGAAGAACTGGTTTCTGCATGTGGAACCAGTGATTGTTTCCCAGTACAAAATTAAATGCTCCCTGATTAAAAAAAACGTTCCAAACAATAATGACCATTGATAATATCCAGAAAACACAAACACAGAGGCTGTGGCAATATGGGATTGAGTAAGCCAAAACAAAACCGGATATTTCCGGTTTCATCCAGTCATATCCGGACAAAGTGGTGTGGAATTCCTATGCAATGAACTGAGAAAATCATAGTAAAAATGGTTTTGCAGAAAAGCAAAGTCATTTCATTAGGCAGGTGCATAAAATATCATGTATACAAACAGAAATATCATGTTTGTTTGCTGCAATTCCTCTAGCATTCTCCGTATAAATTACAAATGTTTAGAGCTGGTGTCTCCATGTGGAACCACTGAGGGTTTCCCAGTACTAAATTAAATGTTCCCTGATAAAAAAAAAAGTTTCAAAACAATAAAGTCCTTTGATAATATCCAGAAAACACAAACACAGGGGCTGTGGCAATATCTGGGATTGAGTTAGCCAAAACAAAACCGGATATTTCCGGTTTCATGCAGTCATATCCGGACAAAGTGGTGTGGAATTTGTATGCAATAGACCAAGCAAATCATAGTAAAAATGGTTTTGGAGAAAAGCAAAGTCCTTTCTTTAGGCAAGTGCATAAAATGTCATGTATACAAACAGAAATATCATGTCTGTTTGCCGCAGTTCCTCTAGTTTTCTCCCTAGAATACACGAATAGGAAGAACTGGTTTCTGCATGTGGAACCAGTGATTGTTTCCCAGTACAAAATTAAATGCTCCCTGATTAAAAAAAAAAACGTTCCAAACAATAATGACCATTGATAATATCCAGAAAACACAAACACAGAGGCTGTGGCAATATGGGATTGAGTTAGCCAAAACAAAAGCGGATATTTCCGGTTTCATGCTGTCATATCCGGACAAAGTGGTGTGGAATTCGTATGCAATAGACGAAGCAAATCATAGTAAAAATGGTTTTGGAGAAAAGCAAAGTCCTTTCGTTAGGCAAGTGCATAAAATGTCATGTATACAAACTGAAATATCATGTTGGTTTGCCGCAGTTCCTCTAGTTTTCTCCCTAGAATACACGAATAGGAAGAACTGGTTTCTGCATGTGGAACCAGTTATTGTTTCCCAGTACAAAATTAAATGCTCCCTGATTTAAAAAAAGCGTTCCAAACAATAATGACCATTGATAATATCCAGAAAACACAAACACAGGGGCTGTGGCAATATCTGGGATTGAGTTAGCCAAAACAAAAGCGGATATTTCCGGTTTCATGCAGTCATATCCGGAAAAAGTGCTGTGGAATTCCTATGCAATGAACCGAGAAAATCATAGTAAAAATGGTTTTGGAGAAAAGCAAAGTCTTTTCGTTGGACAATTGCATAAAATGTCATGTATACAAACAGAAATATCATGTTTGTTTGCTGCAGTTCCTCTAGCATTCTCCGTACAAATTACAAATGTGTAGAGCTGGTTTCTCCATGTGGAACCACTGAGGGTTTCCCATTACAAAATTAAATGTTCCCTGATAAAAAAAATTCAAAACAATAAAGTCCTTTGATAATATCCAGAAAACACAAACACAGGGGCTGTGGCAAGATCTGGGATTGAGTTAGCCAAAATAAACCGGATATTTCCGGTTTCATGCAGTCATATCCGGACAAAGTGGTGTGAAATTTGTATGCAATAGACCAAGCAAATCATAGTAAAAATGGTTTTGGAGAAAAGCAAAGTCTTTTCGTTAGGCAAGTGCATAAAATGCCATCTATACAAACAGAAATATCATGTTTGTTTGCCGCAGTTCTTCTAGCTTTTTCCTAGAAAATATGAATGTGTAGAGCTGGTGTCTCCATGTGGAACCAATTAGAGTTTCCCAGTACAAAACTAAATTTTCCCTGATAAAAAACATTCAAAACAATAAAGTCCTTTGATAATATCCAGAAAACACAAACACAGAGGCTGTTGCAATATCTGTGATTGATTAGCCAAAAGAAAACCGGATATTTCCGGTTTCATCCAGTCATATCTGGAAAACGTGCTGTGGAATTCCTATGCAATGAACCGAGAAAATCATAGTAAAAATGGTTTTGGAGAAAAGCAAAGTCTTTTCGTTGGACAATTGCATAAAATGTCATGTATACAAACAGAAATATCATGTTTGTTTGCCGCAGTTCCTCTAGCTTCTCGCTTAGAAAATACGAATGTGTAGAGCTGGTTTCTGCATGTGGAACCACTGAGTGTTTCCCAGTACAAAATTAAATGTTCCCTGATAAAAAAAAAACATTCAAAACAATAATGCCCATTGATAATATCCAGAAAACACAAACACAGAGGCTGTGGCAATCTGGGATTGAGTTAGCCAAAACAAAACCGGATATTTCCGGTTTCATGCAGTCATATCCGGACAAAGTGGTGTGGAATTCGTATGCATTAGACCAAGCAAATCATAGTAAAAATGGTTTTGGAGAAAAGCAAAGTCCTTTCGTTAGGCAAGTGCATAAAATGTCATGTATACAAACAGAAATATCATGTTTGTTTGCCGCAGTTCCTCTAGCTTTCTCGCTAGAAAATACGAATGTGTAGAGCTGGTGTCTCCATGTGGAACCACTGAGTGTTTTCCAGTACAAAATTAAATGTTCCCTGATAAGAAAAATTTTCAAAACAATAAAGTCCTTCGATGATATCCACTAAACAAAGACCCAGAATCTGTGACAATATCTGTGATTGAGTTAGCCAAAACAAAAGCGGATATTTCCCCTTTCATCCAGTCATATCCGGACAAAGTGGTGTGGAATTTGTATGCAATAGACCAAGCAAATCATAGTAAAAATGGTTTTGGAGAAAAGCAAAGTCATTTCATTAGGCAGGTGCATAAAATGTCATGTATACAAACAGAAATATCATGTTTGTTTGCCGCACTTCCTCTAGCTTCTCGCTTAGAAAATATGAATGTGTAGAGCTGGTTTCTGCATGTGGAACAAGTGATTGTTTCCCTGTACAAAATTAAATGCTCCATGATTAAAAAAAAACGTTGAAAACAATAATGACCATTGATAATATCCAGAAAACACAAACATAGGGGCTGTGGCAATATCAGGGATTGAGTTAGCCAAAAGACAACCGGATATTTCCGGTTTCATGCAGTCATATCCGGACAAAGTTGTGTGGAATTTGTATGCAATAGACCAAGCAAATCATAGTAAAAATGCTTTTGGAGTAAAGCAAAGTTTTTCGTTAGACAAGTGCATAAAATGTCATGTATACAAACAAAAATATCATGTTTGTTTGCCGCAGTTCCTCTAGCATTCTCCTAGAAAATACGAATGTGTAGAGCTGGTGTCTCCATGTGGAACCAATTAGAGTTTCCCATTACAAAATTAAATGTTCCTTGATAAGAAACATTCAAAACAATAAAGTCCTTTGATAATATCCAGAAAACACAAACACAGAGACTGTCGCAATATCAGTGATGAGTTAGCCAAAATAAAAGCGGATATTTCCCCATTCATCCAGTCATATCCGGACAAAGTGGTGTGGAATTTGTATGCAATAGAACAAGCAAATCATAGTAAAAATGGTTTTGGAGAAAAGCAAAGTCATTTCATTAGGCAGGTGCATAAAATGTCATGTATACAATCAGAAATATCATGATTGTTTGCTGCAGTTCCTCTAGCATTCTCCGTATAAATTACAAATGTTTAGAGCTGGTGTCTCCATGTGGAACCACTGAGGGTTTCCCAGTACAAAATTAAATGCTCCATGATTAAAAAAAAAACGTTCCAAACAATAATGACCATTGATAATATCCAGGAAACACAAACACAGAGGCTGTGGCAATATGGGATTGAGTTAGCCAAAACAAAACCGGATATTTCCGGTTTCATGCAGTCATATCTGGACAAAGTGGTGTGGAATTCGTATGCAATAGACGAAGCAAATCATAGTAAAAATGGTTTTGGAGAAAAGCAAAGTCCTTTCGTTAGGCAAGTGCATAAAATGTCATGTATACAAACAGAAATATCATGTTTGTTTGCCGCAGTTCCTCTAGTTTTCTCCCTAGAATACACAAATAGGAAGAACTGGTTTCTGCATGCGGAAGCAGTTATTGTTTCCCTGTACAAAATTAAATGCTCCCTGATTAAAAAAAAACGTTCCAAACAATAATGACCAATGATAATATCCAGAAAACACAAACACAGGGGCTGTGGCAATATCTGGGATTGAGTTAGCCAAAACAAAAGCGGATATTTCCGGTTTCATCCAGTCATATCTGGAAAAAGTGTTGTGGAATTCCTATGCAATGGACTGAGAAACTCATATAAAATTGGTTTTGGAGAAAAGCAAAGTCCTTTAATTAGGCAAGTGCATAAAATGTCATGTATACAAACAGAAATATCATGTCTGTTTGCCGCAGTTCCTCTAGTTTTCTCCCTAGAATACACGAATAGGAAGAACTGGTTTCTGCATGTGGAACCAGTGATTGTTTCCCTATACAAAATTAAATGCTCCCTGATTAAAAAAAACGTTCAAAACAATAATGACCATTGATAATATCCAGAAAACACAAACACAGGGGCTGTGGCAATATCTGGGATTGAGTTAGCCAAAACACAACCGGATATTTCCGGTTTCATGCAGTCATATCCGGACAAAGTGGTGTGGAATTTGTATGCAATAGTCCAAACAAATCATAGTAAAAATGGTTTTGGAGAAAAGCAAACTCCTTTCTTTAGGCAAGTGCATAAAATGTCATGTATACAAACTGAAATATCATGTATGTTTGCCGCAGTTCCTCTAGTTTCTCGCTTAGAAAATACGAATGTGTAGAGCTGGTGTCTCCATGTGGAACCAGTTAGAGTTTCCCAGTACAAAATTAAATGTTCCCTGATAAAAAAAATTTTCAAAACAATAATGACCATTGATAATATCCAGAAAACACAAACACAGAGGCTGTGGCAATCTGGGATTGAGTTAGCCAAAACACAACCGGATATTTCCGGTTTCATCCAGTCATATCCGGACAAAGTGGTGTGGAATTTGTATGCAATAGACCAAGCAAATCATAGTAAAAATGGTTTTGGAGAAAAGCAAACTCTTTTCGTTAGACAAGTGCATAAAATGTCATGTATACAAACAGAAATATCATGTTTTTTTGTCACAGTTCTTCTAGCTTTTTCCTAGAAAATACGAATGTGTAGAGCTGGTGTCTCCATGTGGAACCACTGAGGGTTTCCCAGTACAAAATTAAATGCTCCCTGATTAAAAAAAATACGTTCAAAACAATAAAGTCCTTTGATAATATCCAGAAAACACAAACACAGGGCTGTGGCAATATCTGGGATTGAGTTAGCCAAAACAAAACCGGATATTTCCGGTTTCATGCAGTCATATCCGGACAAAGAGGTGTGGAATTTGTATGCAATAGACCAAGCAAATCATAGTAAAAATGGTTTTGGAGAAAAGCAAACTCTTTTCGTTAGACAAGTGCATAAAATGTCATGTATACAAACAGAAATATCATGTTTTTTTGTCACAGTTCTTCTAGCTTTTTCCTAGAAAATACGAATGTGTAGAGCTGGTGTCTCCATGTGGAACCACTGAGGGTTTCCCAGTACAAAATTAAATGCTCCCTGATTAAAAAAAATACGTTCAAAACAATAAAGTCCTTTGATAATATCCAGAAAACACAAACACAGGGCTGTGGCAATATCTGGGATTGAGTTAGCCAAAACAAAACCGGATATTTCCGGTTTCATGCAGTCATATCCGGACAAAGAGGTGTGGAATTTGTATGCAATAGACCAAGCAAATCATAATAAAAATGCTTTTGGAGAGAAGCAAAGTTTTTTCGTTAGACAAGTGCATAAAATGTCATGTATACAAACAGAAATATCATGTTTGTTTGCCGCAGTTCCTCTAGCTTTCTCCTAGAAAATACGAATGTGTAGAGCTGGTGTCTCCATGTGGAACCAATTAGAGTTTCCCAGTACAAAATTAAATGTTCCCCGATAAAAAACAATCAAAAGAATAAAGTCCTTTGATAATATCCAGAAAACGCAAACACAGAGGCTGTCGCAATATCTGTGATTGAGTTAGCCAAAACAAAAGCGGATATTTCCCCTTTCATCAGGTCATATCCGGACAAAGTGGTTTGGAATTTGTATGCAATAGACCAAGCAAATCATAGTAAAAATGGTTTTGGAGAAAAGCAAAGTCATTTCATTAGGCAGGTGCATAAAATGTCATGTATACAAACAGAAATATCATGTATCATGTTTGTTTGCTGCAGTTCCTCTCGCATTCTGCGTATAAATTACAAATGTTTAGAGCTGGTTTCTGCATGTGGAACCACTGAGGGTTTCCCAGTACAAAATTAAATGTTCCCTGATAAAAAAAGTTTCAAAACAATAAAGACCTTTGATAATATCCAGAAAACACAAACACAGGGGCTGTGGCAATATCTTGGATTGAGTTAGCCAAAAGAAAACCGGATATTTCCGGTTTCATGCAGTCATATCCGGACAAAGTGTTGTGGAATTCCTATGCAATGGACCGAGAAAATCATAGTAAAATTGGTTTTGGAGAAAAGCAAAGTCCTTTAATTAGGCAAGTGCATAAAATGTCATGTATACAAACAGAAATATCTTGTCTGTTTGCCGCAGTTCCTCTAGTTTTCTCCCTAGAATACACGAATAGGAAGAACTGGTTTCTGCATGTGGAACCAGTGATTGATTCCCTATACAAAATTAAATGCTCCCTGATTAAAAAAAATGTTCCAAACAATAATGACAATTGATAATATCCAGAAAACACAAACACAGGGGCTGTGGCAATATCTGGGATTGAGTTAGCCAAAACAAAACCGGATAATTCCTGTTTCATGCAGTCATATCCGGACAAAGTGGTGTGGAATTTGTATGCAATAGTCCAACCAAATCATAGTAAAAATGGTTTTGGAGAAAAGCAAATTCCTTTCTTTAGGCAAGTGCATAAAATGTCATGTATACAAACTGAAATATCATGTTTGTTTGCCACAGTTCCTATAGTTTCTCGCTTAGAAAATACGAATGTGTAGAGCTGGTGTCTCCATGTGGAACCACTGAGTGTTTCCCAGTACAAAATTAAATGTTCCCTGATAAAAAAAAACTTTCAAAACAATAATGACCTTTGATAATATCCAGAAAACACAAACACAGAGGCTGTGGCAATCTGGGATGAAGTTAGCCAAAACAGAACCGGATATTTACGGTTTCATCCACTCATATCCGGAAAAAGTGTTGTGGAATTCCTATGCAATGTACCGAGAAAATCATCGTAAAAATGGTTTTGGAGAAAAGCAAACTCCTTTCTTTAGGCAAGTGCATAAAATGTCATGTATACAAACAGAAATATCATGTTTGTTTGCCGCAGTTCCTCTCGTTTTCTCCCTAAAATACACGAATAGAAAGAACTCGTTTCTGCATGTGGAAGCAGTGATTGTTTCCCTGTACAAAATTAAATGCTCCCTGATTAAAAAAAACGTTCAAAACTATAATGACCATTGATAATATCCAGAAAACACAAACATAGGGGCTGTGGCAATATCAGGGATTGAGTTCGCCAAAAGACAACCGGATATTTCCGGTTTCATGCAGTCATATCCGGACAAAGTGGTGTGGAATTCGTATGCAATAGACCAAGCAAATCATAGTAAAAATGGTTTTGGAGAAAAGCAAACTCCTTTCTTTACTCAAGTGCATAAAATGTCATGTATACAAACAGAAATATCATGTTTGTTTGCCGCAGTTCCTCTAGCTTTCTCCTAAAAAATACGAATGTGTAGAGCTGGTGTCTCCATGTGGAACCAATTAGAGTTTCTCAGTACAAAATTAAATGTTCTCTGATAAAAAACATTCAAAACAATAAAGTCCTTTGATAATATTCAGAAAACACAAACACAGAGGCTGTCGCAATATCTGTGATTGAGTTAGCCAAACAAAAGTGGATATTTCCCCTTTCATCCAGTCATATCCAGACAAAGTGGTGTGGAATTCCTATGAAATTCACCGAGAAAATCATAGTAAAAATGGTTTTGGAGAAAAGCAAAGTCCTTTCTTTAGGCAAGTGCATAAAATGTCATGTATACAAACAGAAATATCATGTATGTTTGCTGCACTTCCTCTAGCATTCTCTGTATAAATTACAAATGTTTAGAGCTGGTGTCTCCATGTGGAACCACTGAGGGTTTCCCACTACAAAATTAAATGTTCCCTGACAAAAAAAAAAAAAAAGTTTCAAAACAAAGTCCTTTGATAATATCCAGAAAACACAAACACAGAGGCTGTCGCAATATCTGGGATTGAGTTAGCCAAAACAAAACCGGATATTTCCGGTTTCATCCAGTATATATCCGGACAAAGTGGTGTGGAATTCCTATGCAATGGACCGAGAAAATCATAGTAAAAATGGTTTTGGAGAAAAGCAAAGTCCTTTCTTTAGGCAAGTGCATAAAATGTCATGTATACAAACAGAAATATCATGTTTATTTGCCGCAGTTCCTCTAGTTATCTCCCTAGAATACACGAATAGGAAAAACTAGTTTCTGCATGTGGAACCAGTGATTGTTTCCCTGTACAAAATTAAATGCTCCCTGATTAAAAAAAACGTTCCAAACAATAATGACCATTGATAATATCCAGAAAACACAAACACAGAGGCTGTGGCAATATCTGGGATTGAGTTAGCCAAAACAAAACCGGATATTTCCGGTTTCATGCAGTCATATCCGGACAAAGTGGTGTGGAATTCCTATGCAATGGACCGAGAAAATGGTTTTGGAGAAAAGCAAAGTCCTTTCGTTAGGCAAGTGCATAAAATGTCATGTATACAAACAGAAATATCATGTCTGTTTGCCGCAGTTCCTCTAGTTTTCTCCCTAGAATACACGAATAGGAAGAACTGGTTTCTGCATGTGGAACCAGTGATTGTTTCCCTATACAAAATTAAATGCTCCCTGATTAAAAAAAACGTTCAAAACAATATTGACCATTGATAATATCCAGAAAACACAAACACAGGGGCTGTGGCAATATCTGGGATTGAGTTAGCCAAAACAAAACCGAATATTTCCGGTTTCATGCAGTCATATCCGGACAAAGTGGTGTGGAATTTGTATGCAATAGTCCAACCAAATCATAGTAAAAATGGTTTTGGATAAAAGCAAACTCCTTTCTTTAGGGAAGTGCATAAAATGTCATGTATACAAACTGAAATATCATGTATGTTTGCCGCAGTTCCTCTAGTTTCTCGCTTAGAAAATACGAATGTGTAGAGCTGGTGTCTCCATGTGGAACCAATTAGAGTTTCCCAGTACAAAATTAAATGTTCCCTGATAAAAAAATTTTCAAAACAATAATGACCATTGATAATATCCAGAAAACACAAACACAGAGGCTGTGGCAATCTGGGATTGAGTTAGCCAAAACAAAACCGGATATTTCCGGTTTCATGCAGTCATATCCGCACAAAGTGGTCTGGAATTTGCATGCAATAGACCAAGCAAATCATATTAAAAATGGTTTTGGAGAAAAGCAAAGTCTTTTCGTTAGACAAGTGCATAAAATGTCATGTATACAAACAGAAATATCATGTTTGTTTGCCGCAGTTCCTCTAGCTTTCACGCTAGAAAATATGAATGTGTAGAGCTGGTGTCTCCATGTGGAACCACTGAGGGTTTCCCAGTACAAAATTAAATGTTCCCTGAAAAAAAAATTTCAAAACAATAAAGTCCTTTGATAATATCCAGAAAACACAAACACAGGGGCTGTGGCAATATCTATGATTGAGTTAGCCAAAACACAACCGGATATTTCCGGTTTCATCCAGTCATATCCGGACAAAGTGGTGTGGAATTTGTATGCAATAGACCCAGCAAATCATAGTAAAAATGGTTTTGGAGAAAAGCAAACTCCTTTCTTTAGGCAAGTGCATAAAATGTCATGTATACAAACAGAAATATCATGTTTGTTTGCCGCAGTTCCTCTAGTTTTCTCCCTACAATGCACGAATAGGAAGAACTGGTTTCTGCTTGTGGAACCAGTGATTCTTTCCCTGTACAAAATTAAATGCTCCCTGATTAAAAAAAAACGTTCAAAACAATAATGACCATTGATAATATCCAGAAAACACAAACATAGGGGCTGTGGCAATATCTGGGATTGAGTTAGCCAAAACAAAACCGGATATTTCCGGTTTCATGCAGTCATATCCGGACAAAGTGGTGTGGAATTTGTATGCAATAGACCAAGCAAATCATAGTAAAAATGGTTTTGGAGAAAAGCAAACTCTTTTCGTTAGACAAGTGCATAAAATGTCATGTATACAAACAGAAATATCATGTTTTTTTGTCACAGTTCTTCTAGATTTTTCCTAGAAAATACGAATGTGTAGAGCTGGTGTCTCCATGTGGAACCACTGAGGGTTTCCCAGTACAAAATTAAATGCTCCCTGATTAAAAAAAATACGTTCAAAACAATAAAGTCCTTTGATAATATCCAGAAAACACAAACACAGGGCTGCGGCAATATCTGGGATTGAGTTAGCCAAAACAAAACCGGATATTTCCGGTTTCATGCAGTCATATCCGGACAAAGAGGTGTGGAATTTGTATGCAATAGACCAAGCAAATCATAATAAAAATGCTTTTGGAGAGAAGCAAAGTTTTTTCGTTAGACAAGTGCATAAAATGTCATGTATACAAACAGAAATATCATGTTTGTTTGCCGCAGTTCCTCTAGCTTTCTCCTAGAAAATACGAATGTGTAGAGCTGGTGTCTCCATGTGGAACCAATTAGAGTTTCCCAGTACAAAATTAAATGTTCCCCGATAAAAAACAATCAAAAGAATAAAGTCCTTTGATAATATCCAGAAAACGCAAACACAGAGGCTGTCGCAATATCTGTGATTGAGTTAGCCAAAACAAAAGCGGATATTTCCCCTTTCATCCAGTCATATCCGGACAAAGTGGTGTGGAATTTGATTGCAATAGAACAAGCAAATCATAGTAAAAATGGTTTTGGAGAAAAGCAAAGTCATTTCATTAGGCAGGTGCATAAAATGTCATGTATACAAACAGAAATATCATGTATCATGTTTGTTTGCTGCAGTTCCTCTCGCATTCTGCGTATAAATTACAAATGTTTAGAGCTGGTTTCTGCATGTGGAACCACTGAGGGTTTCCCAGTACAAAATTAAATGTTCCCTGATAAAAAAAGTTTCAAAACAATAAAGACCTTTGATAATATCCAGAAAACACAAACACAGGGGCTGTGGCAATATCTTGGATTGAGTTAGCCAAAAGAAAACCGGATATTTCCGGTTTCATGCAGTCATATCCGGACAAAGTGTTGTGGAATTCCTATGCAATGGACCGAGAAAATCATAGTAAAATTGGTTTTGGAGAAAAGCAAAGTCCTTTAATTAGGCAAGTGCATAAAATGTCATGTATACAAACAGAAATATCATGTCTGTTTGCCGCAGTTCCTCTAGTTTTCTCACTAGAGTACACGAATAGGAAGAACTGGTTTCTGCATGTGGAACCAGTGATTGATTCCCTATACAAAATTAAATGCTCCCTGATTAAAAAAAAACGTTCCAAACAATAATGACCATTGATAATATCCAGAAAACACAAACACAGGGGCTGTGGCAATATCTAGGATTGAGTTAGCCAAAACAAAAGCGGATATTTCCGGTTTCATGCAGTCATATCCGGACAAAGTGGTGTGGAATTTGTATGCAACAGTCCAACCAAATCATAGTAAAAATGGTTTTGGAGAAAAGCAAATTCCTTTCTTTAGGCAAGTGCATAAAATGTCATGTATACAAACTGAAATATCATGTTTGTTTGCCACAGTTCCTATAGTTTCTCGCTTAGAAAATACGAATGTGTAGAGCTGGTGTCTCCATGTGGAACCACTGAGTGTTTCCCAGTACAAAATTAAATGTTCCCTGATAAAAAAAAACTTTCAAAACAATAATGACCTTTGATAATATCCAGAAAACACAAACACAGGGGCTGTGGCAATATCTAGGATTGAGTTAGCCAAAACAAAAGCGGATATTTCCGGTTTCATGCAGTCATATCCGGACAAAGTGGTGTGGAATTTGTATGCAACAGTCCAACCAAATCATAGTAAAAATGGTTTTGGAGAAAAGCAAATTCCTTTCTTTAGGCAAGTGCATAAAATGTCATGTATACAAACTGAAATATCATGTTTGTTTGCCACAGTTCCTATAGTTTCTCGCTTAGAAAATACGAATGTGTAGAGCTGGTGTCTCCATGTGGAACCACTGAGTGTTTCCCAGTACAAAATTAAATGTTCCCTGATAAAAAAAAACTTTCAAAACAATAATGACCTTTGATAATATCCAGAAAACACAAACACAGAGGCTGTGGCAATCTGGGATGAAGTTAGCCAAAACAGAACCGGATATTTACGGTTTCATCCACTCATATCCGGAAAAAGTGTTGTGGAATTCCTATGCAATGTACCGAGAAAATCATCGTAAAAATGGTTTTGGAGAAAAGCAAACTCCTTTCTTTAGGCAAGTGCATAAAATGTCATGTATACAAACAGAAATATCATGTTTGTTTGCCGCAGTTCCTCTCGTTTTCTCCCTAAAATACACGAATAGAAAGAACTCGTTTCTGCATGTGGAAGCAGTGATTGTTTCCCTGTACAAAATTAAATGCTCCCTGATTAAAAAAAACGTTCAAAACTATAATGACCATTGATAATATCCAGAAAACACAAACATAGGGGCTGTGGCAATATCAGGGATTGAGTTCGCCAAAAGACAACCGGATATTTCCGGTTTCATGCAGTCATATCCGGACAAAGTGGTGTGGAATTCGTATGCAATAGACCAAGCAAATCATAGTAAAAATGGTTTTGGAGAAAAGCAAACTCCTTTCTTTACTCAAGTGCATAAAATGTCATGTATACAAACAGAAATATCATGTTTGTTTGCCGCAGTTCCTCTAGCTTTCTCCTAAAAAATACGAATGTGTAGAGCTGGTGTCTCCATGTGGAACCAATTAGAGTTTCTCAGTACAAAATTAAATGTTCCCTGATAAAAAACATTCAAAACAATAAAGTCCTTTGATAATATTCAGAAAACACAAACACAGAGGCTGTCGCAATATCTGTGATTGAGTTAGCCAAAACAAAAGTGGATATTTCCCCTTTCATCCAGTCATATCCGGACAAAGTGGTGTGGAATTCCTATGAAATTCACCGAGAAAATCATAGTAAAAATGGTTTTGGAGAAAAGCAAAGTCCTTTCTTTAGGCAAGTGCATAAAATGTCATGTATACAAACAGAAATATCATGTTTGTTTGCTGCACTTCCTCTAGCATTCTCCGTATAAATTACAAATGTTTAGAGCTGGTGTCTCCATGTGGAACCACTGAGGGTTTCCCACTACAAAATTAAATGTTCCCTGACAAAAAAAAAAGTTTCAAAACAAAGTCCTTTGATAATATCCAGAAAACACTAACACAGAGGCTGTGGCAATATCTGGGATTGAGTTAGCCAAAACAAAACCGGATAAATCCGGTTTCATCCAGTATATATCCGGACAAAGTGGTGTGGAATTCCTATGCAATGGACAGAGAAAATCATAGTAAAAATGGTTTTGGAGAAAAGCAAAGTCCTTTCTTTAGGCAAGTGCATAAAATGTCATGTATACAAACAGAAATATCATGTTTATTTGCCGCAGTTCCTCTAGTTATCTCCCTAGAATACACGAATAGGAAAAACTAGTTTCTGCATGTGGAACCAGTGATTGTTTCCCTGTACAAAATTAAATGCTCCCTGATTAAAAAAAACGTTCCAAACAATAATGACCATTGATAATATCCAGAAAACACAAACACAGAGGCTGTGGCAATATCTGGGATTGAGTTAGCCAAAACAAAACGGAATATTTCCGGTTTCATGCAGTCATATCCGGACAAAGTGGTGTGGAATTCCTATGCAATGGACCGAGAAAATCATAGTAAAAATGGTTTTGGAGAAAAGCAAAGTCCTTTCGTTAGGCAAGTGCATAAAATGTCATGTATACAAACAGAAATATCATGTTTGTTTGCCGCAGTTCCTCTAGTTTCTCGCTTAGAAAATACGAATGTCTAGAGGTGGTGTCTCCATGTGGAACCAGTGATTGTTTCCCAGTACAAAATTAAATGCTCCCTGATTAAAAAAAACGTGCCAAACAATAATGACCATTGATAATATCCAGAAAACACAAACACAGAGGCTGTGGCAATATCTGGGATTGAGTTAGCCAAAACAAAACCGGATATTTCCGGTTTCATGCAGTCATATCTGGACAAAGTGGTGTGGAATTTGTATGCAATAGACCAAGCAAATCATAGTAAAAATGGTTTTGGAGAAAAGCAAAGTCTTTTCGTTAGGCAAATGCGTAAAATGCCATCTATACAAACAGAAATATCAAGTTTGTTTGCCGCAGTTCTTCTAGCTTTCTCCTAGAAAATACGAATGTGTAGAGCTGGTGTCTCCATGTGGAACCAATTAGAGTTTCCCAGTACAAAATTAAATGTTCCCAGATAAAAAACATTCAAAACAATAAAGTCCTGTCATAATATACAGAAAAGACAAACACAGAGGCTGTCGCAATATCTGTGATTGAGTTAGCCAAAAAAAGCAGATATTTCCCCTTTCATCCAGTCGTATCCGGACATAGTGTTGTGGAATTTGTATGCAATAGAACAAGCAAATCATAGCAAAATGGTTTTGGAAATATGCAAAGTCATTTCATTAGACAAGTGCATAAAATGTCATGTATACAAACAGAAATATCATGTTTGTTTGCCGCAGTTCCTCTAGCATTCTTCGTAGAAAATACTAATGTTTAGAGCTGGTTTCTCCATGTGGAACCACTGAGAGTTTCCCAGTACAAAATTAAATGTTCCCTGATAAAAAAAAAGATTCCAAACAGTACAGTCCTTTGATAATATCCAGAAAAGTCAAACACAGAGGCTGTGGCAATATCTGGGATTGAGTTAGCCAAAAGAAAACCGGATATTTCCGGTTTCATGCAGTCATATCCGGACAAAGTGGTGTGGAATTCCTATGCAATGGACCGAGAAAATCATAGTAAAAATGGTTTTGGAGAAAAGCAAAGTCCTTTCTTTAGGCAAGTGCATAAAATGTCATGTATACAAACAGAAATATCATGTTTGTTTGCCGCAGTTCCTCTAGTTTTCTCCCTAGAATACACGAATAGGAAGAACTGGTTTCTGCTTGTGGAACCAGTGATTCTTTCCCTGTACAAAATTAAATGCTCCCTGATTAAAAAAAACGTTCAAAACAATAATGACCATTGATAATATCCAGAAAACACAAACACAGGGGCTGTGGCAATATCTGGGATTGAGTTAGCCAAAACAAAACCGGATATTTCCGGTTTCATGCAGTCATATCCGGACAAAGTGGTGTGGAATTCGTATGCAATAGACCAAGCAAATCATAGTAAAAATGGTTTTGGAGAAAAGCAAAGTCCTTTAATTAGGCAAGTGCATAAAATGTCATGTATACAAACTGAAATATCATGTTTGTTTGCCACAGTTCCTATAGTTTATCGATTAGAAAATACGAATGTGTAGAGCTGGTGTCTCCATGTGGAACCACTGAGTGTTTCCCAGTACAAAATTAAATGTTCCCTGATAAAAAAAAAACTTTCAAAACAATAATGACCTTTGATAATATCCAGAAAACACAAACACAGAGGCTGTGGCAATCTGGGATGAAGTTAGCCAAAACACAACCGGATATTTACGGTTTCATCCACTCATATCCGGAAAAAGTGTTGTGGAATTCCTATGCAATGTACCGAGAAAATCATAGTAAAAATGGTTTTGGAGAAAAGCAAACTCCTTTCTTTAGGCAAGTGCATAAAATGTCATGTATACAAACAGAAATATCATGTTTGTTTGCCGCAGTTCCTCTCGTTTTCTCTCTAAAATACACGAATAGAAAGAACTCGTTTCTGCATGTGGAAGCAGTGATTGTTTCCCTGTAAAAAATTAAATGCTCCCTGATTAAAAAAAACGTTCAAAACTATAATGACCATTGATAATATCCAGAAAACACAAACATAGGGGCTGTGGCAATATCAGGGATTGAGTTCGCCAAAAGACAACCGGATATTTCCGGTTTCATTCAGTCATATCCGGACAAAGTGGTGTGGAATTCGTATGCAATAGACCAAGCAAATCATAGTAAAAATGGTTTTGGAGAAAAGCAAACTCCTTTCTTTACTCAAGTGCATAAAATGTCATGTATACAAACAGAAATATCATGTTTGTTTGTCGCAGTTCCTCTAGTTTTCTCCCTAGAATACACGAATAGGAAAAACTAGTTTCTGCATGTGGAACCAGTGATTGTTTCCCTGTACAAAATTAAATGCTCCCTGATTAAAAAAAACGTTCCAAACAATAATGACCATTGATAATATCCAGAAAACACAAACACAGAGGCTGTGGCAATATCTGGGATTGAGTTAGCCAAACAAAACCGGATATTTCAGGTTTCATGCAGTCATATCCGGACAAAGTGGTGTGGAAATCCTATGCAATGGACCGAGAAAATCATAATAAAAATGGTTTTGGAGAAAAGCAAAGTCCTTTCTTTAGGCAAGTGCATAAAATGTCATGTATACAAGCAGAAATATCATGTCTGTTTGCCGCAGTTCCTCTAGTTTTCTCCCTAGAATACACGAATAGGAAGAACGAGTTTCTGCATGTGGAACCAGTGATTGTTTCCCTGTAGAAAATTAAATGCTCCCTGATTAAAAAAAAACGTTCAAAACAATAATGACCATTGATAATATCCAGAAAACACAAACACAGGTGTTGTGGCAATATCTGGGATTGAGTTAGCCAAAACAAAACCAGATATTTCCGGTTTCATCCAGTCATATCCGGACAAAGTGGTGTGGAATTCGTATGCAATAGACCAAGCAAATCATAGTAAAAATGTTTTTGGAGAAAAGCAAAGTCCTTTAATTAGGCAAGTGCATAAAATGTCATGTATACAAACAGAAATATCATGTTTGTTTGCCGCAGTTCCTCTAGTTTTCTCCCTAGAATACATGAATAGGAAGAACTGGTTTCTGCATGTGGAACCAGTGATTGTTTCCCAGTACAAAATTAAATGCTCCCTGATTAAAAAAAAAACGTTCCAAACAATAATGAGCATTGATAATATCCAGAAAACACAAACACAGGTGCTGTGGCAATATCTGGGATTGATTTAGCCAAAACAAAACCGGATATTTCCGGTTTCATGCAGTCATATCCGGACAAAGTGGTGTGGAATTTGTATGCAATGCACCAAGCAAATCATAGTAAAAATGGTTTTGGAGAAAAGCAAAGTCCTTTCTTTAGGCAAGTGCATAAAAAGTCATGTATACAAACAGAAATATCATGTTTGCTTGCCGCAGTTCCTCTAGTTTTATCCCTAGAATACACGAATAGGAAGAACTGGTTTCTGCATGTGGAACCAGTGATTGTTTCCCTGTACAAAATTGAATGCTCCCTGATTAAAAAAAAAAAAAACATTCCACACAATAATGACCATTGATAATATCCAGAAAACACAAACACAGGGGCTGTGACAATATCTGGGATTGAATTAGCCAAAACAAAACCGGATATTTCCGGTTTCATGCAGTCATATCCGCACAAAGTGGTCTGGAATTTGCATGCAATAGACCAAGCAAATCATATTAAAAATGGTTTTGGAGAAAAGCAAAGTCTTTTCGTTAGACAAGTGCATAAAATGTCATGTATACAAACAGAAATATCATGTTTGTTTGCCGCAGTTCCTCTAGCTTTCTCGCTAGAAAATACGAATGTGTAGAGCTGGTGTCTCCATGTGGAACCACTGAGGGCTTCCCAGTACAAAATTAAATGTTCCCTGATAAAAAAAAATTTCAAAACAATAAAGTCCTTTGATAATATCCAGAAAATACAAACACAGGGGCTGTGGCAATATCTATGATTGAGTTAGCCAAAAAAAAACCGGATATTTCCGGTTTCATGCAGTCATATCCAGACAAAGTGGTGTGGAATTCGTATGCAATGGACTGAGAGAATTACAGTAAAAATGGTTTTGGAGAAAAGCATAGTCATTTCATTAGGCAGGTGCATAAAATGTCATGTATACAAACAGAAATATCATGTTTGTTTGCTGCAGTTCCTCTAGCATTCTCCGTAGAAAATACAAAGGTTTAGAGCTGGTTTCTCCATGTTGAACCACTGAGTGTTTCCCAGTAGAAAATTAAATGTTCCCTGATAAAAAAAAAGTTTCAAAACAATAAAGTCCTTTGATAATATCCAGAAAACACAAACACAGGGGCTGTCGCAATATCTGGGATTGAGTTAGCCAAAACAAAACCGGATATTTCCGGTTTCATCCACTCATATCCAGACAAAGTGGTGTGGAATTCATATGCAATTATACCGAGAAAATCACAGTGAAAATGGTTTTGGAGAAAAGCAAAGTCTTTTCGTTAGGCAAGTCCATAAAATGCCATCTATACAAACAGAAATATCATGTTTGTTTCCCGCAGTTCCTTTAGATTTCTCCCCAGAACATGCGAATGAGTAGAGCTGGTGTCTCCATGAGGAACCAATTAGAGTTTCCCAAATCAAAATTAAATGTTATCTGATAAAAAAAATTCAAAACAATAAAGTCCTTCGATAATATCCAGAAAACACAAACACAGAGGCTGTTGCAATAACTGGGATTAAGTTAGCCAAAACAAAACCGGATATTTTTAGTTTCATCCAGTCATATCTGGACAAAATTTTGTGCAATTCGTATGCAATGGACCGAGGAAATCACAGTACAAATGGTTTTGGAAAAAAGCAAAGTCTTTTCCTTAGGCCTGTCCATAAAATGCCATGTATAGAAACAGAAATATTATGTTTGCTTGCCGCAGTTCCTCTAGCTTTGTCCCTAGAAAATACGAATGTATACAGCTTGTTTCTCCATGTGGAACCACTGTTTCCCAGTACAAAATCAAATGTTCCCTGATTAAAAAAAAAACCTTTAAAAACAATAAATTCCATTGATAATATCCAGAAAACACTAACACAGAGTCTGTCGCAATATCTGGATATCAGTTATCGAAAACACAACCAATATTTTCGGTTTCATCCAGTCATATCCGGACAAAGTGGTATAGAATTCGTATGCAATGGACCCTGAAAATCACAATAAAAATGTTTTGGAGACAAGCAAAGTCTTTTCGTTAGGCAAGTGAATTATATGTCATCTATACAAGTAGAAATATCATGTTTGTTTACCGCAGTTCCTCTAGCTTTCTCGCTAGAAAATACGAATGTGTAGTGCTGGTGTCTCCATTTGGAACCAATTAGAGTTTCACAGTACAAAATTAAATGTTCCCTTATAAAAAAACTTTCAAAACAATAATGTCCATTGATAATATCCAGAAAACACAAACACAGGGGCTGTGGCAATATCTGCGATTGAGTTAGCCAAAACAAAACCGGATATTTCCGGTTTCATCCACTCATATCCAGACAAAGTGGTGTGGAATTCGTATGCAATGGACCGAGAAAATAACAGTAAAAATGGATGTGGAGAAAAGCAAAGTCTTTTTGTTAGGCAAGTGCAGAAAATGTCATGTATAGAAACAGAAATATCATGTTTGTTTGCCGCAGTTCCTCTAGCTTTCTCCCCAGAAAATACGAATGTGTAGAGCTGGTGTCTTCATGTGGAACCAATTAGAGTTTCCCAGTAAAAAATTAAATGTTCTCTGATAAAAAAAATTTAAAAACAATAAAGTCCTTCGATAATATCCAGAAAACACAAACACAGGAGCTGTGGCAATATCTGGGATTTAGATAGTAAAAACTGAACCGCATATTTCTGGTTTCATCCAGTCATATCCAGACAAAGTGATGTGGAATTCGTATGCAATGGACCGAGAAAATCACAGTAAAATGGTTTTAGAGAAAAGCAAATTTTTTTTTCGTTAGGAAAGTGCGTAAAGTGCCATCTATATAAACAGAAATATGATGTTTGTTTGCCGCAGTTCCTCTAGCTTTCTCCCTAGAAAACACGAATGTGTAGAGCTGGTTTCTCCATGTGGAACCAATTAGAGTTTCCCAGAACTAACTATATGTTACCAGTTTAAAAAAAAAAAAACTTTCAAATCAATAATGTCCATTGAAAATATCCAGAAAACACAAACACAGATGCTGTGGCAATAACTGGGATTCAGTTAGCCAAAACAAAACCGGATACTTCCAGTTTCATCCAGTCATATCCGGACAAAGTGGTGTGGAATTCATATGCAATGGACTGAGAACATCGCAGTAAAAATGATGTTGGAGAAAGGCAAAGTCTTTTCATTAGGTAAGTGCCTAAAATATCATGTAAACAAACAGAAATATCATGTTTGTTTTCCGTATTTCCTGTAGTTTTCTGCCTAGAAAATACGAATGTGTAGAGCTGGTTTCTCCATGTGGAACCAGTGAGTGTTTCCCAGTACAAAATTAAATGTTCACTGATTAAAAAAAAAAAAAAACTTTCAAAACAATAAAATCCTTTGTTAATATTCAGAAAACACAAACACAGGGGCTGTGGCAATATCTGGGATTGAGTTAGCCAAAACAAAACCGGATATTTCCGGTTTTCATCCACTCATATCCGGACAAAGTGGTGTGGAATTCATATGCAATGGACTGAGAAAATCCCAGTAAAAATGGTTTAGGAGAAGAGCAAAGTGTTTTCGTTAGGCAAGTGCATAAAATGTCATGTATACAAACAGAAATATCATGTTTGCTTTTCGCAGTTCCTCTAGCTTTCTCCTTAGAAAATATGAATGTGTACAGCTAGTGTCTCCATGTGGAACCAATTAGAGTTTCCCAGTACAAAATTAGATATTCCCTGATAAAAAACATTCAAAACAATAAATTCCTTCGATAATATCCAGAAAAAAAAAACACAGGGGCTGTGGCAATATCTGGGATTTAGATAGTAAAAACTGAACCGCATACTTCTGGTTTCATCCAGTCATATCCGGAATACTGGGTGTGGAATCCGTATGCAGTGGACCGAGAAAATCTCAGTAAAAATGATTTTGGAGGAAAGCAAAGTCTTTTCGTAAGGCAAGTGCATAAAATGTCATGTATACAAGCAGAAATATCATGTTTGCATGCCACAGTTCCTCTAGCTTTCTCCCTAGAAAATACGAATCTGTAGAGCTTGTTTCTCCATGTGGAACCACTGAGTGTTTCCCAGTACAAAATTAAATGTTCCTTAATAAAAAAAAACCTACAAAACAATAAAGTCCTTCGATAATATCCAGAAAACACAAACACAGGGCCTGTCGCAATATCTGGGACTGAGTTAGCCATAACAAAACTGGATATTTCCAGTTTCATCCAGTCATATCCGGAAAAAGTGGTGTGGAATTTGTATGCAATGGACCGAGAAAATCACAGTAAAAATGGTTTTGGAGAAAACCAAATATTTTCGTTAGGCAAGTGCATAAAATATCATGTCTACAAACAGAAATATGATGTTTGTTTGCCACAGTTCCTCTAGCTTTCTCGCTAGAAAATACGAATATGTAGAACTGGTGTCTCCATGTGGAAGCAATTAGAGTTTCCCAGCACAAAATTAAATGTTCCATGATAAAAAAAAAACATTCAAAACAATAAAGTCCTTCGATAATATTCATAAAACACAAACAGAGAGGCTGTCGCAATATCTGGGATTCAGTTAGCCAAAACACAAGCGGATATTTCTCCTTTCATCCAGTCATATCCGGAAAAACTGGGTGTGGAATCCGTATGCAATGGACTGAGAAAATCACTGTAAAAATGGTTTTGGAGAAAAGCAAAGACCTTTTGTAAGGCAAGTGCATAAAATGTCATGTATACAAACAGAAATATCATATTTGTATGCCGCAGTTCCTCTAGATTTCTCCTAGAAAATACGAATGTGTAGAGCTGGTGTCTCCATGTGGAACCAATTAGTTTCCCAGTACGAAATTAAATGTTCCTTGATAAAATACATTCAAATATAAAGTCCTTCGATAATATCCAGAAAACAGAAACACATGAGCTGTGGCAATATCTGGGATTGAGTTAGCCAAAACAATACCGGATATTTCCGGTTTCTTCCACTCATATCCAGACAAAATGGTGTGGAATTCATATGCAATTATACCGAGAAAATCACAGTAAAAATGGTTTTGGAGAAAAGCAAAGTCTTTTCGTTAGGCAAGTCCATAAAATGCCATCTATACAAACAGAAATATCATGTTTGTTTCCCACAGTTCCTTTAGATTTCTCCCCAGAACATACGAATGAGTAGAGCTGGTGTCTCCATGAGGAACCATTTAGAGTTTCCCAAATAAAATTAAATGTTCTCTGATAAAAAAAATTTGAAAACAATAAAGTCCTTCGATAATATCCAGAAAACACAAACACAGAGGCTGTTGCAATAACTGGGATTAAGTTAGCAAAAACAAAACCGGATATTTTCAGTTTCATCCAGTCATATCCGGACAAAACTGTGTGCAATTCGTATGCAATGGACCGAGAAAATCACAGTAAAAATGGTTTTGAAAAAAGCAAAGTCTTTTCGTTAGGTCTGTCCATAAAATTCCATCTATACAAACAGAAATATCATGTTTGCTTGCCGCAGTTCCTCTAGCTTTCTCGCTAGAAAATACGAATGTGTAGTGCTGGTGTCTCCATTTGGAACCAATTAGAGTTTCACAGTACAAAATTAAATGTTCCCTTATAAAAAAAACTTTCAAAATAATAAAGTCCATCGATAATATTCAGAAAAAACAAACAGAGGATCTGTAGCAATATCTGTGATTGAGTTAGCCAAAACAAAACCGGATATTTCCGGTTTCATCCAGTCATATCCGGACAAAGTGGTGTGGAATTCGTATACAATGGACTGAAAAATAACAGTAAAAATGGATGTGGAGAAAAGCAAAGTCTTTTTGTTAGGCAAGTGCAGAAAATGTCATGTATAGAAACAGAAATATCATGTTTGTTTGCCGCAGTTCCTCTAGCTTTCTCCCCAGAAAATACGAATGTGTAGAGCTGGTGTCTCCATGTGGACCCAATTAGAGTTTCCCAGTACAAAATTAAATGTTCTCTGATAAAAAAAAAAAAAAAAACTTTCAAAACAATAAAGTCCTTCGACAGTATCCAGAAAACACAAACACAGGAGCTGTGGCAATATCTGGGATTTAGATAGTAAAAACTGAACCGCATATTTCTGGTTTCATCCAGTCATATCCGGAAAAAGTGATGTGGAATTCGTATGCAATGGACCGAGAAAATCACAGTAAAATGGTTTTAGAGAAAAGCAATTTTTTTTTCGTTAGGAAAGTGCATAAAATTTCATCTATATAAACAGAAATATGATGTTTGTTTGCCGCAGTTCCTCTAGCTTTCTCCCTAGAAAACACGAATGTGTAGAGCTGGTTTCTCCATGTGGAACCAATTAGAGTTTCCCAGAACTAACTAAATGTTACCAGTTTAAAAAAAAAAAAAACTTTCAAATCAATAATGTCCATTGAAAATATCCAGAAAACACAAACACAGATGCTGTGGCAATAACTGGGATTCAGTTAGCCAAAACAAAACCGGATACTTCCAGTTTCATCCAGTCACACCCGGACAAAGTGGTGTGGAATTCATATGCAATGGACTGAGAACATCGCAGTAAAAATGATGTTGGAGAAAGGCAAAGTCTTTTCATTAGGTAAGTGCCTAAAATATCATGTAAACAAACAGAAATATCATGTTTGTTTTCCGTATTTCCTGTAGTTTTCTGCCTAGAAAATACGAATGTGTAGAGCTGGTTTCTCCATGTGGAACCAGTGAGTGTTTCCCAGTACAAAATTAAATGTTCACTGATTAAAAAAAAAACTTTCAAAACAATAAAATCCTTTGTTAATATTCAGAAAACACAAACACAGGGGCTGTGGCAATATCTGGGATTGAGTTAGCCAAAACAAAACCGGATATTTCCGGTTTTCATCCACTCATATCCGGACAAAGTGGTGTGGAATTCATATGCAATGGACTGAGAAAATCCCAGTAAAAATGGTTTAGGAGAAGAGCAAAGTGTTTTCGTTAGGCAAGTGCATAAAATGTCATGTATACAAACAGAAATATCATGTTTGCTTTTCACAGTTCCTCTAGCTTTCTCCCTAGAAAATATGAATCTGTACAGCTGGTGTCTCCATGTGGAACCAATTAGAGTTTCCCAGTACAAAATTAGATATTCCCTGATAAAAAAACATTCAAAACAATAAATTCCTTCGATAATATCCAGAAAACACAAACACAGGGGCTGTGGCAATATCTGGGATTTAGATAGTAAAAACTGAACCGCATACTTCTGGTTTCATCCAGTCATATCCGCAATACTGGGTGTGGAATCCGTATGCAGTGGACCGAGAAAATCACAGTAAAAATGGTTTTGGAGAAAAGCAAAGTCTTTTCGTTAGGCAAGTGCATAAAATGTCATATATACAAGCAGAAATATCATGTTTGCATGCCGCAGTTCCTCTAGCTTTCTCCCTAGAAAATACGAATCTGTAGAGCTTGTTTCTCCATGTGGAACCAGTGATTGTTTCCCAGTACAAAATTAAATATTCCTTAATAAAAAAAAAAACCTTCAAAACAATAAAGTCCTTCGATAATATCCAGAAAACACAAACACAGAGGCTGTTGCAATAACTGTGATTAAGTTAGCCAAAACAAAACCGGATATTTTCAGTTTCATCCAGTCATATCTGGACAAAATTGTGTGCAATTCGTATGCAATGGACCGAGAAAATCACAGCACAAAAGTTTTTGGAAAAAAGCAAAGTCTTTTCGTTAGGCCTGTCCATAAAATGCCATGTATACAAACAGAAATATCATGTTTGCTTGCCGCAGTTCCTCTAGCTTTGTCCCTAGAAAATACGAATGTATACAGCTTGTTTCTCCATGTGGAACCACTGAGTGTTTCCCAGTACAAAATCAAATGTTCCCTGATTAAAAAAAAACCTTTAAAAACAATAAATTCCATTGATAATATCCAGAAAACACTAACACAGAGTCTGTCGCAATATCTGGATATCAGTTATCGAAAACCCAACCAATATTTTCGGTTTCATCCAGTCATATCCGGACAAAGTGGTATAGAATTTGTATGCAATGGACCCTGAAAATCACAATAAAAATGTTTTGGAGATAAGCAAAGTCTTTTCCTTAGGCAAGTGAATTATATGTCATCTATACAAGCAGAAATATCATGTTTGTTTGCCACAGTTCCTCTAGCTTTCTCGCTAGAAAATACGAATGTGTAGTGCTGGTGTCTCCATTTGGAACCAATTAGAGTTTCACAGTACAAAATTAAATGTTCCCTTATAAAAAAACTTTCAAAATAATAAAGTCCATCGATAATATTCAGAAAAAACAAACAGAGGATCTGTAGCAATATCTGTGATTGAGTTAGCCAAAACAAAACCGGATATTTCCGGTTTCATCCAGTCATATCCGGACAAAGTGGTGTGGAATTCGTATACAATGGACTGAAAAATAACAGTAAAAATGGATGTGGAGAAAAGCAAAGTCTTTTTGTTAGGCAAGTGCAGAAAATGTCATGTATAGAAACAGAAATATCATGTTTGTTTGCCGCAGTTCCTCTAGCTTTCTCCCCAGAAAATACGAATGTGTAGAGCTGGTGTCTCCATGTGGAACCAATTAGAGTTTCCCAGTACAAAATTAAATGTTCTCTGATAAAAAAAAAAAACTTTCAAAACAATAAAGTCCTTCGACAGTATCCAGAAAACACAAACACAGGAGCTGTGGCAATATCTGGGATTTAGATAGTAAAAACTGAACCGCATATTTCTGGTTTCATCCAGTCATATCCGGAAAAAGTGATGTGGAATTCGTATGCAATGGACCGAGAAAATCACAGTAAAATGGTTTTAGAGAAAAGCAATTTTTTTTTTCGTTAGGAAAGTGCATAAAATTTCATCTATATAAACAGAAATATGATGTTTGTTTGCCGCAGTTCCTCTAGCTTTCTCCCTAGAAAACACGAATGTGTAGAGCTGGTTTCTCCATGTGGAACCAATTAGAGTTTCCCAGAACTAACTAAATGTTACCAGTTTAAAAAAAAAAAAAACTTTCAAATCAATAATGTCCATTGAAAATATCCAGAAAACACAAACACAGATGCTGTGGCAATAACTGGGATTCAGTTAGCCAAAACAAAACCGGATACTTCCAGTTTCATCCAGTCACACCCGGACAAAGTGGTGTGGAATTCATATGCAATGGACTGAGAACATCGCAGTAAAAATGATGTTGGAGAAAGGCAAAGTCTTTTCATTAGGTAAGTGCCTAAAATATCATGTAAACAAACAGAAATATCATGTTTGTTTTCCGTATTTCCTGTAGTTTTCTGCCTAGAAAATACGAATGTGTAGAGCTGGTTTCTCCATGTGGAACCAGTGAGTGTTTCCCAGTACAAAATTAAATGTTCACTGATTAAAAAAAAAACTTTCAAAACAATAAAATCCTTTGTTAATATTCAGAAAACACAAACACAGGGGCTGTGGCAATATCTGGGATTGAGTTAGCCAAAACAAAACCGGATATTTCCGGTTTTCATCCACTCATATCCGGACAAAGTGGTGTGGAATTCATATGCAATGGACTGAGAAAATCCCAGTAAAAATGGTTTAGGAGAAGAGCAAAGTGTTTTCGTTAGGCAAGTGCATAAAATGTCATGTATACAAACAGAAATATCATGTTTGCTTTTCACAGTTCCTCTAGCTTTCTCCCTAGAAAATATGAATCTGTACAGCTGGTGTCTCCATGTGGAACCAATTAGAGTTTCCCAGTACAAAATTAGATATTCCCTGATAAAAAAACATTCAAAACAATAAATTCCTTCGATAATATCCAGAAAACACAAACACAGGGGCTGTGGCAATATCTGGGATTTAGATAGTAAAAACTGAACCGCATACTTCTGGTTTCATCCAGTCATATCCGCAATACTGGGTGTGGAATCCGTATGCAGTGGACCGAGAAAATCACAGTAAAAATGATTTTGGAGAAAAGCAAAGTCTTTTCGTTAGGCAAGTGCATAAAATGTCATATATACAAGCAGAAATATCATGTTTGCATGCCGCAGTTCCTCTAGCTTTCTCCCTAGAAAATACGAATCTGTAGAGCTTGTTTCTCCATGTGGAACCACTGAGTGTTTCCCAGTACAAAATTAAATGTTCCTTAATAAAAAAAAAAAACCTTCAAAACAATAAAGTCCTTCGATAATATCCAGAAAACACAAACACAGGAGCTGTGGCAATATCTGGGATTTAGATAGTAAAAACTGAACCGCATATTTCTGGTTTCATCCAGTCATATCCAGACAAAGTGATGTGGAATTCGTATGCAATGGACCGAAAAAATCACAGTAAAATGGTTTTAGAGAAAAGCAAATTTTTTTTTCGTTAGGAAAGTGCATAAAATGCCATCTATATAAACAGAAATATGATGTTTGTTTGCCGCAGTTCCTCTAGCTTTCTCCCTAGAAAACACGAATGTGTAGAGCTGGTTTCTCCATGTGGAACCAATTAGAGTTTCCCAGAACTAACTAAATGTTACCAGTTTAAAAAAAAAAACTTTCAAATCAATAATGTCCATTGAAAATATCCAGAAAACACAAACACAGATGCTGTGGCAATAACTGGGATTCAGTTAGCCAAAACAAAACCGGATACTTCCAGTTTCATCCAGTCATATCCGGACAAAGTGGTGTGGAATTCATATGCAATGGACTGAGAAAATCGCAGTAAAAATGATTTTGGAGAAAGGCAAAGTCTTTTCATTAGGTAAGTGCCTAAAATATCATGTAAACAAACAGAAATATCATGTTTGTTTTCCGTATTTCCTGTAGTTTTCTCCCTAGAAAATACGAATGTGTAGAGCTGGTTTCTCCATGTGGAACCAGTGAGTGTTTCCCAGTACAAAATTAAATGTTCCTTGATAAAAAAAAAAACATTCAACACAATAAAGTCCTTCGATAATATCCAGAAAACACAAACACAGGGCCTGTCGCAATATCTGGGACTGAGTTAGCCATAACAAAACCGGATATTTCCAGTTTCATCCAGTCATATCTGGAAAAAGTGGTGTGGAATTTGTAGGCAATGGGTCGAGAAAATCACAGTAAAAATGGTTATGGAGAAAAGCAATTTTTTTTTTCGTTAGGAAAGTGCATAAAATGCCATCTATATAAACAGAAATATGATGTTTGTTTGCCGCAGTTCCTCTAGCTTTCTCCCTAGAAAACACGAATGTGTAGAGCTGGTTTCTCCATGTGGAACCAATTAGAGTTTCCCAGTACTAACTAAATGTTACCAGTTAAAAAAAACTTTCAAAACAATAATGTCCATTGTTAATATTCAGAAAACACAAACAAAGGGGCTGTGGCAATATCTAGGATTGAGTTAGCCAAAACAAAACCGGATATTTCCTGTTGCATCCAGTCATATCCGGACAAAGTGGTGTGGAATTCGTATGTAATGGACTGAGAAAATTACAGTGAAAATGATTTTGGAGAAAAGCAAAGTCTTTTGTTAGGCAAGTGCACAAAATGCCATCTATAAAAACAGAAATATCATGTTTGTTTGCCGCAGTCAATCTAGCTTTCTCTTAGAAAATACGAATGTTTAGAGTTGGTGTCTCCATGTGGAACCAACTAGAGTTACCCAGTACAAAATTAAATGTTCCCTGATAAAAAACATTCAAAGCAATAAAGTCCTTTGATAATATCCAGAAAACAGAAACACAGGGGCTGTGGCAATATCTGGGATTGAGTTAGCCAAAGCACAACCGCATATTTCCGGTTTCATCCAGTCATATCCGGATAAAGTGGTGCGTATTCGTATGTAATGGACTGAGAAAATTACAGTAAAAATGGTTTTGGAGAAAAGCAAATTTTTTTCGTTAGGCAAGTACATATATCAGGTTTGTTTGCCGCAGTTCCTCAAGTTTTCTCCTACCAAATACTTATATGTGGAACTGGTGTCTCCATGTGGAACCAGTGAGTGTTTCCCAGTACAAAATTAAATGTTCCCTGATTAAAAAAAAACTTTCAAAACAATAAAGTCCTTCGATAATATCCAGAAAACACAAACACAGAGGCTGGCGCAATATCTGGAATTCAGTTAGCCAACACACAGCCGTATATTTCTGGTTTCATCCAGTCATATCCGGACAAAGTGGTGTCAAATTCTTATGCAATGGACAGACGAAATCACAGTAAAAATGGTTTTGGAGAAAAGCAAAGTATTTTCGTTAGGCAAGTGCATAAAATGTCATGTACAAAAAACAGAAATATCATGTTTGTTTGCCGCAGTTCCTCTAGCTTTCTCGCTAGAAAATATGAATGTGTAGAGCAGGTGTCTCCATGTGGAACGAGTGAGTGTTTCCCACTACAAAATAAATTGTTTCCAGATATTAAAAACCTACAAAACAGTTAAGTCCATCGATAATTTCCAGAAAACACAAACACAGGGGCTGTTGCAATATCTGGGATTGAGTTTGCAAAAAAAACCCAGATATTTCCGGTTTCATCCAGTCATATCCGGAAAAAGTTGTGTGTTATTCGTAAGCAATGGACCGATAAAATTACAGTGAAAATGGTTTTGGAGAAAATAAACACTTTTCGTTAGGGAAGTGCACAAAATACCATCTACATAAACAGAAATATCATGTTTCTATGCCGATGTTCCTAGAGCTTTCTCGCTAGAAAATACGAATGTCTAGAGCTGGTGTCTCCATGTGGAACAAATTAGAGTTTCCCGGTACAAAATTAAATGTTCCCTGATATAAAAACATTCAAAACAATAAAGTCCATCGATCATATCCAGAAAACACAAACACAGGGTCTGTGGCAAATCTGGGTTGAGATAGCCAAAACAAAACCGGATATTTCCAGTTTCATCCAGTCATATCTGGACAAAGTGGTGTGGAATTCGTATGCAAGGCCCGAGAAAATCACAGTATGAATGGTTTTGGAGAAATGCAAAGTCTTTTCGTTAGTGAAGTGCATAAAATGCCATCTATAAAAACAGAAATATCATATTTCATTGCCGCATTTTGTCTAGCTTTCTCGCTAGAGTATACGAATGCTTAGAGCTGGTGTCTCCATGGGGAAGCAATTAGAGTTTCCCAGTACAAAATTAAATGTTCCCTGATAAAAATAAGAAAACATTCAAAACAATAAAGTCGTTCGATAATATCCAGAAAACACAAACACAGGGGCTGTGGCAATATCTGGGATTGAGTTATCCAAAACAAAACTGGATATATCCGGAATCATCAAGTCATATCTGGACATAGTGGTGTGGAATACGTATGCAATGGACTGAGAAAATCAAAGAAAAATTTGTTTTGGAGCAAAGTCTTTTCGTTAGGCAAGTGCATAAAATGGCATGTATACAAACAGAAATATTATGTATGTTTGCCGCAATTCCTCTAGCTTTCACCCTAGGAAATCGAATGTGTAGAACTGGTGTCACCATGTGGAAACAATTAGAGTTTCCCAGTACAAAATTCAATGTTCCCTGATAAAAAACGTTCAAAACAATAAAGTCCTTCGATAATATCCAGAAAAGACAAACACAGAGGGTGCTGAAATATCTGGGATTCAGTTAGACAAAACACAGCGGAATATTTGTGATTTCATGAACTCATATCTGCACAAAGTGGTGGGAATTCATATGCAATGGACAGACAAATTCACAGTAAAAATGGTTTTTGAGAAAAGCAAAGTCTTTTCGTTAGGAAAGTGCATAAAATGTCATGTACAGAATTAGAAATATCATGTTTGTTTTTCTGCAGTTCCTCTAGCTTTCTCCTAGAAAATACGAATGTGTAGAGCTGGTGTTTCCATGTGGAACCAGTGCGTGTTTCCAAGTACAAAATTAAATGTTCCCTGATTAAAAAAAACTTTCAAAAAAATAAAGTCCATCGATAATATCCAGAAATCTCAAACTCAGGGGCTGCGGCAATATCTGGGATACAGTTAGCCAAAACAAAACTGGATATTTCCGGTTTCATCCAGTCATATCCGGAAAAAGTGTCTTTAATTCGTATGCAATGGACTGAGAAAAACAAAGTAAAAAAGGTTTTGGAGAAAAGCAAAGTCTTTTCTTTAGGCAAGTGCATAAAATGTCATGTATACAAACAGAAATATCATGTCTGTTTGCTGCAGTTCCTCTAGCTTTCTCCCTAGAAAATACAAATGTGTAGATCTGGTGTCTCCATGTAGAAGTAATTAGAGCTTCCCAGTACAAAATTAAATGTTCCTTGATAAAAAAAATTTTCAAAGCAATAAAGTCCTTCGATAATATCCAGAAAACGCAAACATAGAGGCTGTTGCAATATCTGTAATTCAGTTAGCCAAAACACAACCGGATATTTCTGGTTTCATCCAGTCATATCCGGACAAAGTGGTGTCGAATTCGTATGCAATGGAGAGACAAAATCACAGTAAAAATGGTTTGGAGAAAAGCAAAGTCTTTTCGTTAGGCAAGTACATAAAATGTCATGTATACAAACAGAAATATCATGTTTGTTTCCCGCAGTTCCTCTAGATTTCTCCTAGCAAATACGAATGTGTAGAGCTGGTGTCTCCATGTGGAACCAGTGAGTGTTTCCCAGTACAAAATTAAATGTTCTCTGATTAAAAAAACATTCAAAACAATAAAGTCCATAATAATATAAAGAAAACAAAAATACAGGGTCTACAGCAATTTCTGGGATTGAGATAGCCAAAAAAAAAACCGGATATTTCTGGTTTCATCCAATCGTATCCAGACAAAGTAGTGTGGAATTCGTATGCAATGGACTGAGAAAATTGCAGTGAAAATGGTTTTGGAGAAAAGCAAAGTCTTTTCCTTAGGCAAGTGCATAAAAAGTCATGTATACAAACAGAAATATCATGTTTGTTTCCCGCAGTTCCTCTAGATTTCTCCTAGCAAATACGAATTTGTAGAGCTGGTGTCTCCATGTGGAACCAGTGAGTGTTTCCCAATACAAAATTAAATGTTCTCTGAATAAAAAAACATTCAAAACAATAAAGTCCATAATAATATAAAGAAAACAAAAACACAGGGTCTACAGCAATTTCTGGGATTGAGATAGCCAAAAAAAACCGGATATTTCTGGTTTCATCCAATCGTATCCAGACAAAGTAGTGTGGAATTCGTATGCAATGGACTGAGAAAATTGCAGTGAAAATGGTTTTGGAGAAAAGCAAAGTCTTTTCCTTAGGCAAGTGCATAAAAAGTCATGTATACAAACAGAAATATCATGTTTGTTTGCCGCAGTTCCTCTAGCTTTCTCCTAGAAAATACGAATGTGTAGAGCTGGTGTCTCCATGTGGAACCAATTAGAGTTCCCCAATACATAATTAAATGTTCCCTGAGAAAAAACATTCAAAAAAGGAAAGTCCTTCGATAATATCCAGAAAACACAAACACAGAGGCTGTTGCAATATCTGGGAATCAGTTAGCCAAAACAAAACCGGACATTTCCGCTTTCATCCAGTGATATCCGGACAAAGTGGTGTGGAAATCGTATCCAATGGACCGAGAAAATCACAGTAAAAATGGTTTTGGATAAAAGCAAAGTCTTTTCGTTAGGCAGGTGCATAAATTGTCATGTATACAAACAGAAATGTCATGTTTGTTTGCCGCAGTTGCTCTAGATTTCTCCTAGAAAACACGAATGTGTAGAGCTGGTGTCTCCATGGGGAACCAGTGAGTGTTTCCCAGTAGAAAACTAAATGTTCCCTGATAAAAAAACTTTCAGAACAATAATGTCCATTGATAATATCCAGAAACCACAAACAGGGGCTGTGGCAATATCTGGGATTAAGATAGCCAAAACAAAACCGGATATTTCCGGTTTCATCCAGTCATATCCGTAGAAAGTGGTGTGGAATTCCTATGCCATGGACTGAGAAAATTACAGTAAAAATGCTTTTGGAGAAATGCAAAGTCTTTTCGTTAGGCAAGTGCATAAAATGCATCCATACAAACAGAAATATCATGATTCTTTGTCACAGTTCCTTTAGATTTCTCACCAGAAAATATGAATGCGTAGAGCTGGTGTCTGCATGTGGAACCAATTAGAGTTTCCCAGTACAAAATTCAATGTTCCCTGATAAAAAAAATTGAAAACAATAAAGTCCTTCGATAATATCCAGAAAACAAAAACAAAGAGGCTGTCGCAATAACTGGGATTCAGTTAGCCAAAACACAACCTCAGATTTCCGGTTTCATTCACTCATATCAGGATGAGGTGGTGTCGATTTCTACGTAATGTACTGAGAAAATCACAGTAAAAAAGGTTTTGGAGAAAAGAAAAGTGTTTTCATTAGGCAAATGCATAAAATGCCATCTACACAATAAAAATATCATGTTCATTTGCCACAGTTCCTCTACCTTTCTCCTAGAAAATACGAATGTGTAGAGCTGGTGTCTCCATGTGGAACCAATTAGTTTACCAGTACAAAACTAAATGTTCCCTGATAAAAATCTTTCAAAACAATAATATCCTTTGATAATATCCAGAATCACAAACACAGAGGCTGTGTCAATATCTGTATATCATTTTGCCAAAACAAAACCGTATATTTCCGGTTTCGTTCAGCCATATCCAGACAAAGTGCTGTGAAATTCGTAGGCAATGGACGCAGAAAATCACAATAAAAGTGTTTTGGAGAAAAGCAAAGACTTTTCGTTCGGCAAGTGCATAATATGTCATCTGTACAAGCAGAAATATCATGTTTGTTTGCCGCACTTCCTCTAGCATTCTCGCTAGAAAATATGAATGTGTAGAGCTGGTGTCTCCATGTGGAATGGGTGAGTGTTTCCCAGTACGAAATTAAATGTTCCCTGATAAAAAAAAATTTCAAAACAATAATGACCATTGATGATATCCAGAAAAAACAAGCAGAGTATCTTTGGCAATATGTGAGATTGAGTTAGCAAAAAATAAACGGCATATTTCCGGTTACATCCAGTCATATCCGGACAAAGTGGTGTGGAATTCGTATGCACTGGAGAGACAAAATCACAGTAAAAATGGTTTTGGAGAAAACCAAAGTCTTTTTGTTAGGCAAGTGCATAATATGTCATCTGTACAAGCAGAAATATCATGGTTGTTTGCCGCAGTTCCTCTAGCTTACTCGCTAGAAAATACAAATGTGTAGAGCTGGTTTCTCCATGTGGAACCACTGAGTGTTTCCCAGTACAAACTTAAATGTTCCATGAAATAAACATTCAAAACAAGGAAGTCCTTAGATAATATCCAGAAATCACAAACACAGGGGCTGTGGCAATATCTGGGATTGAGTTAGCCAAAACAAAACCGGATATTCCGGTTCCATCCAGTCATATCTGGACAAACTGGTGTCAAATTCTTATGCAATGGACAGAGAATACCACAGTAAAAATGCTTTTGGAGAAAAGCAAAGTCTTTTCGTTAGGCAAGTGCATAAAATGCCATCTATATAAACAGAAATATCATGTTTGTTTGCCGCAGTTCATCTAGCTTTCTCGTAGAATATACGAATGTGTAGAGCCGGTGTCTCCAAGTGGAACCACTGAGTGTTTCCCAGCACAAAATTAAATGTTCCCTGATAAAAAAAAAACTTTCAAAACAATAAAGTCCATTCATAAAATCCAGAAAACACAATAACAGGGGCTGTGGCAATATCTGGGATTGAGTTAGCCAAAACAAAACAGGATATTTCCAGTTTCATCCAGTCATATCCAGACAAGTGGTGTGGAATTCATATGCAATGGATTGAGAAAATCACAGTAAAAATGGTTTTGTAGAAAAGGAAATCCTTTTTGATATGCAAGTGCATAAAATGCCATCTACATAAACAGAAATATCATGTTTGTTTGCCACAGTTCCTCTAGATTTCTCACTAGAAATTAGGAATGTGTAGAGCTGGTGTCTCCATGTGGAAGAAATTAGAGTTTCCCAGCACAAAATTCAATGTTCCCTGATAAAAAAAATCTTTCAAAACAATAAAATCCATTGATACTATCCAGAAAACTCAAACACAGGGGCTGTAGCAATCTGGGATTTAGTTAACCAAAACAAAACTGTATATTTCCGGTTTATCCAGTCATATCCGGACAAAGTGATGTGGAATTTGTAGGCAATGGACTGAGAAAATTGCAGTGAAAATGGTTTTGGCGAAAAGCAAAATCTTTTCGTTTGGCAAGTGCATAAAATGCCATCTATACAAACAGAAATATTACGTTTGTTTGCCGCTGTTACTCTGGCTTTCTCGCTAGAAAACACAAATGTGTAGAGCTGGTGTCTCCATGTGGAACAATTAGAGTTTCCCAGTACAAAATTAAATGTCCCCTGATAAAAAAAAAAAACTTTCAAAACAATAAAGTACTTCTATAATATCCAGAAAACACAAACAGATGGGTTGTGGCAATACCTGGGATTCAGTTAGCCAAAACAAAACCAGATATTTCCGGTTTAATCCAGTCATATCTGGAAAAAGTAGTGTAGAATTCGTATGCAATGCACAGATAAAATCACAGTAAAAATGGTTTTGGAGAAAAGCAAAGTCCTTTCGTTAGGGAAGTGCATAAAATTTAATGTATACAAACAGAAATATCATGTGTGTTTACCACAGTTCCTCTAGCTTTCTCCCTAGAAATTACGAATGTGTAGAGCTGGTGTCTCCATGTGGAAGAAATTAGAGTTTCCCAGCACAAAATTCAATTTTCCCTGATAAAAAAAATATTTCAAAACAATAAAGTCCTTCGATAATATCCAGAAAACACAAACAAGGGATCTGTGGCAATATCAGGGATTGAGTTAACCAAAACAAAATCGGATTTTTCCGGTTTCATCCACTAATATTTGGACCAATTGGTGTGGAATTCAAATGCAATGGACAGACAAAATCACAGTTAAAATGGTTTTGGAGTATAGCAAAATCTTTTCGTTAGGCAAGTGCATAAAATGTCATGTATACAAACAGAAATATCAGGTTTGTTTTCCGCAGTTACTCTAGATTTCTAATAGACAATACGAATGTGTAGAGCTGGTTTCTCCATGTGGAACCAGTGAGTGTTTCCCAGTACAAATTTAAATGTTATCTGATAAAAAAATTTCAAAACAATAAAGTCCTTCAATAATATCCAGAAATCACAAATACAGGGGCTGTGACAATATCTGGGATTGAGTTAGCCAAAACAAAACCGGATATTTCCCGTTTCATCCAGTCATATCCGCAATAAGTTTTGTGGAATTCGTATGCAATGGACAGAGAAAGTTACAGTGAAAATGGTTTTGGAGAAAAGCAAAGTCTTTTTGTTAGGCAAGTGCATAAAATGTCATGTAAACAAACAGAAATATCATGTTTGTTTGCTGCAGTTGCTCTACGATTTTCCTAGAAGATACGAAAATGCAGAGCTGCTGTCTCCATATGGAACCAGTGTTTCCCAGTAGAAAATTAAATGTTCCCTGATAAAAAACTTTTAAAACAGTAAAGTCCATCGATAATATTTAGAAAACACAAAAACAGTGGCTGCGGCAATATCTGGGATTGACTTAGCCAAAACAAAACCGGATATGTCCTGTTTCATCCACTCATATCCGCAATAAGTTTTGTGCAATTCGTATGCAATAGACAGACAAAATCACAGTAAAAATGGTTTTGGAAAAAAGCAAAGTCTTTTCTTTAGGCAAGTGCATAAAATGTCATGTATACAAACAGAAATATCATGTTTGTTTGCCTCAGTTCCTCTAGATTTCTCGCTAGAAAATATGAATCTGTAGAGCAGGTTTCTCCATGTGGAACCAGTGAGTGTTTCCCAGTACAAAATTAAATGTTTCCTGATTAAAAAAAAAAAAAAAACTTTGAAAACAATAATGTCCATTGATAGTATCCAGAAAACACAAACACAGGGGCTGTGACAATATCTGGGATTGAATTAGCCAAAAACAACAGGATATTTCTGGTTTCATCCAGTCATAACCGGACAAAGTGGTGTGGAATTCGTATGCAATGGAACAAGAAAATTACAGTAAAAATGGTTTTGGAGAAAAGCAAAGCCTTTCGTTAGGCAAGTGCATAAAATGTCATGTATACAAACAGAAATATCATGATTGTTTGCCGCAGTTCCTTAAGATTTCTCCCCAGAATATACGAATGTGTAGAGCTGGTTTCTCCATGTAGAACCAATTAGAGATTCCCAGTACAAAATTAAATATTCCCTGATAAAAAACATTCAAAACAACAAAGTCCTTAGATAATATCCAGAAAACACAAACACAGAGTCTGTCCAAATAAATGAGATCCAGTTAGCCAAAACACAAGCGGATAGTCCCCCTTTCATCCACTCATATCCGGACAAAGTGCTGTGGAATTCGTATGCAATGCACCAAAAAAATCGCAGTAAAAACGGTTTTGGATAAAAGTAAAGTTTTTTTGTTAGGCAAGTGCATAAAATGTAATGTATACAAATAAAAATATCATGTTCACCGCACTTCCTCTATCTTTCTACTAGAAAATATGAATGTGTAGAGCTGGTGTCTCCATGTGGAACCTGCTGGAGTATCCCAGTACAAAATTAAAAGTTCCCTGATAAAAAAACATTCAAAATAATAATGTCCATTGATAATATCCAGAAAACACAAACACAGGGGCTGTGGCAATATCTGGTATTGAGTTAGCCAAAACAAAACCGGATATTTCCCCTTTCATCCAGTCATATCTGGACAAAGTGGTGTGCAATTCGTATGCAATGGACAGAGAAAGTTACAGTGAAAATGGTTTTGGAGAAAAGCAAAGTCTTTTCGTTAGGCAAGTGCATAAAATGTCATGTAAACAAATAGAAATATCATGTTTGTTTGCTGCAGTTCCTCTACGATTCTCCTAGAAAATACGAAAGTGCAGAGCTGGTGTCTACATGTGGAACCAGTGTTTCCCAGTAGAAAATTAAATGTTCCCTGATAAAAAAACTTTTAAAACAGTAAAGTCCATCGATAATATCCAGAAAACACAAACACATGGACTGCGGCAATATCTGGGATTGAGTTAGCCAAAACAAAACCGGATATGTCCCGTTTCATCCACTCATATCTGCAATAAGTTTTGTGCAATTCGTATGTAATGGACAGAGAAAGTTACAGTGAAAATGGTTTCAGCGAAAAGCAAAATCTTTTCGTTAGGCAAGTGCATAAAATGCCATCTATACAAACAGAAATATCAGGTTTGTTTGCTGCAGTTCCTCTAGCTTTCTCGCTAGAAAACACGAATGTGTAGAGCTGGTGTCTCCATGTGGAACCAGTTAGAGTTTCCCAGTACAAAATTAAATGTTCCCTGTTAAAAAAAAAAAAAAAACTTTCAAAACAATAAAGTCCTTCGATAATATCCAGAAAACACAAACAGAGGGGTTGTGGCAATATCTGGGATTCAGTTACCCAAAACAAAACCAGGTATTTCCAGTTTCATCCAGTCATATCCGGACAAAGTGGTGTGGAATTCATATGTAATGGACTGAGAAAATTACAGTAAAAATGGCTTAGGAGAAAAGTAAAGTCCTTTCATTAGGCAACTGCATAAAATGCCATCTATACAAACAGAAATATCATGTTTCTTTGCCACAGTTCCTCTAGCTTTATCCCTAGAAAATACAAAAGTGTAGAGCTAGTGTCTCCATGTGGAACCAATTAATGTTTCCCAGTACAAAATAAAATGTTCGGTGATAAAAAAAAATTCAAAACAGTAAAGTGCTTTAATAATTTCCAGAAAATTCTAACACAGAGGCTGTCGCAATATCTGGGATTCAGTTAGCCAAAACACAACTGCATATTTCTGGTTTCATCCAGTCATGTCCGGACAAAGTTTTGTGGAAATAGTATGCAATGGACTGAGAAAATCACAGTGAAAATGGTTTTGGAGAAAAGCAAAGTCTTTTCGTTAGGCAAGTGCATAAAATGTCATGTAAACAAACAGAAATATCATGAATGTTTGCCACAGTTCCTCTAGCTTTCTCTTAGAAAATACGAATGTGTAGAGCTGGTGTCTCCATGTGGAACCAATTAGAGATTCCCAGTAAAAAATTAAATGTTCCCTGATAAAAAAACTTTCAAAACAATAATGACCATTGATAATATACAGAAAACACAAAAATTCAGGGGCTGTGGCAATCTGGGATTACGTTAGCCAAAAAAATACCACATATTTCCAGTTTCATCCCGTCATTTCTGGACAAAGTGGTGTGCTATTCTTATGCAATGGACTGAGAAAATTACAGTACAATGGTTTTGGAGAAAAGCAAAGTCTTTTCCTTAGGCAAGTGCATAAAATGTAATGTATACAAACAGAAATATCATGTTTGTTTTCGCAGTTCCTCTAGCTTTCTCCCTAGAAAATACGAATGTGTAGAGCACGTGTCTCCATGTGGAACCAATTAGAGTTTTCCAGTAGAACATTAAACGTTCCCTGATAAAAAGCATTCAAAACAATAAAGACCTTCGACAATATCCAGAAAACACAACCACAGAGGCTGTCGCAATATCTGGGATTCAGTTAGCCAAAACACAAGCAGATATTTCCCCTTTCATCCAGTCATATCTGGACAAAGTGGTGTGGAATTCGTATGCAATTGACTGAGAAAATCACAGTAAAAATGGTTTTGTAGAAAAGCAAAATCCTTTCATCAGGCAAGTGCATAAAATGCCATCTATATAAACAGAAATATCATGAGTGTTTGCCACAGTTCCTCTTGCTTTCTCCCTAGTAAATACGAATGTTTAGAGCTGGTGTCTCCATGTGGAACCAATTAGAGTTTCCCAGTACAAAATTAAATGTTCCCTGATTAAAAAAAAAAAAAAAAACTTTCAAAAAAATTAAGTCCTTCGATAATATCCAGAAAACAGAAACACAGGGGCTGTGGCAATATAGGGATTGAGTTAGCCAAAACAACACCGGATATTTCCGGTTTCATCCAGTCATATCGGACAAAGTGGTGTGGAATTCGTATGCAATGGACCGAGAAAATCACAGTAAAAACGATTTTGGAAAAAAGCAAAGTCTTTTCATTAGGCAAGTGCATAAAATGCCATCTATACAAACAGAAATATCATGTTTGTTTGCAGCAGTTTCTCTATCTTTCTCCTAGAAAATATGAATGTGTAGAGCTGTTGTCACCATGTGGAACCAATTAGAGTTTACCAGTACAAAACTAAATGTTCCCTGATAAAAAAAAAAATTTTCAAAACAATCAAGTCCTTCAATAATATCCAGAAAACACAAACAGAGGGGCTGTGGCAATATCTGGGATTGAGTTAGCCAAAACAAAACCGGATATTTCCGGTTTCATCCAGTCATATCTGGACAATGTGGTGTGGAATTCATATGCAATGGAGTGAGAAAATTGCACTGAAAATGGTTTTGGAGAAACCCAAAGTCTTTTCCTTACACAAGTGCATAAAATATCAATTATACAAACAGAAATATCATGTTTGTTTGCCACAGGTCCTTTAGCTTTCTCCCTAGAAATTACAAATTTGTAGCGCTGGTTTCTCCATGTGGAACCAATTAGAGTTTACCAGTACAAAACTAAATGTTCCCTGATAAAAAAAATTTTCAAAACAATCAAGTCCTTCAATAATATCCAGAAAACACAAACACAGGGGCTGTGGCAATATCTGGGATTGAGTTAGCCAAAACAAAACCGGATTTTCCGGTTTCCTCCAGTCATATCCGGAAAAAGTGGTGTGGAATTCGTATGCAATGGACAGAAAATTACAGTGAAAATGGTTTTGGAGAAAAGCAAAGTCTTTTCGTAAGGCAAGTGCATAAAATGCCATCTATATAAACAGAAATATCATGAGTGTTTGCCACAGTTCCTCTTGCTTTCTCCCTAGTAAATACGAATGTTTAGAGCTGGTGTCTCCATGTGGAACCAATTGGAGTTTCCCAGTACAAAATTAAATGTTCCCTGATTAAAAAAAAAACTTTCAAAAAAATTAAGTCATTCGATAATATCCAGAAAACAGAAACACAGGGGCTGTGGCAATATCTGGGATTCAGTTAGCCAAAACACAAGCGGATATTTCCCCTTTCATCCACTCATATCCGGACAAAGTGGTGTGGAATTCATATGCAATGGACCGAGAAAATCACAGTAAAAATTGTTTTGGAGAAAAGCAAAGTCTTTTCATTAGGCAAGTGCATAAAATATGAAGTATACAAACAGAAATATCATGTTTGATTGCCACAGGTCCTTTAGCTTTCTCCCTAGAAAATACGAATTTGTAGAGCTGGTGTCTCCATTTGGAACTAAATAGAGTTTACCAGTACAAAACTAACTGTTCCCTGATAAAAAAAAAATTTTCAAAACAATCAAGTCCTTCAATAATATCCAGAAAACACAAACACAGGGGCTGTGGCAATATCTGGGATTGAGTTAGCCAAAACAAAACTGGATTTTACGGTTTCCTCCAGTCATATCCGGAAAAAGTGGTGTGGAATTCGTATGCAATGGACAGAAAATTACAGTGAAAATGGTTTTGGAGAAAAGCAAAGTCTTTTCGTAAGGCAAGTGCATAAAATGCCATGTATATAAACAGAAATATCATGAGTGTTTGCCGCAGTTCCTCTTGCTTTCTCCCTAGTAAATACGAATGTTTAGAGCTGGTGTCTCCATGTGGAACCAATTGGAGTTTCCCAGTACAAAAGTAAATGTTCCCTTATTTAAAAAAAAAACTTTCAAAAAAATTAAATCCTTCGATAATATCCAGAAAACAGAAACACAGGGGCTGTGGCAATATAGGGATTGAGTTAGCCAAAACACAACCGGATATTTCCGGTTTCATCCAGTCAAATCGGGAGAAAGTGGTGTGGAATTCATATGCAATGGACCGAGAAAATCACAGTAAAAATGATTTTGGAGAAAAGCAAAGTCTTTTCATTAGGCAAGTGCATAAAATGCCATCTATACAAACAGAAATATCATGTTTGTTTGCAGCAGTTTCTCTATCTTTCTCCTAGAAAATACGAATGTGTAGAGCTGTTGTCACCATGTGGAACCAATTAGGGTTTACCAGTACAGAACTAAATGTTCCCTGATAAAAAAAAAATTTTTCAAAACAATAAAGTCCTTCGATAATATCCAGAAAACACAAACACAGGGGCTTTGGCAGTATCTGGGATTGAGTTAGCCAAAACAAAACCGGATATTTCCGGTTTCATTCAGTCATATCCGAACAAAGTGGTGTGCAATTCGTATGCAATGGACCGAGAAAATCACAGTAAAAATGGTTTTTGAGAAAAGTAAAGTCTTTTCGTTAGGCAAGTGCATAAAATGTCATGTATACAAACAGAAATATCATGTTTGTTTGCCACAGTTCCTCTACCTTTCTCGCTAGAAAATACGAATCTGTAGAGCTGGTGTCTCCATGTGGAACCACTGAGTGTTTCCCAGTGCAAAATTAAATGTTCCTTGATAAAAATAAACTTTCAAAACAATAGAGTCATTTGATAATATCCAAAAAAAAGGGGGGATGTGGTAATATCTGGGACTCAGTTAGCCAAAACAAAACCGGATATTTCCCCTTTCATCCAGTCATATCTGGACAAAGTGGTGTGCAATTCGTATGCAATGGACAGAGAAAGTTACAGTGAAAATGGTTTTGGAGAAAAGCAAAGTCTTTTCGTTAGGCAAGTGCATAAAATGTCATGTAAACAAATAGAAATATCATGTTTGTTTGCTGCAGTTCCTCTAGCTTTATCCCTAGAAAATACGAAAGTGTAGAGCTAGTGTCTCCATGTGGAACCAATTAGAGTTTTCCAGTAGAAAATTAAACGTTCCCTGATAAAAAGCATTCAAAACAATAAAGACCTTCGACAATATCCAGAAAACACAACCACAGAGGCTGTCGCAATATCTGGGATTCAGTTAGCCAAAACACAACCGCATATTTCTGGTTTCATCCAGTCATGTCCGGACAAAGTTTTGTGGAAATAGTATGCAATGGACTGAGAAAATCACAGTGAAAATGGTTTTGGAGAAAAGCAAAGTCTTTTCGTTAGACAAGAGCATAAAATGTCATGTATACAAACAGAAATATCATGTTTGTTTGCCACAGTTCCTCTAGCTTTCTCCTAGAAAATAGGAATGTGTAGAGCTGGTGTCTCCATGTGGAACCAATTAGAGTTTCCCAGTACAAAATTAAATGTTCCCTGATAAGAAAAAAAATTTCAAAACAATAAATTCCTTCGATAATATCCAGAAAACACAAATTCAGGGGCTGTGGCAATATCTGGGATTGAGTTAGCCAAAACAAAACCGGATATTTCCGGTGTCATCCAGTCATATCCGGACAAAGTGGTGTGGAATTCGTATGCAATAGACCAAGCAAATGATAGTAAAAATGGTTTTGGAGAAAAGCAAACTCCTTTCTTTAGACAAGTGCATAAAATGTCATGTATACAAACAGAAATATCATGTTTGTTTGTCGCAGTTCCTCTAGCTTTCGCGCTAGAAAATACGAATGTGTTGAGCTGGTGTCTCCATGTGGAACCTCTGAATGTTTCCCAGTACAAAATTAAATGTTCCCTGATAAAAACAATTTCAAAACAATAAAGTCCATTGATAATATCCAGAACACAAAAACACAGGGGCTGTGGCAATGCTCAATCGGACTTCCCGGAAATGGTGGAGTTAGAAATGTGCCAGGGGATTCCAACACAATCCTACCAAGATGGCATGTAGCAATGCCATCGCACTAGTCCAAGTGATCAATTTCAGCTCACAATTGATAGCTCTGAAAGGTCTAAGAGTCAAAGAGATCACACAAACAAGACAAGTATCTGCTAATACTAACTGATAGAATCAAAAAGGGAGAGAAAGATCCAACATGGGAAGTGGGATACACAGCAGACTCATAGAATGGCAGATGTCCTAAACAACACTCTGGCCTCAGAATCAGCCCTCAAGGCATTCGGATCTGGCTGAAGAGCCCATGTGAGTATAGCAGGCATGGAAAGCCAAGATATCATGGAAAAGAAAAAGACCTAAATAAATGATCTCTGTGAGTGAGATCCCAGTGGAAAGTACGGGGCCATTAAAGAAGGAGGTACCCTTCTCCGAAGGGAGGAGAGAACTTCCACTTTGACTATGACCCTATCGGAATAAGATCAAAGTCAGCGAACTCTAAAGGCTTCCATAGCCCTGGCAACTCATGACTAGAGCCTAGGGAGATTACTGACGCCATGAACAGGAGTGTCAAATTGTTAAATCAGCAACAGGAGTCACTGTGTACTTACACCCCATGTGGGATCTGTCCCTAATGTGTCGTCTAAAGCGAAGTGATGCTACAACTAGTACTGAAACAGAATTTTTATACTTTGTGTTTCTGTGTGGGCACAAACTGATAAAAACATTTTAAGGTCCACAACAATCCATGTCCAAAGACCTTCTTCTGAGCCACTGCCAAGTCAAACGGTGGCCACGGTGACCAGCTCTAGGAAATAAGAATGGGGCCAGCGGCATCACTTTATCCTCAGCTTGACGTATTCCATGGAGTGTACCAGGAAAGCCACAGGGTGTCAGGTCCCTGGGGAATGTTAGCTACCAGGACAATTTCCTCCTCGGCATGGAAAAATAGGACACACAGAGGCCAAGGACTGAAAGTCTGATTTCCATAGCAACATAGGCACTGTCCCTTCTTGCTGGGGATGGAGCATGTTGAAGACCTATTCTGAGCATATATTCTCAAATAACAAGGCTTCTAAACATACTAAATTATCCTAAATAAATGGACTATGTGATTCAAGTAAGGCCATCTCAAAACTGTATAACAGTTCCTTCTAAAGCTAAGCTCTATCAGATAGCTTTTTGTTTTCCTTATGATCCCGGAGAACACCTTCGCTAATAATGGAAAGATGTTTTATCCCTGGATATATTGCCACCCCAAGTCATAGCTCATCCTGAGTCTTCCTTAATCATGTTGAGATTTCTATAAGGGTCACCTGTTGAAGTTGCTTTTTAATTCTTTGGAGAAAGCAGGCTGGGCTCAGCTATGGGCTTATGTCTGCATTACAAATGTTAAAGGGATTTATTTGCAAATAAAATATTTCCCACACGTATTTGCCTGACTAAATCATAAGGCATAAAAAACAGCCTGAATTGACAAAAATGATCATTATTGGCAAAGGGAAATCATTCCAAATATATTCATACTTACCCATATCTGCTTTTTGAACTTTGATCCAAAAAACCTTCTTGAATTAAGTGTTTTGCTTTTAGTACACTTATCTCAGAAATATGAAATGAAATAGTGACGTAAACAGTACTATTTTTAAATAATGCAATTTATATCTAGTATGATCACATGTGGTATTCTTACTTATTATGTGGAATTGCAAGTTGAAATATTTCATATCCTATATTATAAACACTAACCTATGGTTTTCTCCTACGTTTTCAAAAGTCACTATAATATTTTCATATTGTCATTAGCATTGATTATGCTACCATATTAGTGTTCTGCTTTATATATTTAATTAAATGTTTTCTATTTTGTATCTTGCCCTGAGGCATTTTAAACATGCAGGGGACAATTTTACAAATGGGAAAATGAGGAAACAAACCAACACATAAAATGCCTGGTATGTTCCCTACTGAATATAACATTTAAAAATTGGAATTGGGTGATCACTGACATCATAAATAAGAGTGTCAATTGTTAAATCAACAACAGGAGTCACTGTGCACTTGCTCTCCATGTAGGACCTCTGTCCTTAATGAGTTGTACTATGAGAATTAACGGTAAAACTAGTCTTCAAACAGCACTTTATACTTTGTGTGTCTGTGTGGGTGCAAACTGTTGAAATCTTTACTTAGTATAGAGTTGATCTTCTGTATATAAAGATAATTAAAAAAGGATCTTAATGAAGAATGGAATGGGAGAGGGTGTAGGAGGTGGGATGGGAGTGCGGGTGGGAGGGCAGGTATGGAGGAAGAACTGCTATATTACAAAAGCTGTACCTATGAAATTTATTAAATAAAAGCTTTCTAAAAAAAGAAAAAAAAATATATATCTGGGATTGAGTTAGCCAAAACAAAACCGGATATTTCCGGTTTCATGCAGTCATATCCGTACAAAGTGGTGTGCAATTCATATGCAATAGACCAAGCAAATCATAGTAAAAATGGTTTTGGAGAAAAGCAAAGTCTTTTCGTTAGACAAGTGCATAAAATGTCATGTATACAGACAGAAATATCATGTTTGTTTGCCACAGTTCCTCTAGATTTCTCCTACAAAATACGAATGTGTAGAGCTGGTGTCTCCATGTGGAACCAATTAGAGTTTCCCAGTACAAAATTATATGTTCCCTGATAAAAAAAAAACTTTAAAACAATAATGTCCATTGATAATATCCAGAAAACACAAACACAGGGCTTGTCGCAATATCTGTGATTGAGTTAGCCAAAACAAAACCGGATATTTCCGGTTTCATCCAGTCATATCCAGACAAAGTGGTGTGGAATTCGTATGCAATGGACCAAGAAAATCACAGTAAAAATGGTTTTGGAGAAAGGCAAAGGCTTTTCGTTAGGCAAGTGCATAAAATGCCAACTATACAAACAGAAATATCATGTTTGTTTGCTGCAGTTCCTCTAGCTTTCTCCTAGAAAATACGAATGTGTAGAGCTGGTGTCTCCATGTGGAACCTATTGGAGTTTCCCAGTACAAAATTAAATGTTCCCTGATTAAAAAATATCTTTCAAACAATAAAGTCCTTTGATAATATCCAGAAAACACAAACACAGAGGCTGTAGCAATATCTGGGATTCAGTTAGCCAAAACACAAGCAGATATTTCCCATTTCATCCAGTCATATCCGGACAAAGTGGTGTGGAATTCGCATGCAATGGACTGAGAAAATGACAGTAAAAATGGTTTTGGAGAAAAGCAAAGTCCTTTCGTTAGGCAAGTGCATAAAATATCATGTATACAAACAGAAATATCATGTTTGTTTGCCGCAGTTCCTCTAGCTTTCTCCTAGAAAATAAGAATGTGTAGAGCTGGTGTCTCCATGTGGAACCAATTAGAGTTTCCCAGTACAAAATTAAATGTTCCCTGATAAGAAAAAAAAATTCAAAACAATAAATTCCTTCGATAATATCCAGAAAACACAAATTCAGGGGCTGTGGCAATATCTGGGATTGAGTTAGCCAAAACAAAACCGGAAATTTCCGGTGTCATCCAGTCATATCCGGACCAAGTGGTGTGGAATTCGTATGCAATAGACCAAGCAAATGATAGTAAAAATGGTTTTGGAGAAAAGCAAACTCCTTTCTTTAGACAAGTGCATAAAATGTCATGTATACAAACAGAAATATCATGTTTGTTTGTCGCAGTTCCTCTAGCTTTCGCGCTAGAAAATACGAATGTGTTGTGCTGGTGTCTCCATGTGGAACCTCTGAATGTTTCCCAGTACAAAATTAAATGTTCCCTGATAAAAACAATTTCAAAACAATAAAGTCCATTGATAATATCCAGAACACAAAAACACAGGGGCTGTGGCAATGCTCAATCGGACTTGCCAGAAATGGTGGAGTTAGAAATGTGCCAGGGGATTCCAACACAATCCTACCAAGATGGCATGTAGCAATGCCATCGCACTAGTCCAAGTGATCAATTTCAGCTCACAATTGATAGCTCTGAAAGGTCTGACTCAAAGAGATCACACAAACAAGACAAGTATCTGCTAATACTAACTGATAGAATCAAAAAGGGAGAGAAAGATCCAACATGGGAAGTGGGATACACAGCAGACTCATAGAATGGCAGATGTCCTAAACAACACTCTGGCCTCAGAATCAGCCCTCAAGGCATTCGGATCTGGCTGAAGAGCCCATGTGAGTATAGCAGGCATGGAAAGCCAAGATATCATGGAAAAGAAAAAGACCTAAATAAATGATCTCTGTGAGTGAGATCCCAGTGGAAAGTACGGGGCCATTAAAGAAGGAGGTACCCTTCTCCGAAGGGAGGAGAGAACTTCCACTTTGACTATGACCCTATCGGAATAAGATCAAAGTCAGCGAACTCTAAAGGCTTCCATAGCCCTGGCAACTCATGACTAGAGCCTAGGGAGATTACTGACGCCATGAACAGGAGTGTCAAATTGTTAAATCAGCAACAGGAGTCACTGTGTACTTACACCCCATGTGGGATCTGTCCCTAATGTGTCGTCTAAAGCGAAGTGATGCTACAACTAGTACTGAAACAGAATTTTTATACTTTGTGTTTCTGTGTGGGCACAAACTGATAAAAACATTTTAAGGTCCACAACAATCCATGTCCAAAGACCTTCTTCTGAGCCACTGCCAAGTCAAACGGTGGCCACGGTGACCAGCTCTAGGAAATAAGAATGGGGCCAGCGGCATCACTTTATCCTCAGCTTGACGTATTCCATGGAGTGTACCAGGAAAGCCACAGGGTGTCAGGTCCCTGGGGAATGTTAGCTACCAGGACAATTTCCTCCTCGGCATGGAAAAATAGGACACACAGAGGCCAAGGACTGAAAGTCTGATTTCCATAGCAACATAGGCACTGTCCCTTCTTGCTGGGGATGGAGCATGTTGAAGACCTATTCTGAGCATATATTCTCAAATAACAAGGCTTCTAAACATACTAAATTATCCTAAATAAATGGACTATGTGATTCAAGTAAGGCCATCTCAAAACTGTATAACAGTTCCTTCTAAAGCTAAGCTCTATCAGATAGCTTTTTGTTTTCCTTATGATCCCGGAGAACACCTTCGCTAATAATGGAAAGATGTTTTATCCCTGGATATATTGCCACCCCAAGTCATAGCTCATCCTGAGTCTTCCTTAATCATGTTGAGATTTCTATAAGGGTCACCTGTTGAAGTTGCTTTTTAATTCTTTGGAGAAAGCAGGCTGGGCTCAGCTATGGGCTTATGTCTGCATTACAAATGTTAAAGGGATTTATTTGCAAATAAAATATTTCCCACACGTATTTGCCTGACTAAATCATAAGGCATAAAAAACAGCCTGAATTGACAAAAATGATCATTATTGGCAAAGGGAAATCATTCCAAATATATTCATACTTACCCATATCTGCTTTTTGAACTTTGATCCAAAAAAACCTTCTTGAATTAAGTGTTTTGCTTTTAGTACACTTATCTCAGAAATATGAAATGAAATAGTGACGTAAACAGTACTATTTTTAAATAATGCAATTTATATCTAGTATGATCACATGTGGTATTCTTACTTATTATGTGGAATTGCAAGTTGAAATATTTCATATCCTATATTATAAACACTAACCTATGGTTTTCTCCTACGTTTTCAAAAGTCACTATAATATTTTCATATTGTCATTAGCATTGATTATGCTACCATATTAGTGTTCTGCTTTATATATTTAATTAAATGTTTTCTATTTTGTATCTTGCCCTGAGGCATTTTAAATATGCAGGGGACAATTTTACAAATGGGAAAATGAGGAAACAAACCAACACATAAAATGCCTGGTATGTTCCCTACTGAATATAACATTTAAAAATTGGAATTGGGTGATCACTGACATCATAAATAAGAGTGTCAATTGTTAAATCAACAACAGGAGTCACTGTGCACTTGCTCTCCATGTAGGACCTCTGTCCTTAATGAGTTGTACTATGAGAATTAACGGTAAAACTAGTCTTCAAACAGCACTTTATACTTTGTGTGACTGTGTGGGTGCAAACTGTTGAAATCTTTACTTAGTATAGAGTTGATCTTCTGTATATAAAGATAATTAAAAAAGGATCTTAATGAAGAATGGAATGGGAGAGGGTGTAGGAGGTGGGATGGGAGTGCGGGTGGGAGGGCAGGTATGGAGGAAGAACTGCTATATTACAAAAGCTGTACCTATGAAATTTATTAAATAAAAGCTTTCTAAAAAAAGAAAAAAAATATATATCTGGGATTGAGTTAGCCAAAACAAAACCGGATATTTCCGGTTTCATGCAGTCATATCCGTACAAAGTGGTGTGCAATTCATATGCAATAGACCAAGCAAATCATAGTAAAAATGGTTTTGGAGAAAAGCAAAGTCTTTTCGTTAGACAAGTGCATAAAATGTCATGTATACAGACAGAAATATCATGTTTGTTTGCCACAGTTCCTCTAGATTTCTCCTACAAAATACGAATGTGTAGAGCTGGTGTCTCCATGTGGAACCAATTAGAGTTTCCCAGTACAAAATTATATGTTCCCTGATAAAAAAAAAACTTTAAAACAATAATGTCCATTGATAATATCCAGAAAACACAAACACAGGGCTTGTCGCAATATCTGTGATTGAGTTAGCCAAAACAAAACCGGATATTTCCGGTTTTATCCAGTCATATCCAGACAAAGTGGTGTGGAATTCGTATGCAATGGACCAAGAAAATCACAGTAAAAATGGTTTTGGAGAAAGGCAAAGGCTTTTCGTTAGGCAAGTGCATAAAATGCCAACTATACAAACAGAAATATCATGTTTGTTTGCTGCAGTTCCTCTAGCTTTCTCCTAGAAAATACGAATGTGTAGAGCTGGTGTCTCCATGTGGAACCAATTGGAGTTTCCCAGTACAAAATTAAATGTTCCCTGATTAAAAAATATCTTTCAAACAATAAAGTCCTTTGATAATATCCAGAAAACACAAACACAGAGGCTGTAGCAATATCTGGGATTCAGTTAGCCAAAACACAAGCAGATATTTCCCATTTCATCCAGTCATATCCGGACAAAGTGGTGTGGAATTCGCATGCAATGGACTGAGAAAATGACAGTAAAAATGGTTTTGGAGAAAAGCAAAGTCCTTTCGTTAGGCAAGTGCATAAAATATCATGTATACAAACAGAAATATCATGTTTGTTTGCCGCAGTTCCTCTAGCTTTCTCCTAGAAAATAAGAATGTGTAGAGCTGGTGTCTCCATGTGGAACCAATTAGAGTTTCCCAGTACAAAATTAAATGTTCCCTGATAAGAAAAAAAAATTCAAAACAATAAATTCCTTCGATAATATCCAGAAAACACAAATTCAGGGGCTGTGGCAATATCTGGGATTGAGTTAGCCAAAACAAAACCGGAAATTTCCGGTGTCATCCAGTCATATCCGGACCAAGTGGTGTGGAATTCGTATGCAATAGACCAAGCAAATGATAGTAAAAATGGTTTTGGAGAAAAGCAAACTCCTTTCTTTAGACAAGTGCATAAAATGTCATGTATACAAACAGAAATATCATGTTTGTTTGTCGCAGTTCCTCTAGCTTTCGCGCTAGAAAATACGAATGTGTTGAGCTGGTGTCTCCATGTGGAACCTCTGAATGTTTCCCAGTACAAAATTAAATGTTCCCTGATAAAAACAATTTCAAAACAATAAAGTCCATTGATAATATCCAGAACACAAAAACACAGGGGCTGTGGCAATGCTCAATCGGACTTGCCAGAAATGGTGGAGTTAGAAATGTGCCAGGGGATTCCAACACAATCCTACCAAGATGGCATGTAGCAATGCCATCGCACTAGTCCAAGTGATCAATTTCAGCTCACAATTGATAGCTCTGAAAGGTCTGACTCAAAGAGATCACACAAACAAGACAAGTATCTGCTAATACTAACTGATAGAATCAAAAAGGGAGAGAAAGATCCAACATGGGAAGTGGGATACACAGCAGACTCATAGAATGGCAGATGTCCTAAACAACACTCTGGCCTCAGAATCAGCCCTCAAGGCATTCGGATCTGGCTGAAGAGCCCATGTGAGTATAGCAGGCATGGAAAGCCAAGATATCATGGAAAAGAAAAAGACCTAAATAAATGATCTCTGTGAGTGAGATCCCAGTGGAAAGTACGGGGCCATTAAAGAAGGAGGTACCCTTCTCCGAAGGGAGGAGAGAACTTCCACTTTGACTATGACCCTATCGGAATAAGATCAAAGTCAGCGAACTCTAAAGGCTTCCATAGCCCTGGCAACTCATGACTAGAGCCTAGGGAGATTACTGACGCCATGAACAGGAGTGTCAAATTGTTAAATCAGCAACAGGAGTCACTGTGTACTTACACCCCATGTGGGATCTGTCCCTAATGTGTCGTCTAAAGCGAAGTGATGCTACAACTAGTACTGAAACAGAATTTTTATACTTTGTGTTTCTGTGTGGGCACAAACTGATAAAAACATTTTAAGGTCCACAACAATCCATGTCCAAAGACCTTCTTCTGAGCCACTGCCAAGTCAAACGGTGGCCACGGTGACCAGCTCTAGGAAATAAGAATGGGGCCAGCGGCATCACTTTATCCTCAGCTTGACGTATTCCATGGAGTGTACCAGGAAAGCCACAGGGTGTCAGGTCCCTGGGGAATGTTAGCTACCAGGACAATTTCCTCCTCGGCATGGAAAAATAGGACACACAGAGGCCAAGGACTGAAAGTCTGATTTCCATAGCAACATAGGCACTGTCCCTTCTTGCTGGGGATGGAGCATGTTGAAGACCTATTCTGAGCATATATTCTCAAATAACAAGGCTTCTAAACATACTAAATTATCCTAAATAAATGGACTATGTGATTCAAGTAAGGCCATCTCAAAACTGTATAACAGTTCCTTCTAAAGCTAAGCTCTATCAGATAGCTTTTTGTTTTCCTTATGATCCCGGAGAACACCTTCGCTAATAATGGAAAGATGTTTTATCCCTGGATATATTGCCACCCCAAGTCATAGCTCATCCTGAGTCTTCCTTAATCATGTTGAGATTTCTATAAGGGTCACCTGTTGAAGTTGCTTTTTAATTCTTTGGAGAAAGCAGGCTGGGCTCAGCTATGGGCTTATGTCTGCATTACAAATGTTAAAGGGATTTATTTGCAAATAAAATATTTCCCACACGTATTTGCCTGACTAAATCATAAGGCATAAAAAACAGCCTGAATTGACAAAAATGATCATTATTGGCAAAGGGAAATCATTCCAAATATATTCATACTTACCCATATCTGCTTTTTGAACTTTGATCCAAAAAACCTTCTTGAATTAAGTGTTTTGCTTTTAGTACACTTATCTCAGAAATATGAAATGAAATAGTGAAGTAAACAGTACTATTTTTAAATAATGCAATTTATATCTAGTATGATCACATGTGGTATTCTTACTTATTATGTGGAATTGCAAGTTGAAATATTTCATATCCTATATTATAAACACTAACCTATGGTTTTCTCCTACGTTTTCAAAAGTCACTATAATATTTTCATATTGTCATTAGCATTGATTATGCTACCATATTAGTGTTCTGCTTTATATATTTAATTAAATGTTTTCTATTTTGTATCTTGCCCTGAGGCATTTTAAATATGCAGGGGACAATTTTACAAATGGGAAAATGAGGAAACAAACCAACACATAAAATGCCTGGTATGTTCCCTACTGAATATAACATTTAAAAATTGGAATTGGGTGATCACTGACATCATAAATAAGAGTGTCAATTGTTAAATCAACAACAGGAGTCACTGTGCACTTGCTCTCCATGTAGGACCTCTGTCCTTAATGAGTTGTACTATGAGAATTAACGGTAAAACTAGTCTTCAAACAGCACTTTATACTTTGTGTGACTGTGTGGGTGCAAACTGTTGAAATCTTTACTTAGTATAGAGTTGATCTTCTGTATATAAAGATAATTAAAAAAGGATCTTAATGAAGAATGGAATGGGAGAGGGTGTAGGAGGTGGGATGGGAGTGCGGGTGGGAGGGCAGGTATGGAGGAAGAACTGCTATATTACAAAAGCTGTACCTATGAAATTTATTAAATAAAAGCTTTCTAAAAAAAGAAAAAATATATATCTGGGATTGAGTTAGCCAAAACAAAACCGGATATTTCCGGTTTCATGCAGTCATATCCGTAAAAAGTGGTGTGCAATTCATATGCAATAGACCAAGCAAATCATAGTAAAAATGGTTTTGGAGAAAAGCAAAGTCTTTTCGTTAGACAAGTGCATAAAATGTCATGTATACAGACAGAAATATCATGTTTGTTTGCCACAGTTCCTCTAGCTTTCTCCTACAAAATACGAATGTGTAGAGCTGGTGTCTCCATGTGGAACCAATTAGAGTTTCCCAGTACAAAATTATATATTCCCTGATAAAAAAAACTTTAAAACAATAATGTCCATTGATAATATCCAGAAAACACAAACACAGGGCTTGTCGCAATATCTGGGATTGAGTTAGCCAAAACAAAACCGGATATTTCCGGTTTCATCCAGTAATATCCAGACAAAGTGGTGTGGAATTCGTATGCAATGGACCGAGAAAATCACAGTAAAATTGGTTTTGGAGAAAGGCAAAGGCTTTTCGTTAGGCAAGTGCATAAAATGCCAACTATACAAACAGAAATATCATGTTTGTTTGCTGCAGTTCCTCTAGCTTTCTCCTACAAAATACGAATGTGTAGAGCTGGTGTCTCCATGTGGAACCAATTAGAGTTTCCCAGTACAAAATTATATGTTCCCTGATAAAAAAAAAAAAAAACTTTAAAACAATAATGTCCATTGATAATATCCAGAAAACACAAACACAGGGCTTGTCGCAATATCTGTGATTGAGTTAGCCAAAACAAAACCGGATATTTCCGGTTTCATCCAGTCATATCCAGACAAAGTGGTGTGGAATTCGTATGCAATGGACCGAGAAAATCACAGTAAAAATGGTTTTGGAGAAAGGCAAAGGCTTTTCGTTAGGCAAGTGCATAAAATGCCAACTATACAAACAGAAATATCATGTTTGTTTGCCGCAGTTCCTCTAGCTTTCTCCTAGAAAATACGAATATGTAGAGCTGGTGTCTCCATGTGGAACCCATTGGAGTTTCCCAGTACAAAATTAAATGTTCCCTGATTAAAAAATATCTTTCAAACAATAAAGTCCTTTGATAATATCCAGAAAACACAAACACAGAGGCTGTAGCAATATCTGGGATTCAGTTAGCCAAAACACAAGCAGATATTTCCCATTTCATCCAGTCATATCCGGACAAAGTGGTGTGGAATTCGCATGCAATGGACTGAGAAAATGACAGTAAAAATGGTTTTGGAGAAAAGCAAAGTCCTTTCGTTAGGCAAGTGCATAAAATATCATGTATACAAACAGAAATATCATGTTTGTTTGCCGCAGTTCCTCTAGCTTTCTCCTAGAAAATAAGAATGTGTAGAGCTGGTGTCTCCATGTGGAACCAATTAGAGTTTCCCAGTACAAAATTAAATGTTCCCTGATAAGAAAAAAAATTTCAAAACAATAAATTCCTTCGATAATATCAGAAAACACAAATTCAGGGGCTGTGGCAATATCTGGGATTGAGTTAGCCAAAACAAAACCGGATATTTCCGGTTTCATCCAGTCATATCCGGACCAAGTGGTGTGGAATTCGTATGCAATAGACCAAGCAAATGATAGTAAAAATGGTTTTGGAGAAAAGCAAAGTCTTTTCGTTAGACAAGTGCATAAAATGTCAGGTATACAGACAGAAATATCATGTTTGTTTGCCACAGTTCCTCTAGCTTTCTCCTACAAAATACGAATGTGTAGAGCTGGTTTCTCCATGTGGAACCAATTAGAGTTTCCCAGTACAAAATTATATATTCCCTGATAAAAAAAAACTTTAAAACAATAATGTCCATTGATAATATCCAGAAAACACAAACACAGGGCTTGTCGCAATATCTGGGATTGAGTTAGCCAAAACAAAACCGGATATTTCCGGTTTCATCCAGTCATATCCAGACAAAGTGGTGTGGAATTCGTATGCAATGGACCGAGAAAATCACAGTAAAAATTGTTTTGGAGAAAGGCAAAGGCTTTTCGTTAGGCAAGTGCATAAAATGCCAACTATACAAACAGAAATATCATGTTTGTTTGCCGCAGTTCCTCTAGCTTTCTCCTAGAAAATACGAATGTGTAGAGCTGGTGTCTCCATGTGGAACCCATTGGAGTTTCCCAGTACAAAATTAAATGTTCCCTGATTAAAAAATATCTTTCAAACAATAAAGTCCTTCGATAATATCCAGAAAACACAAACACAGAGGCTGTAGCAATATCTGGGATTCAGTTAGCCAAAACACAAGCAGATATTTCCCATTTCATCCAGTCATATCCGGACAAAGTGGTGTGGAATTCGCATGCAATGGACTGAGAAAATCACAGTAAAAATGGTTTTGGAGAAAAGCAAAGTCCTTTCGTTAGGCAAGTGCATAAAATATCATGTATACAAACAGAAATATCATGTTTGTTTGCCGCAGTTCCTCTAGCTTTCTCCTAGAAAATAAGAATGTGTAGAGCTGGTGTCTCCATGTGGAACCAATTAGAGTCTCCCAGTACAAAATTAAATGTTCCCTGATTAAAAAATATCTTTCAAACAATAAAGTCCTTCGATAATATCCAGAAAACACAAACAAAGAGGCTGTCGCAATATCTAGGATTGAGTTAGCCAAAACACAACCGGATATTTCCCCTTTCATTCAGTCATATCCGTACAAAGTGGTGTGCAATTCGTATGCAATAGAACAAGCAAATCATAGTAAAAATGGTTTTGGAGAAAAGCAAGGTCTTTTCGTTAGACAAGTGCATAAAATGTCATGTATACAAACGGAAATATCATGTTTGTTTGCCACAGTTCCTCTAGCTTTCTCCTACAAAATATGAATGTGTAGAGCTGGTGTCTCCATGTGGAACCAATTAGAGTTTCCCAGTACAAAATTAAATGTTCCCTGATAAGAAAAAAAATTTCAAAACAATAAATTCCTTCGATAATATCCAGAAAACACAAATTCAGGGGCTGTGGCAATATCTGGGATTGAGTTAGCCAAAACAAAACCGGATATTTCCGGTTTCATCCAGTCATATCCGGACCAAGTGGTGTGGAATTCGTATGCAATAGACCAAGCAAATGATAGTAAAAATGGTTTTGGAGAAAAGCAAACTCCTTTCTTTAGACAAGTGCATAAAATGTCATGTATACAAACAGAAATATCATGTTTGTTTGTCGCAGTTCCTCTAGCTTTCGCGCTAGAAAATACGAATGTGTTGAGCTGGTGTCTCCATGTGGAACCTCTGAATGTTTCCCAGTACAAAATTAAATGTTCCCTGATAAAAACAATTTCAAAACAATAAAGTCCATTGATAATATCCAGAAAACAAAAACACAGGGGCTGTGGCAATGCTCAATCGGACTTGCCGGAAATGGTGGAGTTAGAAATGTGCCAGGGGATTCCAACACAATCCTACCAAGATGGCATGTAGCAATGCCATCGCACTAGTCCAAGTGATCAATTTCAGCTCACAATTGATAGCTCTGAAAGGTCTGACTCAAAGAGATCACACAAACAAGACAAGTATCTGCTAATACTAACTGATAGAATCAAAAAGGGAGAGAAAGATCCAACATGGGAAGTGGGATACACAGCAGACTCATAGAATGGCAGATGTCCTAAACAACACTCTGGCCTCAGAATCAGCCCTCAAGGCATTCGGATCTGGCTGAAGAGCCCATGTGAGTATAGCAGGCATGGAAAGCCAAGATATCATGGAAAAGAAAAAGACCTAAATAAATGATCTCTGTGAGTGAGATCCCAGTGGAAAGTACGGGGCCATTAAAGAAGGAGGTACCCTTCTCCGAAGGGAGGAGAGAACTTCCACTTTGACTATGACCCTATCGGAATAAGATCAAAGTCAGCGAACTCTAAAGGCTTCCATAGCCCTGGCAACTCATGACTAGAGCCTAGGGAGATTACTGACGCCATGAACAGGAGTGTCAAATTGTTAAATCAGCAACAGGAGTCACTGTGTACTTACACCCCATGTGGGATCTGTCCCTAATGTGTCGTCTAAAGCGAAGTGATGCTACAACTAGTACTGAAACAGAATTTTTATACTTTGTGTTTCTGTGTGGGCACAAACTGATAAAAACATTTTAAGGTCCACAAAAATCCATGTCCAAAGACCTTCTTCTGAGCCACTGCCAAGTCAAACGGTGGCCACGGTGACCAGCTCTAGGAAATAAGAATGGGGCCAGCGGCATCACTTTATCCTCAGCTTGACGTATTCCATGGAGTGTACCAGGAAAGCCACAGGGTGTCAGGTCCCTGGGGAATGTTAGCTACCAGGACAATTTCCTCCTCGGCATGGAAAAATAGGACACACAGAGGCCAAGGACTGAAAGTCTGATTTCCATAGCAACATAGGCACTGTCCCTTCTTGCTGGGGATGGAGCATGTTGAAGACCTATTCTGAGCATATATTCTCAAATAACAAGGCTTCTAAACATACTAAATTATCCTAAATAAATGGACTATGTGATTCAAGTAAGGCCATCTCAAAACTGTATAACAGTTCCTTCTAAAGCTAAGCTCTATCAGATAGCTTTTTGTTTTCCTTATGATCCCGGAGAACACCTTCGCTAATAATGGAAAGATGTTTTATCCCTGGATATATTGCCACCCCAAGTCATAGCTCATCCTGAGTCTTCCTTAATCATGTTGAGATTTCTATAAGGGTCACCTGTTGAAGTTGCTTTTTAATTCTTTGGAGAAAGCAGGCTGGGCTCAGCTATGGGCTTATGTCTGCATTACAAATGTTAAAGGGATTTATTTGCAAATAAAATATTTCCCACACGTATTTGCCTGACTAAATCATAAGGCATAAAAAACAGCCTGAATTGACAAAAATGATCATTATTGGCAAAGGGAAATCATTCCAAATATATTCATACTTACCCATATCTGCTTTTTGAACTTTGATCCAAAAAACCTTCTTGAATTAAGTGTTTTGCTTTTAGTACACTTATCTCAGAAATATGAAATGAAATAGTGACGTAAACAGTACTATTTTTAAATAATGCAATTTATATCTAGTATGATCACATGTGGTATTCTTACTTATTATGTGGAATTGCAAGTTGAAATATTTCATATCCTATATTATAAACACTAACCTATGGTTTTCTCCTACGTTTTCAAAAGTCACTATAATATTTTCATATTGTCATTAGCATTGATTATGCTACCATATTAGTGTTCTGCTTTATATATTTAATTAAATGTTTTCTATTTTGTATCTTGCCCTGAGGCATTTTAAATATGCAGGGGACAATTTTACAAATGGGAAAATGAGGAAACAAACCAACACATAAAATGCCTGGTATGTTCCCTACTGAATATAACATTTAAAAATTGGAATTGGGTGATCACTGACATCATAAATAAGAGTGTCAATTGTTAAATCAACAACAGGAGTCACTGTGCACTTGCTCTCCATGTAGGACCTCTGTCCTTAATGAGTTGTACTATGAGAATTAACGGTAAAACTAGTCTTCAAACAGCACTTTATACTTTGTGTGTCTGTGTGGGTGCAAACTGTTGAAATCTTTACTTAGTATAGAGTTGATCTTCTGTATATAAAGATAATTAAAAAAGGATCTTAATGAAGAATGGAATGGGAGAGGGTGTAGGAGGTGGGATGGGAGTGCGGGTGGGAGGGCAGCTATGGAGGAAGCACTGCTATATTAAAAAAGCTGTACCTATGAAATTTATTAAATAAAAGCTTTCAAAAAAGAAAAAATATATATCTGGGATTGAGTTAGCCAAAACAAAACCGGATATTTCCGGTTTCATGCAGTCATATCCGTACAAAGTGGTGTGCAATTCGTATGCAATAGACCAAGCAAATCATAGTAAAAATGGTTTTGGAGAAAAGCAAAGTCTTTTCGTTAGACAAGTGCATAAAATGTCATGTATACAAACAGAAATATCATGTTTGTTTGCCACAGTTCCTCTAGCTTTCTCCTAGAAAATACGAATGTGTAGAGCTGGTGTCTCCATGTGGAACCAATTAGAGTCTCCCAGTACAAAATTAAATGTTCCCTGATAAAAAGCATTCAAAACAGTAAAGTCCTTCGATAATATCCAGAAAACACAAACACAGAGGCTGTAGCAATATCTGGGAATCAGTTAGGCAAAACACAAGGAGATATTTCCCATTTCATCCAGTCATATCCGGACAAAGTGGTGTGGAATTCGCATGCAATGGACTGAGAAAATGACAGTAAAAGTGGTTTTGGAGAAAAGCAAAGTCCTTTCGTTAGGCAAGTGCATAAAATGTCATGTATACAAACAGAAATATCATGTTTGTTTGCCGCAGTTCCTCTAGCTTTCTCCTAGAAAATAAGAATGTGTAGAGCTGGTGTCTCCATGTGGAACCAATTAGAGTCTCCCAGTACAAAATTAAATGTTCCCTGATAAAAAAATATTCAAAACAATAAAGTCCCTTCGATAATATCCAGAAAACACAAACAAAGAGGCTGTCGCAATATCTAGCATTCAGTTAGCCAAAACACAACCGGATATTTCCCCTTTCATCCAGTCATATCCGGACAAAGTGGTGTGGAATTCGTATGCAATGGACTGAGAGAATTACAGTGAAAATGATTTTGGAGAAAAGCAAAGTATTTTCGCTAGGCAAGTGCATAAAATATCATGTATACAAACAGAAATATCATGTTTATTTGCCACAGTTCCTCTAGCATTCTCCTAGAAAATACGAATGTGTAGAGGTGGTGTCTCCATGTGCAAGCAATTAAAGTTTCCCAGTACAAAATTAAATGTTCCCTGATAAAAAAAAAAACTTTCAAAACAATAATGACCATTGATAATATACAGAAAACACAAACACAGGGGCTGTGGCAATATCTGGGATTCAGTTAGCCAAAAGAAAACCGGATATTTCCGGTTTCATCCAGTCATATCCGAACAAAGTGGTGTGCAATTCCTATGCAATGGACTGAGAAACTTGCAGTGCAAAAGGTTTTGGAAAAAGCAAAGTCTTTTCGTTAGACAAGTGCATAAAATGTCATGTATACAAACAGAAATATCATGTTTGTTTGCCACAGTTCCTCTAGCTTTCTCCTAGAAAATACGAATGTGTAGAGCTGGTCTCTCCATGTGGAACCAATTAGAGATTCCCAGTATAAAACTAAATGTTCCCTGATAAAAAAAATAATAAAAACTTTCAAAACAATAATGTCCTCGATAATATCCAGAAAACACAGACACAGGATCTGTTTCAATATCTAGGATTCAGTTAGCCAAAACACAATCGCATGTTTCCGGTTTCATCCAGTCATATCGGGACAATGTGCTGTGGAATTCGTATGCAAAGGGCTGAGAAAATGACAGTGAAAATGGTTTTAGAGAAAAGCAAAGTATTCTCCTTAGGCAGGTGCATAAAATGCCATCTATACAAACAGAAATATCATGATTGTTTGCCGCAGTTCCTTAGATTTCTCCCTAGAAAATACGAATGTGTAGAGCTGGTGTCTCCATGTGGAACCACTGAGTGTTTCCCAGTAAAAAATTAAATGTTCCCTGATAAAAAACATTCAAAACAATAAAGTCCTTTGATAATATCCAGAAAAAACAAACACAGAGTCTTTCGCAATATCTAGGATTGAGTTTGCCAAAACAAAAGCGGATATTTCCCCTTTCATCCAGTATATCCGGACAAAGTGGTGTGGAATTTGTATGCAATGGACTGAGAGAATTACAGTAAAAATGGTTTTGGAGAAAAGCAAAGTCATTTCATTAGGCAGGTGCATAAAATGTCATGTATACAAACAGAAATATCATGTTTGTTTGCCACAGTTCCTCTAGCTGTCTTCTAGAAAATAAGAACGCGTAGAGCTTGTGTCTCCATGTGAAACCAATTATAGTTGCCCATTAGAAAATTAAATGTTCCCTGATAAAATATAAAACTTTCAAAACAATAAAGTCCATCGATAATATCCACAAAATCAAACACAGGGCTTGTGGCAATATCTGGGATTGAGTTAGGCAAAACATAACTGGATATATTTCTGGTTTCATCCGGTCAAATCCGGACAAAGTGGTGTGGAATTCGTATGCAATGGACCAGGAAAATCACAGTAAAAATGGCTTTGGAGAAAAACAAAGTCCTTTCGTTAGGCAAGTGCATAAAATGTCATGTATACAAACAGAAATATCTTGTATGTTTGCCGCAGTTCCTCTAGTTTTCTCGCTAGAAAAAACGAATAGGAAGAACTGGTTTCTGCATGTGGAACCAGTGATTGTTTCGAAGTACAAAATTAAATGCTCCCTGATTAAAAAAAAAACGTTCAAAACAATAATGACCATTGATAATATCCAGAAAACACAAACACAGGGGCTGTGGCAATATCTGGGATTGAGTTAGCCAAAACAAAACCGGATATTTCCGGTTTCATGTAGTCATATCCGGACAAAGTGGTGTGGAATTCGTATGTAATGGACCGAGAAAATCACAGTAAAAATGATTTTGGAAAAAAGCAAAGTCTTTTCATTAGGCAGGTGCATAAAATGTCATGTATACAAATAGAAATATCATGTTTGTTTGCCGCAGTTCCTCTAGCTTTCTCCTAGAAAATACGAATGTGTAGAGCTGGTGTCTCCATGTGGAACCAATTGGAGTTTCCCAGTACAAAATTAAATGTTCCCTGATAAAAAAATATTCAAAACAATAAAGTCCTTCGATAATATCCAGAAAACACAAACACAGAGGCTGTGGCAATATCTGGGATTCAGTTAGCCAAAACACAAGCAGATATTTCCCATTACATCCAGTCATATCCAGACAAAGTGGTGTGGAATTCGCATGCAATGGACTGAGAAAATCACAGTAAAAATGGTTTTAGAGAAAAGCAAAGTGTTTTCATTAGGCAGGTGCATAAAATGTCATGTATACAAACAGAAATATCATGCTTGTTTGCCGCAGTTCCTCTAGATTTCTCCCTAGAAAATGCGAATGTGTAGCGCTGGTGTCTCCATGTGGAACCAATTAGAGTTTCCCAGTACAAAATTAAGTGTTCCCTGATAAAAAAACTTTCAAAAAAATAAAGTCCTTCGATAATATCCAGAAAACACAAACACAGAGGCTGTGGCAATATCTGGGATTGAGTTAGCCAAAATAGAACTGGATATTTCCGGTTTCATCCAGTCATATCGGGACAAAGAGCTGTGGAATTCCTATGCAATGGACCGAGAAAATCATAGTAAAAATGGTTTTGGAGAAAAGCAAAGTCATTTCATTAGGCAAGTGCATAAATTGTCATGTATACAAACAGAAATATCATGTTTATTTGCCGCAGTTCCTCTAGAATTCTCCTAGAAAATACGAATGTTTAGAGGTGGTGTCTCCATGTGCAAGCAATTAAAATTTCCCAGTACAAAATTAAATGTTCCCTGAAAAAAAAAATTTCAAAACAATAATGACCATTGATAATATACAGAAAACACAAACACAGGGGCTGTGGCAATATCTGGGATTGAGTTAGCCAAAAGAAAACCGGATATTTCCGGTTTCATCCAGTCATATCCGGACAAAGTGGTGTGCAATTCGTATGCAATGGACTGAGAAACTTGCAGTGAAAATGGTTTTGGAGAAAAGCAAAGTCTTTTCGTTAGGCAAGTGCATAAAATGTCATGTATACAAACAGAAATGTCATGTTTCTTTGCTGCAGTTCCTCTAGTTTTCTCCTGCAAAATACGAATGTGTAGAGCTGGGGTCTCCATGTCAACGTATCAGAATTTCCCAGTACAAAATTAAATGCTCGGTGATAAAAAAAAAATTAAAAACAATAAAGTCCATGGATAATATCCAGAAAACACAAACACAGAGGCTGCGTCAATATCTGGGATTCAGTTAGCAAAAAAAAAAAAAAACTGTATATTTCCGGTTTCATCGAGTCATATCTGGACAAAGTGGTGTGGAATTCATATGTAATGGCCTGAGAAAATCACAATAAAAAATTTTTGGAGAAAAGCAAAGACTTTTCGTTAGGCAAGTGCATAATATATCATCTATACAAACAGAAATATCATGTTTGTTTGCCGCAGTTCCTCTAGCTTTCTCGCTGGAAAATATGATTGTGTAGAGCTGGTGTCTCCATGTGGAACCAGTGAGTGTTTCCCAGTACGAAATTAAAGGTTCCCTGATAAAAAAAAGAACTTTAAAAACAATAAAGTCCATTGATGATATCCAGAAAACCCAAAAACAGGATCTGTGGCAATATCTGTAATTGAATTAGCGAAAACAAAACCGGATATTTCCAGTATCATCGAGTCATATCCGGGCAAAGTGGTGTGGAATTCGCATGCAATGGACTGAGAAAATTACAGTAAAAATTGTTTTGGAGGAAAGCAAAGTCTATTCGTTTGACAAGTGCATAAAATGTCATGTATACAAACAGAAATATCATGTTTGTTTGCCGCAGTTCCTCTAGCTTTCTCAATAGAAAATACCAATGTGTAGAGCTGGTGTCTCCATGTGGAACTGATTAGTTTCCCAGTGCAAACTTACAAGTTCCCTGATAAAAAAAAATCTTTTGAAACAATGAAGTCCTTCGATAATATCCAGAGAACACAATCACAGGGGCTGTCACCATGTCTGGATATGTTAGCCAAAACACAACCGGATATTTCCGGTTTCATCCATTCATATCCGGTCAAAGTGGTGTGGAATTCCTATGTAATGGACTGAGAAAATTACAGTGAAAATGGTTTTGAGAAAAGCAAAGTCTTTTCGTTACGCAAGTGTCATGAATACAAACAGAAATATCATGTTTGTCGCAGTTCCTCTAGCTTTCTCCCTAGAAAATATGAATGTTTAGAGCTGGTGTCTCCATGTGGAACCAATTAGAGATTCCAAGTACAAAATTCAATGATCACTGATAAAAAAAAACTTTAAAATAATAATGTCCATTGATAATATCCAGAAAGACACAAACACAGGGGCTGTAGCAAAATCTGGGATTCAGTTAGCCAAAACACAAGCGGATATTTCCCCTTTCATACAGTCATATCCGGACAAAGTGGTTTGGACTTCATATGCAATGGACCGAGAAAATCACAGTAAAAATGGTTTTGTAGAAAAGCAAAGTCTTTTCGTTAGGCAATTGCCTAAAATTGCATGTACGCAAACAGAAATACCATGTTTGTTTGCCGCAGTTCCTCTAGCTTTCTCCTAGAAAATATGAATGTGTAGATCTTGTGTTTCCATGTGGAACCAATTAGAGTTTCTCAGTACAAAATTAAATGTTCCCTGATAAAAAAAAAAAAAAAACTTCAAAACAATAAAGTCCTTCGATAATATCAAGAAAACAAAAAGACAGGTGCTGTGGAAATATCTGGGATTGAGTAAGCCAAAACAAAACCGGATGTTTCCGGTTTCATCCAGTCATATCCGGAAAAAGTGGTGTGGAATTAGTAAGCAATTCACTGAAAAAATTACAGTAAAAATGGTTTTGGAGAAAAGCAAAGTCTTTTCGATAGGCAAGTGCATAAAATGTCATGTATACAAACAGAAATATCATGTTTGTTTCCCACAGATCCTCTAGTTTTCTAGTAGAAAATACGAATGTGTAGAGCTGGTGTCTCCATGTGGAACCAATTAGAGTTTCCCAGTACAAAATTAAATGTTCCCTGAAAAAAAAACTTTCAAAACATTAATGTCCTTTGACAATATCCAGAAAACACAAACACAGGGGCTGTGGCAATATCTGGGATTGAGTTAGCCACAACAAAACCAGATATTTCCGGTTTCATCCAGTCATATCCGGACAAAGTGGTGTGGAATTCGTATGCAATGGACTGAGAAAATCACAGTAAAAATGGTTTTGGAGAAAAGCAAAGTCTTTTCATTAGGCAAGTGCATAAAATGTTATGTATACAAACAGAAATATCACGTTTGTTTGCCGCAGTTCCTCTAGCTTTCTCCTAGAAAATGCGAATGTGTAGAGTTGCTGTCTCCATGTGGAACCAATTAGAGTTTCCCAGTACAAAATTAAATGTTCCCTGATAAAAAAAAAATTTCAAAACAATAAAGACATTGGGTAATATCCAGAAAACACAAACACAGGGTCTGTGGCAATATCTGGGATTCAGTTAGCCAAAACAGAAGCGGATATTTCCAGTTTCATCCAGTCAAATCTGGACAAAGTGGTGTGGAATTCGTATGCAATGGACCGAGAAATATGCAGTAATAATAGTTTTGGAGTAAAGAAAAGTCCTTTCTTTAGGAAATTGCATAAAATGTTTTGTATAGAAACAGAAATATCATGTTTGTTTGCCGCAGTTCCTCTAGCTTTCTCCTAGAAAATAGGAATGTGTAGAGCTGGTGTCTCCATGTGGAACCAATTAGCGTTTCCCAGTACAAAATTAAATGTTCCCTGATAGAAAAAAAAAACTTTCAAAACAAGAAAGTCTGTTGATAATATCCGGAAAACACAAACTCACGGGCTGTGGCAATATCTGGGATTGAGTTAGCCAAAACAAAACCGGACATTTCCGCTTTCATCCAGTGATATCCGGACAAAGTGGTGTGGAAATCGTATCCAATGGACCGAGAAAATCACAGTAAAAATGGTTTTGGAGAAAAGCAAAGTCTTTTCGTTAGTCAAGTGCATAAAATGTCATGTATACAAGCAGAAATATCATGTTCGTTTGCCGCAGTTCCTCTAGCTTTCTCCTAGAATACGAATGTGTAGAGCTGTTGTCTCCATGTGGAACCACTGAGTGTTTCCCAGTACAAAATTAAATGTTCCCTGATGAATAAAAAAAACTTTCAAAACAATAAATTCCTTCAATAATATCCAGAAAACACAAACACAGGGGCTGTGGCAATATCTGGGATTGAGTTAGCCATACAAAACCGGATATTTCCGGTTTCATCCAGTCATATCCGGACAAAGTGGTGTGGAATTCTTATTCAATTCACCGAGAAAATCACATTAAAACGGCTTGGGAGAAGAGCAAAGTCCTTTCTTTAGGCAACTGCATAAAAGGCCATCTATACAAACAGAAATATCATGTTTGTTTGACACAGTTCGGCTAGCTTTCTCGCTAGAAAATACAAATGTGTAGAGCTGGTGTCTCCATGTGGAACCAATTAGAGTTTCCAAGTACAAAATTTAATGTTCCCTGAGGGAAAAAAAAAAAAAACTTTCACCACAATAAAGTCCTTCGATAATATCAAGAAAACACAAACAGAGGGGCTGTGGCAATATCTGGGATTGAGTTAGCTAAAATAATACTGGAGATTTCCGATTTCAACCAGTCATATCAGGAAAAAGTGGTGTGTGATTTGTATGCAATGGACTGAGAAAATCACTGTAAAAATGGTTTTGGAGAAAAGCAAAGGCTTTTCCTTATGCAAGTGCATAAAATGTCATGTGTACAAACAGAAATATCATGTTTGTTTGCCGCAGTTCCTCTAGTTTTCTCCTAGAAAATACGAATGTGTGGAGCTTGTGTCTCCATGTTGAACAATTGAGTGTTTCCCAGTACAAAATTAAATATTCCCTGATATAAAATACCTTTCAAAGCAATAATGTCAATTGATAATATCCAGTAAACACAAACACAGGGGCTGTGGCAATATCTGGCACCGAGTTAGCCAAAACAAATCTGGATATTTCCAATTTCATCCAGTCATATCCAGACAAAGTGGTGTGGAATTCGTATGCAATGGACTGAGAAAATCACTGTAAAAATGGTTTTGGAGAAAAGCAAAGGCTTTTCCTTATGCAAGTGCATAAAATGTCATGTGTACAAACAGAAATATCATGTTTGTTTGCCGCAGTTCCTCTAGTTTTCTCCTAGAAAATACGAATGTGTGGAGCTTGTGTCTCCATGTGGAACCATTGAGTGTTTCCCAGTACAAAATTAAATATTCCCTGATCAAAAATACCTTTCAAAGCAATAATGTCAATTGATATTATCCAGAAAACACAAACACAGGGGCTGTGGCAATATCTGGCACCAAGTTAGCCAAAACAAATCTGGATATTTCCAATTTCATCCAGTCATATCCAGACAAAGTGGTGTGGAATTCGTATGCAATGGACTGAGATAATTACAGTGAAAATGGTATGGCTACAAGCAAAGCATTTCGTTAGGCAAGTTCATAAAATATCATGTATACAAACAGATATATCATGATTGTTTGCCGCAGTTCCTCTAACTTTCTCCCTAGGAAATATGAATGTGTAGAGCTGGTGTCTCCTTGTGGAACCAATTAGAATTTCCCAGTACAAAATTAAATATTCTCAGATAAAAAAAAAATAAAAACGTTCAAAACAATAAAGTCTGTTGATAATATCCGGAAAACACAAACTTAGGGGCTGTGGCAATATCTGGGATTGAGTTAGCCAAAACAAAACCTGATATTTCCGGTTTCATCCAGTCATCTCCGGACAAAGTGGTGTGGAATTCGTATGCAATGGACCGAGAAAATCACAGTAAAAATGGTTTTGGAGAAAAGCAAAGTCTTTTCGTTAGGCAAGTACATAAAATTTCATGTATAGAAACAGAAATATCATGTTTGTTTGCTGCAGTTCCTCTAGCTTTCTCCTAGAAAATACCAATGTGTAGAGCTGGTGTCTGCATGTGGAACCAATTAGAGTTTCCCAGTACAAAATCATATGTTCCCTGAAAAAAAATTTCAAACAATAAAGTCCTTCGATAATATCCAGAAAACACAAACACAGGAGCTGTGGCAATATCTGGGATTCAGTTAGCCAAAACACAACCGGATATTTCCCCTTTCATCCAGTCATATACGGACAAAGTGGTGAGGAACTCGCATGCAATAGACCGAGAAAATCATAGTAAAAATGGTTATGGAGAAAAGAAAAGCCTTTCTTTAGGCAAGTGCATAAAATGTCATGTATACAAACAAATTTATATGTTTGTTTGCCGCAGTTCCTCTAGATTTCTCGCTAGAAAATACGAATGTGTAGAGCTGGTTTCTTGATGTGGAACCACGGAGTGCTTCCCAGTACAAAATTAAATGTTCCCTGATGAAAAAAACTTTCAAAACAATGAAGAGCATTGATAATATCCAGAAAACACAAACACAGGGGTGGTGGCAATATCTGGGTTTGAGTTAGCCAAAGCAAAACGGGATATTTCCGGTTTCATCCAGTCATATCCGGACAAAGTGGTGTGCAATTCGTATGCAATAGACTGAAAAAATCACAGTGAAAATGGTTTTGGAGAAAAACAAAGTCTTTTCGTTAGGCAAGTGCATAAAATGTCATGTATAGAAACAGAAATATCATGATTGTTTGCCGCAGTTCCTCCAGCTTTCTCCTAGAAAATACGAATGTGTAGAGCTGGTGTCTCCATGTGGAACCAATTAGAGTTTCCCAGTACAAAATTAAATGTTCCCTGAAAAAAAACTTTCAAAACAATAAAGTCCTTCGATAATATCCAGAAAACACAACCACAGAGGCTGAGGCAAAATCTGGGATTCAGTTAGCCAAAACACAAGCAGATATTTCCCGTTTCATCCAGTCACATCCGGACAAAGTGGTGTTTAATTCATATGCAATGGACTGAGAAAATCACAGTAAAAATGGTTTTGGAGAAAAGCAGAATCCTTTCATTAGGCAAATGCAGAAAATGTCATGTATACAAACAGAAATATCATGTTTGTTTGACACAGTTCCTCTAGGTTTCTCCTAGAAAATATGAATGCGTAGAGCTGGTGTCTCCATGTGGAACCAATTGGCGTTTCCCAGTACAAAAATAAATGTTCCCTGATAAAAAATATTCAAAACAATAAAGCCCTTTGGTAATATCCATAAAACACAAACACAGGTTCTGTGGCAATATCTGGGATTCAGTTAGTCAAAACACAAATGGATATTTCCGGTTTCATCCAGTGATTTCCTGACAGAGTGGTGTGCAATTCATAAGCAATGGACCGAGAAAATCACAGCAAAAATGGTTTTGGAGAAAAGCAAAGTCCTTTCGTTAGGCAAGTGCATAAAATGTCATGTATGCAAACAGAAATATCATGTATGTTTGTCGCAGTTTCTCTAGCTGTCTAGCTAGAAAATACGATTGTGTAGAGCTGGTGTCTCCATGTGGAACCAGTGAGTGTTTCCCAGTAAAAAATCAAATGTTCCCTGATGAATATAAAAAAAACTTTCAAAACAATAATGTCCATTGATAATATCTAGAAATCACAAACACAGCGGCTGTGGCAATATCTGGGATTGAGTTAGCCAAAACACAACCGGATATTTCCCCTCTCATCCAGTCATATCTGGACAAAGTGGTGTGGAATTCGTATGCAATAGACCAAGAAAATCACCGTAAAAATGGTTTTAGAGAAAAGCAAAGTCCTTTCGTTAGGCAAGTGCAGAAAACGTCATGTATAGAAACAGAAATATCATGTTTGTTTGCCGCAGTTCCTCTAGATTTCTCCCCAGAAAATACGAATGTGTAGAGCTGGTGTCTTCATGTGGAACCAATTAGAGTTTCCCAGTACAAAATTAAATGTTCTCTGATAAAAAAAAAATTCAAAACAATAAATTCCTTCGATAATATCCAGAAAACACAAACAAAGGAGCTGTGGCAATATCTGGGATTTAGATAGTAAAAACCGAACCGCATATTTCTGGTTTCATCCAGTCTTATCCAGACAAAGTGATGTGGAATTCGTATGCAATGGACCGAGAAAATCACAGTAAAATGGTTTTAGAGAAAAGCAAATTTTTTTTCGTTAGGAAAGTGCATAAAATGCCATCTATATAAACAGAAATATGATGTTTGTTTGCCGCAGTTCCTCTAGCTTTCTCCCTAGAAAACACGAATGTGTAGAGCTGGTTTCTCCACGTGGAACCAATAAGAGTTTCCCAGAACTAACTAAATGTTACCAGTTAAAAAAAAAAACTTTCAAATCAATAATGTCCATTGAAAATATCCAGAAAACACAAACACAGATGCTGTGGCAATAACTGGGATTCAGTTAGCCAAAACAAAACCGGATACTTCCAGTTTCATCCAGTCATATCCGGACAAAGTGGTGTGGAATTCATATGCAATGGACTGAGAAAATCGCAGTAAAAATGATTTTGGAGAAAGGCAAAGTCTTTTCATTAGGTAAGTGCCTAAAATATCATGTAAACAAACAGAAATATCATGTTTGTTTTCCGTAATTCCTGTAGTTTTCTCCCTAGAAAATACGAATGTGTAGAGCTGGTTTCTCCATGTGGAACCACTGAGTGTTTCCCAGTACAAAATTAAATGTTCCTTGATAAAAAAAAAACATTCAAAACAATAAAGTCCTTCGATAATATCCAGAAAACACAAACACAGGGGCTGTGGCAATATCTGGGATTGAGTTAGCCAAAACAAAACCGGGTATTTCCGGTTTCATCCACTCATATCCAGACAAAGCGGTGTGGAATTCATATGCAATTATACCGAGAAAATGACAGTAAAAATGGTTTTGGAGAAAAGCAAAGTCTTTTTGTTAGGCAAGTCCATAAAATGCCATCTATACAAACAGAAATATCATGTTTGTTTCCCGCAGTTCCTTTAGATTTCTCCCCAGAACATACGAATGAGTAGAGCTGGTGTCTCCATGAGGAACCAATTAGAGTTTCCCAAATCAAAATTAAATGTTCTCTGATAAAAAAAAATTTCAAAACAATAAAGTCCTTCGATAATATCCAGAAAACACAAACACAGAGGCTGTTGCAATAACTGGGATTCAGTTAGCCAAAACAAAACCGGATATTTTCAGTTTCATCCAGTCATATCCGGACAAAATTGTGTGCAATTCGTATGCAATGGACCGAGAAAATCACAGTACAACTGGTTTTGGAAAAAAGCAAAGTCTTTTCGTTAGGCCTGTCCATAAAATGCCATCTATACAAACAGAAATATCATGTTTGCTTGCCGCAGTTCCTCTAGCTTTCTCCCTAGAAAATACGAATGTATACAGCTTGTTTCTCCATGTGGAACCACTGAGTGTTTCCCAGTACAAAATTAAATGTTCCCTGATTAAAAAAAAAACTTTAAAAACAATAAATTCCATTGATAATATCCAGAAAACACAAACACAGAGTCTGTCGCAATATCTGGATATCAGTTATCGAAAACACAACCAATATTTTCGGTTTCATCCAGTCATATCCGGACAAAGTGGTATAGAATTCGTATGCAATGGACCCTGAAAATCACAATAAAAATGTTTTGGAGACAAGGAAAGTCTTTTCGTTAGGCACGTGAATTATATGTCATCTATACAAGCAGAAATATCATGTTTGTTTACCGCAGTTCCTCTAGCTTTCTCGCTAGAAAATACGAATGTGTAGTGCTGGTGTCTCCATTTGGAACCAATTAGAGTTTCACAGTACAAAATTAAATGTTCCCTTATAAAAAAACTTTCAAAACAATAAAGTCCATCGATAATATTCAGAAAAAACAAACAGAGGATCTGTAGCAATATCTGTGATTGAGTTAGCCAAAACAAACCCGGATATTTCCTGTTTCATCCAGTCATATCCGGACAAAGTGGTGTGGAATTCGTATGCAATGGACCGAGAAAATAACAGTAAAAATGGATGTGGAGAAAAGCCAAGTCTTTTTGTTAGGCAAGTGCAGAAAATGTCATGTATAGAAACAGAAATATCATGTTTGTTTGCCGCAGTTCCTCTAGATTTCTCCCCAGAAAATACGAATGTGTAGAGCTGGTGTCTTCATGTGGAACCAATTAGAGTTTCCCAGCACAAAATTAAATGTTCTCTGATAAAAAAAAATTTCAAAACAATAAATTCCTTCGATAATATCCAGAAAACACAAACACAGGAGCTGTGGCAATATCTGGGATTTAGATAGTAAAAACCGAACCGCATATTTCTGGTTTCATCCAGTCTTATCCAGACAAAGTGATGTGGAATTCGTATGCAATGGACCGAGAAAATCACAGTAAAATGTTTTTAGAGAAAAGCAAATTTTTTTTCGTTAGGAAAGTGCATAAAATGCCATCTATATAAACAGAAATATGATGTTTGTTTGCCGCAGTTCCTCTAGCTTTCTCCCTAGAAAACACGAATGTGTAGAGCTGGTTTCTCCACGTGGAACCAATAAGAGTTTCCCAGAACTAACTAAATGTTACCAGTTAAAAAAAAAAAACTTTCAAATCAATAATGTCCATTGAAAATATCCAGAAAACACAAACACAGATGCTGTTGCAATAACTGGGATTCAGTTAGCCAAAAAAAACCGCATACTTCCAGTTTCATCCAGTCATATCCGGACAAAGTGGTGTGGAATTCATATGCAATGGACTGAGAAAATCGCAGTAAAAATGATTTTGGAGAAAGGCAAAGTCTTTTCATTAGGTAAGTGCCTAAAATATCATGTAAACAAACAGAAATATCATGTTTGTTTTCCGTAATTCCTGTAGTTTTCTCCCTAGAAAATACGAATGTGTAGAGCTGGTTTCTCCATGTGGAACCACTGAGTGTTTCCCAGTACAAAATTAAATGTTCCTTGATAAAAAAAAAATTCAAAACAATAAAGTCCTTCGATAATATCCAGAAAACACAAACACAGGGCCTGTCGCAATATCTGGGACTGAGTTAGCCATAACAAAACCAGATATTTCCAGTTTCACCCAGTCATATCCGGAAAAAGTGGTGTGGAATTTGTATGCAATGGACCGAGAAAATCACAGTAAAAATGGTTTTGGAGAAAACCAAAATGTTTTCGTTAGGCAAGTGCATAAAATGTCATGTCTACAAACAGAAATATCATGTTTCCTTGCCACAGTTCCTCTAGCTTTCTCGCTAGAAAATACGAATATGTAGAACTGGTGTCTCCATGTGGAAGCAATTAGAGTTTCCCAGCACAAAATTAAATGTTCCATGATAAAAAAAAACATTCAAAACAATAAAGTCCTTTGATAATATTCATAAAACACAAACAGAGAGGCTGTCGCAATATCTGGGATTCAGTTAGCCAAAACACAAGCGGATATTTCCCCTTTCATCCAGTCATATCCGGACAAACTGGGTGTGGAATCTGTATGCAATGGACTGAGAAAATCACTGTAAAAATGGTTTTGGAGAAAAGCAAAGTCCTTTTGTAAGGCAAGTGCATAAAATGTCATGTATACAAACAGAAATATCATCTTTGTTTGCCGCAGTTCATCTAGATTTCTCCTAGAAAATACGAATGTGTAGAGCTGGTGTCTCCATGTGGAACCAATTAGTTTCCCAGTACGAAATTAAATGTTCCCGGATAAAAAAACATTCAAATATAAAGCCCTTCGATAATATCCAGAAAACACAAACACAAGAGCTGTGGCAATATCTGGGATTGAGTTAGCCAAAACAAAACCGGATATTTCCGGTTTCATCCACTCATATCCAGACAAAGTGGTGTGGAATTCATATGCAATTATACCGAGAAAATCACAGTAAAAATGGTTTTGGAGAAAAGCAAAGTCTTTTCGTTAGGCAAGTCCATAAAATGCCATCTATACAAACAGAAATATCATGTTTGTTTCCCGCAGTTCCTTTAGATTTCTCCCCAGAACATACGAATGAGTAGAGCTGGTGTCTCCATGAGGAACCAATTAGAGTTTCCCAAATCAAAATTAAATGTTCTCTGATAAAAAAAAATTTCAAAACAATAAAGTCCTTCGATAATATCCAGAAAACACAAACACAGAGGCTGTTGCAATAACTGGGATTCAGTTAGCCAAAACAAAACCGGATATTTTCAGTTTCATCCAGTCATATCCGGACAAAATTGTGTGCAATTCGTATGCAATGGACCGAGAAAATCACAGTACAACTGGTTTTGGAAAAAAGCAAAGTCTTTTCGTTAGGCCTGTCCATAAAATGCCATCTATACAAACAGAAATATCATGTTTGCTTGCCGCAGTTCCTCTAGCTTTCTCCCTAGAAAATACGAATGTATACAGCTTGTTTCTCCATGTGGAACCACTGAGTGTTTCCCAGTACAAAATTAAATGTTCCCTGATTAAAAAAAATTTAAAAACAATAAATTCCATTGATAATATCCAGAAAACACAAACACAGAGTCTGTCGCAATATCTGGATATCAGTTATCGAAAACACAACCAATATTTTCGGTTTCATCCAGTCATATCTGGACAAAGTGGTATAGAATTCGTATGCAATGGACCCTGAAAATCACAATAAAAATGTTTTGGAGACAAGCAAAGTCTTTTCGTTAGGCAAGTGAATTATATGTCATCTATACAAGCAGAAATATCATGTTTGTTTACCGCAGTTCCTCTAGCTGTCTCGCTAGAAAATACGAATGTGTAGCACTGGTGTCTCCATGTAGAACCAATTAGAGTTTCCCAGTACAAAATTAAATGTTCCCTGAAAAAAAAATGTTTCAAAACAATAAAGTCCTTCGATAATATCCAGAAAACACAAACACAGGGGCTGTGGCAATATCTGGGATTGAGTGACCCAAAACAAACCCGGATATTTCCTGTTTCATCCAGTCATATCCGGACAAAGTGGTGTGGAATTCGTATGCAATGGACCGAGAAAATAACAGTAAAAATGGATGTGGAGAAAAGCAAAGTCTTTTTGTTAGGCAAGTGCAGAAAATGTCATGTATAGAAACAGAAATATCATGTTTGTTTGCCGCAGTTCCTCTAGCTTTCTCCCCAGAAAATACGAATGTGTAGAGCTGGTGTCTTCATGTGGAACCAATTAGAGTTTCCCAGTACAAAATTAAATGTTCTCTGATAAAAAAAATTTCAAAACAATAAAGTCCTTCGATAATATCCAGAAAACACAAACACAGGAGCTGTGGCAATATCTGGGATTTAGATAGTAAAAACCGAACCGCATATTTCTGGTTTCATCCAGTCATATCCAGACAAAGTGATGTGCAATTCGTATGCAATGGACCGAGAAAATCACAGTAAAAATGGTTTTGGAAAAAAGCAAAGTCTTTTCGTTAGGCCTGTCCATAAAATGCCATCTATACAAACAGAAATATCATGTTTGCTTGCCGCAGTTCCTCTAGCTTTCTCCCTAGAAAATACAAATGTATACAGCTTGTTTCTCCATGTGGAACCACTGAGTGTTTCCCAGTACAAAATTAAATGTTCCCTGATTAAAAAAAAAAAATTTTAAAAACAATAAATTCCATTGATAATATCCAGAAAACACAAACACAGAGTCTGTCGCAATATCTGGATATCAGTTATCGAAAACACAACCAATATTTTTGGTTTCATCCAGTCATATCCGGACAAAGTGGTATAGAATTCGTATGCAATGGACCCTGAAAATCACAATAAAAATGTTCTGGAGACAAGCAAAGTCTTTTCGTTAGGCAAGTGAATTATATGTCATCTATACAAGCAGAAATATCATGTTTGTTTACCGCAGTTCCTCTAGCTTTCTCGCTAGAAAATAGGAATGTCTAGTGCTGGTGTCTCCATTTGGAACCAATTAGAGTTTCACAGTACAAAATTAAATGTTCCCTTATAAAAAAATCTTTCAAAACAATAAAGTCCGTCGATAATATTCAGAAAAAACAAACAGAGGATCTGTAGCAATATCTGTGATTGAGTTAGCCAAAATAAAACCGGATATTTCCGGTTTCATCCACTCATATCCGGACAAAGTGGTGTGGAATTCATATGCAATGGACTGAGAAAATCCCAGTAAAAACAGTTTAGGAGAAGAGCAAAGTGTTTTCGTTAGGCAAGTGCATAAAATGTCATGTATACAAACAGAACTATCATGTTTGCTTTTCGCAGTTCCTCTAGCTTTCTCCCTAGAAAATATGAATGTGTACAGCTGGTGTCTCCATGTGGAACCAATTAGAGTTTCCCAGTACAAAATTAGATATTCCCTGATAAAAAATATTCAAAACAATAAATTCCTTCGATAATATCCAGAAAACACAAACACAGGGGCTGTGGCAATATCTGGGATTTAGATAGTAAAAAATGAACCGCATACTTCTGGTTTCATCCAGTCATATCCGGAATACTGGGTGTGGAATCCGTATGCAGTGGACCGAGAAAATCACAGTAAAAATGATTTTGGAGGAAAGCAAAGTCTTTTCGTTAGGCAAGTGCATAAAATGTCGTGTATACAAGCAGAAATATCATGTTTGCATGCCGCAGTTCCTCTAGCTTTCTCCCTAGAAAATACAAATCTGTAGAGCTTGTTTCTCCATGTGGAACCACTGAGTGTTTCCCAGTACAAAATTAAATGTTCCTTGATAAAAAAAAACATTCAAAACAATAAAGTCCTTCGATAATATTCATAAAACACAAACAGAGAGGCTGTCGCAATATCTGGGATTCAGTTAGCCAAAACACAAGCGGATATTTCTCCTTTCATCCAGTCATATCCGGACAAACTGGGTGTGGAATCCGTATGCAATGGACTGAGAAAATCACTGTAAAAATGGTTTTGGAGAAAAGCAAAGTCCTTTTGTAAGGCAAGTGCATAAAATGTCATGTATACAAACAGAAATATCATATTTGTTTGCCGCAGTTCCTCTAGATTTCTCCTAGAAAATACGAATGTGTAGAGCTGGTGTCTCCATGTGGAACCAATTAGTTTCCCAGTACGAAATTAAATGTTCCCGGATAAAAAAACATTCAAATATAAAGCCCTTCGATAATATCCAGAAAACACAAACACAAGAGCTGTGGCAATATCTGGGATTGAGTTAGCCAAAACAAAACCGGATATTTCCGGTTTCATCCACTCATATCCAGACAAAGTGGTGTGGAATTCATATGCAATTATACCGAGAAAATCACAGTAAAAATGGTTTTGGAGAAAAGCAAAGTCTTTTCGTTAGGCAAGTCCATAAAATGCCATCTATACAAACAGAAATATCATGTTTGTTTCCCGCAGTTCCTTTAGATTTCTCCCCAGAACATACGAATGAGTAGAGCTGGTGTCTCCATGAGGAACCAATTAGAGTTTCCCAGATCAAAATTAAATGTTCTCTGATTAAAAAAAATTTCAAAACAATAAAGTCCTTCGATAATATCCAGAAAACACAAACACAGAGGCTGTTGCAATAACTGGGATTCAGTTAGCCAAAACAAAACCAGATATTTTCAGTTTCATCCAGTCATATCCGGACAAAATTGTGTGCAATTCGTATGCAATGGACCGAGAAAATCACAGTAAAAATGGTTTTGGAAAAAAGCAAAGTCTTTTCGTTAGGCCTGTCCATAAAATGCCATCTATAAAAACAGAAATATCATGTTTGCTTGCCGCAGTTCCTCTAGCTTTCTCCCTAGAAAATACGAATGTATACAGCTTGTTTCTCCATGTGGAACCACTGAGTGTTTCTCAGTACAAAATTAAATGTTCCCTGATTAAAAAAAAAAACTTTAAAAACAATAAATTCCATTGATAATATCCAGAAAACACAAACACAGAGTCTGTCGCAATATCTGGATATCAGTTATCGAAAACACAACCAATATTTTCGGTTTCATCCAGTCATATCCGGACAAAGTGGTATAGAATTCGTATGCAATGGACCCTGAAAATCACAATAAAATGTTTTGGAGACAAGCAAAGTCCTTTTGTTAGGCAAGTGCATAAAATGTCATGTATACAAACAGAAATATCATGTTTGTTTGCCGCAGTTCCTCTAGCTTTCTCGCTAGAAAATACGAATGTGTAGTGCTGGTGTCTCCATTTGGAACCAATTAGAGTTTCACAGTACAAAATTAAATGTTCCCTTATAAAAAAAACTTTCAAAACAATAAAGTCCATCGATAATATTCAGAAAAAACAAACAGAGGATCTGTAGCAAAATCTGTGATTGAGTTAGCCAAAACAAAACCGGATATTTCCGGTTTCATCCAGTCATATCCGGACAAAGTGGTGTGGAATTCGTATGCAATTATACCGAGAAAATCACAGTAAAAATGGATGTGGAGAAAAGCAAAGTCTTTTTGTTAGGCAAGTGCAGAAAATGCCATGTATAGAAACAGAAATATCATGTTTGTTTGCCGCAGTTCCTCTAGCTTTCTCCCCAGAAAATACGAATGTGTAGTGCTGGTGTCTCCATTTGGAACCAATTAGAGTTTCACAGTACAAAATTAAATGTTCCCTGTTTAAAAAAAAAACTTTCAAAACAATAAAGTCCTTCGATAATATCCAGAAAACACAAACAGAGGGGTTGTGGCAATATCTGGGATTCAGTTAGCCAAAACAAAACCAGGTATTTCCAGTTTCATCCAGTCATATCCGGACAAAGTGGTGTGGAATTCGTATGTAATGGACTGAGAAAATTACAGTAAAAATGGCTTTGGAGAAAAGTAAAGTCCTTTCGTTAGGCAACTGCATAAAATGCCATCTATACAAACAGAAATATCATGTTTCTTTGCCACAGTTCCTCTAGATTTATCCCTAGAAAATACGAAAGTGTAGAGCTAGTGTCTCCATGTGGAACCAATTAATGTTTCCCAGTACAAAATTAAATGTTCGCTGATAAAAAAAATTCAAAACAGTAAAGTGCTTCGATAATTTCCAGAAAATTCTAACACAGAGGCTGTCGCAATATCTGGGATTCAGTTTGCCAAAACACAACCGCATATTTCTGGTTTCATCCAGTCATGTCCGGACAAAGTTTTGTGGAAATAGTATGCAATGGACTGAGAAAATCACAGTGAAAATGGTTTTGGAGAAAAGCAAAGTCTTTTTGTTAGGCAAGTGCATAAAATGTCATGTATAGAAACAGAAATATCATGTTTGTTTGCCGCAGTTCCTTTAGATTTCTCCCCAGAAAATACGAATGTGTAGAGCTGGTGTCTCCATGTGGAACCAATTAGAGTTTCCCAAATCAAAATTAAATGTTCTCTGATAAAAAAAAAATTTCAAAACAATAAAGTCCTTCGATAATATCCAGAAAACACAAACACAGAGGCTGTTGCAATAACTGGGATTAAGTTAGCCAAAACAAAACCGGATATTTTCAGTTTCATCCAGTCATGTCCGGACCAAATTGTGTGCAATTCATATGCAATGGACCGAGAAAATCACAGTAAAAATGGTTTTGGAAAAAAGCAAAGTCTTTTCGTTAGGCCTGTCCATAAAATGCCATCTATACAAACAGAAATATCATGTTTGCTTGCCGCAGTTCCTCTAGCTTTCTCCCTAAAAAATACGAATGTATACAGCTTGTTTCTCCATGTGGAACCACTGAGTGTTTCCCAGTACAAAATTAAATGTTCCCTGATTAAAAAAAAAAAAAACTTTAAAAACAATAAATTCCATTGATAATATCCAGAAAACACAAACACAGAGTCTGTCGCAATATCTGGATATCAGTTATCGAAAACACAACCAATATTTTCGGTTTCATCCAGTCATATCCGGACAAAGTGGTATAGAATTCGTATGCAATGGACCCTGAAAATCACAATAAAAATGTTTTGGAGACAAGCAAAGTCTTTTCGTTAGGCAAGTGAATTATATGTCATCTATACAAGCAGAAATATCATGTTTGTTTACCGCAGTTCCTCTAGCTTTCTCGCTAGAAAATACGAATGTGTAGTGCTGGTGTCTCCATTTGGAACCAATTAGAGTTTCACAGTACAAAATTAAATGTTCCCTTATAAAAAAATCTTTCAAAACAATAAAGTCCGTCGATAATATTCAGAAAAAACAAACAGAGGATCTGTAGCAATATCTGTGATTGAGTTAGCCAAAACAAAACCGGATATTTCCGGTTTCATCCAGTCATATCCAGACAAAGTGGTGTGGAATTCATATGCAATGGACCGAGAAAATAACAGTAAAAATGGATGTGGAGAAAAGCAAAGTCTTTTCGTTAGACTAATGCATAAAATGCCATCTATACAAACAGAAAAATCATGTTTGTTTGCCGCAGTTCCTCTAGCTTTCTCGTAGAATATACAAATGTGTAGAGCCGGTGTCTCCAAGTGGAACCACTGAGTGTTTCCCAGCACAAAATTAAATGTTCCCTAATAAAAAAAAAACTTTCAAAACAATAAAGTCCATTCATAAAATCCAGAAAACACAATAACAGGGGCTGTGGCAATATCTGGGATTGAGTTAGCCAAAACAAAACAGGATATTTCCAGTTTCATCCAGTCATATCCGGACAAAATTGTGTGCAATTCGTATGCAATGGACCGAGAAAATCACAGTAAAAATGGTTTTGGAAAAAAGCAAAGTCTTTTCGTTAGGCCTGTCCATAAAATGCCATCTATAAAAACAGAAATATCATGTTTGCTTGCCGCAGTTCCTCTAGCTTTCTCCCTAGAAAATACGAATGTATACAGCTTGTTTCTCCATGTGGAACCACTGAGTGTTTCTCAGTACAAAATTAAATGTTCCCTGATTAAAAAAAAAAACTTTAAAAACAATAAATTCCATTGATAATATCCAGAAAACACAAACACAGAGTCTGTCGCAATATCTGGATATCAGTTATCGAAAACACAACCAATATTTTCGGTTTCATCCAGTCATATCCGGACAAAGTGGTATAGAATTCGTATGCAATGGACCCTGAAAATCACAATAAAATGTTTTGGAGACAAGCAAAGTCCTTTTGTTAGGCAAGTGCATAAAATGTCATGTATACAAACAGAAATATCATGTTTGTTTGCCGCAGTTCCTCTAGCTTTCTCGCTAGAAAATACGAATGTGTAGTGCTGGTGTCTCCATTTGGAACCAATTAGAGTTTCACAGTACAAAATTAAATGTTCCCTTATAAAAAAAACTTTCAAAACAATAAAGTCCATCGATAATATTCAGAAAAAACAAACAGAGGATCTGTAGCAAAATCTGTGATTGAGTTAGCCAAAACAAAACCGGATATTTCCGGTTTCATCCAGTCATATCCGGACAAAGTGGTGTGGAATTCGTATGCAATTATACCGAGAAAATCACAGTAAAAATGGATGTGGAGAAAAGCAAAGTCTTTTTGTTAGGCAAGTGCAGAAAATGCCATGTATAGAAACAGAAATATCATGTTTGTTTGCCGCAGTTCCTCTAGCTTTCTCCCCAGAAAATACGAATGTGTAGTGCTGGTGTCTCCATTTGGAACCAATTAGAGTTTCACAGTACAAAATTAAATGTTCCCTGTTTAAAAAAAAAACTTTCAAAACAATAAAGTCCTTCGATAATATCCAGAAAACACAAACAGAGGGGTTGTGGCAATATCTGGGATTCAGTTAGCCAAAACAAAACCAGGTATTTCCAGTTTCATCCAGTCATATCCGGACAAAGTGGTGTGGAATTCGTATGTAATGGACTGAGAAAATTACAGTAAAAATGGCTTTGGAGAAAAGTAAAGTCCTTTCGTTAGGCAACTGCATAAAATGCCATCTATACAAACAGAAATATCATGTTTCTTTGCCACAGTTCCTCTAGATTTATCCCTAGAAAATACGAAAGTGTAGAGCTAGTGTCTCCATGTGGAACCAATTAATGTTTCCCAGTACAAAATTAAATGTTCGCTGATAAAAAAAATTCAAAACAGTAAAGTGCTTCGATAATTTCCAGAAAATTCTAACACAGAGGCTGTCGCAATATCTGGGATTCAGTTAGCCAAAACACAACCGCATATTTCTGGTTTCATCCAGTCATGTCCGGACAAAGTTTTGTGGAAATAGTATGCAATGGACTGAGAAAATCACAGTGAAAATGGTTTTGGAGAAAAGCAAAGTCTTTTTGTTAGGCAAGTGCATAAAATGTCATGTATAGAAACAGAAATATCATGTTTGTTTGCCGCAGTTCCTTTAGATTTCTCCCCAGAAAATACGAATGTGTAGAGCTGGTGTCTCCATGTGGAACCAATTAGAGTTTCCCAAATCAAAATTAAATGTTCTCTGATAAAAAAAAAATTTCAAAACAATAAAGTCCTTCGATAATATCCAGAAAACACAAACACAGAGGCTGTTGCAATAACTGGGATTAAGTTAGCCAAAACAAAACCGGATATTTTCAGTTTCATCCAGTCATGTCCGGACCAAATTGTGTGCAATTCGTATGCAATGGACCGAGAAAATCACAGTAAAAATGGTTTTGGAAAAAAGCAAAGTCTTTTCGTTAGGCCTGTCCATAAAATGCCATCTATACAAACAGAAATATCATGTTTGCTTGCCGCAGTTCCTCTAGCTTTCTCCCTAAAAAATACGAATGTATACAGCTTGTTTCTCCATGTGGAACCACTGAGTGTTTCCCAGTACAAAATTAAATGTTCCCTGATTAAAAAAAAAAAAAACTTTAAAAACAATAAATTCCATTGATAATATCCAGAAAACACAAACACAGAGTCTGTCGCAATATCTGGATATCAGTTATCGAAAACACAACCAATATTTTTGGTTTCATCCAATCATATCCGGACAAAGTGGTATAGAATTCGTATGCAATGGACCCTGAAAATCACAATAAAAATGTTTTGGAGACAAGCAAAGTCTTTTCGTTAGGCAAGTGAATTATATGTCATCTATACAAGCAGAAATATCATGTTTGTTTACCGCAGTTCCTCTAGCTTTCTCGCTAGAAAATACGAATGTGTAGTGCTGGTGTCTCCATTTGGAACCAATTAGAGTTTCACAGTACAAAATTAAATGTTCCCTTATAAAAAAATCTTTCAAAACAATAAAGTCCGTCGATAATATTCAGAAAAAACAAACAGAGGATCTGTAGCAATATCTGTGATTGAGTTAGCCAAAACAAAACCGGATATTTCCGGTTTCATCCAGTCATATCCAGACAAAGTGGTGTGGAATTCATATGCAATGGACCGAGAAAATAACAGTAAAAATGGATGTGGAGAAAAGCAAAGTCTTTTCGTTAGACTAATGCATAAAATGCCATCTATACAAACAGAAAAATCATGTTTGTTTGCCGCAGTTCCTCTAGCTTTCTCGTAGAATATACAAATGTGTAGAGCCGGTGTCTCCAAGTGGAACCACTGAGTGTTTCCCAGCACAAAATTAAATGTTCCCTAATAAAAAAAAAAACTTTCAAAACAATAAAGTCCATTCATAAAATCCAGAAAACACAATAACAGGGGCTGTGGCAATATCTGGGATTGAGTTAGCCAAAACAAAACAGGATATTTCCAGTTTCATCCAGTCATATCCAGACAAGTGGTGTGGAATTCATATGCAATGGATTGAGAAAATCACAGTAAAAATGGTTTTGTAGAAAAGGAAATTCTTTTTGATATGCAAGTGCATATAATGCCATCTACATAAACAGAAATATCATGTTTGTTTGCCACAGTTCCTCTAGATTTCTCACTAGAAATTAGGAATGTGTAGAGCTGGTGTCTCCATGTGGAAGAAATTAGAGTTTCCCAGCACAAAATTCAATGTTCCCTGATAAAAAAATCTTTCAAAACAATAAAATCCATTGATACTATCCAGAAAACTCAAACACAGGGGCTGTGGCAATCTGGGATTTAGTTAGCCAAAACAAAACTCGATATTTCCGGTTTATCCAGTCATATATGGACAAAGTGGTGTGGAATTTGTATGCAATGGACTGAGAAAATTGCAGTGAAAATGGTTTTAGCGAAAAGCAAAATCTTTTCGGTTGGCAAGTGCATAAAATGCCATCTATACAAACAGAAATATTACGTTTGTTTGCCGCTGTTCCTCTGGCTTTCTCGCTAGAAAACACAAATGTGTAGAGCTGGTGTCTCCATGTGGAACAATTAGAGTTTCCCAGTACAAAATTAAATGTCCCCTGATTAAAAAAAAAAAAAAACTTTCAAAACAATAAAGTACTTCTATAATATCCAGAAAACACAAACAGATGGGTTATGGCAATACCTGGGATTCAGTTAGCCAAAACAAAACCAGATATTTCCGGTTTAATCCAGTCATATCTGGAAAAAGTAGTGTAGAATTCGTATGCAATGCACAGATAAAATCACAGTAAAAATGGTTTTGGAGAAAATCAAAGTCCTTTCGTTAGGGAAGTGCATAAAATTTAATGTATACAAACAGAAATATCATGTGTGTTTACCACAGTTCCTCTAGCTTTCTCCCTAGAAATTACGAATGTGTAGAGCTGGTGTCTCCATGTGGAAGAAATTAGAGTTTCCCAGCACAAAATTCAATGTTCCCTGATAAAAAAAAATCTTTCAAAACAATAAAGTCCTTCGATAATATCCAGAAAACACAAACAAGGGATCTGTGGCAATATCAGGGATTGAGTTATCCAAAACAAAATCGGATTTTTCCGGTTTCATCCACTAATATTCGGACCAATTGGTGTGGAATTCAAATGCAATGGACAGACAAAATCACAGTTAAAATGGTTTTGGAGAATAGCAAAATCTTTTCGTTAGGCAAGTGCATAAAATGTCATGTATACAAACAGAAATATCAGGTTTGTTTTCCGCAGTTACTCTAGATTTCTAATAGACAATACGAATGTGTAGAGCTGGTTTCTCCATGTGGAACCAGTGAGTGTTTCCCAGTACAAATTTAAATGTTATCTGATAAAAAAATTTCAAAACAATAAAGTCCTTCAATAGTATCCAGAAATCACAAATACAGGGGCTGTGACAATATCTGGGATTGAGTTAGCCAAAACAAAACCGGATATTTCCCATTTCATCCAGTCATATCCGCAATAAGTTTTGTGGAATTCATATGCAATGGACAGAGAAAGTTACAGTGAAAATGGTTTTGGAGAAAAGCAAAGTCTTTTCTTTAGGCAAGTGCATAAAATGTCATGTAAACAAACAGAAATATCATGTTTGTTTGCTGCAGTTGCTCTATGATTTTCCTAGAAGATACGAAAATGCAGAGCTGCTGTCTCCATGTGGAACCAGTGTTTCCCAGTAGAAAATTAAATGTTCCCTGATAAAAAAACTTTTAAAACAGTAAAGTCCATCGATAATATCCAGAAAACACAAAAACAGTGGCTGCGGCAATATCTGGGATTGACTTAGCCAAAACAAAACCGGATATGTCCTGTTTCATCCACTCATATCCGCAATAAGTTTTGTGCAATTCGTATGCAATAGACAGACAAAATCACAGTAAAAGTGGTTTTGGAAAAAAGCAAAGTCTTTTCTTTAGGCAAGTGCATAAAATGTCATGTATACAAACAGAAATATCATGTTTGTTTGCCTCAGTTCCTCTAGATTTCTCGCTAGAAAATATGAATCTGTAGAGCAGGTTTCTCCATGTGGAACCAGTGAGTGTTTCCCAGTACAAAATTAAATGTTTCCTGATTAAAAAAAAAAAAACTTTGAAATCAATAATGTCCATTGATAGTATCCAGAAAACACAAACACAGGGGCTGTGACAATATCTGGGATTGAATTAGCCAAAAACAACAGGATATTTCCGGTTTCATCCAGTCATAACCGGACAAAGTGGTGTGGAATTCGTATGCAATGGACCAAGAAAATTACAGTAAAAATGGTTTTGGAGAAAAGCAAAGCCTTTCTTTAGGCAAGTGCATAAAATGTCATGTATACAAACAGAAATATCATGATTGTTTGCCGCAGTTCCTTAAGATTTCTCCCCAGAATATACGAATGTGTAGAGCTGGTTTCTCCATGTAGAACCAATTAGAGTTTCCCAGTACAAAATTAAATATTCCCTGATAAAAAAACATTCAAAACAACAAAGTCCTTAGATAATATCCAGAAAACACAAACACAGAGTCTGTCGAAATAAATGAGATCCAGTTAGCCAAAACACAAGCGGATAGTTCCCCTTTCATCCACTCCTATCCGGACAAAGTGCTGTGGAATTCGTATGCAATGCACCGAAAAAATCGCAGTAAAAACGGTTTTGGATAAAAGCAAAGTTTTTTTGTTAGGCAAGTGCATAAAATGTAATGTATACAAATAAAAATATCATGTTCACCGCACTTCCTCTATCTTTCTACTAGAAAATATGAATGTGTAGAGCTGGTGTCTCCATGTGGAACCTGTTAGAGTATCCCAGTACAAAATTAAAAGTTCCCTGATAAAAAACATTCAAAATAATAATGTCCATTGATAATATCCAGAAAACACAAACACAGGGCTTGTCGCAATATCTGGTATTGAGTTAGCCAAAACAAAACCGGATATTTCCCCTTTCATCCAGTCATATCTGGACAAAGTGGTGTGCAATTCGTATGCAATGGACAGAGAAAGTTACAGTGAAAATGGTTTTGGAGAAAAGCAAAGTCTTTTCGTTAGGCAAGTGCATAAAATGTCATGTAAACAAATAGAAATATCATGTTTGTTTGCTGCAGTTCCTCTACAATTCTCCTAGAAAATACGAAAGTGCAGAGCTGGTGTCTACATGTGGAACCAGTGTTTCCCAGTAGAAAATTAAATGTTCCCTGATAAAAAAACTTTTACAACAGTAAAGTCCATCGATAATATCCAGAAAACACAAACACAGGGACTGCGGCAATATCTGGGATTGACTTAGCCAAAACAAAACCGGATATGTCCCGTTTCATCCACTCATATCTGCAATAAGTTTTGTGCAATTCGTATGTAATGGACAGAGAAAGTTACAGTGAAAATGGTTTCGGCGAAAAGCAAAATCTTTTCGTTAGGCAAGTGCATAAAATGCCATCTATACAAACAGAAATATCAGGTTTGTTTGCTGCAGTTCCTCTAGCTTTCTCGCTAGAAAATACGAATGTGTAGAGCTGGTGTCTCCATGTGGAACCAGTTAGAGTTTCCCAGTACAAAATTAAATGATCCCTGTTAAAAAAAAAAAACTTTCAAAACAATAAAGTCCTTCGATAATATCCAGAAAACACAAACAGAGGGGTTGTGGCAATATCTGGGATTCAGTTAGCCAAAACAAAACCAGGTATTTCCAGTTTCATCCAGTCATATCCGGACAAAGTGGTGTGGAATTCGTATGTAATGGACTGAGAAAATTACAGTAAAAATGGCTTTGGAGAAAAGTAAAGTCCTTTCGTTAGGCAACTGCATAAAATGCCATCTATACAAACAGAAATATCATGTTTCTTTGCCACAGTTCCTCTAGCTTTTTCCCTAGAAAATACGAAAGTGTAGAGCTAGTGTCTCCATGTGGAACCAATTAATGTTTCCCAGTACAAAATTAAATGTTCGCTGATAAAAAAAAATTCAAAACAGTAAAGTGCTTCGATAATTTCCAGAAAATTCTAACACAGAGGCTGTCGCAATATCTGGGATTCAGTTAGCCAAAACACAACCGCATATTTCTGGTTTCATCCAGTCATGTCCGGACAAAGTTTTGTGGAAATAGTATGCAATGGACTGAGAAAATCACAGTGAAAATGGTTTTGGAGAAAAGCAAAGTCTTTTTGTTAGGCAAGTGCATAAAATGTCATGTATAGAAACAAATATCATGTTTGTTTGCCGCAGTTCCTTTAGATTTCTCCCCAGAAAATACGAATGTGTAGAGCTGGTGTCTCCATGTGGAACCAATTAGAGTTTCCCAAATCAAAATTAAATGTTCTCTGATAAAAAAAAATTTCAAAACAATAAAGTCCTTCGATAATATCCAGAAAACACAAACACAGAGGCTGTTGCAATAACTGGGATTAAGTTAGCCAAAACAAAACCGGATATTTTCAGTTTCATCCAGTCATGTCCGGACCAAATTGTGTGCAATTCGTATGCAATGGACCGAGAAAATCACAGTAAAAATGGTTTTGGAAAAAAGCAAAGTCTTTTCATTAGGCCTGTCCATAAAATGCCATCTATACAAACAGAAATATCATGTTTGCTTGCCGCAGTTCCTCTAGCTTTCTCCCTAGAAAATACAAATGTATACAGCTTGTTTCTCCATGTGGAACCACTGAGTGTTTCCCAGTACAAAATTAAATGTTCCCTGATTAAAAAAAAAACTTTAAAAACAATAAATTCCATTGATAATATCCAGAAAACACAAACACAGAGTCTGTCGCAATATCTGGATATCAGTTATCGAAAACACAACCAATATTTTTGGTTTCATCCAGTCATATCCGGACAAAGTGGTATAGAATTCGTATGCAATGGACCCTGAAAATCACAATAAAAATGTTTTGGAGACAAGCAAAGTCTTTTCGTTAGGCAAGTGAATTATATGTCATCTATACAAGCAGAAATATCATGTTTGTTTACCGCAGTTCCTCTAGCTTTCTCGCTAGAAAATACGAATGTGTAGTGCTGGTGTCTCCATTTGGAACCAATTAGAGTTTCACAGTACAAAATTAAATGTTCCCTTATAAAAAAATCTTTCAAAACAATAAAGTCCGTCGATAATATTCAGAAAAAGCAAACAGAGGATCTGTAGCAATATCTGTGATTGAGTTAGCCAAAACAAAACCGGATATTTCCGGTTTCATCCAGTCATATCCAGACAAAGTGGTGTGGAATTCATATGCAATGGACCGAGAAAATAACAGTAAAAATGGATGTGGAGAAAAGCAAAGTCTTTTCGTTAGACTAATGCATAAAATGCCATCTATACAAACAGAAAAATCATGTTTGTTTGCCGCAGTTCCTCTAGCTTTCTCGTAGAATATACAAATGTGTAGAGCCGGTGTCTCCAAGTGGAACCACTGAGTGTTTCCCAGCACAAAATTAAATGTTCCCTAATAAAAAAAAAACTTTCAAAACAATAAAGTCCATTCATAAAATCCAGAAAACACAATAACAGGGGCTGTGGCAATATCTGGGATTGAGTTAGCCAAAACAAAACAGGATATTTCCAGTTTCATCCAGTCATATCCAGACAAGTGGTGTGGAATTCATATGCAATGGATTGAGAAAATCACAGTAAAAATGGTTTTGTAGAAAAGGAAATTCTTTTTGATATGCAAGTGCATAAAATGCCATCTACATAAACAGAAATATCATGTTTGTTTGCCACAGTTCCTCTAGATTTCTCACTAGAAATTAGGAATGTGTAGAGCTGGTGTCTCCATGTGGAAGAAATTAGAGTTTCCCAGCACAAAATTCAATGTTCCCTGATAAAAAAATCTTTCAAAACAATAAAATCCATTGATACTATCCAGAAAACTCAAACACAGGGGCTGTGGCAATCTGGGATTTAGTTAGCCAAAACAAAACTCGATATTTCCGGTTTATCCAGTCATATCCGGACAAAGTGGTGTGGAATTTGTATGCAATGGACTGAGAAAATTGCAGTGAAAATGGTTTTAGCGAAAAGCAAAATCTTTTCGTTTGGCAAGTGCATAAAATGCCATCTATACAAACAGAAATATTACGTTTGTTTGCCGCTGTTCCTCTGGCTTTCTCGCTAGAAAACACAAATGTGTAGAGCTGGTGTCTCCATGTGGAACAATTAGAGTTTCCCAGTACAAAATTAAATGTCCCCTGATTAAAAAAAAAAAAACTTTCAAAACAATAAAGTACTTCTATAATATCCAGAAAACACAAACAGATGGGTTGTGGCAATACCTGGGATTCAGTTAGCCAAAACAAAACCAGATATTTCCGGTTTAATCCAGTCATATCTGGAAAAAGTAGTGTAGAATTCGTATGCAATGCACAGATAAAATCACAGTAAAAATGGTTTTGGAGAAAAGCAAAGTCCTTTCGTTAGGGAAGTGCATAAAATTTAATGTATACAAACAGAAATATCATGTGTGTTTACCACAGTTCCTCTAGCTTTCTCCCTAGAAATTACGAATGTGTAGAGCTGGTGTCTCCATGTGGAAGAAATTAGAGTTTCCCAGCACAAAATTCAATGTTCCCTGATAAAAAAAAATCTTTCAAAACAATAAAGTCCTTCGATAATATCCAGAAAACACAAACAAGGGATCTGTGGCAATATCAGGGATTGAGTTATCCAAAACAAAATCGGATTTTCCGGTTTCATCCACTAATATTCGGACCAATTGGTGTGGAATTCAAATGCAATGGACAGACAAAATCACAGTTAAAATGGTTTTGGAGAATAGCAAAATCTTTTCGTTAGGCAAGTGCATAAAATGTCATGTATACAAACAGAAATATCAGGTTTGTTTTCCGCAGTTACTCTAGATTTCTAATAGACAATACGAATGTGTAGAGCTGGTTTCTCCATGTGGAACCAGTGAGTGTTTCCCAGTACAAATTTAAATGTTATCTGATAAAAAAATTTCAAAACAATAAAGTCCTTCAATAATATCCAGAAATCACAAATACAGGGGCTGTGACAATATCTGGGATTGAGTTAGCCAAAACAAAACCGGATATTTCCCGTTTCATCCAGTCATATCCGCAATAAGTTTTGTGGAATTCATATGCAATGGACAGAGAAAGTTACAGTGAAAATGGTTTTGGAGAAAAGCAAAGTCTTTTCTTTAGGCAAGTGCATAAAATGTCATGTAAACAAACAGAAATATCATGTTTGTTTGCTGCAGTTGCTCTATGATTTTCCTAGAAGATACGAAAATGCAGAGCTGCTGTCTCCATGTGGAACCAGTGTTTCCCAGTAGAAAATTAAATGTTCCCTGATAAAAAAACTTTTAAAACAGTAAAGTCCATCGATAATATCCAGAAAACACAAAAACAGTGGCTGCGGCAATATCTGGGATTGACTTAGCCAAAACAAAACCGGATATGTCCTGTTTCATCCACTCATATCCGCAATAAGTTTTGTGCAATTCGTATGCAATAGACAGACAAAATCACAGTAAAAGTGGTTTTGGAAAAAAGCAAAGTCTTTTCTTTAGGCAAGTGCATAAAATGTCATGTATACAAACAGAAATATCATGTTTGTTTGCCTCAGTTCCTCTAGATTTCTCGCTAGAAAATATGAATCTGTAGAGCAGGTTTCTCCATGTGGAACCAGTGAGTGTTTCCCAGTACAAAATTAAATGTTTCCTGATTAAAAAAAAAAAAAAACTTTGAAATCAATAATGTCCATTGATAGTATCCAGAAAACACAAACACAGGGGCTGTGACAATATCTGGGATTGAATTAGCCAAAAACAACAGGATATTTCCGGTTTCATCCAGTCATAACCGGACAAAGTGGTGTGGAATTCGTATGCAATGGAACAAGAAAATTACAGTAAAAATGGTTTTGGAGAAAAGCAAAGCCTTTCGTTAGGCAAGTGCATAAAATGTCATGTATACAAACAGAAATATCATGATTGTTTGCCGCAGTTCCTTAAGATTTCTCCCCAGAATATACGAATGTGTAGAGCTGGTTTCTCCATGTAGAACCAATTAGAGTTTCCCAGTACAAAATTAAATATTCCCTGATAAAAAAACATTCAAAACAACAAAGTCCTTAGATAATATCCAGAAAACACAAACACAGAGTCTGTCGAAATAAATGAGATCCAGTTAGCCAAAACACAAGCGGATAGTTCCCCTTTCATCCACTCCTATCCGGACAAAGTGCTGTGGAATTCGTATGCAATGCACCGAAAAAATCGCAGTAAAAACGGTTTTGGATAAAAGCAAAGTTTTTTTGTTAGGCAAGTGCATAAAATGTAATGTATACAAATAAAAATATCATGTTCACCGCACTTCCTCTATCTTTCTACTAGAAAATATGAATGTGTAGAGCTGGTGTCTCCATGTGGAACCTGTTAGAGTATCCCAGTACAAAATTAAAAGTTCCCTGATAAAAAAACATTCAAAATAATAATGTCCATTGATAATATCCAGAAAACACAAACACAGGGCTTGTCGCAATATCTGGTATTGAGTTAGCCAAAACAAAACCGGATATTTCCCCTTTCATCCAGTCATATCTGGACAAAGTGGTGTGCAATTCGTATGCAATGGACAGAGAAAGTTACAGTGAAAATGGTTTTGGAGAAAAGCAAAGTCTTTTCGTTAGGCAAGTGCATAAAATGTCATGTAAACAAATAGAAATATCATGTTTGTTTGCTGCAGTTCCTCTACGATTCTCCTAGAAAATACGAAAGTGCAGAGCTGGTGTCTACATGTGGAACCAGTGTTTCCCAGTAGAAAATTAAATGTTCCCTGATAAAAAAACTTTTAAAACAGTAAAGTCCATCGATAATATCCAGAAAACACAAACACAGGGACTGCGGCAATATCTGGGATTGACTTAGCCAAAACAAAACCGGATATGTCCCGTTTCATCCACTCATATCTGCAATAAGTTTTGTGCAATTCGTATGTAATGGACAGAGAAAGTTACAGTGAAAATGGTTTCGGCGAAAAGCAAAATCTTTTCGTTAGGCAAGTGCATAAAATGCCATCTATACAAACAGAAATATCAGGTTTGTTTGCTGCAGTTCCTCTAGCTGTCTCGCTAGAAAATACGAATGTGTAGAGCTGGTGTCTCCATGTGGAACCAGTTAGAGTTTCCCAGTACAAAATTAAATGTTCCCTGTTAAAAAAAAAAAACTTTCAAAACAATAAAGTCCTTCGATAATATCCAGAAAACACAAACAGAGGGGTTGTGGCAATATCTGGGATTCAGTTAGCCAAAACAAAACCAGGTATTTCCAGTTTCATCCAGTCATATCCGGACAAAGTGGTGTGGAATTCGTATGTAATGGACTGAGAAAATTACAGTAAAAATGGCTTTGGAGAAAAGTAAAGTCCTTTCGTTAGGCAACTGCATAAAATGCCATCTATACAAACAGAAATATCATGTTTCTTTGCCACAGTTCCTCTAGCTTTATCCCTAGAAAATACGAAAGTGTAGAGCTAGTGTCTCCATGTGGAACCAATTAATGTTTCCCAGTACAAAATTAAATGTTCGCTGATAAAAAAAAATTCAAAACAGTAAAGTGCTTCGATAATTTCCAGAAAATTCTAACACAGAGGCTGTCGCAATATCTGGGATTCAGTTAGCCAAAACACAACCGCATATTTCTGGTTTCATCCAGTCATGTCCGGACAAAGTTTTGTGGAAATAGTATGCAATGGACTGAGAAAATCACAGTGAAAATGGTTTTGGAGAAAAGCAAAGTCTTTTCGTTAGGCAAGTGCATAAAATGTCATGTATAGAAACAGAAATATCATGTTTGTTTGCCGCAGTTCCTTTAGATTTCTCCCCAGAAAATACGAATGTGTAGAGCTGGTGTCTCCATGTGGAACCAATTAGAGTTTCCCAAATCAAAATTAAATGTTCTCTGATAAAAAAAAATTTCAAAACAATAAAGTCCTTCGATAATATCCAGAAAACACAAACACAGAGGCTGTTGCAATAACTGGGATTAAGTTAGCCAAAACAAAACCGGATATTTTCAGTTTCATCAAGTCATATCCGGACAAAGTGGTGTGGAATTTGTATGCAATGGACTGAGAGAATTACAGTAAAAATGGTTTTGGAGAAAAGCAAAGTCATTTCATTATGCAGTGCATAAAATGTCATGTATACAAACAGAAATATCATGTTAGTTTGCTGCAGTTCCTCTAGCTTTCTCCTAGAAAGTACCAATTGGTAGAGCTGGTGTCTCCATGTGGAACTAATTATATTTTCCCGGTACAAAACTAAATGTTCCCTGACAAAAAACATTCAAAACAATAAAGTCCATCGATAATATCCAGAAAAAACAAACACATTGGCTGTCGCAATATCTGGGATTCAATTCTCCAAAACACAAACGCATGTTTCTAGATTCGTCCACTCATATACGGACAAAGTGGTGTGGAATTCGTATGCAATGGGCAGACAAAATCACAGTAAAAACGGTTTTGGAGAAAAGCAAAGTCTTTTCATTAGCACGTTGATAAAATGTCATGTATTCAAACAGAAATATCAAGTTTGTTTGCCACAGTTCCTCTAGATTTCTCCATGACAATACTATTTGTAGAGCTGTTGTCTCCATGTGGAACAAATTAGAGTTTCCCAGTACAAAATTAAATGTTCCCTGATAAAAAAATCATTCAAAACAATAAAGTCCTTCGATAATATCCAGAAAACACAAACACAAGATCTTTGCCAATATCTGGGATTGAGTTAGCCAAAAACAACTGGATATTTCCGGTTTCATCCAGTCATATCCGGACAAAGTGGTGTGGAATTCGTATGCAATGTACTGAGAAAATACAGTAAAAACGGTTTTGGAGAAAAGCAAAGTCTTTTCGTTAGGCAAGTGCATAAAATATCATCTATACAAATAGAAATATCGGGTTTGTTTGCCGCAATTCCTCTAGTTTTCCCCTAGAAAATACGAATGTGTAGAGCTGGTGTATCCTTGTAGAACCAGCTAGTGTTTCATGACACAAAATTAAATGTTCCCTGATAAAAAAAAACTTTCAAAGCAGTAAAATCCATTGATAATATCCAGAAAACACAAACACAGGGACTGGGGCAATATGTGAGGTTGAGTTAGCCAAAACAAAACCGGATATTTCCGGTTACATGGACTTATATCCGGACAAAGTGGTGTGGAATTCGTATGCAATGGATTTAGAAAATTGCAGTAAAAATGGTTTTGGAGAAAAACAAAGTCCTTTCGTTAGGCAAGTGCATAAAATATCATGTATACAAACAGAAATATCATGTTTGTTTGCCGTAGATCCTTTAGCTTTCTCCCTAGAAAATATGAATGTGTAGAGCTTGTGTCTCCATGTAGGACTAGTTAGTTTTTCCAGCACAAAATTAAGTTTTCCCTGATAAAAAACATTCAAACCATAAAGTCCATCGATAATATCTAGAAAACACAAACACATAGGCTGTCGCAATATCTGGGATTGAGTTAGCCAAAAACAACCGGATATTTTCGGTTTCATCCACGCATATCCAGACAAAGTGGTGTGGAATTCGTAGGCAATGGACCGGAAAAATCACAGTAAAAATGGTTTTGGAGAAAAGCAAAATCTTTTCTTTAGGCAAGTGCATAAAATGTCATGTATACAAACAGAAATATCATGTTTGTTTGCCATAGATCCTTTAACTTTCTCCCTAGAAAATATGAATGTGTAGAGCTTGTGTCTCCATGTAGGACTAGTTAGTTTTTCCAGCACAAAATTAAGTTTTCCCTGATAAAAAACATTCAAACCATAAAGTCCATCGATAATATCTAGAAAACACAAACACATAGGCTGTCGCAATATCTGGGATTGAGTTAGCCAAAAACAACCGGATATTTTCGGTTTCATCCACGCATATCCAGACAAAGTGGTGTGGAATTCATAGGCAATGGACCGAGAAAATCACAGTAAAAATGGTTTTGGAGAAAAGCAAAATCTTTTCTTTAGGCAAGTGCATAAAATGTCATGTATACAAATAGAAATATCATGTTTGTTTGCTGCAGTTCCTCTAGCTTTCTCGGTAGTAAATATGAATGTGTAGAGCTGGTGTCTCCATGTGGAACCAATTAGAGTTTCCCTGTACAAAATTAAATATTCCCTGATAAAAAACATTCAAACAATAAAGTCCTTCGATAATATCCAGAAACACAAACACAGAGGCTGTTGCAATATCTGGGATTCAGTTAGACAAAACACAACGGCATATTTCCGGTTTCATCCAGTCATATCCTGACAAAGTGGTGCAATGGACAGACAAAATCACAGTGAAAATTTTTTTCAAGAAAAGCAAAGTCTTTTCGTTAGGCAAGTGCTTAAAATGTCATGGAAACAAACAGAAACATCATGCTTCTTTGCATCAGTCCTTCTATCTTTCTCCTAGAAAATACGAATGTGTAGAGCTGTTGTCTCCATGTGGAACCAATTAGAGTTTCCCAGTACAAAATTAAATATTCCCTGATAAAAAACATTCAAAACCATAAAGGCTCCATTGATAATATCCAGAAAACACAAACACAGAGGCTGTCGCAATATCTGGAATTCAGTTAGCCAAAAGAAAACTGGATATTTCCGGTTTCATCCAGTCATATCCGGACAAAGTGGTGTGGAATTCCTATGCAATGGACCGAGAAAATCATAGTAAAAATGGTTTTGGAGAAAAGCAAAGTGTTTTCTTTAGGCAAGTGCATATAATATCATGTATACAAACAGAAATATCATGTTTGTTTGCCACAGTTCCTCTAGCTCTCTCCCTAGAAAATACGAATATATAGAGCTGGTGTCTCCATGTAGAACCAGTTAGTGTTTCCCAGCACAAAATTGAATGTTCCCTGATAAAAAAACATTCAAAACAATAAAGTCCATCGATAATATCCAGAAAGCACAAACACAGAGGCTATCGCAATATCTGGGATTGAGTTAGCCAAAACGCAACCGGATAATTTTGGTTTCCTCCACTCATATCCGGACAAAATGGTGTGGAATTCATATGCAATGGACCGAGAAAATCGCAGTAAAAATGGTTTTGGAGAAAAGCAAAGTCTTTTCATTAGGCAAGTGCATAAAATGTCATGTAAACAAACAAAAATATCATGTTTGTTTGCCCCAGTTCCTCTTGCTTTCTCCCTAGAAAATGTGAATGTGTAGAGCCGGCGTCTTAATGTGGAACCAATTAGAGTTTCCCAGTACAAAATTACCTATTCCCTGAGGGAGTGGAGGGGGTGGAGCCAAGATGGCGGATAGTGAGGACGTGCGCCTTAGTTTGGGAAAATAAAGTTTCATAAAAGTGGAGTTACTCTAGCCTCAGGAAAAGACTCCAGAAAAAAACTGCAGAGGAAACGCTTCCGGATCTAGTGGATGTGAAACAGAGGACTTACAGGGAGCCCACCACATGGAAAACCAACCTAGACGAGCCGAGCGGCGGGAGACGAGCCAGAGCCACAGAATCTCGCCAGCGCGGGAACCAGAGGTTGGTAAGACAAAGACCTCAGAAACCCGAGACATTGGGGTTGGGGGGGACAGAGGCCACTCCCTTCACTCACCCTCAAAACAAAGAGCACCGTGATTTTACATATGTAAAGCGCAGCCAAACTCAGTAACTTTAGCGAAACTCGAGAACACCTTGAGGGCTGCATAAACTCTTTGTGTGGTCCCAGGGGTAGATCAAACGAATACTCACAGAGGCCAGATTTCAACTACCCTCAACTCCTCTCCCAACTGAGTCAAAAAAAAAGAGAGAGAGAGAGCTAGCCAGCAAGGAGCAAGTGAGTGAGTAATCTGGGAGAGTCACTCTTTACACAGCCTTAAACCTGAAGAATCAAGCATAGCTCTCTGGCCACACCCATCACAGCCCCTAAGGATTCAACAAAGCAGATAGCTCACTTAGAGGCATAGTATAATGAGAAAAAAAACACCACAGCAAAAAAAAAAAAAAAACCACCATAAATTATCTCCAACATGCCAAACAACAAACATAGAAGCCGAGGTAACAAGAGCAAGGAAGACACTATGACGCCCCCAAGTGAACAAGACACGCCAATGCAAGATTATGAAGATGAAGAGATAGAGGAAATGCAAGAAGCAGATCTCAAAAAATTGATAAGAACATTCAGAAGTTCTCAAAAACAAATTCTTGAACTACAGAAATCCTTAATGGACAAGATAGAAAATCTCTCTCGTGAAAATGAAATATTAAGGAGGAATCAAAATGAAATGAAACAACTAGTAGAACAGGAAACTGAGATAGTGACCAAAAACCACAATGAAATGAAGAACTCAATAGATCAAATGGCAAACACATTAGAGAGCCTTAAAAACAGAATGGGTGAAGCAGAAGAGAGAATATCGGAATTAGAAGACAGAGAACAGGAAAGGAGACAGTCAAATCAAAGAAAAGAAGAAGAAATCAGAAATCTAAAAAATAATGTCAGGAATCTACAGGATACTATTAAAAAACCCAACATTCGGGTTCTAGGAGTTCCTGAAGGCATGGAAAGGGAGAAAGGATTAGAAGGCCTTTTTAGTGAGATACTAGTAAAAAATTTCCCAGGTTTGGAGAAGGACAGAGACATCCTAGTACAAGAAGATCATAGAACCCCTAATAAACATGATCAAAAGAGATCCTCACCACGACACGTCGTAATCAAACTCACCACAGTGAAACATAAAGAAAAGATCCTAAAATGTGCAAGAGAGAAACGCCAGATTAGACTCAGAGGATCTCCAATTAGACTTACAGCTGACTTCTCATCAGAAACCCTACAAGCCAGGAGAGAATGGCGAGATATAGCCCAGGTACTAAGAGAGAAAAACTGCCAGCCCAGAATATTATATCCTGCAAAGCTCTCATCTGTGAATGAAGGTGAAATTAAGACCTTTCACAGCAAACAGAAATTGAAAGAATTTGTCGCCACTCGTCCAGCCCTGCAAAAGATGCTTAAAGATGTGTTACATACAGAAATACAGAAACACGGTAACCAATATGAAAGAAGGTAAAGCAAGGAAACCTCACAGCAAAAGACCACAAGAATCTCAAACCAGATATTAGAAAATATCTTTGGCAAATGGCAGGGCAAAGTTACTCCTTCTCAATAGTCACATTGAATGTTAATGGCTTCAACTGTCCAGTTAAAATACACCGATTGGCTGATTGCGTTAAGGAACAAAACCCATCTTTTTGCTGCTTACAAGAAACTCATCTTTCCAACAATGATCCATACAGACTGAAAGTGAAAGGCTGGAAAAAGATATACCATGCCAACAGAAATGAAAAAAGAGCGGGCGTAGCCATCTTAATATCGGACAACATAAACTTTACCACAAAAACTGTCAGGAGAGACAAAGAGGGACACTATTTAATGATTAAGGGATCCATTCAACAGGAAGATATAACAATTATCAATGTATATGCACCTAATCACAGGGCACCAGCTTATTTAAAAGACTTGTTAAGGGACTTAAAAGGAGACTTAGACCCCAATACAATAGTACTGGGGGACTTCAATACTCCACTCTCAGAGATAGACAGATCAACAGGACAGAAGATCAACAAGGAGACAGCAGATTTAAATGACACTATAGCCCAAATGGATCTAACAGATATCTACAGAACATTTCACCCTACATCTAAGGACTTTACATTCTTCTCAGCAATATATGGAACCTTCTCTAGGATTGACCACATACTAGGCCATAAAACAAGTCTCAGCAAATTCAAAAGAATTAGATTCATACCATGCAGCTTCTCAGACCACAAAGGAATGAAATTGGAAATTGGCAACTCGCAAATCCCCAGAGCACGTGCAAACACATGGAGATTGAACAACATGCTCCTGAATGAACAATGGGCCATAGAAGAAATTAAAAGAGAAATCAAAAATTTTCTGGAAGTAAATGAGGATAACAGCACAACATACCAAAACCTATGGGATACAATAAAAGCAGTGTTAAGAGGAAAATTTATATCAATAGGTGCCTACATCAAGAAATTGGAGAGGCACCAAATAGATGAGCTTTCAAGTCATCTCAAGGATCTAGAAAATTTGCAGCAAACCAAACCCAAACCCAGTAGAAGAAGGGAAATAATTAAAATCAAACAAGAAATCAACAGGATTGAATCCAAAAAAAAACATTACAAAAAATCAGCCAAACGAGGAGCTGGTTTTTTGAAAAAATAAACAAAATTGACACCCCATTGGCCCAACTAACTAAAAAAAGAAGAGAAAAGACCCAAATCAATAGGATCAGAGATGAAAAAGGAAACATAACAACAGACACCACAGAAATAAAAAGAATCATCAGAGATTACTACAAGGACTTGTATGCCAGCAAACAGGGAAATCTATCAGAAATGGGCAGATTCTTGGACACATACAACCTACCTAAATTGAGCCAGGAAGACATAGGAAACCTAAACAGACCCATAACTGACACAGAAATTGAAACAGTAATAAAGGCCCTCCCAACAAAGAAAAGCCCAGGACCAGATGGATTCACTGCTGAGTTCTACCAGACATTTAGAGAAGAACTAACTCCAATTCTTCTCAAACTATTCAGAACAATCGAAAAAGAGGGAATCCTCCCAAATTCTTTCTATGAAGCCAGCATCACCTTAATTCCTAAGCCGGAAAAAGATGCAGCATTGAAAGAGAATTACAGACCAATATCCCTGATGAACATAGATGCAAAAATACTCAATAAAATTCTGGCCAATAGAATGCAACCACACATCAGAAAGATCATCCACCCAGACCAAGTGGGATTTATCCCTGGTATGCAAGGATGGTTCAACGTCTGCAAAACAATCAACGTAATACATTACATTAACAGGCTGCAGAAGAAAAACCATATGATTCTCTCAATAGACGCAGAGAAAGCATTTGATAAAATACAACACCCTTTCATGATGAAAACTCTAAGCAAACTGGGTATGGAAGGAACATTCCTTAACACAATCAAAGCAATATATGAAAAACCCACGGCCAACATCCTATTGAATGGGGAAAAGTTGGAAGCATTTCCACTGAAATCTGGTACCAGACAGGGATGCCCTCTCTCACCACTGCTATTCAATATAGTTCTGGAAGTTTTGGCCAGAGCTATTAGGCAAGAAAAAGAAATTAAAGGGATACAAATCGGGAAGGACGAACTCAAACTATCCCTCTTTGCAGATGATATGATTATTTAGGGGACCCAAAGAACTCTACTAAGAGACTACTGGAACTCATCGAAGAGTTTGGCAAAGTAGCAGGATATAAAATCAATGCACAAAAATCAACAGCCTTTGTATACACAGGCAATGCCACGGCTGAGGAAGAACTTCTAAAATCAATCCCATTCACAATAGCTACAAAAACAATCAAATACCTTGGAATAAACTTAACCAAGGACGTTAAAGATCTCTACGATGAAAACTACAAAACCTTACAGAAAGAAATAGAAGAGGATACCAAAAAATGGAGAAATCTTCCATGCTCATGGATTGGAAGAATCAATATCATCAAAATGTCTATTCTCCCAAAGGCAATTTATACATTCAATGCAATACCAATCAAGATACCGAAGACATTCTTCTCAGAAAAAATAATGCTGAAATCTCTGGAAAAAATAATGCTGAAATTCATATGGAGACACAGAAGACCTCGAATAGCCAAAGCAATCTTGTACAACAAAAACAAAGCCGGAGGCATCACAATACCAGATTTCAGGGCATACTACAGGGCAGTTGTTATCAAAACAGCATGGTACTGGTACAGAAACAGATGGATAGACCAATGGAACAGAATAGAAACACCAGAAATCAATCCAAACATCTACAGCCAACTTATATTTGATCAAAGATCCAAAACTAATCCCTGGAATAAGGACAGCCTATTCAATAAATGGTGCTGGGAAAATTGGATTTCCATGTGCAGAAGCTTGAAGCAAGACGCATACCTTTCACCTTACACAAAAATTCACTCAACGTGGATTAAAGACTTAAATCTACGACCCGAAACCATCAAATTATTAGAGAGCATTGGAGAAACCCTGCAAGATATAGGTACAGGCAAAGACTTCTTGGAAAAGACCCCAGGAGCACAGGCAGTCAAAACCAAAATTAACATTTGGGATTGCATCAAATTGAGAAGTTTCTGTACTTCAAAAGAAACAGTCAGGAAAGTGAAGAGGCAACCGACAGAATGGGAAAAAATATTTGCAAACTATACTACAGATAAAGGGTTGATAACCAGAATCTACAAAGAAATCAAGAAAATCCACAACAATAGAACAAACAACCCACTGAAGACATGGGCCAAGGACCTCAATAGACATTTTTCAAAAGAGGAAATCCAAATGGCCAACAGACACATGAAAAAATGTTCAAGATCACTAGCCATCAGAGAAATGCAAATCAAAACCACAATGAGGTTTCACCTCACCCCGGTGAGAATGGCTCACATCCAGAAATCTACCAACAGTAGATGCTGGAGAGGATGTGGGGAAAAAGGGACACTAACCCACTGTTGGTGGGAATGCAAACTGGTTAAGCCACTATGGAAGTCAGTCTGGAGATTCCTCAGAAACCTGAACATAACCCTACCATACAACCCAGCCATCCCACTCCTTGGAATCTACCCAAAGGAAATTAATTTGGCTAATAAAAAAGCCATCTGCACATTAATGTTTATTGCAGCTCAATTCACAATAGCTAAGACCTGGAACCAACCCAAATGCCCATCAACAGTAGACTGGATAAAAGTTTAATTAAAAAAAAGAAAAAAAAAAGAAAAAGGTCTTCCTTTGCCGTTGGTTCACCTTTTTTTATTTATTTTTAACTTTTATTTAATGAATATGAATTTCCAGTGTACAGCTTATGGATTACCTTTTAATGGCCACCGCGGCTGGTGCGCTGCTGCCGGCACACCGCGTTGATCCGAGGGCAGTAGCCAGGTGCTTCTCCTGGTCTCCCATGAGGTGCAGGGTCCAAGCACTTGGGCCATCCTCCACTGCACTCCCAGGCCATAGCAGAGAGCTGGCCTGGAAGAGGGGCAACCAGGACTAGAACCCGGGGTGCCGGCTCTGCTAGGCAGAGGATTAGCCTGTTGAGCCATGGCACCAGTCCCTCAATATGTTTTGCATGCAGTACACAGGGGAACTTTTCTAAAGCATGCTCTACAGCCATGTTACTCCTGCCTAAACTCCATAAGTACTTCCACATCGCTGTGAGTTCTTGCCTCCTTAAATGATTTGACCCTGTCTTCTCTGGCTTCAACACTCATCAGCACAGTCCCATAATTTATGCTTGGCCATGAGGAACTTCCTAGCTAGAATATGTTCCAAGGCAAGTGCATTTGTCCATTATCCATTACTAAAACGAAACACCTGGGGCTGATACTTATAAAGAAAAGAGATTTGAGGTCAGCATTTGGCACAATGGTTAAGGCCGTTCCTGGGAGGCCCACATTCCATATCAGAGTGCCTGGTTTGAGTCCCAGCTTTTCTACTTCCAACTTGCTTTCTGCTATTGTGCACTCCAGAATACAGCAGATGATGGCTCAAATTCTTGGGTTCTTGCAACCAAGGTGGGAGTAACAGACTGAGTTCCGTTCTCCTGATTTAAAAGTGTTTACCTACTTTCAATTACTGAGATAATTAAAAAGTGAATGTAAAAAAAATTAAAAAAATTACTTATTCCCTGATAAATAACATTCAAAACAATAAAGTCCATCGATACTATCCAGAAAAGACAAACACAGAGACTGTCCCAATATCTGGGATTGAGTTAGCTAAAACACAACCGGATATTTCCGGTTTCATCCACTCATATCCAGACAAAGTAGTGTGGAATTCGTATGCAATGGACTGAGAAAATCACAGTAAAATGGTTTTGGAGAAAAGCAAAGTCTTTTCGTTAGGCAAGTGCATAAAATGTCATGTAAACAAACAGATATATCATGGTGGTTTGCCGCAGTTCTTCTAGCTTTCTCCTAGAAAATACGAATGTGTAGAGCTGTTGTCTCCATGTGGAACCAGTTAGAGTTTCCCAGTACAAAAATAAATGTTCCCTGATAAAAAACATTCAAAACAATAAAGTGCATCGATAATACCCAGAAAACACAAACACAGAGGCTGTCGCAATATCTGGGATTGAGTTAGCCAAAACACAACCGGATATTTCCGGTTTCATCCAGTCATATCTGGACAAAGTGGTGTGCAATTCGTATGCAATGGACCGAGAAAATCACAGTACAAATGGTTTTGGAGAAAAGCAAAGTCTTTTCGTTAGTGAAGTGCATAAAATGTCATGTATACAAACAGAAATATCATGTTTGTTTCCCACAGTTCCTCTTCCTTTCTCATAAGAAAATACGAATGTGTAGATCTGGTGTCTCCATGTGGAACCAATTAGAGTTTCCCAGTACAAAATAAAATATTTCCTGATAAAAAACATTCAAAACAATAAAGTGCATCAATAATATCCAGAAAACAAAATCAAAGAGGCTGTTACAAAAGCTGGGATTGAGCTAGCCAAAACACAACTGGATATTTCCGGTAACATCCAGTCATATCTGGACAAAGTGGAGTGGAATTCATATGCAATGGACCGAGAAAATCACAGTAAAAATGGTTTTTGAGAAAAGCAAAGTCTTTTCTATAGAAAAGTACATAAAATGTCATGTAAAGAAACAGAAATATCATGTTTGTTTGCCGCAGTTCCACATCCTTTCTCACTATAAAATACGAATGTGTAGAGCTGGTATCTACATGTGGAACCACTTAGAGTTTCCCAGTACAAAATAAAATATTAACTGTTAAAAAACATTCAAAACAATAAAGTGCATCGATACTGTCCAGACAACACAAACACAGAGATGTCAAAATATCTGGGATTGAATTAGCCAAAACACAACTGGATATTTCCGGTAACATCCAGACATATCTTGACAAAGTGAAGTGGAATTTATACACATTAAACAGAGAAAATCACAGTAAAAATGGTTTTGGAGAAACGCAAAGTCCTTTCGTTAGGCACGTGCATAAAATGTCATGTATACAAACAGAAATATCATGTTTGTTTGCCACAGTTCCTCTAACTTTCTCCCTAGAAAATACGAATGTGTAGAGCTGGTGTTTCCATGTGGAACCAATAAGAGTTTCCCAGCACAAAATTAAATGTTCTCTGATAAAAAACATTCAAAACAATAAAGTCCATCGATAATATCCAGAAAACACAAACACAGATGCTGTCGAAATATCTGGGATTGAGTTAGCCAAAACATAACCGGGTATTTCTGGTTACATCCAGTCATATCCAAACAAAGTAGTGTGGAATTCTCATGCTATGGACCGTGAAAATCACAGTAAAAATGGTTTTGGAGAAAATCAAAGTCTTTTCATTAGGCAAGTGCATAAAATGTCATGTATACAACCAGAAATATCATGTTTGTTTGCCGCAGTTCCTCTAGCTTTCTCCCTAGAAAATACGAATGTGTAGAGCTGGTGTCTCCATGTAGAACCAATTAGTGTTTCCATCACAAAATTAAATGTTCCCTGATAAAAAACATTCAAAACAATAAAGTGCATCGATACTATCCTGAAAACACAAACACAGAGGCTGTCGCAATATCTGGGATTGAGTTAACCAAAAACAACAGGATATTCCCGGTTTCATCCAGTTATATCGGGCCAAAGTGGTGTGGAATTCGTATGCAATGGACCGAGAAAATCACAGTAAAGGTGGTTTTGGAGAAACGCAAAGTGTTTTCATTAGGCAAGTGCATAAAATGTCATGTATACAAACAGAAATATCATCTTTGTTTGCCGCAGTTCTTCTTGCATTCTCCATAGAAAATACGAATGTGTAGAGCCGGTGTGTCCATGTAGATCCCAGTAATGTTTCCAGTACAAAATTAAATGTTCCCTGATAAAAAAAAAATTTCAAAACAATAAAGTCCTTCGATAATATCCAGAAAACACAAACACAGAGGTTGTCGCAATATCTGGGATTCAGTTAGCCAAAACACAACCGGATATTTCCGGTTTCATCCAGTCATATCCGGACAAAGTGGTTTGGAATTCGTATGCAATGGTCCGAGAAAATCTCAGTAAAAATGTATTTGGAGAAAAGCAAAGTGTTTTCTTTAGGCAAGTGCATAAAATGTCAGGTATACAAACAGAAATATCATGTTTGTTTGCCACAGTTCCTCTAACTTTCTGGCTAGAAAATACGAATGTGTAGAGCTGGTGTCTCCATGTAGAACCAATTAGTGTTTCCAGCACAAAATTAAATGTTCCCTGATAAAAAACATTCAAAACAATAAAGTGCATCGATACTATCCTGAAAACACAAACACAGAGGCTGTCACAATATCTTGGATTGAGTTAGCCAAAAACAACAGGATATTTCTGGTTTTATCCAGTTATATCGGGCCAAAGTGGTGTGGAATTCATATGCAATGGACCGAGAAAATCGCAGTAAAAATGGTTTTGGAGAAAAGCAAAGTCTTTTCGTTAGGCAAGTGCATAAAATATCATGTATACAAAGAGAAATAAAATGTTTGTTTGCCGCAGTTCCTCTACCTTTCTCCCCATAAATTTAGAATGTGAAGACCTGGTATCTCCATGTGGTACAAATTAGAGTAATGCAGTATAAAATTAAATGTTCCCTGATCAAAACATTCAAAATAATAAAGTCCATCGATAATATCCAGAAAACACAAACACAGAGGCTCTAGCAATACCTGGGATTGAGTTAGCCAAAACACAACCAGATATTTCTGATTTCATCAGTCATATCCGGACAAAGAGGTGTGGAATGTGTATGCAATGGATCAAGAAAATTATCGTAAAAAAGGTTTTGGATAAAAAGCAAAGTGTTTTTGTTAGTCAAATGCATAAAATGTCATGTATACAAACAGAAATATCATGTTTGTTTGCGGCAGTTCCTCGAGCTTTCTCCCTAGAAAATAGGAATGTGTAGAGCTGGTGTTTCCAGGTGGAACCAATTAGAGTTTCCCAGTACAAAATTAAACGTTCCCCGATAAAAACATTCAAAACAATAAAGTCCATCGATAATATCCAGAAAACACAAACACAGATGCTGTCGCAATATCTGGGATTGAGTTAGCCAAAACACAACCAGGTATTTCTGGTTACATCCAGTCATATCCAAACAAAGTGGTGTGGAATTCGTATGCAATGGACCGAGAAAATCACAGTAAAAATGGATGTGGAGAAAAGCAAAGTCTTTTCGTTAGGCAAGTGCATAAAATGTCATGTATACAAACAGAAATATCATGTTTGTTTGCCGCAGTTCCTCTAGCTTTCTCCCCAGAAAATAGGAATGTGTAGAGATGGTGTCTCCTTGTTGAACCAGTTAGAGTTTCCCAGTACAAAAAAAAATTCCCTGATAAAAAACATTCAAAACAATTAAGTCCATCGATAATATCCAGAAAAGACAAAAGCAGAGGCTGTCGCAATATCTGGGATTGAGTTAGCCAAAACACAACTGGATATTTCTGGTTTCATCCAGCCATATCCGGAGAAAAGTGGTGTGGAGTTCGTAAGCAACGGACCGAGAAAATCACAATAAAAATTATTTTGGAGAAAAGTAAAGTTTTTCCTTAGGCAAGTTCATAAAAAGTCATGTACACAAACAGAAATATCATGTTTGTTTGCCGCATTTCCTCTAGCTTTCTCCCTAGAAAATACGAATGTGTAGATCTGGTGTTTCCATGTGGAAACAATTAGTGTTTCCAAGCATAAAATTAAATATTCCCTGATGAAAAACATTCAAAGCAATAAAGCCCGTAAATACTATCCTGAAAATGAAACACAGAGGCTGTTGCAATATCTGGGATTGAGTTAGTCAAAACACAACCGGAATTTCTGGTTGCATCCAGTCATATCCGGACAAAGTGGTGTGGCATTCATATGCAATGGACTGAGAAAATCACAGTGAAATTGGTTTAGGAGGAAAGCAAAGTCTTTTCGTTAGGCAATTGCATAAATTGCCATGTATACAAACAGATATATCATGTTTGTTTGCCACAGATCCTCTAGCTTTCTCCCTAGAATATACCAATGTGAAGAGCTGGTGTCTCCATGTGGAACCAATTAGAGTTTCCCAGCACAAAATTATATGTTCCCTGATAATAAACATTCAAAACAATAAAATCCGTCGATACCACCCAGAAAACACAAACACAGAGCCTGCAGCAATATCTGGGATTGAGTTAGAAAAAACACCAGCGCATATTTCTGGTTTCATCCAGTCATATCTGGACAAAGTGGTGTGGAATTCTTATAAAATGGACACAGACAAACACAGTAAATATGGTTTTGGAGAAAAGGAAAGTCTTTTTGTTAGGCAAGTGCATATAATATCATGTATACAAACAGAAATATCATATGTGTTTGTTGCAGTTCCTCTAGTTTTCTACCTAGAAAATACAAATGTGTAGAGCTGGTGTCTCCATGTGGAACCAATTAGTGTTTCCAAGCACAAAATTATATGTTCCCTGATAAAAAACATTCACAACAATAAAGTCCATCAAACTCTCCAGAAAACAGAAACACAGAGACTGTAGCAATATCTGGGATTGAGTTAGCCAAAACACAACAGGATATTTCTGGTTTCCTCCAGTCATATCCGGACAAAGTGGTGTGGAATTCGTATACAATGGACCGAGAAAATCACAGTAAAAATGGTTTTAGAGAAAAGCAAAGTCTTTTCGTTAGGCAAGTGCATAAAATGTCATGTATACAAACAGAAATATCATGTTTGTTTGCCGCAGTTCCTCTAGCTTTCTCCCTAGAAAATATGAATGTGTAGAGCTGGTGTCTCCATGTGGAACCCATTAGTGTTTCCAAGCACAAAATTAAATGTTCCCTGATAAAAACATTCAAAATAATAAAGTCCATCGATAATATCTAGAAAACACAAACACAGAGGCTGTCGCAATATTTGGGATTGAGTTAGCCAAAACCATCCTGATATTTTTAGTTTCATCCTGTTATATCCGAACAAAGTGGTGTGGATTCGTATACAATGGACACGGACAATCATAGTAAAAATGGTTTTGGAGAAAAGCAAAGTCTTTTCCTTAGGCAAGTGCATAAAATCTCATGTATACAAACACAAATATCATGTTTGTTTGCTGCTGTTCCTCTAGGTTTCTCCCTAGAAAATAGGAATGTGTACAGCTAATGTCTCCATGTAGAACCAATTAGTGTTTCCAAGCACAAAGTTAAATGTTCCCTGATGAAAAACATTCAAAACAATAAAGTCCATCAAACTCTCCAAAAAACATAAACACAGAGGCTGTCGAAATATCTGGTATTGAGTTAGCCAAAACACAACTGGATATTTCCGGTTTCATCCAGCCATATCCGGACAAAGTGGTGTGGAATTTGTATACAATGGAAAGAGATAATAACAGTAAAAATAGTTTTGGAGTAAAGCAAAGTATTTTCATTAGGCAAGTGCATAAATTGCCATGTATACAAACAGATATATCATGTTTGTTTGCAACAGTTCCTCTAGCTTTCTCCCTAGAAAATACGAATGTGTAGAGCTGGTGTCTCCATGTGGAACCAATTAGTGTTTCCAAGCACAAAATTATATGTTCCCTGATAAAAAACGTTCACAACAATAAAGTCCATCAAACTCTCCTGAAAACACAAACACAGAGGCTGTCGCAATATCTGGTATTGAGTTAGCCAAAATACTACTGGATATTTCTGATTTCATTCAGTCATATCCGGACAAAGTGGTGTGGAATTCGTATACAATGGACAGAGATAATAACAGTAAAAATAGCTTTGGAGTAAAGCAAAGTATTTTCATTAGGCAAGTGCATAAAATCTCATGTATACAAACAGAAATATCATGTTTGTTTGCCGCAGTTCCTCTAGCTTTCTCCATAGAAAATATGAATGTGTAGAGCTGGTGTCTCCATGTGGAACCAATTAGTGTTTCCAAGCAAAAATTAAATATTCCCTGATAAAAAAACATTCAAAGCAATAAAGTCTGTAAACACTATCCTGAAGACACAAACACAGCGGCTGTCGCAATATCTGGGATTGAGTTACCCAAAACACAACCGGATATTTCGGGTTGCATCCAATAATATCCGTACAAAGTGGTGTGGAATTCGTATGCAATGGACCGAGAAAATCACAGTAAAAATGGTTTTGGAGAAAAAAGCAAAGTCTTTTCGTTAGGCAAGTGCATAAAATGTCATGTATACAAACAGTAATATCATGTTTGTTTGCCACAGTTCCTCTAGCTTTCTGGCTAGAAAATACGAATGTGTAGAGCTGGTGTCTCCATGTGGAACCAATTATTATTTCTAAGCAAAAATATACATTCCCTGATAAAAAACATTCAAAGCAATAAAGTCTGTAAACACTATCCTGAAGACACAAACACAGAGGCTGTCGCAGTATCTGGGATTGAGTTAGCCAAAACACAAGCAGATATTTCTGATTTCATCCAGTCATATCCAGACAAAGTGGTGTGGAATTCGTATGCAATGGACCGAGAAATCACACTGAAAATGGTTTTGGAGGAAAGCAAAGTCTTTTCGTTAGGCAAATGCATAAAATGTCATGTATACAAACAAAAATATCATGTTTGTTTGCTGCAGTTCCTCTAGCTTTCTGCCTAGAAAATAAGAATGTGTAGAGCTGGTGTCTCCATGTGGAACCAATTAGTGTTTCCAAGCACAAAATTAAAATATTCCCTTATAAAAAACATTCAAAACAATAAAATCCTTCAATAATATCCGGAAAACACAAACACAGAGGCTGTTGAAATATCTGGGATTTAGTTAGCCAAAACACAACCGGATATTTCTGGGTTCATCCAGTCATATCCGGACAAAGTGTGTGGAGTTCGTATGCAATGGACCGAGAAAATCACAGTAAAAATGCTTTTGGAGAAAATCATAGTCTTTTCGTTAGGCAAGTGCATAAAATGTCATTTATACAAACAGAAATATCATGTTTGTTTGCTGCAGTTCCTCTAGCATTCTCCATAGAAAATACGCATGTGTAGAGCTGGTGTCTCCATGTGGAACCAATTAGTGTTTCCAAGCAAAAATTAAATGTTCCCTGATAAAAAAACATTGAATACATAAAGTCCATCCATAATATCCAGAAAACACAAACACAGAGGTTGTCTAGTATCTGAGATTGAGTTACCCAAAACACAACCACATATTTCTGGTTTCATCCATTCATATCCGGACAAAGTGTTGTGGCATTCATAAGCAATGGACCGAGAAAATCACAGTAAAAATGGTTTTGGAGAAAAGCAAAGTCTTTTCGTTAGACAAGTGCATAAAATGTCATGTATACAAACAGAAATATCATGTTTGCTTGCCGCAGTTCCTCTAGCTTTCTGGCTAGAAAATACGAATGTGTAGAGCTGGTGTCTCCATGTGGAACCAATTCGTGTTTCCAAGCAAAAATAAATATTCCCTGATAAAAAACATTCAAAGCAATAAAGTCCATTTACACTATCCTGAAGACACAAACACAGAGGATGTCCCAATATCTTTGATTCAGTTAGCCAAAACACAACCGGATATTTCTGATTTCATCCAGTCATATCCGGACAAAGTGTTGTGGAATTTGTATGCAATGCACTGAGCAAATCACAGTGAAAATGGTTTTGGAGGAAAGCATAGTCTTTTCGTTAGGCAATTGCATAAAATGTCATGTATACAAACAGAAATATCATGTTTGTTTGCCGCAGTTCCTCTTGCTTTCTCCCTAGAATATACGAATGTGTAGCGCTTGTGTTTTCATGTGGAACCAATTAGTGTTTCCAAGCAAAAATTAAATGTTCCCTGATAAAAAACAGTGAATACAATAAAGTTCATCCATAATATCTAGAAAACATAAACACAGAGGTTGTCGCAATATCTGGGATTGAGTTACCCAAAACACAACCGGATATTTCTGGTTTCATCCAGTCATATCTGGACAAAGTGGTGTGGCATTCATATGCAATGGACCGAGAAAATCACAGTAAAAATGGTTTTGGAGAAAAGCAAAGTCTTTTCGTTAGGCAAGTGCATAAAATGTCATGTATAGAAACAGAAATATCATGATTGTTTGCCGCAGTTCCACTAGCTTTCTGCATAGAAAATATGAATGTGTAGAGCTGGTGTCTCCATGTGGAACCAATTAGTGTTTCCAAGCACAAAATTAAATGTTCCCTGATAAAAAAAAATTCAATACATAAAGTCCATCCATAATATCCAGAAAACATAAACACAGATGTTGTCGCAATATCTGGGATTGAGTTAGGCAAAACACAACCGCATATTTCTGGTTTCATCCAGTCATATCCGGACAAAGTGGTGTGGCATTCATATGCAATGGACTGAGAAAAATCACAGTAAAAATGGTTTTGGAGAAAAGCAAAGTCTTTTCATTAGGCAAGTGCATAAAATGTCATTTATACAAACAGAAATATCATGTTTGTTTGCCGCAGTTCCTCCAGCTTTCTCCCTAGAAAATATGAATGTATAGAGCTGGTGTCTCCACGTGGAACCAATTAGTGTTTCCAAGTAAAAATTAAATGTTCCCTGATAAAAAAACATTCAAAACAATAAAGTCCATGGATACTATCCAGAAAACAGAAACACAGATGCTGTCGCAATATCTGGGATTGAGTTACCCAAAACACAACCGGATATTTCTGGTTTCATCCAGTCATATCCGGACAAAGTGGTGTGGCATTCATATGCAATGGATTGAAAAAAATCACAGTAAAATGGTTTTGCATAAAAGCAATGTCTTTTCGTTAGGCAAGTGCATAAAATGTCATTTATACAAACAGAAATATCATGTTTGTTTGCTGCAGTTCCTCTAGCTTTCTCCATAGAAAATACGAATGTGTAGAGCTGGTGTCTCCATGTGGAACCAATTAGTGTTTCCAAGCAAAAATTAAATGTTCCCTGATAAAAAAACATTCAATACATAATGTCAATCCATAATATCCAGAAAACACAAACACAGAGGTTGTCGCAGTATCTGGGATTGAGTTACCCAAAACACAACCGGATATTTCTGGTTTGATCCATTCATATCCAGACAAAGTGTTGTGGCATTCATAAGCAATGGACCGAGAAAATCACAGTAAAAATGGTTTTGGAGAAAAGCAAAGTCTTTTCGTTAGGCAAGTGCATAAAATGCCATCTATACAAACAGAAATATCATGTTTGTTTGCCGCAGTTCCTCTAGCTTTCTCTCTAGAAAATACGAATGTGTGGAGCTGATGTCTCCATGTGGAACTAATTAGAGTTTCCCAGTACAAAATTAAATTCTCCCTGATTAAAAAAAACAAAACTTTCAAAACAATAAAGTCCTTCGATAATATCCAGAAAACACAACCCCAGGGGCTGTGGCAATATCTGGGATTGAGTTAGCCAAAACAAAACCGGATATTTCCGGTTTCGTCCAGTCATATCCGGAAAAAGTGGTGTGGAATTCATATGCAATGGATGGAGGAAATTACAGTAAAAATGGTTTTGGAGAAAAGCAAAGTCTTTTCGTTAGCCAAGTGCATAAAATGCCATCTATATAAACAGAAATATCATGATTGTTTCCCGCAGTTCCTCTAGCTTTCTCCTCAGAAAATATGAATTTGTAGAGCTGTTGTCTCCATGTGGAACCAGTTAGTGTTTTCCAGGGCAAAAATAAATGTTTCCTAATAAAAAAAACAACTTTCAAAACAATAAAGTCCTTCGATAATATCCAGAAAACAAAAACACAGGTGCTGTGGCCTTATACTTGGGATTGAGTTAGGCAAAGCAAAACCGGATATTTCCGGTTTCACCCAGTCATATCCGGAAAATGTGGTGTTGAATTCGTATGCAATGGACTGCAAAAATTGCAGTGAATATGGTTTTGGAGAAAGCCGAAGTCTTTTCTTTAGGCAAGTGCATAAAATACCATCTATACAAACAGAAATATCATGATTGTTTGCCGCAGTTCCTTTAGATTTCTCCGCAGAAACCACAAATGTTTATAGCTGGTGTCTCCATGTGGAACAAATTAGAGTTTCACAGAACAAAATTAAAGGTTCCCTGATTAAAAAAAAATAAAAACAATAAAGTCCTTTGATAATATTCAGAAAACACAAACACAGGTGCTGTTTCAATATCTGGGATTGAGTGAGCCAAAACAAAACCAGATATTTCCGGTTTCATCCAGTCATATCGGACAAAGTGGTGTGGAATTCGTATGCAATGGACCGAGAAAATCACAGTGAAAGTGGTTTTGGAGAAAAGCAAAGTCTTTTTGTTAGGCAAGTGCATAAAATGCCATCTATACAAACAGAAATATAAACATTGTCTGCCGCAGTTCCTCTAGCTTTCTCTCTAGAAAATACGAATGTGTATAGCTGGTGTCTCCATGTGGAACAAATTAGAGTTTCCCAGTACAAAATCAAATGTTCCCTGATAAAATTTTTTTTTTCAAAACAATAAAATTCTTCGATAATATCCAGAAAACACAAACACAGGGGCTGTCGCAATATCTGGGATTGACTTAGCCAAAACAAAACCGGATATTTTCGGTTTCTTCCACTCATATCCCGACAAAGTAGTCTGCAATTCGTATGTAATGGACAGACAAAATCGCAGTAAAAATGGTTTTGGAGAAAAGCAAAGTCTTTACGTTAGCCAAGTGCATAAAATGCCATCTATACAAACAGAAATATCATATTGTTTGCCGCAGTTCATTTAGATTTCTACCCAGAAAATACGAATGTTTATAGTCGGTGTCTCCATGTGAAACCAATTAGAGTTTCCCAGTACAAAATTAAATGTTCCCTCATAAAAAAAAAAACTTTCAAAACAATAAAGTCCTTTGATAATATCCAGAAAACACAATTCAGGGGCTGTGGCAATATCTGGGATTTAGTTAGCCAAAACAAAACCGGATATATCCGGTTTCATCCAGTCATATCCGGACAACGTGGTGTGGAAATCGTATGCAATGGACTGAGAAAATTACAGTGAAAGTGCTTTTGGAGAAAAGCAAAGTCTTTTCGTTAGGCAAGTGCATATAATGTCATGTATACAAAGAGAAATATCATGTTTGTTTGCCACAGTCCTCTAGCTTTCTTGCTAGAAAATATGAATGTGTAGAGCTGTTGTCTCCATGTGGAACCACTGAGTGTTTCCCAGTTCAAAATTCAATGTTCCGTGATAAAAATAAAATTTCAAAACAATAAAGTCCTTCGATAATATCCAGAAAACACAGACACAGGGGCTGTGGCAATATCTGGGATTGAGTTAGCCAAAAAAAACCCGTATATTTTTGGTTTTATCCAGTCATATCCAGACAAAGTGGTGTCCAAATCGTATGCAATGCACTGTGAAAATTGCAGTGAAAATGGTTTTGGAGAAAAGCAAAGTCTTTTCGTTAGGCAAGTGCACAAAATGTCATGTATACAAACAGAAATATCATGTTTGTTTGCCGCAGTTCCTTTAGATATCTCCTTACAAAATACGAATGTGTAGATCTGGTGTCTCCATGTGGAACCAATTAGAGTTGTGCAGTAGAAAATTAAATGATCCCTGAAACAAACATTGAAAACAATAAAATACTTCGATAATATCCAGAAAACACAAGCACAGAGGCTGTGGCAATATCTTGGATTCAGTTAGCCAAAACTCAACAGCATATTTCCGGTTTAATCCCGTCATATCCGGAAAAAGTGATGTTGAATTCGTATGCAATGGACCGAGAAAATCACATTAAAATGGTTTTGGAGAAAAGCAAAGTCTTCTCGTTAGGCAAGTGCATAAAATGTCATCTATACAAACAGAAATATCATGTTTCTTTGCCACAGTTCCTCTAGCTTTCTCTCTAGAATATACGAATGTGTAGAGCTGGTGTCTCCATGTGGAAGCAATTAGAGTTGCCCAGTAAAAAATTAAATGTTCCCTGACAAAAACATTCAAAACAATAAATTACTTCGATAATATCCAGTAACACAAGCACAGGGGCTGTCACAATATCTGGGATTGACTTAGCCAAAACAAAACCGGATATTTCCGGTTACTTCCAGTCATATCCCGACAAAGTGGTGTACAATTAGTATGTAATGGACAGACAAAATCACAGTAAAAATGGTTTTAGAGAAAAGCAAAGTCTTTTCGTTAAGCAAGTGCATAAAATGCCATCTATACAAACAGAAATATCATGAATGTTTGCCGCAGTTCATTTAGATTTCTCCCCAGAAAATACAAATGTGTATAGCTGGTTCCTCCATATGAAACCAATTAGAGTTTCCCAGTACAAAATTAAATGTTCCCATATTAAAAAAAAAAACTTTCAAAAAAATGAATTCCTTCGATAATATCCAGAAAACACAAACACAGGGTCTGTGCCAATATCTGGGATCGAGTTAGCCAAAACACAACAGGATATTTCTGGTTTCATCCAGTCATATCCGGACAAAGTGGTGTGGAATTCGTATGCAATGGAATGAGAAAATCACAGTAAAAATGGTTTTGGAGGAAAGTAAAGTCTTTTCGTTAGGCAAGTGCATAAAATGCCATCTATACAAACAGAAATATCATGTTTGTTTCCCGCAGTTCCTCTAGCTTTCTCCTAGAAAATACGAATGTGTAGAGCTGGTGTCTCCATGTGGAAACAATTAGAGTTTCCCAGTCCAAAATTAAATGTTCCTTGATAAAAAACATTCAAAGCAATAAAGTCCTTCGATAATATCAAGAAAACACAAACACAGAAGCTGTCACAATATCTGGGATTGAGTTAGCCAAACGAAAGCGGATATTTCCCCTTTCATCCAGTAATATTCAGACAAAATGGTGTGGAATTCGCATGCAATCGACTGAGAGAATTACAGTGAAAGTATTTTTGGAGAAAACCAAAGTCTTTTCATTAGGCAGGTGCATAAAATGTCATGTATACAAACAGAAATATCATGTTTGTTTGCCGCAGTTCCTCTCGCTTTCTCGCTAGAAAATACGAATGTGTAGACCTGGTGTCTCCTTGTTGAACCAATTAGAGTTTCCCAGTACAAAATTAAATGTTCCCTGATTAATAAAAAACATACAAAAAATATGCTTCGGTAATATCCAGAAATCACAATCACAGGGGCTGTGGCAATATCTGGGATTGAGTTAGCCAAAAAAAACCCGGATATTTCCGGTTTCATCCAGTCATATCCGGACAAAGTGGTGTGGAATTTGTATGCAATGGAATGAGAAAATCACAGTAAAAATGCTTTTGGATAAAGGCAAATTCTTTTCGTTAGGCAAGTGCATAAAATGCCATCTATACAAACAGAAATATCATGTTTGTTTGCCGCAGATACTCTAGCTTTCTCGTAGAAAATACGAATGTGTAGGTGTCTCCATGGGGAACCAATTAGAGTTTCCCAGTACATAATTAAATGTTCCCTAATAAAAAAACATTCAAAGCAATAAAGTCCTTAGATAATATCCAAAAAACACAAACAAAGAGGCTCTCGCAATATCTAGGATTCAGTTAGCCAAAACACAAGCAGATATTTCCGTTTTGATCCAGTCATATCCGGACAACGTTGTGTGGAATTCATGTGCAATGGAAAGTCAAAATCACAGTAAAAATGGTTTTGGGGAAAAGCAAAGTCTTTTCGTTAGGCAAGTGCATAAAATGTCATGTATCCAAAGAAAAATATCATGTTTGTTTGCCGCAGTTCCTCTAGTTTTCCCCTAGAAAATACGAATGTGTAGAGCTGGTTTCTACATGTGGAACCACTGAGTGTTTCCCAGTACAAAACTAAATGTACCCTGATAAAAAAAAATGGTTAAAACAAAAATGACCATTGATAATATACAGAAAACATAAACACAGTGGCTGTGGCAATCTGGGATTGTGTTAGCCAAAAAAAAATCCGATATTTCCAGGTTCTTACAGTCATATCCGGACAAAGTGGTGTGCAATTCTTATGCAATGGACTGAGAAAATTACAGTGAAAGTGGTTTTGGAGAAAAGCAAAGTCTTTCGTTAGGCAAGTGCATAAAACATCATGTATAGAAACAGAAATATCATGTTTGTTTGCCGCAGCTCCTCTAGATTCTCGCTTAGAAAATACGAATGTGTAGAGCTGGTGTCTCCATGTGGAACCAATTAGAGATTCCCAGTACAAAATTAAATGTTCCCTGATAAAAAAGTTTCAAAACAATAAAGTCCTTTGATAATATCCAGAAAACACAAACACAGGGGCTGTGGCAATATCTGGGATTGAGTCAGGCAAAAGAAAACCGGATATTTCTGGTTTCATCCAGTCATATCCGCACAAAGTGGTGTGGAATTTGTATGCAATAGACCTAGAAAATCATAGTAAAAATGGTTTTGGAGAAAAGTAAAGTCTTTTCGTTAGACAAGTGCATAAACTGTCATGTATACAAACAGAAAAATCATGTTTGTTTGCCGCAGTTCCTCTAGTTTTCTCCCTAGAATACACGAATAGGAAGAACTGGTTTCTGCATGTGGAACAAATGATTGTTTCCCAGTACAAAATTAAATGCTCCCTGATTAAAAAAAAACGTTCCAAACAATAATGACCATTGATAATATCCAGAAAACACAAACACTGGGGCTGTGGCAATATCTGGGATTGAGTTAGCCAAAACAAAACCAGATATTTCCGGTTTCATGCAGTCATATCTGGACAAAGTGGTGTGGAATTTTTATGCAATAGACCAAGCAAACGATTGTAAAAATGGTTTTGCAGAAAAGCAAACTCCTTTCTTTAGACAAGTGCATAAAATATCATGTATACAAACAGAAATATTATGTTTGTTTGCTGCAGTTCCTCTAGCTTTCTCCAAGAAAATACAAATGTGTAGAGCTGGTGTCTCCATGTGGAACCTCTGAATGTTTCCCAGTACAAAATTAAATGTTCCCTGATAAAAAACATTCAAAACAATAAAGTCCTTTGATAATATCCAGAAAACACAAACAAAGATGCTGTCGCAATATCTAGGATTGAGTTAGCCAAAACAAAATGGATATTTCCCCTTTCATCCATTCATATCCGGACAAAGTGGTGTGGAATTTGTATGCAATGGACTGAGTGAATTACAGTAAAAATGGTTTTGGAGAAAAGCAAAGTGTTTTCGTTAGGCAAGTGCGTAAAATGCCATCTATACAAACAGAAATATCATGTTTGTTTGCCGCAGTTCCTCTAGCTTTCTCCTAGAAAATACAAATGTGTAGAGCTGGTGACTCCATGTGGAACCAATTGGAGTTTCCCAGTACAAAATTAAATGTTCCCTGATAAAAAGCATTCAAAACAAAAGTCCTTCGATAATATCCAGAAAACACAACCACAGAGGCTGTCGCAATATCTGGGATTCAGTTAGCTAAAACATAAGCAGATATTTCCCATTTCATCCAGTCATATCCGGACAAAGTGGTGTGGAATTCGCATGCAATGGACTGAGAAAATCACAGTAAAAATGGTTTTGGAGAAAAGAAAAGTCCTTTCGTTAGGCAAGTGCATAAAATGTCATGTATACAAATAGAAATATCATGTTTGTTTGCCGCAGTTCCTCTCGCTTTCTCGCTAGAAAATACGAATGTGTAGAGCTGGTGTCTCCATGTGGAAACAATTAGAGTCTCCCAGTACAAGATTAAATGTTCCCTGATAAAAAAATATTCAAAACAATAAAGTCGTTTGATAATATCCAGAAAACACAAAGAGGCTGTCGCAATATCTAGGATTGAGTTAGCCAAAACACAAACGGATATTTGCCCTTTCATCCATTCATATCCGGAAAAAGTGGTGTGGAATTCGTATGCAATGGACTGAGAGAATTACAGTGAAAGTGGTTTTGGAGAAAAGCAAAGTCTTTTCTTTAGGCAGGTGCATAAAATGTCATGTATACAAACAGAAATATCATGTTTGTTTGCCGCAGTTCCTCTAGATTTCTCCCTAGAAAATGCGAATGTGTAGCACTGGTGTCTCCATGTAGAACCAATTAGAGTTTCCGAGTACAAAATTAAATGTCCCTGATAAGAAAAATTTTCAAAACAATAAAGTCCTTCGATGATATCCACTAAACACAGACCCAGGATCTGTGAAAATATCTGGGATTGAGTTAGCCAAAACACAATTGGATATTTCCGGTTTCATCCCGTCATATCCGGACAAACTGGTGTGGAATTCGTATGCAAAGGACCGAGAAACCACAGCAAAAATGCTTTTGGATAAAGGCAAATTCTTTTCGTTAGGCAAGTGCATAAAATGTCATGTATACAAACAGAAATATCAGGTTTCTTTGCTGTAGTTCCTCTAGCTTTCTCGCTAGAAAATACGAATGTGTAGAGCTGGTTTCTCCATGTGTATCCAGTGAGTGTTTCCCAGTACAAAGTCAAATATTTCCTGTAAATAAAAAAAACTTTCAAACAATAATGACCATTGATATCATCCAGAAAACACAAACACAGAGGCTGTGGCAATATCTGGGGTTGAGTTTGCCAAAACACAACCGGATATTTCCCCTATCACCCAGTCATATCTGGACAAAGCTATGTGGAATTCGTATGCAATAGACCAAGAAAATCACAGTGAAAATGGTTATGGAGAAAACCAAAGTCTTTACGTTAGGCAAGTGCATAAAATGCCATCTATACAAACAGAAATATCATGTTTGTTTGCCGCAGTTCCTCTAGCTTTCTCGCTAGAATATACGAATGTGTACAGATGGTGTCTCCATGTGGAACCAATTAGAGATTCCCAGTATAAAATTAAATGTTCCCTGATAAGAAAAAAAAATCAAAACAATACAGTCCTTCGAAAGTATCCAGAAAACACAAACACAGGGGCTGTGGCAATATCTGGGATTGAGTTAGCCAAAACAAAACCGGATATTTCCGGTTTCATGCAGTCATATCCGGAAAAAGTGGTGTGGAATTTGTATGCAATAGACGAAGCAAATCATAGTAAAAATGGTTTTGGAGAAAAGCAAAGTCTTTTCATTAGGCAACTGCATAAAATGCCATCTATACAAACAGAAATATGTTTGTTTGCCGCAGTTCTTCTAGATTTCTCCTAGCAAATACGAATGTGTAGAGCTGGTGTCTCCATGTGGAACCAATTAGAGATTCCCAGTACAAAATTAAATGTTCCCTGATAAAAAAAAGTTTCAAAACAATAAAGTCCTTTGATAATATCCAGAAAACACAAACACAGGGGCTGTGGCAATATCTGGGATTGAGTCAGGCAAAAGAAAACCGGATATTTCCGGTTTCATCTAGTCATATCCGCACAAAGTGGTGTGGAATTTGTATGCAATAGACCTAGAAAATCACAGTAAAAATGGTTTTGGAGAAAAGTAAAGTCTTTTCGTTAGACAAGTGCATAAACTGTCATGTACACAAACAGAAAAATCATGTTTGTTTGCCGCAGTTCCTCTAGTTTTCTCCCTAGAATACACGAATAGGAAGAACTGGTTTCTGCATGTGGAACAAATGATTGTTTCCCAGTACAAAATTAAATGCTCCCTGATTAAAAAAAACGTTCCAAACAATAATGACCATTGATAATATCCAGAAAACACAAACACAGGGGCTGTGGCAATATCTGGGATTGAGTTAGCCAAAACAAAACCAGATATTTCCGCTTTCATGCAGTCATATCTGGACAAAGTGGTGTGGCATTCATATGCAATGGACTGAGAGAATTACAGTAAAAATGGTTTTGGAGAAAAGCAAAGTGTTTTCGTTAGGCAAGTGCATAAAATGCCATCTATACAAACAGAAATATCATGTTTGTTTGCCGCAGTTCCTCTAGCTTTCTCCTAGAAAATACAAATGTGTAGAGCTGGTGTCTCCATGTGGAACCAATTGGAGTTTCCCAGTACAAAATTAAATGTTCCCTGATAAAAAGCATTCAAAACAATAAAGTCCTTCGATAATATCCAGAAAACACAACCACAGAGGCTGTCGCAATATCTGGGATTCAGTTATCCAAAACATAAGCAGATATTTCCCATTTCTTCCAGTCATATCCAGACAAAGTGGTGTGGAATTCGCATGCAATGGACTGAGAAAATCACAGTAAAAATGGTTTTGGAGAAAAGCAAAGTCCTTTCGTTAGGCAAGTGCAAAAAATGTCATGTATACAAAAATTAATATCATGTTTGTTTGCCGCAGTTCCTCTAGCTTTCTCCTAGAAAATAGAATGTGTAGAGCTGGTGTCTCCATGTGGAAACAATTAGAGTTTCCCAGTACAAAATTGAATGTTCCCTGATAAAAAAAATTTCAAAACAATAATGACCATTGATAAAATACAGAAAACAAAACACAGGGGCTGTGGCAATATCTGGGATTGAGTTAGCCAAAATAAAACCGGATATTTCCAGTTTCATCCAGTCATATCTGGAAAAAGTGGTGTGGAATTCGTATGCAATTGACTGAGAAAATTGCAGTGAAAATGGTTTTGGAGAAAAGTAAAGTCTTTTCGTTAGGCAAGTGCATAAAATGTCATGTATACAAACAGAAATATCATGTTTGTTTGCTGCAGTTCCTCTAGCATTCTCGCTAGAAAATATGAATGTGTAGAGCTGGTTTCTCCATGTGGAACCAGTGAGTGTTTCCCAGTACAAAATTAAAGTTCCCTGATAAAAAAAAAGAAAAAAAAACTTTAAAAACAATAATGAGCATTGATAATAAACAGAAAACACAAACACAGATGCTGTCGCAATATCTGGGATTCAGTTAGCTAAAACAGAAGTGGATATTTCCCCTTTCTTCCAGTCATATTCGGACAAAGTGGTGTGGACTTTGTATGCAATGGAAAGACAAAATCACAGTAAAAATGGTTTTGGGAAAAGCAAAGTCTTTTGTTAGGCAAGTGCATAAAATGCCATCTATACAAACAGAAATATCATGTTTGTTTCCCACAGTTCCTCCAGCTTTCTCGCTAGAAAATACGAAAGTGTAGAGCAGGTGTCTCCATGTTGAACCAATTAGAGATACCCAGTACAAAATTTAATGTTCACTGATGAAAAAAAACTTTCAAAACAATAAAGTCCTTCGATAATATCCAGAAAACACAAACACAGGGGCTGTGACAATCTGGAATGGAGTTAGCCAAAAAAACCCGGATATTTCCGGTTTCATCCTGTCATATCTAGACAAAGTGGTGTGGAATTCATATGCCATGGAATGAGAAAAATACAGTGAAAGTGATTTTGGACAAAAGCAAAGACTTTTAGTTAGGCAAGTGCATAAAATGTCATATACACAAAAGAAATATCATGTTTGTTTGCTGCAGTTCCTCTAGATTTCTCCTAGAAAATACGAATGTGTAGAGCTGGAGTCTCCATGTGGAACCAATAAGAGTTTCCCAGTACAAAATTGAATGTTCCCTGATTAAAAAAAAAACAAACTTTCAAAACAATAAAGTCCTTCGATAATATCCAGAAAACACAAACACAGGGGTGTGGCAAAAATCTGGGTTTGAGTTAGCCAAAACAAAACCGGGTATTTCCGGTTTCATCCAGTCATATCTGGACAACGTGGTGTGGAATTCGTATGCAATGTATCGAGATAATCACAGTAAAAAAGGTTTTGGAGAAATGCAAAGTCTTTTCGTTAGGCAAGTGCATAAAATGTCATGTATACAAACAGAAATATCATGTTTGTTTGCTGCAGTTCCTTTAGCTTTCTCCCTAGAAAATACGAATGTGTAGAGGTGGTGTGTCCATGTCGAACCCGATAGAGTTTCCCAGTACAAAACTAAATGATCCCTGATAAAAAAAATTCAAAACAATAAAGTCCTTTGATAATATCCAGAAAATACAAACAAAGGGGCTGTGGCAATATCTGGGATTGTGTTAGCCAAAACAAAACGGGATATTTCTGGTTCATCCAGTCATATCCGGACAAAGTGGTGTGGAATTCATATGCAATGGATGGAGAAAATCACAGTAAAAATGGTTTTGGAGAAAAGCAAAGTCTTTTCTTTAGGGAAGTGCATATATGTCATGTACACAAAAAGAAATATCATGTTTGTTTGCCGCAGTTCCTCTAGCTTTCTCGCTAGAAAATATGAATGTGTAGAGCAGGTTTCTCCATGTGGAACCAGTCAGTGTTTCCCTGTACAAAATTAAATGTTCCTTGATAAAAAAAAAACTTTCCAAAAAATAATGACAATTGATAATATCCAGAAAACACAAACATAGGGGCTGTGTCAATCTTTGATTGTGTTAGCTAAAAAAAACCCGGATATTTCTGGTTTAATCCAGTCATATCTGGACAAAGTGGTGTGGAATTCGTACGCCATACACTGAGAAAATTACAGTGAAAGTGGTTTTGGAGAAAAGTAAAGAATTTTCGTTAGGCAAGTGCATAAAATGTCATGTATACAAACAAAAATATCATGTTTGTTTGCCGCAGTTCCTCTAGTTTTCTCCCTAGAAAATATGATGCGTACAGCTGGTTTCTCCTTGGGGAATCACTGAGTATTTCCCAGTACAAAGTTAAATGTTCCCTGATTAAAAAAAAAAAAAAACTTTCAAAACAATAAAGTCCTTCGATAATATCCAGAAAACAGAAACACAGGCTCTGTGGCAGTATCTGGGATTGAGTTAGCCAAAAACAACCGGATATTTAGTGTTGCATCCAGTCATATCCGGACAAAGTGGTTTGGAATTCCTATGCAATGGACTGAGAAAATTACAGTGAAAGTGGTTTTGGAGAAAAGCAAAGACGATTAAATGCTCCCTGATTAAAAAAAAAAAAAAAACGTTCCAAACAATAATGACCATAGATAATATCCAGAAAACACAAACACAGGGGCTGTGGCAATATCTGGGATTGAGTTAGCCAAAACAAAACCGGATATTTCCGGTTTCATGCAGTCATATCCGCAAAAAGTGGTGTGGAATTTGTATGCAATAGACCAAGCAAATAATAGTAAAAATGGTTTTGGAGAAAAGCAAAGTCTTTTCGTTAGGGAAGTGCATAAAATGCCATGTATACAAACAGAAATATCATGTTTGTTTGCCGCAGTTCCTCTAGCTTTCTCCTAGAAAATACAAATGTGTAGAGCTGGTGTCTCCATGTGGAACCAATTATAAGTTCCCAGTACAAATTTAATGTTACCTGATAAAAAAATTTTGAAAACAATAAATTCCTTCGATAATATCCAGAAAACATAGACACAGGATCTGTGCCAAAATCTGGGATTGAGTTAGCCAAAAAAAATCCGGATATTTCCAGTTTCATCCAGTCATATCCGGACAAAGTGGGGTGGAATTCGTATGCAATAGACCGAGAAAATCACAGTAAAAATGGTTTTGGAGAAAAGCAAAGTTTTTTCGTTAGGCAAGTGCATAAAATGCCATCTATACAAACAGAAATATCATGTTTGTTTTCTGCAGTTCCTCTAGCTTTCTCCTAGAAAAACGAATGTGTAGAGCTGGTCTCTCCAATGTGGAACCAATTAGAGATTCCCAGTACAAAACTAAATGTTCCCTGATAAAAAATAATAAAAACTTTCAAAACAATAAAGTCCTTCGATAATATCCAGAAAACACAAACACAGGGGCTGTGGCAATATCTGGGATTGAGTTAGCCAAAACAAAACCGGATATTTCCGGTTTCATGCAGTCATATCCAGACAAAATGGTGTGGAATTTGTATGCAATAGACCAAGCAAATCATAGTAACAATGGTTTTGGAGAAAAGCAAAGTCCTTTCTTTAGGCAAGTGCATAAAATGTCATGTATACAAACAGAAATATCATGTTTGTTTGCTGCAGTTCCTCTAGCATTCTCGCTAGAAAATATGAATGTGTTAAGCTGGTGTATCCATGTGGAACCAATTAGAGTTTCCCAGTACAAAATTAAATGTTCCCTGATAAGAAAAATTTTCAAAACAATAAAGTCCTTCGATGATATCCACTAAACACAGACCCAGGATCTGTGACAATATCTGGGATTGAGTTAGCCAAAACACAATTGGATATTTCCGGTTTCATGCAGTCATATCCGGACAAAGTGGTGTGGAATTTGTATGCAATAGACCCAGCAAATCATAGTAAAAATGGTTTTGGAGAAAAGCAAAGTGCTTTCTTTAGGCAAGTGCATAAAATGTCATGTATACAAACAGAAATATCATGTTTGTTTGCCACAGTTCCTCTAGCTTGTCGCTTAGAAAATACGAATGAGTAGAGCTGGTTTCTGCATGTGGAACCACTGAGTATTTCCCAGTAGAAAATTAAATGTTCCCTTATAAAAAAAAACTTTAAAACAATAATGACCATTGATAATATCCAGAAAACACAAACACAGAGGCTGTGGCAATCAGGGATTGAGTTAGACAAAACAAAACCGGATATTTCCGGTTTCATGCAGTCATATTCGGACAAAGTGGTGTGGAATTTGTATGCAATAGACCAAGCAAATCATAGTAAAAATGGTTTTGGAGAAAAGCAAAGTAATTTCATTAGGCAGGTGCATAAAATGTCATGTATACAGACAGAAATATCATGTTTGTTTGCCGCAGTTCCTCTAGTTTCTCGCTTAGAAAATACGAATGTGTAGAGCTGGTGTCTCCATGTGGAACCAATTAGAGTTTCCCAGTACAAAATTAAATTTTCCCTGATAAAAAACATTCAAAACAATAAAGTCCTTTGATAATATCCGGAAAACACAAACACAGAGGCTGTTGCAATATCTGTGATTGATTAGCCAAAAGAAAATCGGATATTTCCGTTTTCATCCAGTCATATCCGGAAAAAGTGCTGTGGAATTCCTATGCAATGAACCGAGAAAATCATAGTAAAAATGGTTTTGGAGAAAAGCAGTCTTTTCGTTGGACAATTGCATAAAATGTCATGTATACAAACAGAAATATCATGTTTGTTTGCCGCAGTTCCTCTAGCTTCTCGCTTAGAAAATACGAATGTGTAGAGCTGGTTTCTGCATGTGGAACCACTGAGTGTTTCCCAGTACAAAATTAAATGTTCCCTGATAAAAAAAAAACATTCAAAACAATAATGACCATTGATAATATCCAGAAAACACAAACACAGAGGCTGTGGCAATCTGGGATTGAGTTAGCCAAAAGAAAACCGGATATTTCCGGTTTCATGCAGTCATATCCGGACAAAGTGGTGTGGAATTTGTATGCAATAGACCAAGCAAATCATAGTAAAAATGGTTTTGGAGAAAAGCAAAGTCCTTTCGTTAGGCAAGTGCATAAAATGTCATGTATACAAACAGAAATATCATGTTTGTTTGCCGCAGTTCTTCTAGCTTTCTCGCTAGAAAATACGAATGTGTAGAGCTGGTGTCTCCATGTGGAACCACTGAGTGTTTTCCAGTACAAAATTAAATGTTCCCAGATAAGAAAAATTTTCAAAACAATAAAGTCCTTCGATGATATCCACTAAACAAAGACCCAGGATCTGTGACAATATCTGGGATTGAGTTAGCCAAAACAAAACCGGATATTTCCGGGTTCATGCAGTCGTATCCGGACAAAGTGGTGTGGAATTTGTATGCAATAGACCAAGCAAATCATAGTAAAAATGCTTTTGGAGAAAAGCAAAGTTTTTTCGTTAGACAAGTGCATAAAATGTCATGTATACAAACAAAAATATCATGTTTGTTTGCCGCAGTTCCTCTAGCATTCTCCTAGAAAATACGAATGTGTAGAGCTGGTGTCTCCATGTGGAACCACTGAGGGTTTCCCAGTACAAAATTAAATGTTCCCTGATAAGAAACATTCAAAACAATAAAGTCCTTTGATAATATCCAGAAAACACAAACACAGAGGCTGTCGCAAATTCTGTGATGAGTTAGCCAAAATAAAAGCGGATATTTCCCCTTTCATCCAGTCATATCCAGACAAAGTGGTGTGGAATTTGTATGCAATAGACCAAGCAAATCATAGTAAAAATGGTTTTGGAGAAAAGCAAAGTCATTTCATTAGGCAGGTGCATAAAATGTCATGTATACAAACAGAAATATCATATTTGTTTGCTGCAGTTCCTCTAGCATTCTCTGTATAAATTACAAATGTTTAGAGCTGGTGTCTCCATGTGGAACCACTGAGGTTTACCCAGGACAAAATTAAATGTTCCCTGATAAAAAACATTCAAAACAATAAAGTCCTTTGATAATATCCAGAAAACACAAACACAGGGCTGTGGCAATATCTGGGATTTAGTTAGCCAAAACAAAACCGGATATTTCCGGTTTCATGCAGTCATGTCCGGACAAAGTCGTGTGGAATTCCTATGCAATGAACCGAGAAAATCATAGTAAAAATGGTTTTGGAGAAAAGCAAAGTCCTTTCTTAAGGCAAGTGCATAAAATGTCATGTATACAAACAGAAATATCATGTTTATTTACCGCAGTTCCTCTAGTTTTCTCCCTAGAATACACGAATAGGAAAAACTAGTTTCTGCATGTGGATCCAGTGATTGTTTCCCTGTACAAAATTAAATGCTCCCTGACTAAAAAAAAAGTTCCAAACAATAATGACCATTGATAATATCCAGAAAACACAAACACAGGGGCTGTGGCAATATCTGGGATTGAGTTAGCCAAAACAAAAGCGGATATTTCCGGTTTCATGCAGTCCTATCCGGACAAAGTGGTGTGGAATTCCTATGCAATGGACCGAGAAAATCATAGTAAAAATGGTTTTGGAGAAAAGCAAAGTCCTTTCTTTAGGCAAGTGCATAAAATGTCATGTATACAAACAGAAAAATCATGTTTGTTTGCCGCAGTTCCTCTAGTTTTCTCCCTAGAATACACGAATAGGAAGAACTGGTTTCTGCATGTGGAACCAGTGATTGTTTCCCAGTACAAAATTAAATGCTCCCTGATTAAAAAAAAAACGTTCCAAACAATAATGACCATTGATAATATCCAGAAAACACAAACACAGAGGCTGTGGCAATATGGGATTGAGTTAGCCAAAACAAAACCGGATATTTCCGGTTTCATGCAGTCATATCTGGACAAAGTGGTGTGGAATTCGTATGCAATAGAAGAAGCAAATCATAGTAAAAATGGTTTTGGAGAAAAGCAAAGTCCTTTCGTTAGGCAATGCATAAAATGTCATGTATACAAACAGAAATATCATGTTTGTTTACGACAGTTCCTCTAGTTTTCTCCCTAGAATACACGAATAGGAAGAACTGGTTTCTGCATGTGGAACCAGTTATTGTTTCCCAGTACAAAATTAAATGCTCCCTGATTTAAAAAAAAACGTTCCAAACAATAATGACCATTGATAATATCCAGAAAACACAAACACAGGGGCTGTGGCAATATCTGGGATTGAGTTAGCCAAAACAAAAGCGGATATTTCCCCTTTCATCGAGTCATATCCGGAAAAAGTGCTGTGGAAATCCTATGCAATGAACCGAGAAAATCATAGTAAAAATGGTTTTGCAGAAAAGCAAAGTCATTTCATTAGGCAGGTGGATAAAATGTCATGTATACAAACAGAAATATCATGTTTGTTTGCCACAGTTCCTCTACCTTTCTCGCTAGAAAATACGAATGTGTAGAGCTGGTGTCTCCATGTGGAACCAATTATATGTTCCCAGTACAAATTTAATGTTACCTGATAAAAAAATTTTGAAAACAATAAATTCCTTCGATAATATCCAGAAAACATAGACACAGGATCTGTGCCAAAATCTGGGATTGAGTTAGCCAAAACAAAACCGGATATTTCCAGTTTCATCCAGTCATATCCGGACAAAGTGGTGTGGAATTCGTATGCAATAGACCGAGAAAATCACAGTAAAAATGGTTTTGGAGAAAAGCAAAGTTTTTTCGTTAGGCAAGTGCATAAAATGCCATCTATACAAACAGAAATATCATGTTTGTTTTCTGCAGTTCCTCTAGCTTTCTCCTAGAAAAACGAATGTGTAGAGCTGGTCTCTCTAATGTGGAACCAATTAGAGATTCCCAGTACAAAACTAAATGTTCCCTGATAAAAAAATAATAAAAACTTTCAAAACAATAAAGTCCTCCGATAATATCCAGAAAACACAAACACAGGCTCTGTGGCAGTATCTGGGATTGAGTTAGCCAAAACAAAACCGGATATTTCCGGTTGCATCCAGTAATATCCGGCAAAGTGGTTTGGAATTTGTATGCAATGGACTGAGAAAATCACAGTAAAAATGGTTTTGGAGAAAAGCAAAGTCCTTTCTTTAGGCAAGTGCATAAAATGTCATGTATACAAACAGAAATATCATGTTTGTTTGCCGCACTTCCTCAAGCTTTCTCCTAGAAAATACGAATGTGTAGATCTGGTGTCTCCATGTGGAACCAATTAGAGTTTCCCAATACAAAATTAAATGTTCCCTGATAAAAAAAACTCAAAATAATAAAGTCCTTCGATAATATCCAGAAAACACAAACACAGAGGTTGTCGCAATATCTGGGATTCAGTTAGCCTAAACACAAGCGGATATTTCCCCTTTCATCAGTCATATCCGGACAAAGTGGTGTGGAATTCTTATGCAATGGACTGAGAAAATTACAGTAAAAATTGTTTTGGAGAAAAGCAAAGTCCTTTCTTTAGGCAAGTGCATAAAATGTCATGTATACAAACAGAAATATGTTTGTTTGCCACAGTTACTCTAGCTTTCGCCTAGAAAATATGAATGTGTAGAGCTGGTGTCTCAATGTAGGACCAATTAAAATTTCCCGTAAAAATTAACTGTTCCCTGATAAAAAATATTTTAAAACAATAAAGTCCTTCAATAATATCCAGAAAACACAGACACAGGATCTGTGCCGAAATCTGGGATTCAGTAACCCAAAACAAAACCGGATATTTCCAGTTTCATCCAGTCATATCCGGACAAAGTGGTGTGGAATTTGTATGCAATGGACCGAGAAAATCACAGTAAAAATGGTTTTGGAGAAAAGCAAAGTCTTTTCGTTAGGCAAGTGCATAAAATATCATGTATACAAACAGAAATATCATGTTTGTTTGCCGCAGTTCCTCTAGCTTTCTCGCTACAAAATAAATGTATAGAGCTGGTGTCTCCATGTGGAACCAATTAGAGTTTCCCAGTACAAAATTAAAGGTTCCCTGATTCAAAAAATATCTTTCAAAACAATAAAGTCCTTCGATTATATCCAGAAAACACAAACACAGAGGCTGTCGCAATATCTGGGATTCAGTTAGCCAAAACACAACCGCATATTTCTGATTTCATCCACTCATATCCAGACAAAGTGTTGTGGAATTCGAAACAATGGACCGAGAAAATCACAGTAAAAATGGTTTTGGAGAAAAGCAAAGTCCTTTCTTTAGGCAAGTGCATAAAATGTCATGTATACAAACAGAAATATCGTGTTTGTTTGCCGCAGTTCCTCTAGCTATCTCGCTAGAAAATACGAATGTGTAGAGCTGGTGTCTCCATGTGGAACCAGCGAGTGTTTCCCAGAACAAAATTAAATGTTCACTGAAAAAAAAAAAAAACTGAAAACAAAAAAGTCCATCTATAATATCCAAAATACAAAAACACATGATCTGCGGCAATATCTGGGTTTCAGTTAGCCAAAACACAACCGGATATTTCCTGTTGCATCCAGTCATATCTAGACAAAGTGTTGGGGAATTCATATGCAATGGACAGACAAAATCTCAGTAAAAATGGTTTTGGAGAAAAGCAAACTCTTTTCGTTAGGCAAGTGTATAAAATGTATGTATACAAACAGAAATATCATGTTTGTTTGCCGCACTTCCTCAAGCTTTCTCCTAGAAAATACGAATGTGTAGATCTGGTGTCTCCATGTGGAACCAATTAGAGTTTCCCAATACAAAATTAAATGTTCCCTGAATAAAAAAACATTCAAAATAATAAAGTCCTTCGATAATATCCAGAAAACACAAGAACAGAGGTTGTCGCAATACGACATGTTTAGAGCTGGAGTCTCCATGTGGAACCAATTAGAATTTCCCAGTACAAAATTAAATGTTCCGTGATTAAAAAAAAAAAAACTTTCAAAACAATAAAGTCCTTCGATAATATCCAGAAAACACAAACACAGGCTCTGTGGCAGTATCTGGGATTGAGTTAGCCAAAACAAAACCGGATATTTCCGGTTTCATCCAGTCGTATCCGGACAAAGTGCTGTGGAATTCGTATGCAATGAACAGACAAAATCACAGTAAAAATGGTTTTGGAGAAAAGCAAAGTCCTTTCGTTAGACAAGTGCATAAAATGTCATGTATACAAACAGAAATATCATGTTTGTTTGCTGCAGTTCCTCTAGATTTCTCCCTAGAAAATACGAATGTGTGGAGCTGGTCTCTCCATATGGAACCAATTAGAATTTCCCAGTATAAAATTAAATGTTCCCTGATAAAAACATAATAAAAACTTTCAAAACAATAAAGTCCTTCGATAATATCCAGAAAACACAAACTCAGGGGTGTGGCAATATCTGGGATTGAGTTAGCCAAACCAAAACCGGATATTTCAGGTTTCATCCAGTCATGTCCGGAAAAAGTGGAGTGCAATTCATATGCAATGGATGGAGAAACTCACAGTAAAAATGGTTTTGGAGAAAACCAAAGTCTTTTCGTTAGGCAAGTGCATAAAATGTCATGTATACTAACAGAAATATCATGTTTGTTTGCCGCAGTTCCTCTAGGTTTCTGCTAGAAAATACGAATGTGTAGAGCTGTTATCTCCATCTGGAACCCGAGTTTCCTAGAACAAAATTAAATGTTCCCTGATTAAAATAAAAACTTTCAAAACAATAAATTCATTTGATAATATCCAGAAAACACAAACACAGGATCTGGGGCAATGTCTGTTATTGAGTTAGCCAAAATAAAACCGGATATTTCCGGTTTCATCCAGTCATATCCGGACAAAGTGCTGTGGAAATCCTATGCAATGTACTGAGAAACTCACAGTAAAAATGGTTTTTGAGAAAAAAAAGTCTTTTCGTTATTCAAGTGCATAAAATGCCATCTATACAAACAGTAATATCATGTTTGTTTGCCGCAGTTCCTCTAGCATTCTCGCTAGAAAATACGAATGTGTAGAGCTGGTTTCTCCATGTGGAACCACTGAGTGTTTCCCAGTACAAAATTAAATGTTCCCTGATTAAAAAAAAAAAAACTTTCAAAACAATAATGACCATTGATAATATCCAGAAAATACAAACAGAGGGGCTGTGGCAATATCTGGGATTGAGTTAGCCAAACCAAAACCGGATATTTCCGTTTTCATCCAGTCATACCCGGACAAAGTGGTGTGGAATTCGTATGCAATGGACTGGGAAATTACGGTGAAACTGGTATTGGAGAAAAGCAAACTCCTTTCTTTAGGCAAGTGCATAAAATGCCATCTATAAAACAGAAATATCATGTTTGTTTGCCGCAGTTCCTCTAGCTTTCTCCTAGAAAATACGAATGTGTAGAGCTGCTTTCTCCATGTGGAACCAATTAGAGTTTCCCAGTACAAAATTAAATGTTCCCTGAAACATTCAAAACAAGAAAGTCCATAGATAATATCCAGAAAACACAAACACAGGGGCTGTGGCAATATCTGGATTCAGTTAGCCAAAACAAAACCGGATATTTCCCCTTTCATCCAGTCTTATCTGGACAAATTGGTGTGGAATTCGTATGTAATGGATAGACAAAGTCACAGTAAAAATGGTTTTGGAGAAAAGCAAAGTCCTTTCCTTAGGCAAGTGCATAAAATGCCATCTATACAAACCGAAATATCATGATTGTTTGCTGCAGTTCCTCTAGCTTTCTTCTAGAAGATACGAATGTGTAGAGCAGGTGTCTCCCTTTAGAACGAATTAGAGTTTCACAGTACAAAATTAAATGCTCCCAGATAAAAAAAAAAACTTTGAAAACAATAATGCCCTTCGATAACATCCAGAAAACACAAACACAGAGGCTGTGGCAATATCTGGGATTGAGTTAACCAAAACAAAACAGGATTTTCTGGTTTCATCCAGACATATCCGGTCAAAATGGAGTGCAATTCTTATGCAATCGACCGAGAAAATCACAGTAAAAATGGTTGTGGACAAAAGCAAACTCCTTTCTTTAGAAAAGTGCATAAAATGCCATCTATACAAACAGAAATATCATGTTTGTTTGCCACAGTTCCTCTAGCTTTCTCCTAGAAAATACGAATGTGTAGAGCTGGAGTCTCCATGATGAACCAATTAGAGTTTCCCAGTACAAAATTAAATGTTCCCTGATAAAAAACATTCAAAACAATAAAGTCCTTCGATAATTTCCAGAAAACGCAACCACAGAGGCTGTCGCAATATCTGGGATTGAGTTAGCCAAAACACAAGCGGATATTTCCCCTTTCATCCAGTCATATCCGTACAATGTGGTCTGCAATTCGTATGCAATCGACTGAGAGAATTACAGTGAAAGTGGTTTTGGAGTAAAGCAAAGTCTTTTCATTAGGCAGGTGCATAAATTGTCATGTATAGAAACAAAAATATCATGTTTGTTTGCTGCAGTTCCTGTAGCTTTCTCCCAGAAAATGCGGATGTTTAGAGCCGGTGTCTCCATGTGGAACAAATTAGAGTTTCCCAGTACAAAATTAAATGTAACCTGATAAAAAAAAAAGACTCAAAACAATAATGTCCTTCTGTAACATGCAGAAAACACAAACACAGGGGCTGCGGCAATATCTGGGATTGAGTTAGCCAAAACATAAGCGGATATTTCCAGTTTCATCCAGTCATATCCAGACAAAGTGGTGTGGGATTTGTATGCAATGGACAGACAAAATCACAGTAAAAATGGTTTTGGAGAAAAGCAAAGTCCTTTCATTAGGCAAGTGCATAAAATATCATCTATACTAACAGAAGAAAATCACACTAAAAATGGTTTTTGAGAAAATCAAAGTCTTTCCGTTAGGCAAGTGCATATAATGCCATCTTTACAAACAGAAATATCATGTTTGTTTGCAGCAGTTCCTCTAGCTTTCTCCCTAGAAAATACGAATGTGTAGAGCTGGTGTTTCCATGTGGAACCAATTAGAGTTTCCCAGTCCAAAATTACATGTTCCCTGATTAAAAAAAATTTTTCAAAACAATAAAGTCCTTCGATAATATCCAGAAAACACAAACACAGGGGCTGTGGCAATATCTGGGATTGAGTGAGCCAAACAAAACCGGATATTTCCGGTTTCATTCAGTCATATCTGGAAAAAGTGGTGTGGATTTCATATGCAATGGACTGAGAAACTTGCAGTGAAAATGGTTTTGGAGAAAAGCAAAGTCCATCGTTAGGTAGGTGCATAAAATGTCATGTATACAAACAGAAATATCATGTTTGTTTGCCGCAGTTCCTCTAGTTTTCTCCCTAGAATACACGAATAGGAAGAACTGGTTTCTGCATGTGGAACCAGTGATTGTTTCCCAGTACAAAATTAAATGCTCCCTGATTAAAAAAAAACGTTCCAAACAATAATGACCATTGATAATATCCAGAAAACACAAACACAGGGGCTGTGGCAATATCTGGGATTGAGTTAGCCAAAACAAAACCGGATATTTCCGGTTTCATACAGTCATATCCGGACAAAGTGGTGTGGAATTTGTATGCAATAGACCCAGCAAATCATAGTAAAAATGGTTTTGGAGAAAAGCAAAGTCCATCGTTAGGTAGGTGCATAAAATGTCATGTATACAAACAGAAATATCATGTTTGCTTGCCGCAGTTCCTCTAGTTTTCTCCCTAGAATACATGAATAGGAACAACTGGTTTCTGCATGTGGAACCAGTGATTGTTTCCCAGTACAAAATTAAATGCTCCCTAATTAAAAAAAGAAAACTTTCAAAACAATAATGACCATTGATAATATCCAGAAAACACAAACACTGGGGCTGTGGCAATATCTGGGATTGAGTTAGCCAAAACAAAACCGGATATTTCCGGTTTCATGCAGTCATATCCGGACAAAGTGGTGTGGAATTTGTATGCAATAGACCAAGCAAATCATAGTAAAAATTGTTTTGGAGAAAAGCAAAGTCTTTTCGTTAGACAAGTGCATAAAATGTCATGTATACAAACAGAAATATCATGTTTGTTTGCCGCAGTTCCTCTAGCTTTCTCCCTAGAAAATACGAATGTGTAGAGCTGGTGTCTCCATGTGGAACCACTGAGGGTTTCCCAGTTCAAAATTCAATGTTCCCTGATAAAAAAAAATTTCAAAACAATAAAGTCCTTCGATGATATCCACTAAACAAAGACCCAGGATCTGTGACAATATCTGGGATTGAGTTAGCCAAAACAAAACTGGATATTTCCGGTTTCATCCAGTCATATCCGGAAAAAGTGCTGTGGAATTCCTATGCAATGAACCGAGAAAATCATAGTAAAAATGGTTTTGGAGAAAAGCAAAGTCTTTTCGTTAGGCAGGTGCATAAAATGTCATGTATACAAACAGAAATATCATATTTGTTTGCTGCAGTTCCTCTAGCATTCTCCGTATAAATTACAAATGTTTAGAGCTGGTGTCTCATTGTGGAACCACTGAGGTTTTCCCAGTACAAAATTAAATGTTCCCTGATAAAAAACATTCAAAACAATAAAGTCCTTTGATAATATCCAGGAATCACAAACACAGGGGCTGTGGCAATATCTGGGATTGAGTTAGCCAAAACAAAACCGGATATTTCCGGTTTCATGCAGTCATGTCCGGACAAAGTGGTGTGGAATTCCTATGCAATGGACCGAGAAAATCACAGTAAAAATGGTTTTGGAGAAAAGCAAAGTCTTTTCTTTAGGCAAGTGCATAAAATGTCATGTATACAAACAGAAATATCATGTTTGTTTGCCGCAGTTCCTCTAGTTTTCTCCCTAGAATACACGAATAGGAAGAACTGGTTTCTGCATGTGGAACCAGTGATTGTTTCCCTGTACAAAATTAAATGCTCCCTGATTAAAAAAAAAAACGTTCTAAACATTAATGACCATAAGCATTGATAATATCCAGAAAACACAAACACAGGGGCTGTGGCAATATCTGGGATTGAGTTAGCCAAAACAAAACCGGATATTTCCGGTTTCATGCAGTCATATCCGGACAAAGTGGTGTGGAATTTGTATGCAATAGACCAAGCAAATCATAGTAAAAATGGTTTTGGAGAAAAGCAAAGTCTTTTCTTTAGACAAGTGCATAAAATGCCATCTATACATACAGAAATATCATGTTTGTTTGCCGCAGTTCTTCTAGCTTTTTCCTAGAAAATACGAATGTGTAGAGCTGGTGTCTCCATGTGGACCAATTAGAGTTTCCCAGTACAAAATTAAATTTTCCCTGATAAAAAACATTGAAAACAATAAAGTCCTATGATAATATCCAGAAAACACAAACACAGAGGCTGTGGAAATCTGGGATTGAGTTAGCCAAAACAAAACCGGATAGTTCCGGTTTCATGCAGTCATATCCGGACAAAGTGGTGTGGAATTCCTATGCAATGAACCGAGAAAATCATAGTTAAAATGGTTTTGGAGAAAAGCAAAGTCTTTTCGTTGGACAATTGCATAAAATGTCATGTATACAAACAGAAATATCATGTTTGTTTGCCGCAGTTCCTCTAGTTTTCTCCCTAGAATACACGAATAGGAAGAACTGGTTTCTGCATGTGGAACCAGTGATTGTTTCCCTGTACAAAATTAAATGCTCCCTGATTAAAAAAAAAAAAAAACGTTCCAAACATTAATGACCATTGATAATATCCAGAAAACACAAACACAGGGGCTGTGGCAATATCTGGGATTCAGTTAGCCAAAACAAAACCGGATATTTCCGGTTTCATGCAGTCATATCCGGACAAAGTGGTGTGGAATTTGTATGCAATAGACGAAGCAAATCATAGTAAAAATGGTTTTGGAGAAAAGCAAAGTCTTTTCTTTAGGCAAGTGCATAAAATGTCATGTATACAAACAGAAATATCATGTTTGTTTGCCGCAGTTCCTCTAGTATTCTCCCTAGAATACACGAATAGGAAGAACTGGTTTCTGCATGTGGAACCAGTGATTGTTTCCCTGTACAAAATTAAATGCTCCCTGATTAAAAAAAAAACGTTCCAAACAATAATGACCATTGAAAATATCCAGAAAACACAAACACAGGGGCTGTGGCAATATCTGGGATTGAGTTAGCCAAAACAAAACCGGATATTTCCGGTTTCATGCAGTCATATCCAGACAAAATGGTGTGGAATTTGTATGCAATAGACCAAGCAAATCATAGTAAAAATGGTTTTGGAGAAAAGCAAAGTCTTTACGTTAGACAAGTGCATAAAATGTCATGTATACAAACAGAAATATCATGTTTGTTTGCCGCAGCTCCTCTAGCTTTCGCGCTAGAAAATACGAATGTGTAGAGCTGGTGTCTCCATGTGGAACCACTGAGTGTTTCACAGTTCAAAATTCAATGTTCCCTGATAAAAAAAAATTTCAAAACAATAAAGTCATTCGATGATATCCACTAAACAAAGACCCAGGATCTGTGACAATATCTGGGATTGAGTTAGCCAAAACAAAACCGGATATTTCCGGTTTCATCCAGTCATATCCGGAAAAAGTGCTGTGGAATTCCTATGCAATGAACCGAGAAAATCATAGTAAAAATGGTTTTGGAGAAAAGCAAAGTCTTTTCGTTAGGCAGGTGCATAAAATGTCATGTATACAAACAGAAATATCATGTATCATGTTTGTTTGCTGCAGTTCCTCTCGCATTCTCCGTATAAATTACAAATGTTTAGAGCTGGTGTCTCCAATGTGGGACCACTGAGGGTTTCCCAGTACAAAATTAAATGTTCCCTGATAAAAAAAGTTTCAAAACAATAAAGTCCTTTGACAATATCCAGAAAACACAAACACAGGGGCTGTGGCAATATCTGGGATTGAGTTAGCCAAAACAAAACCAGATATTTCCGGTTTCATGCAGTCATATCCGGACAAAGTGGTGTGGAATTCCTATGCAATGGACCGAGAAAATCATAGTAAAATTGGTTTTGGAGAAAAGCAAAGTCCTTTAATTAGGCAAGTGCATAAAATGTCATGTATACAAACAGAAATATCATGTCTGTTTGCCGCAGTTCCTCTAGTTTTCTCCCTAGAATACACGAAGAGGAAGAACTGGTTTCTGCATGTGGAACCAGTGATTGTTTCCCTATACAAAATTAAATGCTCCCTGATTAAAAAAAAACGTTCAAAACAATAATAACCATTGATAATATCCAGAAAACACAAAAACAGGGGCTGTGGCAATATCTGGGATTGAGTTAGCCAAAACAAAACCGGATATTTCCGGTTTCATGCAGTCATATCCGGACAAAGTGGTGTGGAATTTGTATGCAATAGACCAAGCAAATCATAGTAAAAATGGTTTTGGAGAAAAGCAAAGTCCTTTCTTTAGGCAAGTGCATAAAATGTCATGCATACAAACTGAAATATCATGTTTGTTTACCACAGTTCCTATAGTTTCTCGCTTAGAAAATACGAATGTGTAGAGCTGGTGTCTCCATGTGGAACCAATTAGAGTTTCCCAGTACAAAATTAAATGTTCCCTGATAAAAAAACATTTTTTCAAAACAATAATGACCATTGATAATATCCAGAAAACAAAAATACAGAGGCTGTGGCAATCTGGGATTGAGTTAGCCAAAAGAAAATCGGATATTTCCGGTTTCATGCAGTCATATCCGGACGAAGTGATGTGGAATTTTTATGCAATACACCAAGCAAATCATAGTAAAAATGGTTTTGGAGAAATGCAAAGTCCTTTCTTTACTCAAGTGCATAAAATGTCATGTATACAAACAGAAATATCATGTTTATTTGCCGCAGTTCCTCTAGTTTTTCTCCCTAGAATACACGAATAGGAAGAACTGGTTTCTGCATGTGGATCCAGTGATTGTTTCACTGTACAAAATTAAATGCTCCCTGATTAAAAAAAAAACGTTCCAAACAATAATGACCATTGATAATATCCAGAAAACACAAACACAGGGGCTGTGGCAATATTTGGGATTGAGTTAGCCAAAACAAAACCGGATATTTCCGGTTTCATGCAGTCATATCCGGACAAAGTGTTGTGGAATTCCTATGCAATGGACCGAGAAAATCATAGTAAAAATGGTTTAGGAGAAAAGCAAAGTCCTTTCTTTAGGCAAGTGCATAAAATGTCATGTATACAAACAGAAATATCATGTTTATTTGCCGCAGTTCCTCTACCATTCTCCGTAGAAAATACGAATGTGTAGAGCGGGTGTCTCCATGTGGAACCAATTGGAGTTTCCCAGTACAAAATTAAATGTTCCCTGATAAAAAAACATTCAAAACAATAAAGTCCTTTGATAATATCCAGAAAACACAAACACAGTGGCTGTCGCAATAGCTGTGATTGAGTTAGCCAAAACAAAAGCGGATATTTCCCCTTTCATCCAGTCATATCCGGGTAAAGTTGTGTGGAATTCATATGGAATGGACTGAGAGAATTAAAGTAAAAATGGTTGTGGAGAAAAGCAAAGTCATTTCATTAGGCAGGTGCATAAAATGTCATGTATACAAACAGAAATATCATGTTTGTTTGATGCAGTTCCTCTAGCATTCTCCATAGAAAATGCAAATGTTTAGAGCTGGTTTCTCCATGTGGAACCACTGAGTGTTTCCCAGTAGAAAATTAAATGTTCCCTAATAAAAAAAAAGTTTCAAAACAATAAAGTCCTTTGATAATATCCAGAAAACACAAACACAGGGGCTGTGGCAATATCTGGGATAGAGTTAGCCAAAAGAAAACCGGATATTTCCGGTTTCATCCAGTCATATCCAGAAAAAGTCGTCTGGAATTCCTATGCAATGGACTGTGAAAATCATAGTAAAAATGGTTTTGGAGAAAAGCAAAGTCCTTTCTTTAGGCAAGTGCATAAAATGTCATGTATACAAACAGAAATATCATGTTTGTTTGCCGCAGTTCCACTAGTTTTCTCCCTAGAATACACGAATAGGAAGAACTGGTTTCTACATGTGGAACCAGTGATTGTTTCCCTGTACAAAATTAAATGCTCCCTGATTAAAAAAAACCGTTGCAAACAATAATGACCATTGATAATATCCAGAAAACACAAACACAGGGGCTGTGGCAATACCTGGGATTGAGTTAGCCAAAACACAACCGGATATTTCCGGTTTCATGCAGTCATATCCGGACAAAGTGGTGTGGAATTTGTATGCAATAGACCAAGCAAATCATAGTAAAATGGTTTTGGAGAAAAGCAAAGTCCTTTCTTTAGGCAAGTGCATAAAATGTCATGTATACAAACAGAAATATCATGTTTGTTTGCCGCAGTTCCTCTAGCTTTCTCGCTAGAAAATACGAATGTGTAGAGCTGGTGTCTCCATGTGGAACCACTGAGGGTTTCCCAGTACAAAATTAAATGTTGCCTGATAAAAAAAATTTCAAAACAATAAAGTCCTTTGATAATATCCAGAAAACACAAACACAGGGGCTGTGGCAATATCTGGGATTGAGTTAGCCAAAACAAAACCGGATATTTCCGGTTTCATGCAGTCATATCAGGACAAAGTGGTGTAGAATTTGTATGCAATGGACTGAGAGAATTACAGTAAAAATGGTTTTGGAGAAAAGCATAGTCATTTCATTAGGCAGGTGCATAAAATGTCATGTATACAAACAGAAATATCATGTTTGTTTGCTGCAGTTCCTCTAGCATTCTCCTTAGAAAATACAAAGGTTTATAGCTGGTTTCTCCATGTGGAACCACTGAGTGTTTCCCAGTACAAAATTAAATGTTCCCTGATAAAAAAAAGTTTCAAAACTATAAAGTCCTTTGATAATATCCAGAAAACACAAACACAGGGGCTGTGGCAATATCTGGGATTGAGTTAGCCAAAAGAAAACCGGATATTTCCGGTTTCATGCAGTCATATCCGGACAAAGTGGTGTGGAATTCCTATGCAATGGAACGAGAAAATCATAGTAAAATTGGTTTTGGAGAAAAGCAAAGTCTTTTCTTTAGGCAAGTGCATAAAATGTCATGTATACACACAGAAATATCATGTTTGTTTGCCGCAGTTCCTCTAGTTTTCTCCATAGAATACACGAATAGGAAGAACTGGTTTCTGCATGTGGAACCAGTGATTGTTTCCCAGTAGAAAATTAAATGCTCCCTGATTAAAAAAAATGTTCAAAACAATAATGAGCATTGATACTATCCAGAAAACACAAACACAGGGGCTGTGGCAATATCTGGGATTGATTTAGCCAAAACAAAACCGGATATTTCCGGTTTCATGCAGTCATATCCGGACAAAGTGGTGTGGAATTTGTATGCAATACACCAAGCAAATCATAGTAAAAATGGTTTTGGAGAAAAGCAAAGTCTTTTCGTTAGACAAGTGCATAAAATGTCATGTATACAAACAGAAATATCATGTTTGTTTGCCGCATTTCCTCTAGTTTCTTGCTTAGAAAATATGAATGTGTAGAGCCGGTGTCTCCATGTGGAACCACTGAGGGTTTCCCAGTACAAAATTGAATGTTTCCTGATGAAAAAAAAACTTTCAAAACAATAATGACCTTTGATAATATCCAGAAAACACAAACACAGAGGCTGTGGCAATCTGGGATTGAGTTAGCCAAAACAAAACCGGATATTTCCGGTTTCATCCAGTCATATCCGCACAAAGTGGTGTGGAATTTGTATGCAATAGACCAAGCAAATCATAATAAAAATGGTTTTGGAGAAAAGCAAAGTCCTTTCTTTAGGCAAGTGCATAAAATGTCATGTATACAAACAAATATCATGTTTGTTTGCCGCAGATCCTCTAGTTTTCTCCCTAGAATACACGAATAGGAGGAACTGGTTTCTGCATGTGGAACCAGTGATTGTTTCCCTGTACAAAATTAAATGCTCCCTGATTAAAAAAAACGTTCAAAACAATAATGTCCATTGATAATATCCAGAAAACACAAACACAGGGGCTGTGGCAATATCTGGGATTGAGTTAGCCAAAACAAAACCGGATATTTCCGGTTTCATGCAGTCATATCCGGACAAAGTGGTGTGGAATTTGTATGCAATAGACCAAGCAAATCATAGTAAAAATGGTTTTGGAGAAAAGCAAAGTCCTTTCGTTAGGCAAGTGCATAAAATGCCATCTATACAAACAGAAATATCATGTTTGTTTGCCGCAGTTCTTCTAGCTTTTTCCTAGAAAATACGAATGTGTAGAGCTGGTGTCTCCATGTGGAACCAATTAGAGTTTCCCAGTACAAAATAAAATGTTCCCTGATAAAAAACATTGAAAACAATAAAGTCCTTTGATAATATCCAGAAAAGACAAACACAGAGGCTGTGGCAATATCTGTGATTGAGTTAGCCAAAACAAAAGCGGATATTTCCCCTTTCATGCAGTCATATCCGGACAAAGTGGTGTGGAATTCATATGCAATGGACTGAGAGAATTACAGTAAAATTGTTTTCGAGAAAAGCAAAGTCATTTCATTAGGCAGGTGCATAAAATGTCATGTATACAAACAGAAATATCATGTTTGCTGCAGTTCCTCTAGCATTCTCCAAAGAAAATACAAAGGTTTAGAGCTAGTTTCTCCATGTGGAACCACTGAGTGTTTCCCAGTACAAAATTAAATGTTCCCTGATAAAATAAAAGTTTCAAAACAATAAAGTCCTTCGATAATATCCAGAAAACACAAACACAGGGGCTGTGGCAATATCTGGGATAGAGTTAGCCAAAAGAAAACCGGATATTTCCGGTTTCATCCAGTCATATCCGGACAAAGTGGTGTGGAATTACTATGCAATGGACCGAGAAAATCATAGTAAAAATGGTTTTGGAGAAAAGCAAAGTCCTTTCGTTAGGCAAGTGCATAAAATGTCATGTATACAAACAGAAATATCATGTTTATTTGCCGCAGTTCCTCTAGCTTTCTCCTAGAAAATACGAATGTGTAGAGCTGGTGTCTCCATGTGGAACCAATTAGAGTCTCCCAGTACAAAATTAAATGTTCCCTGATTAAAAAATATCTTTCAAACAATAAAGTCCTTCGATAATATCCAGAAAACACAAACAAAGATGCTGTCGCAATATCTAGGACTGAGCCAAAACACAACCGGATATTTCCCCTTTCATCCAGTCATATCCGTACAAAGTGGTGTGCAATTCGTATGCAATAGAACAAGCAAATCATAGTAAAAATGGTTTTGGAGAAAAGCAAAGTCTTTTCGTTAGACAAGTGCATAAAATGTCATGTATACAAACAGAAATATCATGTTTGTTTGCCACAGTTCCTCTAGCTTTCTCCTAGAAAATATGAATGTGTAGAGCTGGTGTCTCCATGTGGAACCAATTGGAGTTTCCCAGTACAAAATTAAATGTTCCCTGATAAGAAAAAAATTTCAAAACAATAAATTCCTTCGATAATATCCAGAAAACACAAATTCAGGGGCTGTGGCAATATCTGGGATTGAGTTAGCCAAAAGAAAACCGGATATTTCCGGTTTCATGCAGTCATATCCGGACAAAGTGGTGTGGAATTCCTATGCAATAGACCAAGCAAATGATAGTAAAAATGGTTTTGGAGAAAAGCAAACTCCTTTCTTTAGACAAGTGCATAAAATGTCATGTATACAAACAGAAATATCATGTTTGTTTGTCGCAGCTCCTCTAGCTTTCGCGCTAGAAAATACGAATGTGTTGAGCTGGTGTCTCCATGTGGAACCTCTGAATGTTTCCCAGTACAAAATTAAATGTTCCCTGATAAAAACAATTTCAAAACAATAAAGTCCATTGATAATATCCAGAAAACAAAAACACTGGGGCTGTGGCAATGCTCAATCGGACTTGCCGGAAATGGTGGAGTTAGAAATGTGCCAGGGGATTCCAACACAATCCTACCAAGATGGCATGTAGCAATGCCATCGCACTAGTCCAAGTGATCAATTTCAGCTCACAATTGATAGCTCTGAAAGGTCTAAGAGTCAAAGAGATCACACAAACAAGACAAGTATCTGCTAATACTAACTGATAGAATCAAAAAGGGAGAGAAAGATCCAACATGGGAAGTGGGATACACAGCAGACTCATAGAATGGCAGATGTCCTAAACAACACTCTGGCTTCAGAATCAGCCCTCAAGGCATTCGGATCTGGCTGAAGAGCCCATGTGAGTATAGCAGGCATGGAAAGCCAAGATATCATGGAAAAGAAAAAGACCTAAATAAATGATCTCTGTGAGTGAGATCCCAGTGGAAAGTACGGGGCCATTAAAGAAGGAGGTACCCTTCTCCGAAGGGAGGAGAGAACTTCCACTTTGACTATGACCCTATCGGAATAAGATCAAAGTCAGCGAACTCTAAAGGCTTCCATAGCCCTGGCAACTCATGACTAGAGCCTAGGGAGATTACTGACGCCATGAACAGGAGTGTCAAATTGTTAAATCAGCAACAGGAGTCACTGTGTACTTACACCCCATGTGGGATCTGTCCCTAATGTGTCGTCTAAAGCGAAGTGATGCTACAACTAGTACTGAAACAGAATTTTTATACTTTGTGTTTCTGTGTGGGCACAAACTGATAAAAACATTTTAAGGTCCACAACAATCCATGTCCAAAGACCTTCTTCTGAGCCGCTGCCAAGTCAAACGGTGGCCACGGTGACCAGCTCTAGGAAATAAGAATGGGGCCAGCGGCATCACTTTATCCTCAGCTTGACGTATTCCATGGAGTGTACCAGGAAAGCCACAGGGTGTCAGGTCCCTGGGGAATGTTAGCTACCAGGACAATTTCCTCCTCGGCATGGAAAAATAGGACACACAGAGGCCAAGGACTGAAAGTCTGATTTCCATAGCAACATAGGCACTGTCCCTTCTTGCTGGGGATGGAGCATGTTGAAGACCTATTCTGAGCATATATTCTCAAATAACAAGGCTTCTAAACATACTAAATTATCCTAAATAAATGGACTATGTGATTCAAGTAAGGCCATCTCAAAACTGTATAACAGTTCCTTCTAAAGCTAAGCTCTATCAGATAGCTTTTTGTTTTCCTTATGATCCCGGAGAACACCTTCGCTAATAATGGAAAGATGTTTTATCCCTGGATATATTGCCACCCCAAGTCATAGCTCATCCTGAGTCTTCCTTAATCATGTTGAGATTTCTATAAGGGTCACCTGTTGAAGTTGCTTTTTAATTCTTTGGAGAAAGCAGGCTGGGCTCAGCTATGGGCTTATGTCTGCATTACAAATGTTAAAGGGATTTATTTGCAAATAAAATATTTCCCACACGTATTTGCCTGACTAAATCATAAGGCATAAAAAACAGCCTGAATTGACAAAAATGATCATTATTGGCAAAGGGAAATCATTCCAAATATATTCATACTTACCCATATCTGCTTTTTGAACTTTGATCCAAAAAACCTTCTTGAATTAAGTGTTTTGCTTTTAGTACACTTATCTCAGAAATATGAAATGAAATAGTGAAGTAAACAGTACTATTTTTAAATAATGCAATTTATATCTAGTATGATCACATGTGGTATTCTTACTTATTATGTGGAATTGCAAGTTGAAATATTTCATATCCTATATTATAAACACTAACCTATGGTTTTCTCCTACGTTTTCAAAAGTCACTATAATATTTTCATATTGTCATTAGCATTGATTATGCTACCATATTAGTGTTCTGCTTTATATATTTAATTAAATGTTTTCTATTTTGTATCTTGCCCTGAGGCATTTTAAACATGCAGGGGACAATTTTACAAATGGGAAAATGAGGAAACAAACCAACACATAAAATGCCTGGTATGTTCCCTACTGAATATAACATTTAAAAATTGGAATTGGGTGATCACTGACATCATAAATAAGAGTGTCAATTGTTAAATCAACAACAGGAGTCACTGTGCACTTGCTCTCCATGTAGGACCTCTGTCCTTAATGAGTTGTACTATGAGAATTAACGGTAAAACTAGTCTTCAAACAGCACTTTATACTTTGTGTGTCTGTGTGGGTGCAAACTGTTGAAATCTTTACTTAGTATAGAGTTGATCTTCTGTATATAAAGATAATTAAAAAAGGATCTTAATGAAGAATGGAATGGGAGAGGGTGTAGGAGGTGGGATGGGAGTGCGGGTGGGAGGGCAGGTATGGAGGAAGAACTGCTATATTACAAAAGCTGTACCTATGAAATTTATTAAATAAAAGCTTTCTAAAAAAAGAAAAAAATATATATCTGGGATTGAGTTAGCCAAAACAAAACCGGATATTTCCGGTTTCATGCAGTCATATCCGTACAAAGTGGTGTGCAATTCATATGCAATAGACCAAGCAAATCATAATAAAAATGGTTTTGGAGAAAAGCAAAGTCTTTTCGTTAGACAAGTGCATAAAATGTCATGTATACAAACAGAAATATCATGTTTGTTTGCCACAGTTCCTCTAGCTTTCTCCTACAAAATACGAATGTGTAGAGCTGGTGTCTCCAAGTGGAACCAATTAGAGTTTCCCAGTACAAAATTATATGTTCCCTGATGAAAAAAAAAAAACTTTAAAACAATAATGTCCATTGATAATATCCAGAAAACACAAACACAGGGCTTGTCGCAATATCTGTGATTGAGTTAGCCAAAACAAAACCGGATATTTCTGGTTTCATCCAGTCATATCTGGAAAAAGTGGTGTGGAATTTGTATGCAATAGACCAAGCAAATCATAGTAAAAATGGTTTTGGAGAAAAGCAAAGTCCTTTCGTTAGGCAAGTGCATAAAATGCCATCTATACAAACAGAAATATCATGTTTGTTTGCCGCAGTTCTTCTAGCTTTTTCCTAGAAAATACGAATGTGTAGAGCTGGTGTCTCCATGTGGAACCAATTAGAGTTTCCCAGTACAAAATAAAATGTTCCCTGATAAAAAACATTGAAAACAATAAAGTCCTTTGATAATATCCAGAAAAGACAAACACAGAGGCTGTGGCAATATCTGTGATTGAGTTAGCCAAAACAAAAGCGGATATTTCCCCTTTCATGCAGTCATATCCGGACAAAGTGGTGTGGAATTCATATGCAATGGACTGAGAGAATTACAGTAAAATTGTTTTCGAGAAAAGCAAAGTCATTTCATTAGGCAGGTGCATAAAATGTCATGTATACAAACAGAAATATCATGTTTGTTTGCTGCAGTTCCTCTAGCATTCTCCAAAGAAAATACAAAGGTTTAGAGCTAGTTTCTCCATGTGGAACCACTGAGTGTTTCCCAGTACAAAATTAAATGTTCCCTGATAAAATAAAAGTTTCAAAACAATAAAGTCCTTCGATAATATCCAGAAAACACAAACACAGGGGCTGTGGCAATATCTGGGATAGAGTTAGCCAAAAGAAAACCGGATATTTCCGGTTTCATCCAGTCATATCCGGACAAAGTGGTGTGGAATTCCTATGCAATGGACCGAGAAAATCATAGTAAAAATGGTTTTGGAGAAAAGCAAAGTCCTTTCGTTAGGCAAGTGCATAAAATGTCATGTATACAAACAGAAATATCATGTTTATTTGCCGCAGTTCCTCTAGCTTTCTCCTAGAAAATACGAATGTGTAGAGCTGGTGTCTCCATGTGGAACCAATTAGAGTCTCCCAGTACAAAATTAAATGTTCCCTGATTAAAAAATATCTTTCAAACAATAAAGTCCTTCGATAATATCCAGAAAACACAAACAAAGATGCTGTCGCAATATCTAGGACTGAGCCAAAACACAACCGGATATTTCCCCTTTCATCCAGTCATATCCGTACAAAGTGGTGTGCAATTCGTATGCAATAGAACAAGCAAATCATAGTAAAAATGGTTTTGGAGAAAAGCAAAGTCTTTTCGTTAGACAAGTGCATAAAATGTCATGTATACAAACAGAAATATCATGTTTGTTTGCCACAGTTCCTCTAGCTTTCTCCTAGAAAATATGAATGTGTAGAGCTGGTGTCTCCATGTGGAACCAATTGGAGTTTCCCAGTACAAAATTAAATGTTCCCTGATAAGAAAAAAATTTCAAAACAATAAATTCCTTCGATAATATCCAGAAAACACAAATTCAGGGGCTGTGGCAATATCTGGGATTGAGTTAGCCAAAAGAAAACCGGATATTTCCGGTTTCATGCAGTCATATCCGGACAAAGTGGTGTGGAATTCCTATGCAATAGACCAAGCAAATGATAGTAAAAATGGTTTTGGAGAAAAGCAAACTCCTTTCTTTAGACAAGTGCATAAAATGTCATGTATACAAACAGAAATATCATGTTTGTTTGTCGCAGCTCCTCTAGCTTTCGCGCTAGAAAATACGAATGTGTTGAGCTGGTGTCTCCATGTGGAACCTCTGAATGTTTCCCAGTACAAAATTAAATGTTCCCTGATAAAAACAATTTCAAAACAATAAAGTCCATTGATAATATCCAGAAAACAAAAACACTGGGGCTGTGGCAATGCTCAATCGGACTTGCCGGAAATGGTGGAGTTAGAAATGTGCCAGGGGATTCCAACACAATCCTACCAAGATGGCATGTAGCAATGCCATCGCACTAGTCCAAGTGATCAATTTCAGCTCACAATTGATAGCTCTGAAAGGTCTAAGAGTCAAAGAGATCACACAAACAAGACAAGTATCTGCTAATACTAACTGATAGAATCAAAAAGGGAGAGAAAGATCCAACATGGGAAGTGGGATACACAGCAGACTCATAGAATGGCAGATGTCCTAAACAACACTCTGGCTTCAGAATCAGCCCTCAAGGCATTCGGATCTGGCTGAAGAGCCCATGTGAGTATAGCAGGCATGGAAAGCCAAGATATCATGGAAAAGAAAAAGACCTAAATAAATGATCTCTGTGAGTGAGATCCCAGTGGAAAGTACGGGGCCATTAAAGAAGGAGGTACCCTTCTCCGAAGGGAGGAGAGAACTTCCACTTTGACTATGACCCTATCGGAATAAGATCAAAGTCAGCGAACTCTAAAGGCTTCCATAGCCCTGGCAACTCATGACTAGAGCCTAGGGAGATTACTGACGCCATGAACAGGAGTGTCAAATTGTTAAATCAGCAACAGGAGTCACTGTGTACTTACACCCCATGTGGGATCTGTCCCTAATGTGTCGTCTAAAGCGAAGTGATGCTACAACTAGTACTGAAACAGAATTTTTATACTTTGTGTTTCTGTGTGGGCACAAACTGATAAAAACATTTTAAGGTCCACAACAATCCATGTCCAAAGACCTTCTTCTGAGCCGCTGCCAAGTCAAACGGTGGCCACGGTGACCAGCTCTAGGAAATAAGAATGGGGCCAGCGGCATCACTTTATCCTCAGCTTGACGTATTCCATGGAGTGTACCAGGAAAGCCACAGGGTGTCAGGTCCCTGGGGAATGTTAGCTACCAGGACAATTTCCTCCTCGGCATGGAAAAATAGGACACACAGAGGCCAAGGACTGAAAGTCTGATTTCCATAGCAACATAGGCACTGTCCCTTCTTGCTGGGGATGGAGCATGTTGAAGACCTATTCTGAGCATATATTCTCAAATAACAAGGCTTCTAAACATACTAAATTATCCTAAATAAATGGACTATGTGATTCAAGTAAGGCCATCTCAAAACTGTATAACAGTTCCTTCTAAAGCTAAGCTCTATCAGATAGCTTTTTGTTTTCCTTATGATCCCGGAGAACACCTTCGCTAATAATGGAAAGATGTTTTATCCCTGGATATATTGCCACCCCAAGTCATAGCTCATCCTGAGTCTTCCTTAATCATGTTGAGATTTCTATAAGGGTCACCTGTTGAAGTTGCTTTTTAATTCTTTGGAGAAAGCAGGCTGGGCTCAGCTATGGGCTTATGTCTGCATTACAAATGTTAAAGGGATTTATTTGCAAATAAAATATTTCCCACACGTATTTGCCTGACTAAATCATAAGGCATAAAAAACAGCCTGAATTGACAAAAATGATCATTATTGGCAAAGGGAAATCATTCCAAATATATTCATACTTACCCATATCTGCTTTTTGAACTTTGATCCAAAAAACCTTCTTGAATTAAGTGTTTTGCTTTTAGTACACTTATCTCAGAAATATGAAATGAAATAGTGAAGTAAACAGTACTATTTTTAAATAATGCAATTTATATCTAGTATGATCACATGTGGTATTCTTACTTATTATGTGGAATTGCAAGTTGAAATATTTCATATCCTATATTATAAACACTAACCTATGGTTTTCTCCTACGTTTTCAAAAGTCACTATAATATTTTCATATTGTCATTAGCATTGATTATGCTACCATATTAGTGTTCTGCTTTATATATTTAATTAAATGTTTTCTATTTTGTATCTTGCCCTGCGGCATTTTAAACATGCAGGGGACAATTTTACAAATGGGAAAATGAGGAAACAAACCAACACATAAAATGCCTGGTATGTTCCCTACTGAATATAACATTTAAAAATTGGAATTGGGTGATCACTGACATCATAAATAAGAGTGTCAATTGTTAAATCAACAACAGGAGTCACTGTGCACTTGCTCTCCATGTAGGACCTCTGTCCTTAATGAGTTGTACTATGAGAATTAACGGTAAAACTAGTCTTCAAACAGCACTTTATACTTTGTGTGTCTGTGTGGGTGCAAACTGTTGAAATCTTTACTTAGTATAGAGTTGATCTTCTGTATATAAAGATAATTAAAAAACGATCTTAATGAAGAATGGAATGGGAGAGGGTGTAGGAGGTGGGATGGGAGTGCGGGTGGGAGGGCAGGTATGGAGGAAGAACTGCTATATTACAAAAGCTGTACCTATGAAATTTATTAAATAAAAGCTTTCTAAAAAAAGAAAAAAAAATATATATCTGGGATTGAGTTAGCCAAAACAAAACCGGATATTTCCGGTTTCATGCAGTCATATCCGTACAAAGTGGTGTGCAATTCATATGCAATAGACCAAGCAAATCATAGTAAAAATGGTTTTGGAGAAAAGCAAAGTCTTTTCGTTAGACAAGTGCATAAAATGTCATGTATACAAACAGAAATATCATGTTTGTTTGCCACAGTTCCTTTAGCTTTCTCCTACAAAATACGAATGTGTAGAGCTGGTGTCTCCATGTGGAACCAATTAGAGTTTCCCAGTACAAAATTATATGTTCCCTGATAAGAAAAAGAATTTCAAAACAATAAATTCCTTCGATAATATCCAGAAAACACAAATTCAGGGGCTGTGGCAATATCTGGGATTGAGTTAGCCAAAACAAAACCGGATATTTCCGGTTTCATCCAGTCATATCCGGACAAATTAGTGTGGAATTCGTATGCAATAGACCAAGCAAATGATAGTAAAAATGGTTTTGGAGAAAAGCAAACTCCTTTCTTTAGACAAGTGCATAAAATGTCATGTATACAAACAGAAATATCATGTTTGTTTGTCGCAGTTCCTCTAGCTTTCGCGCTAGAAAATACGAATGTGTTGAGCTGGTGTCTCCATGTGGAACCTCTGAATGTTTCCCAGTACAAAATTAAATGTTCCCTGATAAAACAATTTCAAAACAATAAAGTCCATTGATAATATCCAGAAAACAAAAACACAGGGGCTGTGGCAATGCTCAATCGGACTTGCCGGAAATGGTGGAGTTAGAAATGTGCCAGGGGATTCCAACACAATCCTACCAAGATGGCATGTAGCAATGCCATCGCACTAGTCCAAGTGATCAATTTCAGCTCACAATTGATAGCTCTGAAAGGTCTAAGAGTCAAAGAGATCACACAAACAAGACAAGTATCTGCTAATACTAACTGATAGAATCAAAAAGGGAGAGAAAGATCCAACATGGGAAGTGGGATACACAGCAGACTCATAGAATGGCAGATGTCCTAAACAACACTCTGGCCTCAGAATCAGCCCTCAAGGCATTCGGATCTGGCTGAAGAGCCCATGTGAGTATAGCAGGCATGGAAAGCCAAGATATCATGGAAAAGAAAAAGACCTAAATAAATGATCTCTGTGAGTGAGATCCCAGTGGAAAGTACGGGGCCATTAAAGAAGGAGGTACCCTTCTCCGAAGGGAGGAGAGAACTTCCACTTTGACTATGACCCTATCGGAATAAGATCAAAGTCAGCGAACTCTAAAGGCTTCCATAGCCCTGGCAACTCATGACTAGAGCCTAGGGAGATTACTGACGCCATGAACAGGAGTGTCAAATTGTTAAATCAGCAACAGGAGTCACTGTGTACTTACACCCCATGTGGGATCTGTCCCTAATGTGTCGTCTAAAGCGAAGTGATGCTACAACTAGTACTGAAACAGAATTTTTATACTTTGTGTTTCTGTGTGGGCACAAACTGATAAAAACATTTTAAGGTCCACAACAATCCATGTCCAAAGACCTTCTTCTGAGCCGCTGCCAAGTCAAACGGTGGCCACGGTGACCAGCTCTAGGAAATAAGAATGGGGCCAGCGGCATCACTTTATCCTCAGCTTGACGTATTCCATGGAGTGTACCAGGAAAGCCACAGGGTGTCAGGTCCCTGGGGAATGTTAGCTACCAGGACAATTTCCTCCTCGGCATGGAAAAATAGGACACACAGAGGCCAAGGACTGAAAGTCTGATTTCCATAGCAACATAGGCACTGTCCCTTCTTGCTGGGGATGGAGCATGTTGAAGACCTATTCTGAGCATATATTCTCAAATAACAAGGCTTCTAAACATACTAAATTATCCTAAATAAATGGACTATGTGATTCAAGTAAGGCCATCTCAAAACTGTATAACAGTTCCTTCTAAAGCTAAGCTCTATCAGATAGCTTTTTGTTTTCCTTATGATCCCGGAGAACACCTTCGCTAATAATGGAAAGATGTTTTATCCCTGGATATATTGCCACCCCAAGTCATAGCTCATCCTGAGTCTTCCTTAATCATGTTGAGATTTCTATAAGGGTCACCTGTTGAAGTTGCTTTTTAATTCTTTGGAGAAAGCAGGCTGGGCTCAGCTATGGGCTTATGTCTGCATTACAAATGTTAAAGGGGTTTATTTGCAAATAAAATATTTCCCACACGTATTTGCCTGACTAAATCATAAGGCATAAAAAACAGCCTGAATTGACAAAAATGATCATTATTGGCAAAGGGAAATCATTCCAAATATATTCATACTTACCCATATCTGCTTTTTGAACTTTGATCCAAAAAACCTTCTTGAATTAAGTGGTTTGCTTTTAGTACACTTATCTCAGAAATATGAAATGAAATAGTGAAGTAAACAGTACTATTTTTAAATAATGCAATTTATATCTAGTATGATCACATGTGGTATTCTTACTTATTATGTGGAATTGCAATTTGAAATATTTCATATCCTATATTATAAACACTAACCTATGGTTTTCTCCTACGTTTTCAAAAGTCACTATAATATTTTCATATTGTCATTAGCATTGATTATGCTACCATATTAGTGTTCTGCTTTATATATTTAATTAAATGTTTTCTATTTTGTATCTTGCCCTGAGGCATTTTAAACATGCAGGGGACAATTTTACAAATGGGAAAATGAGGAAACAAACCAACACATAAAATGCCTGGTATGTTCCCTACTGAATATAACATTTAAAAATTGGAATTGGGTGATCACTGACATCATAAATAAGAGTGTCAATTGTTAAATCAACAACAGGAGTCACTGTGCACTTGCTCTCCATGTAGGACCTCTGTCCTTAATGAGTTGTACTATGAGAATTAACGGTAAAACTAGTCTTCAAACAGCACTTTATACTTTGTGTGTCTGTGTGGGTGCAAACTGTTGAAATCTTTACTTAGTATAGAGTTGATCTTCTGTATATAAAGATAATTAAAAAAGGATCTTAATGAAGAATGGAATGGGAGAGGGTGTAGGAGGTGGGATGGGAGTGCGGGTGGGAGGGCAGGTATGGAGGAAGAAATGCTATATTACAAAAGCTGTACCTATGAAATTTATTAAATAAAAGCTTTCTAAAAAAAGAAAAAAATATATATCTGGGATTGAGTTAGCCAAAACAAAACCGGATATTTCCGGTTTCATGCAGTCATATCCGGAAAAAGTGGTGTGGAATTCGTATGCAATTCACTGAAAAAATTACAGTAAAAATGGTTTTGGAGAAAAGCAAAGTCTTTACGTTAGACAAGTGCATAAAATGTCATGTATACAAACAGAAATATCATGTTTGTTTGCCGCAGTTCCTCTAGCTTTCTCCTAGAAAATACGAATGTGTAGAGCTGGTGTCTCCATGTGGAACCACTGAGTGTTTCCGAGTACAAAATTAAATGTTCCCTGAAGAAAAAAAAAAACTTTCATAACAATAATGTCCATTGATAATATCCAGAAAACACAAACACAGGGGCTGTGGCAATATCTGGCACCGAGTTAGCCAAAAATAATCCGGATATTTCCAAATTCATCCAGTTATATCCAGACAAAGTGGTGTGAAATTCATATGCAATGGACTGAGATAATTACAGTGAAAGTGGATTGGCTAAAAGCAAAGTATTTCGTTAGGCAAGTTCATACAATGTCATGTATACAAACAGAAATATCATGTTTGTTTGTCGCAGTTCCTCTAGCTTTCGCGCTAGAAAATACGAATGTGTTGAGCTTGTGTCTCCATGTGGAACCAATTAGAATTTCCCAGTACAAAATTAAATGTTCTCTGATAAAAAAAACTTTCAAAACAATAAAGTCTGTTGATAATATCCGGAAAACACAAACTCAGTGGCTGTGGCAATATCTGGGATTGAGTTAGCGAAAAAAAAACCGGATATTTCCGGTTTCATCCAGTCATATCCGGACAAAGTAGTGTGGAATTCATATGCAATGAACCGAGAAAATCACAGTAAAAATGGTTTTAGAGAAAAGCAAAATCTTTTCGTTAGTCAAGTGCATAAAATGTCATGTATACAAGCAGAAATATCATGTTCATTTGCCGCAGTTCCTCTAGCTTTCTCCTAGAAATAAGAATGTGTAGAGCTGTTGTCTCCATGTGGAAGCACTGAGTGTTTCCCAGTACAAAATTAAATGTTCCCTGATGAATAAAAAAAACTTTCAAAACAATAAATTCCTTCAATAATATACAGAAAACACAAACACAGGGTCTGTGGCAATATCTGGGATTGAGTTAGCCAAAACAAAACCAGATATTTCCGGTTTCATCCAGTCATATCCGGACAAAGTGGTGTGGAATTCTTATTCAATTGACCGAGAAAATCACATTAAAATGGCTTTGGAGAAGAGCAAAGTCCTTTCGTTAGGCAACTGCATAAAAGGCCATCTATACAAACAGAAATGTCATATTTGTTTCACACAGTTCCGCTAGCTTTCTCGCTAGAAAATACAAATGTGTAGAGCTGGTGTATCCATGTGGAACCAATTAGAGTTTCCAAGTACAAAATTAAATGTTCCCTGAGGAAAAAAAAATTTCACCACAATAAAGTCCTTCGATAATATCAAGAAAACACAAACAGAGGGGCTGTGGCAATATCTGGGATTGAGTTAGCTAAAACAATACCGGATATTTCCGATTTCATCCAGTCATATCCGGAAAAAGTGGTGTGTGATTTGTATGCAATGGACTGAGAAAATCACTGTAAAAATGGTTTTGGAGAAAAGCAAAGGCTTTTCCTTATGCAAGTGCATAAAAAGCCATGTGTACAAACAGAAATATCATGTTTGTTTGCCGCAGTTCCTCTAGTTTTCTCCTAGAAAATACGAATGTGTGGAGCTTGGGTCTCCATGTGGAACCACTGAGTGTTTCCCAGTACAAAATTAAAAATTCCCTGATGAAAAATAACTTTCAAAGCAATAATGTCAATTGATAATATCCAGAAAACAAAAACACAGAGGCTGTGGCAATATCTGGCACCGAGTTAGCCAAAACAAATCTGGATATTTCCAATTTCATCCAGTCATATCCAGACAAAGTGGTGTGGAATTCGTATGCAATGGACTGAGAAAATCACTGTAAAAATGGTTTTGGAGAAAAGCAAAGGCTTTTCCTTATGCAAGTGCATAAAATGTCATGTGTACAAACAGAAATATCATGTTTGTTTGCCGCAGTTCCTCTAGTTTTCTCCTAGAAAATATGAATGTGTGGAGCTTGTGTCTCCATGTGGAACCATTGAGTGTTTCCCAGTACAAAATTAAATATTCCCTGATGAAAAATACCTTTCAAAGCAATAATGTCAATTGATAATATCCAGAAAACACAAACACAGGGGCTGTGGCAATATCTGGCACCGAGTTAGCCAAAACAAATCTGGATATTTCCAATTTCATCCAGTCATATCCAGACAAAGTGGTGTGGAATTCGTATGCAATGGACTGAGATAATTACAGTGAAAGTGGTATGGCTACAAGCAAAGCATTTCGTTAGGCAAGTTCATAAAATGTCATGTATACAAACAGATATATCATGATTGTTTGCCGCAGTTCCTCTAACTTTCTCCCTAGAAAATATGAATGTGTAGAGCTGGTGTCTCCTTTTGGAACCAATTAGAATTTCCCAGTACAAAATTAAATGTTCTCAGATAAAAAAAAATAAAAACGTTCAAAACAATGAAGTCTGTTGATAATATCCGGAAAACACAAACTTAGGGGCTGTGGCAATATCTGGGATTGAGTTAGCCAAAACAAAACCTGATATTTCCGGTTTCATCCAGTCATATCCGGACAAAGTGGTGTGGAATTCGTATGCAATGGACCGAGAAAATCACAGTAAAAATGGTTTTGAGGAAAGCAAAGTCTTTTCGTTAGGCAAGTGCATAAAATTTCATGTATAGAAATAGAAATATCATGTTTGTTTGCTGCAGTTCCTCTAGCTTTCTCCTAGAAAATACCAATGTGTAGAGCTGGTGTCTCCATGTGGAACCAATTAGAATTTCCCAGTACAAAATCAAATGTTCCTTGAAAAAAAAATTTCAAACAATAAAGTCCTTCGATAATATCCAGAAAACACAAACACAGGAGCTGTAGCAATATCTGGGATTGAGTTAGCCAAAACACAACAGGATATTTCCCCTTTCATCCAGTCATATACGGACAAAGTGGTGAGGAACTCACATGCAATAGACCGAGAAAATCATAGTAAAAATGGTTATGTGTAGAGCTGGTGTCTCCATGGGGAACCAGTGAGTGCTTCCCAGTACAAAATTAAATGTTCCCTGATGAAAAAAACTTTCAAAACAATGAAGAGCATTGATAATATCCAGAAAACACAAACACAGGGGTTGTGGCAATATCTGGGTTTGAGTTAGCCAAAGCAAAACGGGATATTTCCGGTTTCATCCAGTCATATCCGGACAAAGTGGTGTGCAATTCGTATGCAATAGACTGAAAAAATCACAGTGAAAATGGTTTTGGAGAAAAACAAAGTCTTTTCGTTAGGCAAGTGCATAAAATGTCATGTATAGAAACAGAAATATCATGATTGTTTGCCGCAGTTCCTCTAGCTTTCTCCTAGAAAATACGAATGTGTAGAGCTGGTGTCTCCATGTGGAACCAATTATTGTTTCCCAGTACAAAATTGAATGTTCCCTGATAAAAAAACTTTCAAAACAATAAACTCCTTCGATAATATCCAGAAAACACAACCACAGAGGCTGAGGCAATATCTGGGATTCAGTTAGCCAAAACACAAGCAGATATTTCCCGTTTCATCCAGTCACATCCGGACAAAGTGGTGTTTAATTCATATGCAATGGACTGAGAAAATCACAGTAAAACTGGTTTTGGAGAAAAGCAGAATCCTTTCATTAGGCAAATGCAGAAAATGTCATGTATACAAACAGAAATATCATGTTTGTTTGACGCAGTTCCTCTAGGTTTCTCCTAGAAAATATGAATGCGTAGAGCTGGTGTCTCCATGTGGAACCAATTGGCGTTTCCCAGTACAAAAATAAATGTTCCCTGATAAAAAATATTCAAAACAATAAAGCCCTTTGGTAATATCCATAAAACACAAACACAGGTTCTGTGGCAATATCTGGGATTCAGTTAGTCAAAACAAAAATGGATATTTCCGGTTTCATCCAGTGATATCCTGACAAAGTGGTGTGCAATTCGTAAGCAATGGACCGAGAAAATCACAGCAAAAATGGTTTTGGAGAAAAGCAAAGTCCTTTCGTTAGGCAAGTGCATAAAATGTCATGTATGCAAACAGAAATATCATGTATGTTTGTCGCAGTTTCTCTAGCTTTCTCGCTAGAAAATACGATTGTGTAGAGCTGGTGTCTCCATGTGGAACCAGTGAGTGTTTCCCAGTAGAAAATCAAATGTTCCCTGATGAATAAAAAAAAAACTTTCAAAACAATAATGTCCATTGATAATATCTAGAAATCACAAACACAGCGGCTGTGGCAATATCTGGGATTGAGTTAGCCAAAACACAACCGGATATTTCCCCTTTCATCCAGTCATATCCGGACAAAGTGGTGTGGAATTCATATGCAATAGACCAAGAAAATCACAGTAAAAATGGTTTTAGAGAAAAGCAAAGTCCTTTCATTAGGCAAGTGCATAAAATGTCATGTATACAAACAAATTTATATGTTTGTTTACCGCAGTTCCTCTCGCTTTCTCGTTAGAAAATACAATGCATAGAGCTGGTGTCTCGATGTGGAACCACTGAGTGTTTCCCAGTACAAAATTAAATGTTCCCTGATAAAAAAAAAACTTTCAAAACAATAAAGTCCATTGATAATATCCAGAAAACAAAAACACACGGGCTGTGGAAATATCTGGGATTGAGTTAGCCAAAACAAAACCGGATGTTTCCGGTTTCATCCACTCATATCCGGACAAAGTGGTGTGGAATTCATATGCAATGGACTGAGAATATCCCAGTAAAAATGGTTTTGGAGAATAGCAAAGGCTTTTCCTTATGCAAGTGCATAAAATGTCATGTATACAAACATAAATATCATGTTTGTTTGCCGCAGTTCCTCTAGCTTTCTCCTAGAAAATACGAATGTGTAGAGCTGGTGTCTCCATGTGGAACCACTGAGTGTTTCCGAGTACAAAATTAAATGTTCCCTGAAGAAAAAAAAAAACTTTCATAACAATAATGTCCATTGATAATATCCAGAAAACACAAACACAGGGGCTGTGGCAATATCTGGCACCGAGTTAGCCAAAAAAAATCCGGATATTTCCAAATTCATCCAGTTATATCCAGACAAAGTGGTGTGAAATTCATATGCAGTGGACTGAGATAATTACAGTGAAAGTGGATTGGCTAAAAGCAAAGTATTTCGTTAGGCAAGTTCATACAATGTCATGTATACAAACAGATATATCATGTTTGTTTGTCGCAGTACCTCTAGCTTTCTCCCTAGAAAATATGAATGTGTAGAGCTGGTGTCTCCATGTGGAACCAATTAGAATTTCCCAGTACAAAATTAAAAGTTCTCTGATAAAAAAAAACTTTCAAAACAATAAAGTCTGTTGATAATATCCGGAAAACAAAAACTCAGGGGCTGTGCAATATCTGGGATTGAGTTAGCCAAAACAAAAGTGGATATTTCCGGTTTCATCCAGTCATATCCGGACAAAGTGGTGTGGAATTCTTATTCAATTGACCGAGAAAATCACATTAAAATGGCTTTGGAAAAGAGCAAAGTCCTTTCGTTAGGCAACTGCATAAAAGGCCATCTATACAAACAGAAATGTCATATTTGTTTCACACAGTTCCGCTAGCTTTCTCGCTAGAAAATACAAATGTGTAGAGCTGGTGTCTCCATGTGGAATCAATTAGAGTTTCCAATTACAAAATTAAATGTTCCCTGAGGAAAAAAAAAATTTCACCACAATAAAGTCCTTCGATAATATCAAGAAAACACAAACAGAGGGGCTGTGGCAATATCTGGGATTGAGTTAGCTAAAACAATACCGGATATTTCCGATTTCATCCAGTCATATCCGGAAAAAGTGGTGTATGATTCGTATGCAATGGACTGAGAAAATCACTGTAAAAATGGTTTTGGAGAAAAGCAAAGGCTTTTCCTTATGCAAGTGCATAAAATGTCATGTGTACAAACAGAAATATCATGTTTGTTTGCCGCAGTTCCTCTAGTTTTCTCCTAGAAAATACGAATGTGTGGAGCTTGTGTCTCCATGTGGAACCACTGAGTGTTTCCCAGTACAAAATTAAAAATTCCCTGATGAAAAATAACTTTCAAAGCAATAATGTCAATTGATAATATCCAGAAAACAAAAACACAGAGGCTGTGGCAATATCTGGCACCGAGTTAGCCAAAACAAATCTGGATATTTCCAATTTCATCCAGTCATATCCAGACAAAGTGGTGTGGAATTCGTATGCAATGGACTGAGAAAATCACTGTAAAAATGGTTTTGGAGAAAAGCAAAGGCTTTTCCTTATGCAAGTGCATAAAATGTCATGTGTACAAACAGAAATATCATGTTTGTTTGCCGCAGTTCCTCTAGTTTTCTCCTAGAAAATATGAATGTGTGGAGCTTGTGTCTCCATGTGGAACCATTGAGTGTTTCCCAGTACAAAATTAAATATTCCCTGATGAAAAATACCTTTCAAAGCAATAATGTCAATTGATAATATCCAGAAAACACAAACACAGGGGCTGTGGCAATATCTGGCACCGAGTTAGCCAAAACAAATCTGGATATTTCCAATTTCATCCAGTCATATCCAGACAAAGTGGTGTGGAATTCGTATGCAATGGACTGAGATAATTACAGTGAAAGTGGTATGGCTACAAGCAAAGCATTTCGTTAGGCAAGTTCATAAAATGTCATGTATACAAACAGATATATCATGATTGTTTGCCGCAGTTCCTCTAACTTTCTCCCTAGAAAATATGAATGTGTAGAGCTGGTGTCTCCTTTTGGAACCAATTAGAATTTCCCAGTACAAAATTAAATGTTCTCAGATAAAAAAAAATAAAAACGTTCAAAACAATGAAGTCTGTTGATAATATCCGGAAAACACAAACTTAGGGGCTGTGGCAATATCTGGGATTGAGTTAGCCAAAACAAAACCTGATATTTCCGGTTTCATCCAGTCATATCCGGACAAAGTGGTGTGGAATTCGTATGCAATGGACCGAGAAAATCACAGTAAAAATGGTTTTGAGGAAAGCAAAGTCTTTTCGTTAGGCAAGTGCATAAAATTTCATGTATAGAAATAGAAATATCATGTTTGTTTGCTGCAGTTCCTCTAGCTTTCTCCTAGAAAATACCAATGTGTAGAGCTGGTGTCTCCATGTGGAACCAATTAGAATTTCCCAGTACAAAATCAAATGTTCCTTGAAAAAAAAATTTCAAACAATAAAGTCCTTCGATAATATCCAGAAAACACAAACACAGGAGCTGTAGCAATATCTGGGATTGAGTTAGCCAAAACACAACAGGATATTTCCCCTTTCATCCAGTCATATACGGACAAAGTGGTGAGGAACTCACATGCAATAGACCGAGAAAATCATAGTAAAAATGGTTATGTGTAGAGCTGGTGTCTCCATGGGGAACCAGTGAGTGCTTCCCAGTACAAAATTAAATGTTCCCTGATGAAAAAAACTTTCAAAACAATGAAGAGCATTGATAATATCCAGAAAACACAAACACAGGGGTTGTGGCAATATCTGGGTTTGAGTTAGCCAAAGCAAAACGGGATATTTCCGGTTTCATCCAGTCATATCCGGACAAAGTGGTGTGCAATTCGTATGCAATAGACTGAAAAAATCACAGTGAAAATGGTTTTGGAGAAAAACAAAGTCTTTTCGTTAGGCAAGTGCATAAAATGTCATGTATAGAAACAGAAATATCATGATTGTTTGCCGCAGTTCCTCTAGCTTTCTCCTAGAAAATACGAATGTGTAGAGCTGGTGTCTCCATGTGGAACCAATTATTGTTTCCCAGTACAAAATTGAATGTTCCCTGATAAAAAAACTTTCAAAACAATAAACTCCTTCGATAATATCCAGAAAACACAACCACAGAGGCTGAGGCAATATCTGGGATTCAGTTAGCCAAAACACAAGCAGATATTTCCCGTTTCATCCAGTCACATCCGGACAAAGTGGTGTTTAATTCATATGCAATGGACTGAGAAAATCACAGTAAAACTGGTTTTGGAGAAAAGCAGAATCCTTTCATTAGGCAAATGCAGAAAATGTCATGTATACAAACAGAAATATCATGTTTGTTTGACGCAGTTCCTCTAGGTTTCTCCTAGAAAATATGAATGCGTAGAGCTGGTGTCTCCATGTGGAACCAATTGGCGTTTCCCAGTACAAAAATAAATGTTCCCTGATAAAAAATATTCAAAACAATAAAGCCCTTTGGTAATATCCATAAAACACAAACACAGGTTCTGTGGCAATATCTGGGATTCAGTTAGTCAAAACAAAAATGGATATTTCCGGTTTCATCCAGTGATATCCTGACAAAGTGGTGTGCAATTCGTAAGCAATGGACCGAGAAAATCACAGCAAAAATGGTTTTGGAGAAAAGCAAAGTCCTTTCGTTAGGCAAGTGCATAAAATGTCATGTATGCAAACAGAAATATCATGTATGTTTGTCGCAGTTTCTCTAGCTTTCTCGCTAGAAAATACGATTGTGTAGAGCTGGTGTCTCCATGTGGAACCAGTGAGTGTTTCCCAGTAGAAAATCAAATGTTCCCTGATGAATAAAAAAAAAACTTTCAAAACAATAATGTCCATTGATAATATCTAGAAATCACAAACACAGCGGCTGTGGCAATATCTGGGATTGAGTTAGCCAAAACACAACCGGATATTTCCCCTTTCATCCAGTCATATCCGGACAAAGTGGTGTGGAATTCATATGCAATAGACCAAGAAAATCACAGTAAAAATGGTTTTAGAGAAAAGCAAAGTCCTTTCATTAGGCAAGTGCATAAAATGTCATGTATACAAACAAATTTATATGTTTGTTTACCGCAGTTCCTCTCGCTTTCTCGTTAGAAAATACAATGCATAGAGCTGGTGTCTCGATGTGGAACCACTGAGTGTTTCCCAGTACAAAATTAAATGTTCCCTGATAAAAAAAAAACTTTCAAAACAATAAAGTCCATTGATAATATCCAGAAAACAAAAACACACGGGCTGTGGAAATATCTGGGATTGAGTTAGCCAAAACAAAACCGGATGTTTCCGGTTTCATCCACTCATATCCGGACAAAGTGGTGTGGAATTCATATGCAATGGACTGAGAATATCCCAGTAAAAATGGTTTTGGAGAATAGCAAAGGCTTTTCCTTATGCAAGTGCATAAAATGTCATGTATACAAACATAAATATCATGTTTGTTTGCCGCAGTTCCTCTAGCTTTCTCCTAGAAAATACGAATGTGTAGAGCTGGTGTCTCCATGTGGAACCACTGAGTGTTTCCGAGTACAAAATTAAATGTTCCCTGAAGAAAAAAAAAAACTTTCATAACAATAATGTCCATTGATAATATCCAGAAAACACAAACACAGGGGCTGTGGCAATATCTGGCACCGAGTTAGCCAAAAAAAATCCGGATATTTCCAAATTCATCCAGTTATATCCAGACAAAGTGGTGTGAAATTCATATGCAGTGGACTGAGATAATTACAGTGAAAGTGGATTGGCTAAAAGCAAAGTATTTCGTTAGGCAAGTTCATACAATGTCATGTATACAAACAGATATATCATGTTTGTTTGTCGCAGTACCTCTAGCTTTCTCCCTAGAAAATATGAATGTGTAGAGCTGGTGTCTCCATGTGGAACCAATTAGAATTTCCCAGTACAAAATTAAAAGTTCTCTGATAAAAAAAAACTTTCAAAACAATAAAGTCTGTTGATAATATCCGGAAAACAAAAACTCAGGGGCTGTGCAATATCTGGGATTGAGTTAGCCAAAACAAAAGTGGATATTTCCGGTTTCATCCAGTCATATCCGGACAAAGTGGTGTGGAATTCTTATTCAATTGACCGAGAAAATCACATTAAAATGGCTTTGGAAAAGAGCAAAGTCCTTTCGTTAGGCAACTGCATAAAAGGCCATCTATACAAACAGAAATGTCATATTTGTTTCACACAGTTCCGCTAGCTTTCTCGCTAGAAAATACAAATGTGTAGAGCTGGTGTCTCCATGTGGAATCAATTAGAGTTTCCAATTACAAAATTAAATGTTCCCTGAGGAAAAAAAAAATTTCACCACAATAAAGTCCTTCGATAATATCAAGAAAACACAAACAGAGGGGCTGTGGCAATATCTGGGATTGAGTTAGCTAAAACAATACCGGATATTTCCGATTTCATCCAGTCATATCCGGAAAAAGTGGTGTATGATTCGTATGCAATGGACTGAGAAAATCACTGTAAAAATGGTTTTGGAGAAAAGCAAAGGCTTTTCCTTATGCAAGTGCATAAAATGTCATGTGTACAAACAGAAATATCATGTTTGTTTGCCGCAGTTCCTCTAGTTTTCTCCTAGAAAATACGAATGTGTGGAGCTTGTGTCTCCATGTGGAACCACTGAGTGTTTCCCAGTACAAAATTAAAAATTCCCTGATGAAAAATAACTTTCAAAGCAATAATGTCAATTGATAATATCCAGAAAACAAAAACACAGAGGCTGTGGCAATATCTGGCACCGAGTTAGCCAAAACAAATCTGGATATTTCCAATTTCATCCAGTCATATCCAGACAAAGTGGTGTGGAATTCGTATGCAATGGACTGAGAAAATCACTGTAAAAATGGTTTTGGAGAAAAGCAAAGGCTTTTCCTTATGCAAGTGCATAAAATGTCATGTGTACAAACAGAAATATCATGTTTGTTTGCCGCAGTTCCTCTAGTTTTCTCCTAGAAAATATGAATGTGTGGAGCTTGTGTCTCCATGTGGAACCATTGAGTGTTTCCCAGTACAAAATTAAATATTCCCTGATGAAAAATACCTTTCAAAGCAATAATGTCAATTGATAATATCCAGAAAACACAAACACAGGGGCTGTGGCAATATCTGGCACCGAGTTAGCCAAAACAAATCTGGATATTTCCAATTTCATCCAGTCATATCCAGACAAAGTGGTGTGGAATTCGTATGCAATGGACTGAGATAATTACAGTGAAAGTGGTATGGCTACAAGCAAAGCATTTCGTTAGGCAAGTTCATAAAATGTCATGTATACAAACAGATATATCATGATTGTTTGCCGCAGTTCCTCTAACTTTCTCCCTAGAAAATATGAATGTGTAGAGCTGGTGTCTCCTTTTGGAACCAATTAGAATTTCCCAGTACAAAATTAAATGTTCTCAGATAAAAAAAAATAAAAACGTTCAAAACAATGAAGTCTGTTGATAATATCCGGAAAACACAAACTTAGGGGCTGTGGCAATATCTGGGATTGAGTTAGCCAAAACAAAACCTGATATTTCCGGTTTCATCCAGTCATATCCGGACAAAGTGGTGTGGAATTCGTATGCAATGGACCGAGAAAATCACAGTAAAAATGGTTTTGAGGAAAGCAAAGTCTTTTCGTTAGGCAAGTGCATAAAATTTCATGTATAGAAATAGAAATATCATGTTTGTTTGCTGCAGTTCCTCTAGCTTTCTCCTAGAAAATACCAATGTGTAGAGCTGGTGTCTCCATGTGGAACCAATTAGAATTTCCCAGTACAAAATCAAATGTTCCTTGAAAAAAAAATTTCAAACAATAAAGTCCTTCGATAATATCCAGAAAACACAAACACAGGAGCTGTAGCAATATCTGGGATTGAGTTAGCCAAAACACAACAGGATATTTCCCCTTTCATCCAGTCATATACGGACAAAGTGGTGAGGAACTCACATGCAATAGACCGAGAAAATCATAGTAAAAATGGTTATGTGTAGAGCTGGTGTCTCCATGGGGAACCAGTGAGTGCTTCCCAGTACAAAATTAAATGTTCCCTGATGAAAAAAACTTTCAAAACAATGAAGAGCATTGATAATATCCAGAAAACACATACACAGGGGTTGTGGCAATATCTGGGTTTGAGTTAGCCAAAGCAAAACGGGATATTTCCGGTTTCATCCAGTCATATCCGGACAAAGTGGTGTGCAATTCGTATGCAATAGACTGAAAAAATCACAGTGAAAATGGTTTTGGAGAAAAACAAAGTCTTTTCGTTAGGCAAGTGCATAAAATGTCATGTATAGAAACAGAAATATCATGATTGTTTGCCGCAGTTCCTCTAGCTTTCTCCTAGAAAATACGAATGTGTAGAGCTGGTGTCTCCATGTGGAACCAATTATTGTTTCCCAGTACAAAATTGAATGTTCCCTGATAAAAAAACTTTCAAAACAATAAACTCCTTCGATAATATCCAGAAAACACAACCACAGAGGCTGAGGCAATATCTGGGATTCAGTTAGCCAAAACACAAGCAGATATTTCCCGTTTCATCCAGTCACATCCGGACAAAGTGGTGTTTAATTCATATGCAATGGACTGAGAAAATCACAGTAAAACTGGTTTTGGAGAAAAGCAGAATCCTTTCATTAGGCAAATGCAGAAAATGTCATGTATACAAACAGAAATATCATGTTTGTTTGACGCAGTTCCTCTAGGTTTCTCCTAGAAAATATGAATGCGTAGAGCTGGTGTCTCCATGTGGAACCAATTGGCGTTTCCCAGTACAAAAATAAATGTTCCCTGATAAAAAATATTCAAAACAATAAAGCCCTTTGGTAATATCCATAAAACACAAACACAGGTTCTGTGGCAATATCTGGGATTCAGTTAGTCAAAACAAAAATGGATATTTCCGGTTTCATCCAGTGATATCCTGACAAAGTGGTGTGCAATTCGTAAGCAATGGACCGAGAAAATCACAGCAAAAATGGTTTTGGAGAAAAGCAAAGTCCTTTCGTTAGGCAAGTGCATAAAATGTCATGTATGCAAACAGAAATATCATGTATGTTTGTCGCAGTTTCTCTAGCTTTCTCGCTAGAAAATACGATTGTGTAGAGCTGGTGTCTCCATGTGGAACCAGTGAGTGTTTCCCAGTAGAAAATCAAATGTTCCCTGATGAATAAAAAAAAACTTTCAAAACAATAATGTCCATTGATAATATCTAGAAATCACAAACACAGTGGCTGTGGCAATATCTGGGATTGAGTTAGCCAAAACACAACCGGATATTTCCCCTTTCATCCAGTCATATCCGGACAAAGTGGTGTGGAATTCATATGCAATAGACCAAAAAAATCACAGTAAAAATGGTTTTAGAGCAAAGCAAAGTCCTTTCGTTAGGCAAGTGCATAAAATGTCATGTATACAAACAAATTTATATGTTTGTTTACCGCAGTTCCTCTCGCTTTCTCGTTAGAAAATACAATGCATAGAGCTGGTGTCTCGATGTGGAACCACTGAGTGTTTCCCAGTACAAAATTAAATGTTCCCTGATAAAAAAAAAAAACTTTCAAAACAATAAAGTCCATTGATAATATCCAGAAACAAAAACACACGGGCTGTGGAAATATCTGGGATTGAGTTAGCAAAAACAAAACCGGATGTTTCCGGTTTCATCCAGTCATATCCGGAAAAAGTGGTGTGGAATTCGTACGCAATTCACTGAAAAAATTACAGTAAAAATGGTTTTGGAGAATAGCAAAGGCTTTTCCTTATGCAAGTGCACAAAATGTCATGTATACAAACATAAATATCATGTTTGTTTGCCGCAGTTCCTCTAGCTTTCTCCTAGAAAATACGAATGTGTAGAGCTGGTGTCTCCATGTGGAACCACTGAGTGTTTCCGAGTACAAAATTAAATGTTCCCTGAAGAAAAAAAAGAACTTTCATAACAATAATGTCCATTGATAATATCCAGAAAACACAAACACAGGGGCTGTGGCAATATCTGGCACCGAGTTAGCCAAAACAAATCTGGATATTTCCAATTTCATCCAGTCATATCCAGACAAAGTGGTGTGGAATTCGTATGCAATGGACTGAGATAATTACAGTGAAAGTGGTATGGCTACAAGCAAAGCATTTCGTTAGGCAAGTTCATAAAATGTCATGTATACAAACAGATATGTCATGATTGTTTGCCGCAGTACCTCTAGCTTTCTTCCTAGAAAATATGAATGTGTAGAGCTGGTGTCTCCATGTGGAACCAATTAGAATTTCCCAGTACAAAATTAAATGTTCTCTGATAAAAAAAAAAACTTTCAAAACAATAAAGTCTGTTGATAATATCCGGAAAACAAAAACTCAGGGGCTGTGCAATATCTGGGATTGAGTTAGCCAAAAAAAAACCCGGATATTTCCGGTTTCATCCAGTCATATCCGGACAAAGTGGTGTGGAATTTGTATGCAATTGACCGAGAAAATCACAGTAAAAATGGTTTTGGAGAAAAGCAAAGTCTTTTCATTAGTCAAGTGCATAAAATGTCATGTATAAAAGCACAAATATCATGTTCGTTTGCCGCACTTCCTTTAGCTTTCTCCTAGAAAATACAAATGTGTAGAGCTGGTGTCTCCATGTGGAACCACTGAGTGTTTCCCAGTACAAAATTAAATGTTCCCTGATAAAAAAAAAAACTTTAAAACAATAAATTCCTTCAATAATATCCAGAAAACACAAACACATGGGCTGTGGCAATATCTGGGATTGAGTTAGCCAAAAGAAAACCGGATATTTTGGGTTTCATTCACTCATATCCGGACAAAGTCGTGTGGAATTCGTAAGCAATGAACTGAGAAAATTGCAGTGAAAATGGTTTTGGAGAAAAGCAAAGTCTTTTCGTTACGCAATTGCATAAAATGCCATCTATACAAAAAGAAATATAATGATTGTTTGCCGGAGTTCCTTTAGATTTCTCCCTAGAAAATACGAATGTGTAGAGCTGGTATCTCCATGTGGAACCAATTAGAGTTTCCCAGTATGAAATTAAATGTTCCCTGTTAAAAAACATTCAAAACAATAAAGTCATTCGATAATATCCAGAAAACACAAACACAGATGCCGTAGGAATATCTGGGATTGAGTTAGCCAAAACACAAGCGGATATTTCCCACTTCATCCTGTCATATTCCGACAAAGTCGTGTGGAATTTGTATGCAATTGACAGAGTAAAATTACAGTTAAAATGGTTTTGGAGAAAAGCAAAGCCCTTTCATTAGGAAAGTGCATAAAATATCATGTATACAAACAGAAATATCATGTTTGTTTGCCGCAGTTCCTCTAGATTTCTCCTAGAATACAGGAATGTGTAGAACTGGTTTTTCCATGTGGAGACCAGTATTTCCCAATAGAAAATTAAATGTTCCCTGATAAAAAAAAAAACTTTCAAAACAATAAAGTCCATCGATAATATTCAGACAACACAAACACGGTTACTGTCCCAATATCTGGGATTCAGTTAGCCAAAACAAAACGGGACATTTCCGGGTTCATCCAGTCATATCCCGCCAAAGTGGTGTGGAAATCGTATGCAATGGACCGAGAAAATCACAGTAAAAATGGTTTTGGATAAAAGCAAAGTCTTTTCGTTAGACAAGTGCATAAAATGTCATGTATACAAACAAATATATATGTATGTTTGCCACAGTTCCTCTAGATTTATCGCTAGAAAATACGAATGTGTAGAGCTGGTTTCTGCATGTGGAACGTGTGAGTGTTGACCAGTAGAAAATTGAATGTTCCCTGATTAAAAAAAAGAACTTTCATAACAATAATGTCCATTGATAATATCCAGAAAACACAAACACAGAGGCTGTGGCAATATCTGGGATTGAGTTAGCCAAAAAAAAACCGGATATTTCTGGTTTCATCCAGTCATATGCGGACAAAATGATGTGGAATTCGTATGCAATGGACTGAGAAAATTGCATGGAAAATGGTTTTGGAGAAAAGCAAAGTCTTTTTGTTAGGCAAGTGCATAAAATGTCATGTAAACCAACAGAAATATAATGTTGGTTTGCTGCAGTTCCTCTAGCTTTCTCCCTAGAATTACGAATGTGTAGAGCTGGTGTATCCATGTGGAACCAATCAGAGTTTCCCAGTACAAAATAAAATGTTCCCTGATTAAAAAAAACTTTGAAAACAATAAAGTCCTTCGATAATATCCAGAAAACACAAACACAGAGGCTTTCGCAATAAATGGGATTCAGGTAGCCAAAACATAACCGGATATTTCTGGTTTCATCCAGTCATATCCGGACAAAGTGGTGTGGAATTCGTATGCAATGTACCGAGAAAATCACAGCAAAAACAGATCTGGAGAAAAGCAAAGTCTTTTTGTTAGGCAAGTGCATAACATGCCATCTATACAAACGGAAATATCATGATTGTTTGCCACAGTAAATTGAGATTTCGCCCCAGAAAATACGAATATGCAGAGCTGGTTTCTGCATGTGGAACCAGTGAGTATTTCCCAGTACAAAATTAAATGTTCCCTGATTAAAAAATAACTTTCAAAATAATAATGACCATTGATAATATCCAGAAAACAAAAACAAACGGGCTGTGGAAATATCTGGGATTGAGTTAGCCAAAAAAACCTGGATATTTCCGGTTTCATCCAGTCATATCCGTAAAAAGTGGTGTGGAATAGGTATGCAATGGACCCAGAAAATCACAGTTAAAATGGTTTTGGAGAAATGCAAAGTCTTTTCGTTAGGCAAGTGCTGAAAATTTCATGTAATCAAATAGAAATATCATGTTGGTTTGCCGCAGTTCCTCTAGCTTTCTCCTAGAAAATACGAATGTGTAGAGCTGGTGTAATCCATGTGGAACCAATTAGAGTTTCCCAGTACAAAATTAAATGTTCCCTGATAAAAAAAAAACTTTCAAAACAATAAAGTCCTTCGATAATATCCAGGAAACACATACACAGAGGCTTTCGCAATAAATGGGATTCAGTTATCCAAAACATAACTGGATATTTCTGGTTTCATCCAGTCATATCCAGACAAAGTGGTGTGGAATTCGTAGGAAATGGACCTAGAAAATTGCATGGAAAATGGTTTTGGAGAAAAGCAAAGTCTTTTGGTTAGGCAAGTGGATAAACTGTCATGTATACAAACAGAAATATCATGATTTTTTGCCACAGTTCTTTAGATTTCTCCCCAGAAATTATGAATATGTAGAGCTGGTGTCTCCAAGAGGAACCAATTAGAGTTTCCCAGTAAAAAATTAAATGTTCCCTGACAAAAAAAAAAAAAACTTTCAAAACAATAAAGTCCTTCAATAATATCCAGAAAACACAAACAGAGATGCTGTCGCAATACCTGGGATTCAGTTAGCCAAAACACAAGCTGTTATTTCCCCTTTAATCCAGCCATATCAGACAAAGTGTACGGAATTCATATGCAATGGAATGAGAAAATCACAGTAAAAATGGTTTTGGAGAAAAGGAAAGTCTTTTGGTTAGGCAAGTGCATAAAATGTCATGTATACAAACAGAAATATCATGATTCTTTGCCGCAAGTCCCCAAGCTTTCTCGCTAGAAAATACGAATGTGTAGAGCTGGATTTTCAATGTGGAAACAGTGAGTGTTTCCCAGTACAAAATTAAATGTTCCCTGATTAAAAAAAACAAAAACCTTTCAAAACCATAAAGTGTTTCGATAATATCCAGAAAATACAAACATAGGTGCTGTGGCAATCTGGGATTGAGTTAGCCAAAAAATACCGGATATTTCCGGTTTCATCCACTCATATCCGGACAAAGTAGTGTGGAATTCGTACGTAATAGAATGAGAAAATTACAGTGAAAGTGATTTTGGAGTAAAGCAAAGTCTTTTCGTTTAGCAAGTGCATAAATCGTCATGTATATAAACAGAAGTATCATGTTTGTTTGCTGCAGTTCCTCTATCTTTGTCGCTAGAAAATAAGAATGTGTAGAGCTGGTGTCTCCATGTGGAACCAATTAGAGTTTCCCAGTACAAAATTACATGTTCCCTGATTAAAAAAAAAACTTTCAAAATAATAATGACCATTGATAATATCCAGAAAACACAAACACAGGGGCTGTGGCAATCTGGAATTGAGTTAGCCAAAACAAACCCGGATATTTCCGGTTTCATCCAGTCATATCTGGACAAAGTGGTGTGGAATTCGTATGCAATGGACTGAGAAAATTACAGTGAAAGTGATATTGGAGAAAAGCAAAGACTTTTTGGTAGGCAAGTGTATAAAATGTCATGTATACAAACAGAAATATCATGTTTGTTTCTGCAGTTCCTCTAGCTTTCTCCTAGAAAATACGAATGTGTAGAGCTGGTGTCTCCATATGGAACAAATGACAGTTTCCCAGTACAAAAATAAATGTTCCCTGATAAAAAAAATTCAAAACAATAAAGTCATTTGATAATATCCAGAAAACACAAACAGGTGCTGTGGCAATATCTGGCATTGAGTTAGCCAAAAAAACCCCGGATATTTCCGGTTTCATCCAGTCATATCCGGAAAAAGTGGTGTGTGATTTGTATGCCATGGACTGAGAAAATCACTATAAAAATGGTTTTGGAGAAAAGCAAAGGCTTTTCCTTATGCAAGTGCATAAAATGTCATGTGTACAAACAGAAATATCATGTTTGTTTGCCGCAGTTCCTCTAGTTTTCTCCTAGAAAATACGAATGTGTGGAGCTTGTGTCTCCATGTGGAACCATTGAGTATTTCCCAGTACAAAATTAAATATTCCCTGATCAAAAATACCTTTCAAAGCAATAATGTCAATTGATAATATCCAGAAAACACAAACACAGGGGCTGTGCCAATATCTGGCACCAAGTTAGCCAAAACAAATCTGGATATTTCCAATTTCATCCAGTCATATCCAGACAAAGTGGTGTGGAATTCGTATGCAATGGACTGAGAAAATCACTGTAAAAATGGTTTTGGAGAAAAGCAAAGGCTTTTCCTTATGCAAGTGCATAAAATGTCATGTGTACAAACAGAAATATCATGTTTGTTTGCCGCAGTTCCTCTAGTTTTCTCCTAGAAAATATGAATGTGTGGAGCTTGGGTCTCCATGTGGAACCACTGAGTGTTTCCCAGTACAAAATTAAATATTCCCTGATGAAAAATACCTTTCAAAGCAATAATGTCAATTGATAATATCCAGAAAACACAAACACAGAGGCTGTGGCAATATCTGGCACCGAGTTAGCCAAAACAAATCTGGATATTTCCAATTTCATCCAGTCATATCCAGACAAAGTGGTGTGGAATTCGTATGCAATGGACTGAGATAATTACAGTGAAAGTGGTATGGCTACAAGCAAAGTATTACGTTAGGCAAGTTCATAAAATGTCATGTGTACAAACAGATATATCATGATTGTTTGCTGCAGTTCCTCTAACTTTCTCCCTAGAAAATATGAATGTGTAGAGCTGGTGTCTCCTTGTGGAACCAATTAGAATTTCCCAGTACAAAATTAAATGTTCTCAGATAAAAAAGATAAAAACGTTCAAAACAATAAAGTCTGTTGATAATATCCGGAAAACACAAACTCAGGGGCTGTGGCAATATGTGGGATTGAGTTAGCCAAAACACAACCGGATATTTCCGGTTTCATCCAGTCATATCCGGACAAAGTGGTGTGGAATTCGTATGCAATGGACCGAGAAAATCACAGTAAAAATGGTTTTGAGAAAAGCAAAGTCTTTTCGTTAGGCAAGTGCATAAAATTTCATGTATAGAAACAGAAATATCATGTTTGTTTGCTGCAGTTCCTCTAGCTTTCTCCTAGAAAATACCAATGTGTAGAGCTGATGTCTCCATATGGAAACAATTAGAGTTTCCCAGTACAAAATCAAATGTTCCCTGAAAAAAAAATTTCAAACAATAAAGTACTTCGATAATATCCAGAAAACACAAACACAGGAGCTGTGACAATATCTGGGATTCAGTTAGCCAAAACACAACCGGATATTTCCCCTTTCATCCAGTCATATACGGACAAAGTGGTGAGGAACTCGCATGCAATAGACCGAGAAAATCATAGTAAAAATGGTTATGGAGAAAAGAAAAGCCTTTCGTTAGGCAAGTGCATAAAATGTCATGTGTACAAACAAATTTATATGTTTGTTTGCTGCAGTTCCTCTAGATTTCTCGCTAGAAAATACGAATGTGTAGAGCTGGTTTCTCGATGTGGAACCACGGAGTGCTTCCCAGTACAAAATTAAATGTTCCCTGATGAAAAAAACTTTCAAAACAATGAAGAGCATTGATAATATCCAGAAAACACAAACACAGGGGTTGTGGCAATATCTGGGTTTGAGTTAGCCAAAACAAAACAGGATATTTCCGGTTTCATCCAGTCATATCCGGACAAAGTGGTGTGCAATTTGTATGCAATAGACTGAAAAAATCACAGTGAAAATGGTTTTGGAGAAAAACAAAGTCTTTTCGTTAGGCAAGTGCATAAAATGTCATGTATAGAAACAGAAATATCATGATTGTTTGCCGCAGTTCCTCTAGCTTTCTCCTAGAAAATACGAATGTGTAGAGCTGGTGTCTCCATGTGGAACCAATTAGAGTTTCCCAGTACAAAATTAAATGTTCCCTGATTAAAAAAATTTCAAAACAATAAAGTCCTTCGATAATATCCAGAAAACACAACCACAGAGGCTGAGGCAATATCTGGGATTCAGTTAGCCAAAACACAAGCAGATATTTCCCATTTCATCCAGTTACATCCGGACAAAGTGGTGTTTAATTCATATGCAATGGACTGAGAAAATCACAGTAAAAATGGTTTTGGAGAAAAGCAGAATCCTTTCATTAGGCAAATGCAGAAAATGTCATGTATACAAACAGAAATATCATGTTTGTTTGACGCAGTTCCTCTAGGTTTCTCCTAGAAAATATGAATGTGTACAGCTGGTGTCTCCATGTGGAAACAATTGGCTTTTCCCAGTACAAAAATAAATGTTCCCTGATAAAAAATATTCAAAACAATAAAGCCGTTCGGTAATATCCATAAAACACAAACACAGGTTCTGTGGCAATATCTGGGATTCAGTTAGTCAAAACACAAGTGGAAATTTCCGGTTTCATCCAGTGATATCCGGACAAAGTGGTGTGCAATTCGTATGCAATGGACCGAGAAAATCACAGCAAAAATGGTTTTGGAGAAAAGCAAAGTCCTTTCGTTAGGCAAGTGCATAAAATGTCATGTATACAAACAGAAATATCATGTATGTTTGTCGCAGTTTCTCTAGCTTTCTCGCTAGAAAATACGCTGGTGTCTCCATGTGGAACCAGTGAGTGTTTCCCAGTAGAAAATCAAATGTTCCCTGATGAATAAAAAAAAATTTCAAAACAATAATGTCCATTGATAATATCTAGAAATCACAAACACAGTGGCTGTGGCAATATCTGGGATTGAGTTAGCCAAAACACAACCGGATATTTCCCCTTTCATCCAGTCATATCCGGACAAAGTGGTGTGGAATTCATATGCAATAGACCAAAAAAATCACAGTAAAAATGGTTTTAGAGAAAAGCAAAGTCCTTTCGTTAGGCAAGTGCATAAAATGTCATGTATACAAACAAATTTATATATTGGTTTGCCGCAGTTCCTCTCGCTTTCTCGCTAGAAAATACAATGCATAGAGCTGGTGTCTCGATGTGGAACCACTGAGTGTTTCCCAGTACAAAATTAAATGTTCCCTGATAAAAAAAAAAACTTTCAAAACAATAAAGTCCATTGATTATATCCAGAAAACAAAAACACACGGGCTGTGGAAATATCTGGGATTCAGTTAGCAAAAACAAAACCGGATGTTTCCGGTTTCATCCAGTCATATCCGGAAAAAGTGGTGTGGAATTCGTATGCAATTCACTGAAAAAATTACAGTAAAAATGGTTTTGAGAAAAGCAAAGGCTTTTCGATAGGCAAGTGCATAAAATGTCATGTATACAAACATAAATATCATGTTTGTTTGCCGCAGTTCCTCTAGCTTTCTCCTAGAAAATACGAATGTGTAGAGCTGGTGTCTCCATGTGGAACCACTGAGTGTTTCCGAGTACAAAATTAAATGTTCCCTGAAGAAAAAAAAAACTTTCATAACAATAATGTCCATTGATAATATCCAGAAAACACAAACACAGGGGCTGTGGCAATATCTGGCACCGAGTTAGCAAAAAAAATCCGGATATTTCCAAATTCATCCAGTTATATCCAGACAAAGTGGTGTGAAATTCGTATGCAATGGACTGAGATAATTACAGTGAAAGTGGATTGGCTAAAAGCAAAGTATTTCGTTAGGCAAGTTCATACAATGTCATGTATACAAACAGAAATATCATGTTTGTTTGTCGCAGTACCTCTAGCATTCTCCCTAGAAAATACGAATGTGTAGAGCTGGTGTCTCCATGTGGAACCAATTAGAATTTCCCAGTACAAAATTAAATGTTCCCTGATAAAAAAAAAACTTTCAAAACAATAAAGTCTGTTGATAATATCCGGAAAACACAAACTCAGGGGCTGTGCAATATCTGGGATTGAGTTAGCCAAAACAAAACCGGATATTTCCGGTTTCATCCAGTCATATCCGGACAAAGTGGTGTGGAATTCGTATGCAATGGACCGAGAAAATCACAGTAAAAATGGTTTTGGAGAAAAGCAAAGTCTTTTCATTAGTCAAGTGCATAAAATGTCATGTATACAAACATAAATATCATGTTTGTTTGCTGCAGTTCCTCTAGCTTTCTCCCTAGAATTATGAATGTGTAGAGCTGGTGTATCCATGTGGAACCAATCAGAGTTTCCCAGTAGAAAATAAAATGTTCCCTGATTAAAAAAAAAAAAAAACTTTGAAAACAATAAAGTCCTTCGATAATATCCAGAAAACACAAACACAGAGGCTTTCGCAAAAAAATGGATTCAGGTAGCCAAAACATAACTGGATATTTCTGGTTTCATCCAGCCATATCCAGACAAAGTGGTGTGGAATTCGTATGCAATGTACCGAGAAAATCACGGCAAAAACGGATCTGGAGAAAAGCAAAGTCTTTTCGTTAGGCAAGTGCATAAAATGCCATCTATACAAACGGAAATATCATGATTGTTTGCCACAGTAAATTGAGATTTCGCCCCAGAAAATACGAATATGTAGAGCTGGTTTCTCCATGTGGAACCAGTGAGTATTTCCCAGTACAAAATTAAATGTTCCCTGATTAAAAAAAAACTTTCAAAATAATAATGACCATTGATAATATCCAGAAAACACAAACATAGGGGCTGTGGCAATCTGGGATTGAGTTAGCCAAAAAAACCTGGATATTTCCGGTTTCATCCAGTCATATCCATAAAAAGTGGTGTGGAATAGGTATGCAATGGACCCAGAAAATCACAGTTAAAATGGTTTTGGAGAAATGCAAAGTCTTTTCGTTAGGCAAGTGCATAAAATTTCATGTAAACAAATAGAAATATCATGTTGGATTGCCGCAGTTTCTCTAGCTTTCTCCTAGAAAATACGAATGTGTAGAGCTGGTGTAATCCATGTGGAACCAATTAGAGTTTCCCAGTACAAAATTAAATGTTCCCTGATAAAAAAAAAACTTTCAAAACAATAAAGTCCTTCGATAATATCCAGGAAACACAAACACAGAGGCTTTCGCAATAAATGGGATTCAGTTATCCAAAACATAACTGGATATTTCTGGTTTCATCCAGTCATATCCAGACAAAGTGGTGTGGAATTCGTAGGAAATGGACCTAGAAAATTGCATGGAAAATGGTTTTGGAGAAAAGCAAAGTCTTTTGGTTAGGCAAGTGGATAAACTGTCATGTATACAAACAGAAATATCATGATTTTTTGCCACAGTTCTTTAGATTTCTCCCCAGAAAATACGAATATGTAGAGCTGGTGTCTCCAGGAGGAACCAATTAGAGTTTCCCAGTAAAAAATTAAATGTTCCCTGACAAAAAAAAAACTTTCAAAACAATAAAAACTTCGATAATATCCAGAAAACACAAACACAGATGCTGTCGCAATATCTGGGATTCAGTTAGCCAAAACACAAGCTGTTATTTCCCCTCTCATCCATCCATATCAGACAAAGTGATGTGGAATTCGTATGCAATGGAATGAGAAAATCACAGTAAAAATGGTTTTGGAGAAAAGCAAAGTCTTTTGGTTAGGCAAGTGCATAAAATGTCATGTATACAAACAGAAATATCATGATTCTTTGCCGCAATTCCTCTAGCTTTCTCGCTAGAAGATACGAATGTGTAGAGCTGGATTTTCAATGTGGAAACAGTGAGTGTTTCCCAGTACAAAATAAAATGATCCCTGATTAAAAAAAAAAAACTTTCAAAACCATAAAGTGTTTCGATAATATCCAGAAACACAAACATAGGTGCTGTGGCAATCTGGGATTGAGTTAGCCAAAACAAAACCGGATATTTCCGGTTTCATCCACTCATATCCGGACAAAGTAGTGTGGAATTCGTACCTAATAGAAAGAGAAAATTACAGTGAAAGTGATTTTGGAGTAAAGCAAAGTCTTTTCGTTTAGCAAGTGCATAAATCGTCATGTATATAAACAGAAATATCCTGTTTGTTTGCCGCAGTTCCTCTAGCTTTCTCGCTAGAAAATAAGAATGTGTAGAGCTGGTGTCTCCATGTGGAAACAATTAGAGTTTCCCAGTACAAAATTACATGTTCCCTGATTAAAAAAAAACTTTCAAAATAATAATGACCATTGATAATATCCAGAAAACACAAACACAGGGGCTGTGGCAATCTGGAATTGAGTTAGCCTAAACACAATTAGATATTTCCGGTTTCATCCAGTCATATCTGGACAAAGTGGTGTGGAATTCATATGCCATGGAATGAGAAAATTACAGTGAAAGTGATTTTGGAGAAAAGCAAAGACTTTTTGGTAGGCAAGTGAATAAAATGTCATGTATACAAACAGAAATATCATGTTTGTTTCTGCAGTTCCTCTAGCTTTCTCCAAGAAAATATGAACGTGTAGAGCTGGTGTCTCCATGTGGAACAAATTAGAGTTTCCCAGTACAAAACTAAATGTTCCCTGATAAAAAAATTCAAAACAATACAGTCCTTTGATAATATCCAGAAAACACAAACAGGTGCAGTGGCAATATCTGGCATTGAGTTAGCCAAAAAAAAAAACCGGACATTTCTAGTTTCATCCAGTCATTTCCTGAAAAAGTGGTGTGCAATTCGTATGCAATGGACCGAGAAAATCGCAGTAAAAATGGTATTTGAGAAAAGCAAAGTCCTTTTGTTAGGCAAGTGCATAACATGTCATGTATACAAACAGAAATATCATGTTTGTTTGCTGCAGTTCCTCTAGCTTTCTCGTATAAAATACGAATTTGTAGAGCTGGTGTCTCCATGTGGAACCAATTAGAGTTTCCCAGTACAAAATTAAATGTTCCCTGATTAAAAATAAATTTCAAAATAATAATGACCATTGAATATATTCAGAAAACACAAACACAGGTGCTGTGGCAATCTGGGATTGAGTTAGCCAAAAAAACCCCGGATATTTCCAGTTTCATCCAGTCATATTCGGACAAAGTGGTGTGGAATTCATATGCAAGGGACTATGAAAATCACAGTAAAAAAGGTTTTGGAGAAAAGCAAAGTCTTTTCGTTAGCCAAGTGCATAAAATGTCATGTATACAAACAGAAATATCATGATTGTTTGCCGCAGTTCCTATAGCTTTCTCCTAGAAAATACGATTGTGTAGAGCTTGTGGTTCCATGTGGAACCACTGAGTGTTTCCGAGTACAAAATTAAATGTTCCCTGAGGAAAAAAAAAAACTTTGAAAACAATAATGTCCATTGATAATATCCAGAAAACACAAACAGAGGGGCTGTGGCAAAATCTGGGATTGAGTTAGCCAAAACAAAACCGGATATTTGCATTTTCATCCAGTCATATCTTGACAAAGTGGCGTGGAATTCCTATGCAATGGAAAGACAAAATCACAGTATAAATGGTTTTGGAGAAAAGCAAAGTCTTTTCGTTAGGTAAGTGCATAAAATGCCATGTATACAAACAGAAATTACATGTTTGTTTGCCACAGTTCCTCTAGATTTCAGACTAGAAAATAAGAATATGTAGAGCTGGTGTCTCCATGTGGAACCAATGAGTGTTTCCCAGTGCAAAATTAAATGTTTACTGAATAAAAAAAAAAACTTTGATAACAATAATGTTCATTGATAATATCCAGAAAACACAAACACTGGGGTGTGGCAATATCTGGGATTGAGTTAGCCAAAACAAAACCGGATATTTCCGGTTTCATCCACTCTTATACAGACAAAGTTGTGTGGAATTCATATGCAATTATACCGAGAAAATCACAGTAAAAATGGTTTTCGAGAAAAGCAAAGTCTTTTTGTTAGGCAAGTCCATAAATTGCCTTCTATACAAACAGAAATATCATGTTTGTTTCCCGCAGTTCCTTTAGATTTCTCCCCAGAACATACGAATGAGTAGAGCTCTTGTCTCCATGGTGAACCAATTAGAGTTTCCCAAATCAAAATTAAATGTTCTCTGATAAAAAAAATTTCAAAACAATAAAGTTCTTCGATAATATCCAGAAAACACAAACACAGAGGCTGTTGCAATAACTGGGATTAAGTTAGCCAAAACAAAACCGGATATTTTCAGTTTCATCCAGTCATATCCGGACAAAATTGTGTGCAATTCGTATGCAATGGACCGAGAAAATCACAGTACAAATGGATTTGGAAAAAAGCAAAGTCTTTTTGTTAGGCCTGTCCATAAAATGCCATCTATACAAACAGAAATATCATGTTTGCTTGCCGCAGTTCCTCTAGCTTTCTCCCTAGAAAATACGAATGTATACAGCTTGTTTCTCCATGTGGAACCACTGAGTGTTTCCCAGTACAAAATCAAATGTTCCCTGATTAAAAAAAAAAACCTTTAAAAACAATAAATTCCATTGATAATATCCAGAAAACACTAACACAGAGTCTGTCGCAATATCTGGATATCAGTTATCGAAAACACAACCAATATTTTCGGTTTCATCCAGTCATATCCGGACAAAGTGGTATAGAATTCGTATGCAATGGACCCTGAAAATCACAATAAAAATGTTTTGGAGACAAGCAAAGTCTTTTCGTTAGGCAAGTGAATTATATGTCATCTATACAAGCAGAAATATCATGTTTGTTTACCGCAGTTCCTCTAGCTTTCTCGCTAGAAAATACGAATGTGTAGTGCTGGTGTCTCCATTTGGAACCAATTAGAGTTTCACAGTACAAAATTAAATGTTCCCTTATAAAAAAACTTTCAAAACAATAAAGTCCATCGATAATATTCAGAAAAAACAAACAGAGGATCTGTAGCAATATCTGTGATTGAGTTAGCCAAAACAAACCCGGATATTTCCGGTTTCATCCAGTCATATCCGGACAAAGTGGTGTGGAATTCGTATGCAATGGACCGAGAAAATAATAGTAAAAATGGATGTGGAGAAAAGCAAAGTCTTTTTGTTAGGCAAGTGCAGAAAATGTCATGTATAGAAACAGAAATATCATGTTTGTTTGCCGCAGTTCCTCTAGCTTTCTCCCCAGAAAATACGAATGTGTAGAGCTGGTGTCTTCATGTGGAACCAATTAGAGTTTCCCAGTACAAAATTAAATGTTCTCTGATAAAAAAAAATTTCAAAACAATAAAGTCCTTCGATAATATCCAGAAAACACAAACACAGGAGCTGTGGCAATATCTGGGATTTAGATAATAAAAACCGAACCGCATATTTCTGGTTTCATCCAGTCATATCCAGACAAAGTGATGTGGAATTCGTATGCAATGGACCGAGAAAATCACAGTAAAATGGTTTTAGAGAAAAGCAAATTTTTTTCCGTTAGGAAATTGCATAAAATGCCATCTATATAAACAGAAATATGATGTTTGTTTGCCGCAGTTCCTCTAGCTTTCTCCCTAGAAAACACGAATGTGTAGAGCTGGTTTCTCCACGTGGAACCAATTAGAGTTTCCCAGAACTAACTAAATGTTACCAGTTAAAAAAAAAAAAACTTTCAAATCAATAATGTCCATTGAAAATATCCAGAAAACACAAACACAGATGCTGTTGCAATAACTGGGATTCAGTTAGCCAAAACAAAACCGGATGCTTACAGTTTCATCCAGTCATATCCGGACAAAGTGGTGTGGAATTCATATGCAATGGACTGAGAAAATTGCAGTAAAAATGATTTTGGAGAAAGGCAAAGTCTTTTCATTAGGTAAGTGCCTAAAATGTCATGTATACAAACAGAAATATCATGTTTGTTTTCCGTATTTCCTGTAGTTTTCTCCCTAGAAAATACGAATGTGTAGAGCTGGTTTCTCCATGTGGAACCAGTGAGTATTTCCCAGTACACAATTAAATGTTCCTTGATAAAAAAAAACATTCAAAACAATAAAGTCCTTCGATAATATCCAGAAAACACAAACACAGGGCCTGTCGCAATATCTGGGACTGAGTTAGCCATAACAAAACCGGATATTTCCAGTTTCATCCAGTCATATCCGGAAAAAGTGGTGTGGAATTTGTATGCAATGGACCGAGAAAATCACAGTAAAAATGGTTTTGGAGAAAACCAAAATGTTTTCGTTAGGCAAGTGCATAAAATGTCATGTCTACAAACAGAAATATCATGTTTCCTTGCCACAGTTCTCTAGCTCTCTCGCTAGAAAATACGAATATGTAGAACTGGTGTCTCCATGTGGAAGCAATTAGAGTTTCCCAGCACAAAATTAAATGTTCCATGATAAAAAAAAACATTCAAAACAATAAAGTCCTTCGATAATATTCATAAAACACAAACAGAGAGGCTGTCGCAATATCTGGGATTCAGTTAGCCAAAACACAAGCAGATATTTCCCCTTTCATCCAGTCATATCCGGACAAACTGGGTGTGGAATCCGTATGCAATGGACTGAGAAAATCACTGTAAAAATGGTTTTGGAGAAAAGCAAAGTCTTTTCGTTAGCCAAGTGCATAAAATGTCATGTATACAAACAGAAATATCATGATTGTTTGCCGCAGTTCCTATAGCTTTCTCCTAGAAAATACGATTGTGTAGAGCTTGTGGTTCCATGTGGAACCACTGAGTGTTTCCGAGTACAAAATTAAATGTTCCCTGAGGAAAAAAAAAAAAAACTTTGAAAACAATAATGTCCATTGATAATATCCAGAAAACACAAACAGAGGGGCTGTGGCAAAATCTGGGATTGAGTTAGCCAAAACAAAACTGGATATTTGCATTTTCATCCAGTCATATCTTGACAAAGTGGCGTGGAATTCCTATGCAATGGAAAGACAAAATCACAGTATAAATGGTTTTGGAGAAAAGCAAAGTCTTTTCGTTAGGTAAGTGCATAAAATGCCATGTATACAAACAGAAATTACATGTTTGTTTGCCACAGTTCCTCTAGATTTCAGACTAGAAAATGAGAATATGTAGAGCTGGTGTCTCCATGTGGAACCAATGAGTGTTTCCCAGTGCAAAATTAAATGTTTACTGAATAAAAAAAAAAACTTTGATAACAATAATGTTCATTGATAATATCCAGAAAACACAAACACTGGGGTGTGGCAATATCTGGGATTGAGTTAGCCAAAACAAAACCGGATATTTCCGGTTTCATCCACTCTTATACAGACAAAGTGGTGTGGAATTCATATGCAATTATACCGAGAAAATCACAGTAAAAATGGTTTTGGAGAAAAGCAAAGTCTTTTTGTTAGGCAAGTCCATAAATTGCCTTCTATACAAACAGAAATATCATGTTTGTTTCCCGCAGTTCCTTTAGATTTCTCCCCAGAACATACGAATGAGTAGAGCTCTTGTCTCCATGGTGAACCAATTAGAGTTTCCCAAATCGAAATTAAATGTTCTCTGATAAAAAAAAATTTCAAAACAATAAAGTTCTTCGATAATATCCAGAAAACACAAACACAGAGGCTGTTGCAATAACTGGGATTAAGTTAGCCAAAACAAAACCGGATATTTTCAGTTTCATCCAGTCATATCCGGACAAAATTGTGTGCAATTCGTATGCAATGGACCGAGAAAATCACAGTACAAATGGTTTTGGAAAAAAGCAAAGTCTTTTTGTTAGGCCTGTCCATAAAATGCCATCTATACAAACAGAAATATCATGTTTGCTTGCCGCAGTTCCTCTAGCTTTCTCCCTAGAAAATACGAATGTATACAGCTTGTTTCTCCATGTGGAACCACTGAGTGTTTCCCAGTACAAAATCAAATGTTCCCTGATTAAAAAAAACCTTTAAAAACAATAAATTCCATTGATAATATCCAGAAAACACTAACACAGAGTCTGTCACAATATCTGGATATCAGTTATCGAAAACACAACCAATATTTTCGGTTTCATCCAGTCATATCCGGACAAAGTGGTATAGAATTCGTATGCAATGGACCCTGAAAATCACAATAAAAATGTTTTGGAGACAAGCAAAGTCTTTTCGTTAGGCAAGTGAATTATATGTCATCTATACAAGCAGAAATATCATGTTTGTTTACCGCAGTTCCTCTAGCTTTCTCGCTAGAAAATACGAATGTGTAGTGCTGGTGTCTCCATTTGGAACCAATTAGAGTTTCACAGTACAAAATTAAATGTTCCCTTATAAAAAAACTTTCAAAACAATAAAGTCCATCGATAATATTCAGAAAAAACAAACAGAGGATCTGTAGCAATATCTGTGATTGAGTTAGCCAAAACAAACCCGGATATTTCCGGTTTCATCCAGTCATATCCGGACAAAGTGGTGTGGAATTCGTATGCAATGGACCGAGAAAATAACAGTAAAAATGGATGTGGAGAAAAGCAAAGTCTTTTTGTTAGGCAAGTGCAGAAAATGTCATGTATAGAAACAGAAATATCATGTTTGTTTGCCGCAGTTCCTCTAGCTTTCTCCCCAGAAAATACGAATGTGTAGAGCTGGTGTCTTCATGTGGAACCAATTAGAGTTTCCCAGTACAAAATTAAATGTTCTCTGATAAAAAAAAATTTCAAAACAATAAAGTCCTTCGATAATATCCAGAAAACACAAACACAGGAGCTGTGGCAATATCTGGGATTTAGATAATAAAAACCGAACCGCATATTTCTGGTTTCATCCAGTCATATCCAGACAAAGTGATGTGGAATTCGTATGCAATGGACCGAGAAAATCACAGTAAAATGGTTTTAGAGAAAAGCAAATTTTTTTCCGTTAGGAAATTGCATAAAATGCCATCTATATAAACAGAAATATGATGTTTGTTTGCCGCAGTTCCTCTAGCTTTCTCCCTAGAAAACACGAATGTGTAGAGCTGGTTTCTCCACGTGGAACCAATTAGAGTTTCCCAGAACTAACTAAATGTTACCAGTTAAAAAAAAAAAAACTTTCAAATCAATAATGTCCATTGAAAATATCCAGAAAACACAAACACAGATGCTGTTGCAATAACTGGGATTCAGTTAGCCAAAACAAAACCGGATACTTACAGTTTCATCCAGTCATATCCGGACAAAGTGGTGTGGAATTCATATGCAATGGACTGAGAAAATTGCAGTAAAAATGATTTTGGAGAAAGGCAAAGTCTTTTCATTAGGTAAGTGCCTAAAATATCATGTAAACAAACAGAAATATCATGTTTGTTTTCCGTATTTCCTGTAGTTTTCTCCCTAGAAAATACGAATGTGTAGAGCTGGTTTCTCCATGTGGAACCAGTGAGTATTTCCCAGTACACAATTAAATGTTCCTTGATAAAAAAAAACATTCAAAACAATAAAGTCCTTCGATAATATCCAGAAAACACAAACACAGGGCCTGTCGCAATATCTGGGACTGAGTTAGCCATAACAAAACCGGATATTTCCAGTTTCATCCAGTCATATCCGGAAAAAGTGGTGTGGAATTTGTATGCAATGGACCGAGAAAATCACTGTAAAAATGGTTTTGGAGAAAACCAAAATGTTTTCGTTAGGCAAGTGCATAAAATGTCATGTCTACAAACAGAAATATCATGTTTCCTTGCCACAGTTCTCTAGCTCTCTCGCTAGAAAATACGAATATGTAGAACTGGTGTCTCCATGTGGAAGCAATTAGAGTTTCCCAGCACAAAATTAAATGTTCCATGATAAAAAAAACATTCAAAACAATAAAGTCCTTCGATAATATTCATAAAACACAAACAGAGAGGCTGTCGCAATATCTGGGATTCAGTTAGCCAAAACACAAACAGATATTTCCCCTTTCATCCTGTCATATCCGGACAAACTGGGTGTGGAATCCGTATGCAATGGACTGAGAAAATCACTGTAAAAATGGTTTTGGAGAAAAGCAAAGTCCTTTTGTAAGGCAAGTGCATAAAATGTCATGTATACAAACAGAAATATCATCTTTGTTTGCCGCAGTTCCTCTAGCTTTCTCCTAGAAAATACGAATGTGTAGAGCTGGTGTCTCCATGTGGAACCAATTAGTTTCCCAGTACGAAATTAAATGTTCCCGGATAAAAAAACATTCAAATATAAAGTCCTTCGATAATATCCAGAAAACACAAACACTGGGGTGTGGCAATATCTGGGATTGAGTTAGCCAAAACAAAACCGGATATTTCCGGTTTCATCCACTCATATCCAGACAAAGTGGTGTGGAATTCATATGCAATTATACCGAGAAAATCACAGTAAAAATGGTTTTGGAGAAAAGCAAAGTCTTTTCGTTAGGCAAGTCCATAAAATGCCATCTATACAAACAGAAATATCATGTTTGTTTCCCGCAGTTCCTTTAGATTTCTCCCCAGAACATACGAATGAGTAGAGCTGGTGTCTCCATGAGGAACCAATTAGAGTTTCCCAAATCAAAATTAAAAGTTCTCTGATAAAAAAAAATTTCAAAACAATTAAGTCCTTCGATAATATCCCGAAAACACAAACACAGAGGCTGTTGCAATAACTGGGATTAAGTTAGCCAAAACAAAACCGGATATTTTCAGTTTCATCCAGTCATATCTGGACAAAATTGTGTGCAATTCGTATGCAATGGACCGAGAAAATCACAGTAAAAATGGTTTTGGAAAAAAGCAAATTCTTTTTGTTAGGCCTGTCCATAAAATGCCATCTATACAAACAGAAATATCATGTTTGCTTGCCGCAGTTCCTCTAGCTTTGTCCCTAGAAAATACGAATGTATACAGCTTGTTTCTCCATGTGGAACCACTGAGTGTTTCCCAGTACAAAATCAAATGTTCCCTGATTAAAAGAAAACCTTTAAAAACAATAAATTCCATTGATAATATCCAGAAAACACTAACACAGAGTCTGTCGCAATATCTGGATATCAGTTATCGAAAACACAACCAATATTTTCGGTTTCATCCAGTCATATCCGGACAAAGTGGTATAGAATTCATATGCAATGGACCCTGAAAATCACAATAAAAATGTTTTGGAGACAAGCAAAGTCTTTTCGTTAGGCAAGTGAATTATATGTCATCTATACAAGCAGAAATATCATGTTTGTTTACCGCAGTTCCTCTAGCTTTCTCGCTAGAAAATACGAATGTGTAGTGCTGGTGTCTCCATTTGGAACCAATTAGAGTTTCACAGTACAAAATTAAATGTTCCCTTATAAAAAAAATTTCAAAACAATAATGTCCATTGATAATATCCAGAAAACACAAACACAGGGGCTGTGGCAATATCTGTGATTGAGTTAGCCAAAACAAAACCGGATATTTGGGGTTTCATCCAGTCATATCCGGACAAAGTGGTGTGGAATTCGTATGCAATGGACCGAGAAAATAACAGTAAAAATGGATGTGGAGAAAAGCAAAGTCTTTTTCTTAGGCAAGTGCAGAAAATGTCATGTATAGAAACAGAAATATCATGTTTGTTTGCCGCAGTTCCTCTAGCTTTCTCCCCAGAAAATACGAATGTGTAGAGCTGGTGTCTTCATGTGGAACCAATTAGAGTTTCCCAGTACAAAATTAAATGTTCTCTGATAAAAAAAAATTTCAAAAAAATAAAGTCCTTCGATAATATCCAGAAAACACAAACACAGAGGCTGTTGCAATAACTGGGATTAAGTTAGGCAAAACAAAACCGGATATTTTCAGTTTCATCCAGTCATATCTGGACAAAATTGTGTGCAATTCATATGCAATGGGTCGAGAAAATCACAGTAAAAATGGTTTTGGAAAAAAGCAAAGTCTTTTCGTTAGGCCTGTCCATAAAATGCCATGTATACAAACAGAAATATCATGTTTGCTTGCCGCAGTTCCTCTAGCTTTGTCCCTAGAAAATACGAATGTATACAGCTTGTTTCTCCATGTGGAACCACTGAGTGTTTCCCAGTACAAAATCAAATGTTCCCTGATTAAAAAAAAACCTTTAAAAACAATAAATTCCATTGATAATATCCAGAAAACACTAACACAGAGTCTGTCGCAATATCTGGATATCAGTTATCGAAAACACAACCAATATTTTCGGTTTCATCCAGTCATATCCGGACAAAGTGGTATAGAATTCGTATGCAATGGACCCTGAAAATCACAATAAAAATGTTTTGGAGACAAGCAAAGTCTTTTCGTTAGGCAAGTGAATTATATGTCATCTATACAAGCAGAAATATCATGTTTGTTTACCGCAGTTCCTCTAGCTTTCTCTCTAGAAAATACGAATGTGTAGTGCTGGTGTCTCCATTTGGAACCAATTAGAGTTTCACAGTACAAAATTAAATGTTCCCTTATAAAAAAACTTTCAAAACAATAATGTCCATTAATAATATCCAGAAAACACAAACACAGGGGCTGTGGCAATATCTGCGATTGAGTTAGCCAAAACAAAACCGGATATTTCTGGTTTCATGCACTCATATCCAGACAAAGTGGTGTGGAATTCGTATGCAATGGACCGAGAAAATAACAGTAAAAATGGATGTGGAGAAAAGCAAAGTCTTTTTGTTAGGCAAGTGCAGAAAATGTCATGTATAGAAACAGAAATATCATGTTTGTTTGCCGCAGTTCCTCTAGCTTTCTCCCCAGAAAATACGAATGTGTAGAGCTGGTGTCTTCATGTGGAACCAATTAGAGTTTCCCAGTAAAAAATTAAATGTTCTCTGATAAAAAAAATTTCAAAACAATAAAGTCCTTCGATAATATCCAGAAAACACAAACACAGGAGCTGTGGCAATATCTGGGATTTAGATAGTAAAAACTGAACCGCATATTTCTGGTTTCATCCAGTCATATACAGACAAAGTGATGTGGAATTCGTATGCAATGGACCGAGAAAATCACAGTAAAATGGTTTTAGAGAAAAGCAAATTTTTTTTCGTTAGGAAAGTGCATAAAATGCCATCTATATAAACAGAAATATGATGTTTGTTTGCCGCAGTTCCTCTAGCTTTCTCCCTAGAAAACACGAATGTGTAGAGCTGGTTTCTCCATGTGGAACCAATTAGAGTTTCCCAGAACTAACTAAATGTTACCAGTTTAAAAAAAAAAAAAACTTTCAAATCAATAATGTCCATTGAAAATATCCAGAAAACACAAACACAGATGCTGTGGCAATAACTGGGATTCAGTTAGCCAAAACAAAACCGGATACTTCCAGTTTCATCCAGTCATATCCGGACAAAGTGGTGTGGAATTCATATGCAATGGACTGAGAAAATCGCAGTAAAAATGATTTTGGAGAAAGGCAAAGTCTTTTCATTAGGTAAGTGCCTAAAATATCATGTAAACAAACAGAAATATCATGTTTGTTTTCCGTATTTCCTGTAGTTTTCTCCCTAGAAAATACGAATGTGTAGAGCTGGTTTCTCCATGTGGAACCAGTGAGTGTTTCCCAGTACAAAATTAAATGTTCACTGATTAAAAAAAAAACTTTCAAAACAATAAAATCCTTTGTTAATATTCAGAAAACACAAACACAGGGGCTGTGGCAATATCTGGGATTGAGTTAGCCAAAACAAAACCGGATATTTCCGGTTTTCATCCACTCATATCCGGACAAAGTGGTGTGGAATTCATATGCAATGGACTGAGAAAATCCCAGTAAAAATGGTTTAGGAGAAGAGCAAAGTGTTTTCGTTAGGCAATTGCATAAAATGTCATGTATACAAGCAGAAATATCATGTTTGCATGCCGCAGTTCCTCTAGCTTTCTCCCCAGAAAATACGAATCTGTAGAGCTGGTGTCTTCATGTGGAACCAATTAGAATTTCCCAGTACAAAATTAAATGTTCCTTGATAAAAAAAAAACATTCAAAACAATAAAGTCGTTCGATAATATCCAGAAAACACAAACACAGAGGCTGTGGCAATATCTGGGATTGAGTTATCCAAAACAAAACTGGATATATCCGGATTCATCAAGTCATATCCGGACATAGTGGTGTGGAATACGTATGCAATGGACTGAGAAAATCAAAGAAAAATTTGTTTTGGAGCAAAGTCTTTTCGTTAGGCAAGTGCATAAAATGGCATGTATACAAACAGAAATATTATGTATGTTTGCCGCAATTCCTCTAGCTTTCACCCTAGGAAATCGAATGTGTAGAACTGGTGTCACCATGTGGAAACAATTAGAGTTTCCCAGTACAAAATTCAATGTTCCCTGATAAAAAACGTTCAAAACAATAAAGTCCTTCGATAATATCCAGAAAAGACAAACACAGAGGGTGCTGAAATATCTGGGATTCAGTTAGACAAAACACAGCGGAATATTTGTGATTTCATGAACTCATATCTGCACAAAGTGGTGGGAATTCATATGCAATGGACAGACAAATTCACAGTAAAAATGGTTTTTGAGAAAAGAAAAGTCTTTTCGTTAGGAAAGTGCATAAAATGTCATGTACAGAATTAGAAATATCATGTTTGTTTTTCCGCAGTTCCTCTAGCTTTCTCCTAGAAAATACGAATGTGTAGAGCTGGTGTTTCCATGTGGAACCAGTGCGTGTTTCCAAGTACAAAATTAAATGTTCCCTGATTAAAAAAAACTTTCAAAAGAATAAAGTCCATCGATAATATCCAGAAATCTCAAACTCAGGGGCTGCGGCAATATCTGGGATACAGTTAGCCAAAACAAAACTGGATATTTCCGGTTTCATCCAGTCATATCCGGAAAAAGTGTCTTTAATTCGTATGCAATGGACTGAGAAAAACAAAGTAAAAAAGGTTTTGGAGAAAAGCAAAGTCTTTTCTTTAGGCAAGTGCATAAAATGTCATGTATACAAACAGAAATATCATGTATGTTTGCTGCAGTTCCTCTAGCTTTCTCCCTAGAAAATACGAATGTGTAGATCTGGTGTCTCCATGTAGAAGTAATTAGAGCTTCCCAGTACAAAATTAAATGTTCCTTGATAAAAAAAAAAATTTTCAAAGCAATAAAGTCCTTCGATAATATCCAGAAAACACAAACACAGAGGCTGTTGCAATATCTGGAATTCAGTTAGCCAAAACACAACCGGATATTTCTGGTTTCATCCAGTCATATCCGGACAAAGTGGTGTCGAATTCGTATGCAATGGAGAGACAAAATCACAGTAAAAATGGTTTGGAGAAAAGCAAAGTCTTTTCGTTAGGCAAGTACATAAAATGTCATGTATACAAACAGAAATATCATGTTTGTTTCCCGCAGTTCCTCTAGATTTCTCCTAGCAAATACGAATGTGTAGAGCTGGTGTCTCCATATGGAACCAGTGAGTGTTTCCCAGTACAAAATTAAATGTTCTCTGATTAAAAAAACATTCAAAACAATAAAGTCCATAATAATATAAAGAAAACAAAAACACAGGGTCTACAGCAATTTCTGGGATTGAGATAGCCAAAAAAAACCGGATATTTCTGGTTTCATCCAATCGTATCCAGACAAAGTAGTGTGGAATTCGTATGCAATGGACTGAGAAAATTGCAGTGAAAATGGTTTTGGAAAAAAGCAAAGTCTTTTCGTTATGCAGGTGCATAAATTGTCATGTATACAAACAGAAATGTCATGTTTGTTTGCCGCAGTTGCTCTAGATTTCTCCTAGAAAACACGAATGTGTAGAGCTGGTGTCTCCATGGGGAACCAGTGAGTGTTTCCCAGTATAAAACTAAATGTTCCCTGATAAAAAAACTTTCAGAACAATAATGTCCATTGATAATATCCAGAAACCACAAACAGGGGCTGTGGCAATATCTGGGATTAAGATAGCCAAAACAAAACCAGATATTTCCGGTTTCATCCAGTCATATCCGTAGAAAGTGGTGTGGAATTCCTATGCCATGGACTGAGAAAATTACAGTAAAAATGCTTTTGGAGAAATGCAAAGTCTTTTCATTAGGCAAGTGCATAAAATGCATCTATACAAACAGAAATATCATGATTCTTTGTCACAGTTCCTTTAGATTTCTCACCAGAAAATATGAATGTGTAGAGCTGGTGTCTGCATGTGGAACCAATTAGAGTTTCCCAGTACAAAATTCAATGTTCCCTGATAAAAAAAATTGAAAACAATATAGTCCTTCGATAATATCCAGAAAACAAAAACAAAGAGGCTGTCGCAATAACTGGGATTCAGTTAGCCAAAACACAACCTCAGATTTCCGGTTTCATTCACTCATATCAGGATGAGGTGGTGTCGATTTCTACATAATGTACTGAGAAAATCACAGTAAAAAAGGTTTTGGAGAAAAGAAAAGTGTTTTCATTAGGCAAATGCATAAAATGCCATCTACACAATAAAAATATCATGTTCATTTGCCACAGTTCCTCTACCTTTCTCCTAGAAAATACGAATGTGTAGAGCTGGTGTCTCCATGTGGAACCAATTAGTTTACCAGTACAAAACTAAATGTTCCCTGATAAAAATCTTTCAAAACAATAATATCCTTTGATAATATCCAGAATCACAAACACAGAGGCTGTGTCAATATCTGTATATCATTTTGCCAAAACAAAACCGTATATTTCCGGTTTCGTTCAGCCATATCCAGACAAAGTGCTGTGAAATTCGTAGGCAATGGACCCAGAAAATCACAATAAAAGTGTTTTGGAGAAAAGCAAAGACTTTTCGTTCGGCAAGTGCATAATATGTCATCTGTACAAGCAAAAATATCATGTTTGTTTGCCGCACTTCCTCTAGCATTCTCGCTAGAAAATATGAATGTGTAGAGCTGGTGTCTCCATGTGGAATGGGTGAGTGTTTCCCAGTACGAAATTAAATGTTCCCTGATAAAAAAAAAATTTCAAAACAATAATGACCATTGATGATATCCAGAAAAAACAAGCAGAATATCTTTGGCAATATCTGAGATTGAGTTAGCAAAAAATAAACGGCGTATTTCCGGTTACATCCAGGCATATCCGGACAAAGTGGTGTGGAATTCGTATGCACTGGAGAGACAAAATCACAGTAAAACTGGTTTTGGAGAAAACCAAAGTCTTTTTGTTAGGCAAGTGCATAATATGTCATCTGTACAAGCAGAAATATCATGGTTGTTTGCCGCAGTTCCTCTAGCTTTCTCGCTAGAAAATACAAATGTGTAGAGCTGGTTTCTCCATGTGGAACCACTGAGTGTTTCCCAGTACAAACTTAAATGTTCCATGAAAAAAACATTCAAAACAAGGAAGTCCTTAGATAATATCCAGAAATCACAAACACAGGGGCTGTGGCAATATCTGGGATTGAGTTAGCCAAAACAAAACCGGATATTTCCGGTTACATGGACTTATATCCGGACAAAGTGGTGTGGAATTTGTATGCAATGGACTTAGAAAATTGCAGTAAAAATGGTTTTGGAGAAAAGCAAAGTCTTTTCGTTAGGCAAGTGCATAAAATGCCATCTATATAAACAGAAATATCATGTTTGTTTGCCGCAGTTCATCTAGCTTTCTCGTAGAATATACGAATGTGTAGAGCCGGTGTCTCCAAGTGGAACCACTGAGTGTTTCCCAGCACAAAATTAAATGTTCCCTGATAAAAAAAAACTTTCAAAACAATAAAGTCCATTCATAAAATCCAGAAAACACAATAACAGGGGCTGTGGCAATATCTGGGATTGAGTTAGCCAAAACAAAACAGGATATTTCCAGTTTCATCCAGTCATATCCAGACAAGTGGTGTGGAATTCATATGCAATGGATTGAGAAAATCACAGTAAAAATGGTTTTGTAGAAAAGGAAATCCTTTTTGATATGCAAGTGCATAAAATGCCATCTACATAAACAGAAATATCATGTTTGTTTGCCACAGTTCCTCTAGCTTTCTCGCTAGAAATTACGAATGTGTAGAGCTGGTGTCTCCATGTGGAAGAAATTAGAGTTTACCAGCACAAAATTCAATGTTCCCTGATAAAAAAAATCTTTCAAAACAATAAAATCCATTGATACTATCCAGAAAACTCAAACACAGGGGCTGTAGCAATCTGGGATTTAGTTAACCAAAACAAAACTGTATATTTCTGGTTTATCCAGTCATATCCGGACAAAGTGGTGTGGAATTTGTAGGCAATGGACGGAGAAAATTGCAGTGAAAATGGTTTTGGCGAAAAGCAAAATCTTTTCGTTTGGCAAGTGCATAAAATGCCATCTATACAAACAGAAATATTACGTTTGTTTGCCGCTGTTACTCTGGCTTTCTCGCTAGAAAACACAAATGTGTAGAGCTGGTGTCTCCATGTGGAACAATTAGAGTTTCCCAGTACAAAATTAAATGTCCCCTGATAAAAAAAAAAACTTTCAAAACAATAAAGTACTTCTATAATATCCAGAAAACACAAACAGATGGGTTGTGGCAATACCTGGGATTCAGTTAGCCAAAACAAAACCAGATATTTCCGGTTTAATCCAGTCATATCTGGAAAAAGTAGTGTAGAATTCGTATGCAATGCACAGATAAAATCACAGTAAAAATGGTTTTGGAGAAAAGCAAAGTCCTTTCGTTAGGGAAGTGCATAAAATTTAATGTATACAAACAGAAATATCATGTGTGTTTACCACAGTTCATCTAGCTTTCTCCCTAGAAATTACGAATGCGTAGAGCTGGTGTCTCCATGTGCAAGAAATTAGAGTTTCCCAGCACAAAATTCAATTTTCCCTGATAAAAAAAATATTTCAAAACAATAAAGTCCTTCGATAATATCCAGAAAACACAAACAAGGGATCTGTGGTAATATCAGGGATTGAGTTAACCAAAACAAAATCGGATTTTTCCGGTTTCATCCACTAATATTTGGACCAATTGGTGTGGAATTCAAATGCAATGGACAGACAAAATCACAGTTAAAATGGTTTTGGAGTATAGCAAAATCTTTTCGTTAGGCAAGTGCATAAAATGTCATGTATACAAACAGAAATATCAGGTTTGTTTTCCGCAGTTACTCTAGATTTCTAATAGACAATACGAATGTGTAGAGCTGGTTTCTCCATGTGGAACCAGTGAGTGTTTCCCAGTACAAATTTAAATGTTATCTGATAAAAAAATTTCAAAACAATAAAGTCCTTCAATAATATCCAGAAATCACAAATACAGGGGCTGTGACAATATCTGGGATTGAGTTAGCCAAAACAAAACCGGATATTTCCCGTTTCATCCAGTCATATCCGCAATAAGTTTTGTGGAATTCGTATGCAATGGACAGAGAAAGTTACAGTGAAAATGGTTTTGGAGAAAAGCAAAGTCTTTTCGTTAGGCAAGTGCATAAAATGTCATGTAAACAAACAGAAATATCATGTTTGTTTGCTGCAGTTGCTCTACGATTTTCCTAGAAGATACGAAAATGCAGAGCTGCTGTCTCCATATGGAACCAGTGTTTCCCAGTAGAAAATTAAATGTTCCCTGATAAAAAAACTTTTAAAACAGTAAAGTCCATCGATAATATTTAGAAAACACAAAAACAGTGGCTGCGGCAATATCTGGGATTGACTTAGCCAAAACAAAACCGGATATGTCCTGTTTCATCCACTCATATCCGCAATAAGTTTTGTGCAATTCGTATGCAATAGACAGACAAAATCACAGTAAAAATGGTTTTGGAAAAAAGCAAAGTCTTTTCTTTAGGCAAGTGCATAAAATGTCATGTATACAAACAGAAATATCATGTTTGTTTGCCTCAGTTCCTCTAGATTTCTCGCTAGAAAATATGAATCTGTAGAGCAGGTTTCTCCATGTGGAACCAGTGAGTGTTTCCCAGTACAAAATTAAATGTTTCCTGATTAAAAAAAAAAAAAAAAAACTTTGAAAACAATAATGTCCATTGATAGTATCCAGAAAACACAAACACAGGGGCTGTGACAATATCTGGGATTGAATTAGCCAAAAACAACAGGATATTTCCGGTTTCATCCAGTCATAACCGGACAAAGTGGTGTGGAATTCGTATGCAATGGAACAAGAAAATTACAGTAAAAATGGTTTTGGAGAAAAGCAAAGCCTTTCGTTAGGCAAGTGCATAAAATGTCATGTATACAAACAGAAATATCATGATTGTTTGCCGCAGTTCCTTAAGATTTCTCCCCAGAATATACGAATGTGTAGAGCTGGTTTCTCCATGTAGAACCAATTAGAGTTTCCCAGTACAAAATTAAATATTCCCTGATAAAAAACATTCAAAACAACAAAGTCCTTAGATAATATCCAGAAGACACAAACACAGAGTCTGTCCAAATAAATGAGATCCAGTTAGCCAAAACACAAGCGGATAGTTCCCCTTTCATCCACTCCTATCCGGACAAAGTGCTGTGGAATTCGTATGCAATGCAACGAAAAAATCGCAGTAAAAACGGTTTTGGATAAAAGCAAAGTTTTTTTGTTAGGCAAGTGCATAAAATGTAATGTATACAAATAAAAATATCATGTTCACCGCACTTCCTCTATCTTTCTACTAGAAAATATGAATGTGTAGAGCTGGTGTCTCCATGTGGAACCTGCTGGAGTATCCCAGTACAAAATTAAAAGTTCCCTGATAAAAAAACATTCAAAATAATAATGTCCATTGATAATATCCAGGAAACACAAACACAGGGGCTGTGGCAATATCTGGTATTGAGTTAGCCAAAACAAAACCGGATATTTCCCCTTTCATCCAGTCATATCTGGACAAAGTGGTGTGCAATTCGTATGCAATGGACAGAGAAAGTTACAGTGAAAATGGTTTTGGAGAAAAGCAAAGTCTTTTCGTTAGGCAAGTGCATAAAATGTCATGTAAACAAATAGAAATATCATGTTTGTTTGCTGCAGTTCCTCTACGATTCTCCTAGAAAATACGAAAGTGCAGAGCTGGTGTCTACATGTGGAACCAGTGTTTCCCAGTAGAAAATTAAATGTTCCCTGATAAAAAAACTTTTAAAACAGTAAAGTCCATCGATAATATCCAGAAAACACAAACACAGGGACTGCGGCAATATCTGGGATTGACTTAGCCAAAACAAAACCGGATATGTCCCGTTTCATCCACTCATATCTGCAATAAGTTTTGTGCAATTCGTATGTAATGGACAGAGAAAGTTACAGTGAAAATGGTTTCGGCGAAAAGCAAAATCTTTTCGTTAGGCAAGTGCATAAAATGCCATCTATACAAACAGAAATATCAGGTTTGTTTGCTGCAGTTCCTCTAGCTTTCTCGCTAGAAAACACGAATGTGTAGAGCTGGTGTCTCCATGTGGAACCAGTTAGAGTTTCCCAGTACAAAATTAAATGTTCCCTGTTAAAAAAAAAAAAACTTTCAAAACAATAAAGTCCTTCGATAATATCCAGAAAACACAAACAGAGGGGTTGTGGCAATATCTGGGATTCAGTTAGCCAAAACAAAACCAGGTATTTCCAGTTTCATCCAGTCATATCCGGACAAAGTGGTGTGGAATTCGTATGTAATGGACTGAGAAAATTACAGTAAAAATGGCTTAGGAGAAAAGTAAAGTCCTTTCATTAGGCAACTGCATAAAATGCCATCTATACAAACAGAAATATCATGTTTCTTTGCCACAGTTCCTCTAGCTTTATCCCTAGAAAATACAAAAGTGTAGAGCTAGTGTCTCCATGTGGAACCAATTAATGTTTCCCAGTACAAAATAAAATGTTCGCTGATAAAAAAAAATTCAAAACAGTAAAGTGCTTCAATAATTTCCAGAAAATTCTAACACAGAGGCTGTCGCAATATCTGGGATTCAGTTAGCCAAAACACAACCGCATATTTCTGGTTTCATCCAGTCATGTCCGGACAAAGTTTTGTGGCAATAGTATGCAATGGACTGAGAAAATCACAGTGAAAATGGTTTTGGAGAAAAGCAAAGTCTTTTCGTTAGGCAAGTGCATAAAATGTCATGTAAACAAACAGAAATATCATGAATGTTTGCCACAGTTCCTCTAGCTTTCTCCTAGAAAATACGAATGTGTAGAGCTGGTGTCTCCATGTGGAACCAATTAGAGATTCCCAGTAAAAAATTAAATGTTCCCTGATAAAAAAAACTTTCAAAACAATAATGACGATTGATAATATACAGAAAACACAAATACAGGGGCTGTGGCAATCTGGGATTGCGTTAGCCAAAAAAATACCACATATTTCCAGTTTCATCCCGTCATTTCTGGACAAAGTGGTGTGCTATTCTTATGCAATGGACTGAGAAAATTACAGTACAATGGTTTTGGAGAAAAGCAAAGTCTTTTCGTTAGGCAAGTGCATAAAATGTAATGTATACAAACAGAAATATCATGTTTGTTTTCGCAGTTCCTCTAGCTTTCTCCCTAGAAAATACGAATGTGTAGAGCACGTGTCTCCATGTGGAACCAATTAGAGTTTTCCAGTAGAACATTAAACGTTCCCTGATAAAAAGCATTCAAAACAATAAAGACCTTCGACAATATCCAGAAAACACAACCACAGAGGCTGTCGCAATATCTGGGATTCAGTTAGCCAAAACACAAGCAGATATTTCCCCTTTCATCCAGTCATATCCGGACAAAGTGGTGTGGAATTCGTATGCAATTGACTGAGAAAATCACAGTAAAAATGGTTTTGTAGAAAAGCAAAATCCTTTCATCAGGCAAGTGCATAAAATGCCATCTATATAAACAGAAATATCATGAGTGTTTGCCGCAGTTCCACTTGCTTTCTCCCTAGTAAATACGAATGTTTAGAGCTGGTGTCTCCATGTGGAACCAATTAGAGTTTCCCAGTACAAAATTAAATGTTCCCTGATTAAAAAAAAAAAAAAACTTTCAAAAAAATTAAGTCCTTCGATAATATCCAGAAAACAGAAACACAGGGGCAGTGGCAATATAGGGATTTAGTTAGCCAAAACAACACCAGATATTTCCGGTTTCATCCAGTCATATCGGACAAAGTGGTGTGGAATTCGTATGCAATGGACCGAGAAAATCACAGTAAAAATGATTTTGGAGAAAAGCAAAGTCTTTTCATTAGGCAAGTGCATAAAATGCCATCTATACAAACAGAAATATCATGTTTGTTTGCAGCAGTTTCTCTATCTTTCTCCTAGAAATACGAATGTGTAGAGCTGTTGTCACCATGTGGAACCAATTAGAGTTTACCAGTACAAAACTAAATGTTCCCTGATAAAAAAAATTTTTCAAAACAATAAAGTCCTTCGATAATATCCAGAAAACACAAACAGAGGGGCTGCGGCAATATCTGGGATTGAGTTAGCCAAAACAAAACCGGATATTTCCGGTTTCATCCAGTCATATCTGGACAATGTGGTGTGGAATTCATATGCAATGGAGTGAGAAAATTGCACTGAAAATGGTTTTGGAGAAACCCAAAGTCTTTTCCTTACACAAGTGCATAAAATATCAATTATACAAACAGAAATATCATGTTTGTTTGCCACAGGTCCTTTAGCTTTCTCCCTAGAAATTACAAATTTGTAGCGCTGGTTTCTCCATGTGGAACCAATTAGAGTTTACCAGTACAAAACTAAATGTTCCCTGATAAAAAAAATTTTCAAAACAATCAAGTCCTTCAATAATATCCAGAAAACACAAACACAGGGGCTGTGGCAATATCTGTGATTGAGTTAGCCAAAACAAAACCGGATTTTCCGGTTTCCTCCAGTCATATCCGGAAAAAGTGGTGTGGAATTCGTATGCAATGGACAGAAAATTACAGTGAAAATGGTTTTGGAGAAAAGCAAAGTCTTTTCCTTAGGCAAGTGCATAAAATGCCATCTATATAAACAGAAATATCATGAGTGTTTGCCGCAGTTCCTCTTGCTTTCTCCCTAGTAAATACGAATGTTTAGAGCTGGTGTCTCCATGTGGAACCAATTGGAGTTTCCCAGTACAAAAGTAAATGTTCCCTGATTAAAAAAAAAAAAAAAACTTTCAAAAAAATTAAGTCATTCGATAATATCCAGAAAACAGAAACACAGGGGCTGTGGCAATATCTGGGATTCAGTTAGCCAAAACACAAGCGTATATTTCCCCTTTCATCCACTCATATCCGGACAAAGTGGTGTGGAATTCATATGCAATGGACCGAGAAAATCACAGTAAAAATTGTTTTGGAGAAAAGCAAAGTCTTTTCATTAGGCAAGTGCATAAAATATCAAGTATACAAACAGAAATATCATGTTTGATTGCCACAGGTCCTTTAGCTTTCTCCCTAGAAAATACGAATGTGTAGAGCTGGTGTCTCCATTTGGAACTAAATAGAGTTTACCAGTACAAAACTAACTGTTCCCTGATAAAAAAAATTTTTCAAAACAATCAAGTCCTTCAATAATATCCAGAAAACACAAACACAGGGGCTGTGGCAATATCTGGGATTGAGTTAGCCAAAACAAAACTTTATTTTCCGGTTTCCTCCAGTCATATCCGGAAAAAGTGGTGTAGAATTCGTATGCAATGGACAGAAAATTACAGTGAAAATGGTTTTGGAGAAAAGCAAAGTCTTTTCGTAAGGCAACTGCATAAAATGCATTCTATATAAACAGAAATATCATGAGTGTTTGCCGCAGTTCCTCTTGCTTTCTCCCTAGTAAATACGAATGTTTAGAGCCGGTGTCTCCATGTGGAACCAATTGGAGTTTCCCAATACAAAAGTAAATGTTCCCTTATTTTTAAAAAAAAAAAGTTTCAAAAAAATTAAATCCTTCGATAATATCCAGAAAACAGAAACACAGGGGCTGTGGCAATATAGGGATTGAGTTAGCCAAAACAAAACCGGATATTTCCGGTTTCATCCAGTCAAATCGGGACAAAGTGGTGTGGAATTCATATGCAATGGACCGAGAAAATCACAGTAAAAATGATTTTGGAGAAAAGCAAAATCTTTTCATTAGGCAAGTGCATAAAATGCCATCTATACAAACAGAAATATCATGTTTGTTTGCAGCAGTTTCTCTATCTTTCTCCTAGAAAATACGAATGTGTAGAGCTGTTGTCACCATGTGGAACCAATTAGAGTTTACCAGTACAGAACTAAATGTTCCCTGATAAAAAAAAAATTTTTCAAAACAATAAAGTCCTTCGATAATATCCAGAAAACACAAACACAGGGGCTTTGGCAGTATCTGGGATTGAGTTAGCCAAAACAAAACCGGATATTTCCGGTTCCATTCAGTCATATCCGAACAAAGTGGTGTGCAATTCGTATGCAATTGACCGTGAAAATCACAGTAAAAATGGTTTTTGAGAAAAGTAAAGTCTTTTCGTTAGGCAAGTGCATAAAATGTCATGTATACAAACAGAAAAATCATGTTTGTTTGCCGCAGTTCCTCTACCTTTCTCGCTAGAAAATACGAATCTGTAGAGCTGGTGTCTCCATGTGGAACCACTGAGTGTTTCCCAGTGCAAAATTAAATGTTCCTTGATAAAAATAAACTTTCAAAACAATAGAGTCATTTGATAATATCCAAAAAAAAGGGGGGGGATGTGGTAATATCTGGGATTCAGTTAGCCAAAACAAAACCGGATATTTCCCCTTTCATCCAGTCATATCTGGACAAAGTGGTGTGCAATTCGTATGCAATGGACAGAGAAAGTTACAGTGAAAATGGTTTTGGAGAAAAGCAAAGTCTTTTCGTTAGGCAAGTGCATAAAATGTCATGTAAACAAATAGAAATATCATGTTTGTTTGCTGCAGTTCCTCTACGATTCTCCTAGAAAATACGAAAGTGCAGAGCTGGTGTCTACATGTGGAACCAGTGTTTCCCAGTAGAAAATTAAATGTTCCCTGATAAAAAAACTTTTAAAACAGTAAAGTCCATCGATAATATCCAGAAAACACAAACACAGGGACTGCGGCAATATCTGGGATTGACTTAGCCAAAACAAAACCGGATATGTCCCGTTTCATCCACTCATATCTGCAATAAGTTTTGTGCAATTCGTATGTAATGGACAGAGAAAGTTACAGTGAAAATGGTTTCGGCGAAAAGCAAAATCTTTTCGTTAGGCAAGTGCATAAAATGCCATCTATACAAACAGAAATATCAGGTTTGTTTGCTGCAGTTCCTCTAGCTTTCTCGCTAGAAAACACGAATGTGTAGAGCTGGTGTCTCCATGTGGAACCAGTTAGAGTTTCCCAGTACAAAATTAAATGTTCCCTGTTAAAAAAAAAAAAAACTTTCATAACAATAAAGTCCTTCGATAATATCCAGAAAACACAAACAGAGGGGTTGTGGCAATATCTGGGATTCAGTTAGCCAAAACAAAACCAGGTATTTCCAGTTTCATCCAGTCATATCCGGACAAAGTGGTGTGGAATTCGTATGTAATGGACTGAGAAAATTACAGTAAAAATGGCTTTGGAGAAAAGTAAAGTCCTTTCGTTAGGCAACTGCATAAAATGCCATCTATACAAACAGAAATATCATGTTTCTTTGCAACAGTTCCTCTAGCTTTATCCCTAGAAAATACGAAAGTGTAGAGCTAGTGTCTCCATGTGGAACCAATTAGAGTTTTCCAGTAGAAAATTAAACGTTCCCTGATAAAAAGCATTCAAAACAATAAAGACCTTCGACAATATCCAGAAAACACAACCACAGAGGCTGTCGCAATATCTGGGATTCAGTTAGCCAAAACACAACCGCATATTTCTGGTTTCATCCAGTCATGTCCAGACAAAGTTTTGTGGAAATAGTATGCAATGGACTGAGAAAATCACAGTGAAAATGGTTTTGGAGAAAAGCAAAGTCTTTTCGTTAGGCAAGTGCATAAAATGTCATGTAAACAAACAGAAATATCATGTATGTTTGCCACAGTTCCTCTAGCTTTCTCCTAGAAAATACGAATGTGTAGAGCTGGTGTCTCCATGTGGAACCAATTAGAGTTTCCCAGTAAAAAATTAAATGTTCCCTGATAAAAAAAACTTTCAAAACAATAATGACGATTGATAATATACAGAAAACACAAATACAGGGGCTGTGGCAATCTGGGATTGCGTTAGCCAAAAAAATACCACATATTTCCAGTTTCATCCCGTCATTTCTGGACAAAGTGGTATGCTATTCTTATGCAATGGACTGAGAAAATTACAGTACAATGGTTTTGGAGAAAAGCAAAGTCTTTTCGTTAGGCAAGTGCATAAAATGTAATGTATACAAACAGAAATATCATGTTTGTTTTCGCAGTTCCTCTAGCTTTCTCCCTAGAAAATACGAATGTGTAGAGCACGTGTCTCCATGTGGAACCAATTAGAGTTTTCCAGTAGAACATTAAACGTTCCCTGATAAAAAGCATTCAAAACAATAAAGACCTTCGACAATATCCAGAAAACACAACCACAGAGGCTGTCGCAATATCTGGGATTCATAGCCAAAACACAAGCAGATATTTCCCCTTTCATCCAGTCATATCCGGACAAAGTGGTGTGGAATTCGTATGCAATTGACTGAGAAAATCACAGTAAAAATGGTTTTGTAGAAAAGCAAAATCCTTTCGTCAGGCAAGTGCATAAAATGCCATCTATATAAACAGAAATATCATGAGTGTTTGCCGCAGTTCCACTTGCTTTCTCCCTAGTAAATACGAATGTTTAGAGCTGGTGTCTCCATGTGGAACCAATTAGAGTTTCCCAGTACAAAATTAAATGTTCCCTGATTAAAAAAAAAAAAAAACTTTCAAAAAAATTAAGTCCTTCGATAATATCCAGAAAACAGAAACACAGGGGCAGTGGCAATATAGGGATTGAGTTAGCCAAAACAACACCAGATATTTCCGGTTTCATCCAGTCATATCGGACAAAGTGGTGTGAAATTCGTATGCAATGGACCGAGAAAATCACAGTAAAAACGATTTTGGAGAAAAGCAAAGTCTTTTCATTAGGCAAGTGCATAAAATGCCATATACAAACAGAAATATCATGTTTGTTTGCAGCAGTTTCTCTATCTTTCTCCTAGAAAATACGAATGTGTAGAGCTGTTGTCACCATGTGGAACCAATTAGAGTTTACCAGTACAAAACTAAATGTTCCCTGATAAAAAAAAATTTTTCAAAACAATAAAGTCCTTCGATAATATCCAGAAAACACAAACAGAGGGGCTGTGGCAATATCTGGGATTGAGTTAGCCAAAACAAAACCGGATATTTCCGGTTTCATCCAGTCATATCTGGACAATGTGGTGTGGAATTCATATGCAATGGAGTGAGAAAATTGCACTGAAAATGGTTTTGGAGAAACCCAAAGTCTTTTCCTTACACAAGTGCATAAAATATCAATTATACAAACAGAAATATCATGTTTGTTTGCCGCAGTTCCTCTAGCTTTCTCCTAGAAAATAGGAATGTGTATAGCTGGTGTCTCCATGTGGAACCAATTAGAGTTTCCCAGTACAAAATTAAATGTTCCTTGATAAAAGTAAACTTTCAAAACAATAAAGTCCTTCGATAATATCCAGAAAACACAAACACAGAGGCAGTCGCAATATCTGGGATTCAGTTAGCCAAAACACAATGATTTTGGAGAAAAGCAAAGTCTTTTCGTTAGGTAAGTGTATAAAATATCTTCTATACAAACAGAAATATCTTTTTTTTTCCACATTTCCACAGTTCCTCTTGCTTTCTCCCTAGAACAGATTAAGAAAAAAAAAAAACTTTTAAAAAAATGAAGTCCTTCGATAATATCCAGAAAACACAAATACAAGGGCTGTGGAAATATCTGGGATTGAGGTAGCCAAAACAAAAACGGATATTTCAGGTTTCATCCAGCCTTATCCGGACAAAGTGGTGTCGAATTCGTATGTAACGCACCGAGAAAATCACAGTAAAAATGATTTTGGAGAAAAGCAAAGTTTTTTCGTTAGGCAAGTGCATAAAATGTCATGTATACAAACAGAAATATCATGTTTGTTTGCCGCATTTTCTCTATCTTTCTCCTAGAAAATATGAATGTGTAGAGCTGTTGTCTCCATGTGGAACCAATTAGAGTTTCCCAGTACAAAATTAAATGTTCCCTGATAAAAAACATTCAAAACAATACAGTGCATCGATAATATCCAGAAAACACAAACACAGAGGCTGTCACAATATCTGGGATTCAGTTAGCCAAAACACAAGCGGATATTTTCCCTTTCATCCAGTCATATGTGGACAAAGTGGTGTGGAATTCGTATGCAATGGACCGAGAAAATCACAGTAAAAATGGTTTTGGAGAAAAGCAAAGTCTTTTCATTAGGCAAGTGCATAAAATGTCATGTATACAAACAGAAATATCATGTTTGTTTGCCGCAGTTCCTCTAGCTTTCTCGCTAGAAATTACGAATGTGTAGAGCTGGTGTCTCCATGTGGAAGAAATTAGAGTTTACCAGCACAAAATTCAATGTTCCCTGATAAAAAAAATCTTTCAAAACAATAAAATCCATTGATACTATCCAGAAAACTCAAACACAGGGGCTGTAGCAATCTGGGATTTAGTTAACCAAAACAAAACTGTATATTTCTGGTTTATCCAGTCATATCCGGACAAAGTGGTGTGGAATTTGTAGGCAATGGACGGAGAAAATTGCAGTGAAAATGGTTTTGGCGAAAAGCAAAATCTTTTCGTTTGGCAAGTGCATAAAATGCCATCTATACAAACAGAAATATTACGTTTGTTTGCCGCTGTTACTCTGGCTTTCTCGCTAGAAAACACAAATGTGTAGAGCTGGTGTCTCCATGTGGAACAATTAGAGTTTCCCAGTACAAAATTAAATGTCCCCTGATAAAAAAAAAAACTTTCAAAACAATAAAGTACTTCTATAATATCCAGAAAACACAAACAGATGGGTTGTGGCAATACCTGGGATTCAGTTAGCCAAAACAAAACCAGATATTTCCGGTTTAATCCAGTCATATCTGGAAAAAGTAGTGTAGAATTCGTATGCAATGCACAGATAAAATCACAGTAAAAATGGTTTTGGAGAAAAGCAAAGTCCTTTCGTTAGGGAAGTGCATAAAATTTAATGTATACAAACAGAAATATCATGTGTGTTTACCACAGTTCATCTAGCTTTCTCCCTAGAAATTACGAATGCGTAGAGCTGGTGTCTCCATGTGCAAGAAATTAGAGTTTCCCAGCACAAAATTCAATTTTCCCTGATAAAAAAAATATTTCAAAACAATAAAGTCCTTCGATAATATCCAGAAAACACAAACAAGGGATCTGTGGTAATATCAGGGATTGAGTTAACCAAAACAAAATCGGATTTTTCCGGTTTCATCCACTAATATTTGGACCAATTGGTGTGGAATTCAAATGCAATGGACAGACAAAATCACAGTTAAAATGGTTTTGGAGTATAGCAAAATCTTTTCGTTAGGCAAGTGCATAAAATGTCATGTATACAAACAGAAATATCAGGTTTGTTTTCCGCAGTTACTCTAGATTTCTAATAGACAATACGAATGTGTAGAGCTGGTTTCTCCATGTGGAACCAGTGAGTGTTTCCCAGTACAAATTTAAATGTTATCTGATAAAAAAATTTCAAAACAATAAAGTCCTTCAATAATATCCAGAAATCACAAATACAGGGGCTGTGACAATATCTGGGATTGAGTTAGCCAAAACAAAACCGGATATTTCCCGTTTCATCCAGTCATATCCGCAATAAGTTTTGTGGAATTCGTATGCAATGGACAGGGAAAGTTACAGTGAAAATGGTTTTGGAGAAAAGCAAAGTCTTTTCGTTAGGCAAGTGCATAAAATGTCATGTAAACAAACAGAAATATCATGTTTGTTTGCTGCAGTTGCTCTACGATTTTCCTAGAAGATACGAAAATGCAGAGCTGCTGTCTCCATATGGAACCAGTGTTTCCCAGTAGAAAATTAAATGTTCCCTGATAAAAAAACTTTTAAAACAGTAAAGTCCATCGATAATATTTAGAAAACACAAAAACAGTGGCTGCGGCAATATCTGGGATTGACTTAGCCAAAACAAAACCGGATATGTCCTGTTTCATCCACTCATATCCGCAATAAGTTTTGTGCAATTCGTATGCAATAGACAGACAAAATCACAGTAAAAATGGTTTTGGAAAAAAGCAAAGTCTTTTCTTTAGGCAAGTGCATAAAATGTCATGTATACAAACAGAAATATCATGTTTGTTTGCCTCAGTTCCTCTAGATTTCTCGCTAGAAAATATGAATCTGTAGAGCAGGTTTCTCCATGTGGAACCAGTGAGTGTTTCCCAGTACAAAATTAAATGTTTCCTGATTAAAAAAAAAAAAAAAAAAACTTTGAAAACAATAATGTCCATTGATAGTATCCAGAAAACACAAACACAGGGGCTGTGACAATATCTGGGATTGAATTAGCCAAAAACAACAGGATATTTCCGGTTTCATCCAGTCATAACCGGACAAAGTGGTGTGGAATTCGTATGCAATGGAACAAGAAAATTACAGTAAAAATGGTTTTGGAGAAAAGCAAAGCCTTTCGTTAGGCAAGTGCATAAAATGTCATGTATACAAACAGAAATATCATGATTGTTTGCCGCAGTTCCTTAAGATTTCTCCCCAGAATATACGAATGTGTAGAGCTGGTTTCTCCATGTAGAACCAATTAGAGTTTCCCAGTACAAAATTAAATATTCCCTGATAAAAAACATTCAAAACAACAAAGTCCTTAGATAATATCCAGAAGACACAAACACAGAGTCTGTCCAAATAAATGAGATCCAGTTAGCCAAAACACAAGCGGATAGTTCCCCTTTCATCCACTCCTATCCGGACAAAGTGCTGTGGAATTCGTATGCAATGCAACGAAAAAATCGCAGTAAAAACGGTTTTGGATAAAAGCAAAGTTTTTTTGTTAGGCAAGTGCATAAAATGTAATGTATACAAATAAAAATATCATGTTCACCGCACTTCCTCTATCTTTCTACTAGAAAATATGAATGTGTAGAGCTGGTGTCTCCATGTGGAACCTGCTGGAGTATCCCAGTACAAAATTAAAAGTTCCCTGATAAAAAAACATTCAAAATAATAATGTCCATTGATAATATCCAGGAAACACAAACACAGGGGCTGTGGCAATATCTGGTATTGAGTTAGCCAAAACAAAACCGGATATTTCCCCTTTCATCCAGTCATATCTGGACAAAGTGGTGTGCAATTCGTATGCAATGGACAGAGAAAGTTACAGTGAAAATGGTTTTGGAGAAAAGCAAAGTCTTTTCGTTAGGCAAGTGCATAAAATGTCATGTAAACAAATAGAAATATCATGTTTGTTTGCTGCAGTTCCTCTACGATTCTCCTAGAAAATACGAAAGTGCAGAGCTGGTGTCTACATGTGGAACCAGTGTTTCCCAGTAGAAAATTAAATGTTCCCTGATAAAAAAACTTTTAAAACAGTAAAGTCCATCGATAATATCCAGAAAACACAAACACAGGGACTGCGGCAATATCTGGGATTGACTTAGCCAAAACAAAACCGGATATGTCCCGTTTCATCCACTCATATCTGCAATAAGTTTTGTGCAATTCGTATGTAATGGACAGAGAAAGTTACAGTGAAAATGGTTTCGGCGAAAAGCAAAATCTTTTCGTTAGGCAAGTGCATAAAATGCCATCTATACAAACAGAAATATCAGGTTTGTTTGCTGCAGTTCCTCTAGCTTTCTCGCTAGAAAACACGAATGTGTAGAGCTGGTGTCTCCATGTGGAACCAGTTAGAGTTTCCCAGTACAAAATTAAATGTTCCCTGTTAAAAAAAAAAAAACTTTCAAAACAATAAAGTCCTTCGATAATATCCAGAAAACACAAACAGAGGGGTTGTGGCAATATCTGGGATTCAGTTAGCCAAAACAAAACCAGGTATTTCCAGTTTCATCCAGTCATATCCGGACAAAGTGGTGTGGAATTCGTATGTAATGGACTGAGAAAATTACAGTAAAAATGGCTTAGGAGAAAAGTAAAGTCCTTTCATTAGGCAACTGCATAAAATGCCATCTATACAAACAGAAATATCATGTTTCTTTGCCACAGTTCCTCTAGCTTTATCCCTAGAAAATACAAAAGTGTAGAGCTAGTGTCTCCATGTGGAACCAATTAATGTTTCCCAGTACAAAATAAAATGTTCGCTGATAAAAAAAAATTCAAAACAGTAAAGTGCTTCAATAATTTCCAGAAAATTCTAACACAGAGGCTGTCGCAATATCTGGGATTCAGTTAGCCAAAACACAACCGCATATTTCTGGTTTCATCCAGTCATGTCCGGACAAAGTTTTGTGGCAATAGTATGCAATGGACTGAGAAAATCACAGTGAAAATGGTTTTGGAGAAAAGCAAAGTCTTTTCGTTAGGCAAGTGCATAAAATGTCATGTAAACAAACAGAAATATCATGAATGTTTGCCACAGTTCCTCTAGCTTTCTCCTAGAAAATACGAATGTGTAGAGCTGGTGTCTCCATGTGGAACCAATTAGAGATTCCCAGTAAAAAATTAAATGTTCCCTGATAAAAAAAACTTTCAAAACAATAATGACGATTGATAATATACAGAAAACACAAATACAGGGGCTGTGGCAATCTGGGATTGCGTTAGCCAAAAAAATACCACATATTTCCAGTTTCATCCCGTCATTTCTGGACAAAGTGGTGTGCTATTCTTATGCAATGGACTGAGAAAATTACAGTACAATGGTTTTGGAGAAAAGCAAAGTCTTTTCGTTAGGCAAGTGCATAAAATGTAATGTATACAAACAGAAATATCATGTTTGTTTTCGCAGTTCCTCTAGCTTTCTCCCTAGAAAATACGAATGTGTAGAGCACGTGTCTCCATGTGGAACCAATTAGAGTTTTCCAGTAGAACATTAAACGTTCCCTGATAAAAAGCATTCAAAACAATAAAGACCTTCGACAATATCCAGAAAACACAACCACAGAGGCTGTCGCAATATCTGGGATTCAGTTAGCCAAAACACAAGCAGATATTTCCCCTTTCATCCAGTCATATCCGGACAAAGTGGTGTGGAATTCGTATGCAATTGACTGAGAAAATCACAGTAAAAATGGTTTTGTAGAAAAGCAAAATCCTTTCATCAGGCAAGTGCATAAAATGCCATCTATATAAACAGAAATATCATGAGTGTTTGCCGCAGTTCCACTTGCTTTCTCCCTAGTAAATACGAATGTTTAGAGCTGGTGTCTCCATGTGGAACCAATTAGAGTTTCCCAGTACAAAATTAAATGTTCCCTGATTAAAAAAAAAAAAACTTTCAAAAAAATTAAGTCCTTCGATAATATCCAGAAAACAGAAACACAGGGGCAGTGGCAATATAGGGATTTAGTTAGCCAAAACAACACCAGATATTTCCGGTTTCATCCAGTCATATCGGACAAAGTGGTGTGGAATTCGTATGCAATGGACCGAGAAAATCACAGTAAAAATGATTTTGGAGAAAAGCAAAGTCTTTTCATTAGGCAAGTGCATAAAATGCCATCTATACAAACAGAAATATCATGTTTGTTTGCAGCAGTTTCTCTATCTTTCTCCTAGAAATACGAATGTGTAGAGCTGTTGTCACCATGTGGAACCAATTAGAGTTTACCAGTACAAAACTAAATGTTCCCTGATAAAAAAAATTTTTCAAAACAATAAAGTCCTTCGATAATATCCAGAAAACACAAACAGAGGGGCTGCGGCAATATCTGGGATTGAGTTAGCCAAAACAAAACCGGATATTTCCGGTTTCATCCAGTCATATCTGGACAATGTGGTGTGGAATTCATATGCAATGGAGTGAGAAAATTGCACTGAAAATGGTTTTGGAGAAACCCAAAGTCTTTTCCTTACACAAGTGCATAAAATATCAATTATACAAACAGAAATATCATGTTTGTTTGCCACAGGTCCTTTAGCTTTCTCCCTAGAAATTACAAATTTGTAGCGCTGGTTTCTCCATGTGGAACCAATTAGAGTTTACCAGTACAAAACTAAATGTTCCCTGATAAAAAAAATTTTCAAAACAATCAAGTCCTTCAATAATATCCAGAAAACACAAACACAGGGGCTGTGGCAATATCTGTGATTGAGTTAGCCAAAACAAAACCGGATTTTCCGGTTTCCTCCAGTCATATCCGGAAAAAGTGGTGTGGAATTCGTATGCAATGGACAGAAAATTACAGTGAAAATGGTTTTGGAGAAAAGCAAAGTCTTTTCCTTAGGCAAGTGCATAAAATGCCATCTATATAAACAGAAATATCATGAGTGTTTGCCGCAGTTCCTCTTGCTTTCTCCCTAGTAAATACGAATGTTTAGAGCTGGTGTCTCCATGTGGAACCAATTGGAGTTTCCCAGTACAAAAGTAAATGTTCCCTGATTAAAAAAAAAAAAAAAACTTTCAAAAAAATTAAGTCATTCGATAATATCCAGAAAACAGAAACACAGGGGCTGTGGCAATATCTGGGATTCAGTTAGCCAAAACACAAGCGTATATTTCCCCTTTCATCCACTCATATCCGGACAAAGTGGTGTGGAATTCATATGCAATGGACCGAGAAAATCACAGTAAAAATTGTTTTGGAGAAAAGCAAAGTCTTTTCATTAGGCAAGTGCATAAAATATCAAGTATACAAACAGAAATATCATGTTTGATTGCCACAGGTCCTTTAGCTTTCTCCCTAGAAAATACGAATGTGTAGAGCTGGTGTCTCCATTTGGAACTAAATAGAGTTTACCAGTACAAAACTAACTGTTCCCTGATAAAAAAAATTTTTCAAAACAATCAAGTCCTTCAATAATATCCAGAAAACACAAACACAGGGGCTGTGGCAATATCTGGGATTGAGTTAGCCAAAACAAAACTTTATTTTCCGGTTTCCTCCAGTCATATCCGGAAAAAGTGGTGTAGAATTCGTATGCAATGGACAGAAAATTACAGTGAAAATGGTTTTGGAGAAAAGCAAAGTCTTTTCGTAAGGCAACTGCATAAAATGCATTCTATATAAACAGAAATATCATGAGTGTTTGCCGCAGTTCCTCTTGCTTTCTCCCTAGTAAATACGAATGTTTAGAGCCGGTGTCTCCATGTGGAACCAATTGGAGTTTCCCAATACAAAAGTAAATGTTCCCTTATTTTTAAAAAAAAAAAGTTTCAAAAAAATTAAATCCTTCGATAATATCCAGAAAACAGAAACACAGGGGCTGTGGCAATATAGGGATTGAGTTAGCCAAAACAAAACCGGATATTTCCGGTTTCATCCAGTCAAATCGGGACAAAGTGGTGTGGAATTCATATGCAATGGACCGAGAAAATCACAGTAAAAATGATTTTGGAGAAAAGCAAAATCTTTTCATTAGGCAAGTGCATAAAATGCCATCTATACAAACAGAAATATCATGTTTGTTTGCAGCAGTTTCTCTATCTTTCTCCTAGAAAATACGAATGTGTAGAGCTGTTGTCACCATGTGGAACCAATTAGAGTTTACCAGTACAGAACTAAATGTTCCCTGATAAAAAAAAAATTTTTCAAAACAATAAAGTCCTTCGATAATATCCAGAAAACACAAACACAGGGGCTTTGGCAGTATCTGGGATTGAGTTAGCCAAAACAAAACCGGATATTTCCGGTTCCATTCAGTCATATCCGAACAAAGTGGTGTGCAATTCGTATGCAATTGACCGTGAAAATCACAGTAAAAATGGTTTTTGAGAAAAGTAAAGTCTTTTCGTTAGGCAAGTGCATAAAATGTCATGTATACAAACAGAAAAATCATGTTTGTTTGCCGCAGTTCCTCTACCTTTCTCGCTAGAAAATACGAATCTGTAGAGCTGGTGTCTCCATGTGGAACCACTGAGTGTTTCCCAGTGCAAAATTAAATGTTCCTTGATAAAAATAAACTTTCAAAACAATAGAGTCATTTGATAATATCCAAAAAAAAGGGGGGGGATGTGGTAATATCTGGGATTCAGTTAGCCAAAACAAAACCGGATATTTCCCCTTTCATCCAGTCATATCTGGACAAAGTGGTGTGCAATTCGTATGCAATGGACAGAGAAAGTTACAGTGAAAATGGTTTTGGAGAAAAGCAAAGTCTTTTCGTTAGGCAAGTGCATAAAATGTCATGTAAACAAATAGAAATATCATGTTTGTTTGCTGCAGTTCCTCTACGATTCTCCTAGAAAATACGAAAGTGCAGAGCTGGTGTCTACATGTGGAACCAGTGTTTCCCAGTAGAAAATTAAATGTTCCCTGATAAAAAAACTTTTAAAACAGTAAAGTCCATCGATAATATCCAGAAAACACAAACACAGGGACTGCGGCAATATCTGGGATTGACTTAGCCAAAACAAAACCGGATATGTCCCGTTTCATCCACTCATATCTGCAATAAGTTTTGTGCAATTCGTATGTAATGGACAGAGAAAGTTACAGTGAAAATGGTTTCGGCGAAAAGCAAAATCTTTTCGTTAGGCAAGTGCATAAAATGCCATCTATACAAACAGAAATATCAGGTTTGTTTGCTGCAGTTCCTCTAGCTTTCTCGCTAGAAAACACGAATGTGTAGAGCTGGTGTCTCCATGTGGAACCAGTTAGAGTTTCCCAGTACAAAATTAAATGTTCCCTGTTAAAAAAAAAAAAAACTTTCATAACAATAAAGTCCTTCGATAATATCCAGAAAACACAAACAGAGGGGTTGTGGCAATATCTGGGATTCAGTTAGCCAAAACAAAACCAGGTATTTCCAGTTTCATCCAGTCATATCCGGACAAAGTGGTGTGGAATTCGTATGTAATGGACTGAGAAAATTACAGTAAAAATGGCTTTGGAGAAAAGTAAAGTCCTTTCGTTAGGCAACTGCATAAAATGCCATCTATACAAACAGAAATATCATGTTTCTTTGCAACAGTTCCTCTAGCTTTATCCCTAGAAAATACGAAAGTGTAGAGCTAGTGTCTCCATGTGGAACCAATTAGAGTTTTCCAGTAGAAAATTAAACGTTCCCTGATAAAAAGCATTCAAAACAATAAAGACCTTCGACAATATCCAGAAAACACAACCACAGAGGCTGTCGCAATATCTGGGATTCAGTTAGCCAAAACACAACCGCATATTTCTGGTTTCATCCAGTCATGTCCAGACAAAGTTTTGTGGAAATAGTATGCAATGGACTGAGAAAATCACAGTGAAAATGGTTTTGGAGAAAAGCAAAGTCTTTTCGTTAGGCAAGTGCATAAAATGTCATGTAAACAAACAGAAATATCATGTATGTTTGCCACAGTTCCTCTAGCTTTCTCCTAGAAAATACGAATGTGTAGAGCTGGTGTCTCCATGTGGAACCAATTAGAGTTTCCCAGTAAAAAATTAAATGTTCCCTGATAAAAAAAACTTTCAAAACAATAATGACGATTGATAATATACAGAAAACACAAATACAGGGGCTGTGGCAATCTGGGATTGCGTTAGCCAAAAAAATACCACATATTTCCAGTTTCATCCCGTCATTTCTGGACAAAGTGGTATGCTATTCTTATGCAATGGACTGAGAAAATTACAGTACAATGGTTTTGGAGAAAAGCAAAGTCTTTTCGTTAGGCAAGTGCATAAAATGTAATGTATACAAACAGAAATATCATGTTTGTTTTCGCAGTTCCTCTAGCTTTCTCCCTAGAAAATACGAATGTGTAGAGCACGTGTCTCCATGTGGAACCAATTAGAGTTTTCCAGTAGAACATTAAACGTTCCCTGATAAAAAGCATTCAAAACAATAAAGACCTTCGACAATATCCAGAAAACACAACCACAGAGGCTGTCGCAATATCTGGGATTCATAGCCAAAACACAAGCAGATATTTCCCCTTTCATCCAGTCATATCCGGACAAAGTGGTGTGGAATTCGTATGCAATTGACTGAGAAAATCACAGTAAAAATGGTTTTGTAGAAAAGCAAAATCCTTTCGTCAGGCAAGTGCATAAAATGCCATCTATATAAACAGAAATATCATGAGTGTTTGCCGCAGTTCCACTTGCTTTCTCCCTAGTAAATACGAATGTTTAGAGCTGGTGTCTCCATGTGGAACCAATTAGAGTTTCCCAGTACAAAATTAAATGTTCCCTGATTAAAAAAAAAAAAAAACTTTCAAAAAAATTAAGTCCTTCGATAATATCCAGAAAACAGAAACACAGGGGCAGTGGCAATATAGGGATTGAGTTAGCCAAAACAACACCAGATATTTCCGGTTTCATCCAGTCATATCGGACAAAGTGGTGTGAAATTCGTATGCAATGGACCGAGAAAATCACAGTAAAAACGATTTTGGAGAAAAGCAAAGTCTTTTCATTAGGCAAGTGCATAAAATGCCATATACAAACAGAAATATCATGTTTGTTTGCAGCAGTTTCTCTATCTTTCTCCTAGAAAATACGAATGTGTAGAGCTGTTGTCACCATGTGGAACCAATTAGAGTTTACCAGTACAAAACTAAATGTTCCCTGATAAAAAAAAATTTTTCAAAACAATAAAGTCCTTCGATAATATCCAGAAAACACAAACAGAGGGGCTGTGGCAATATCTGGGATTGAGTTAGCCAAAACAAAACCGGATATTTCCGGTTTCATCCAGTCATATCTGGACAATGTGGTGTGGAATTCATATGCAATGGAGTGAGAAAATTGCACTGAAAATGGTTTTGGAGAAACCCAAAGTCTTTTCCTTACACAAGTGCATAAAATATCAATTATACAAACAGAAATATCATGTTTGTTTGCCGCAGTTCCTCTAGCTTTCTCCTAGAAAATAGGAATGTGTATAGCTGGTGTCTCCATGTGGAACCAATTAGAGTTTCCCAGTACAAAATTAAATGTTCCTTGATAAAAGTAAACTTTCAAAACAATAAAGTCCTTCGATAATATCCAGAAAACACAAACACAGAGGCAGTCGCAATATCTGGGATTCAGTTAGCCAAAACACAATGATTTTGGAGAAAAGCAAAGTCTTTTCGTTAGGTAAGTGTATAAAATATCTTCTATACAAACAGAAATATCTTTTTTTTTCCACATTTCCACAGTTCCTCTTGCTTTCTCCCTAGAACAGATTAAGAAAAAAAAAAAACTTTTAAAAAAATGAAGTCCTTCGATAATATCCAGAAAACACAAATACAAGGGCTGTGGAAATATCTGGGATTGAGGTAGCCAAAACAAAAACGGATATTTCAGGTTTCATCCAGCCTTATCCGGACAAAGTGGTGTCGAATTCGTATGTAACGCACCGAGAAAATCACAGTAAAAATGATTTTGGAGAAAAGCAAAGTTTTTTCGTTAGGCAAGTGCATAAAATGTCATGTATACAAACAGAAATATCATGTTTGTTTGCCGCATTTTCTCTATCTTTCTCCTAGAAAATATGAATGTGTAGAGCTGTTGTCTCCATGTGGAACCAATTAGAGTTTCCCAGTACAAAATTAAATGTTCCCTGATAAAAAACATTCAAAACAATACAGTGCATCGATAATATCCAGAAAACACAAACACAGAGGCTGTCACAATATCTGGGATTCAGTTAGCCAAAACACAAGCGGATATTTTCCCTTTCATCCAGTCATATGTGGACAAAGTGGTGTGGAATTCGTATGCAATGGACCGAGAAAATCACAGTAAAAATGGTTTTGGAGAAAAGCAAAGTCTTTTCATTAGGCAAGTGCATAAAATGTCATGTATACAAACAGAAATATCATGTTTGTTTGCCGCAGTTCCTCTAGCTTTTTCACTAGAAAATACGAATCTGTAGAGCTGGTGTCTCCATGTGGAACTAGCGAGTGTTTCCCAGTACAAAACTAAATGTTCCCTGATTAAAAAAAAAACTTTCAAAGCAATCAAGTCCTTCGATAATATTCAGAAAACACAAACACAGGGGCTGTGGCAAAATCTGGGATTGAGTTAGCCAAAACAAAACCGGATATTTCCAGTTTCATCCAGTCATATCTGGACAATGTGGTGTGGAATTCATATGCAATTGAGTCAGAAAATTGCACTGAAAATTGTTTTGGAGAAACCCAAAGTCTTTTCCTTAGGCAAGTGCATAAAATATCAAGTATACAAACAGAAATATCATGTTTGTTTGCCACAGTTCCTTTAGATTCCTCCCTAGAAAATACGAATTTGTAGAGCTGGTGTCTCCATGTGGAACCAATTAGAGTTTACCAGTACAAAATTAAATGTTCCCTGATAAAAAAATTTTTTTTCAAAACAATAAAGTCCTTCAATAATATCCAGAAAACACAAACACAGATGCTGTCGCAATATCTGGGATTGAGTTAGGCAAAACAAAACCGGATATTTCCCGTTTCATTCAGTCATATCCTAACAAAGTGGTGTGCAATTCGTATGCAATGGACTGAGAAAAATCACAGTAAAAATGGTTTTTGAGAAAATAAAGTCTTTTTGTTAGCCAAGTGCATAAAATGTCATGTATACAAACAGAAATATCATGTTTGTTTGCCGCAGTTCCTCTACCTTTCTCGCTAGAAAATACGAATCTGTAGAGCTGTTGTCTCCATGTGGAACCACTGAGTGTTTCCCAGTGCAAAATTAAATGTACCTTGATAAAAATAAACTTTCAAAACAATAAAGTCCTTCGATAATATCCAGAAAACACAAACACAGGGGCTGTCGCAATATCTGGGATTGAGTTAGCCAAAACAAAACCGGATTTTCCGGTTTCCTCCAGTCATATCCGGACAAAGTGGTGTGGATTTCGTATGCAATGGACCGAGAAAATCACAGTAAAAATGGTTTTGGAGAAAAGCAAAGTCCTTTCGTTAGGCAAGTGCATAAAATGTCATGTATACAAACAGAAATATCATGTTTGTTTGCCGCAGTTCCTCTAGCTATCTCCTAGAAAATAGGAATGTGTATAGCTGGTGTCTCCATGTGGAACCAATTAGAGTTTCCCAGTACAAAATTAAATGTTCCCTGATTAAAAAAAAAAAAAACAACTTTCAAAACAATCAAGTCCTTCGGTAATATCCAGAAAACACAAACACAGGGGCTGTGGCAGTATCTGGGATTCAGTTAGCTAAAACACAAGTGGATATTTTCTCTTTCATCCAGTCATATGCAGAGAAAGTGGTGTGGAATTCGAATGCAATGGACCGAGAAAATCACAGTAAAAACGGTTTTGGAGAAAAGCAAAGTCTTTTCGTTAGGCAAGTGCATAAAATGTCATGTATACAAACAGAAATATCATGTTTGTTTGCCGCAGTTTCTCTATCTTTCTCCTAGAAAATACAAATATGTAGAGCTGTTGTCTCCATGTGGAACCAATTTTAGTTTCCCAGTACAAACTCCATATGCAATGGACTGAGAAAATAACAGTAAAAATGATTTTGGAGAAAAGCAAAGTCTTTTCGTTAGGCAAGTCCATAAAATATCATCTATACAAACAGAAATATCATGTTTGTTTGCGGCAGTTCCTCTAGATTTCTCCCTAGAAAATTAAATGTTCCCTGATAAAAAACATTCAAAACAATGGAGCTGGTGTCTCCATGTGGAAACAATTAGAGTTTCCTAGTACCAAATTAAATGTTTCCTGATAAAAAAAATTTGAAAACAATAAATCCATCGATAATATCCAAAAAGCACAAACACAGGGGCTGTCGCAATATCTGGGATTGAGTTAGCCAAAACAAAACCGGATATTTCCGGTTTCATCCAGTCATAACCAGACAAAGTGGTGTGGAATTTGTATGCAATGGACTGAGAAAATTACAGTGGAAATGGTTGTGGAGAAAAGCAAAGTCGATTCCTTAGGCAAGTGCATAAAATGCCATCTATACAAACAGAAATATCAAGTTTGTTTGACGCAGTTCCTCTAGCTTTCTGCCTAGAAAATACGAATGTGTAGAGCTGGTGTCTCCATGTGGAACCAATTAAAGATTTTCAGTACAAAATAAATGTTTCCTGATAGAAAACATTCAATAAATGAAGTCCTTCGATAATATCCAGAAAACACAAACATAGAGGCTTTCGCAATATCTGGATTCAGTTTGCCAAAAACAATAGGATATTTCCGGTTTCATCCAGCCATATCCGGACAAAGTGGTGTGAAATTCGTGTGCAATGGAAAGACAAAATCACACTAAAAATCGTTGTGGAGAAAAGCAAAGTCTTTTCGTTAGGCAAGTGCATAAAATGTCATCTATACAAACAGAAATATCATGTTTGTTTGCCGCAGATCCTCTAGCGTTCTCCCTAGAAAATACGAATGTGTAGAGCTGTTGTCTTCATGTGGATTGAATTATAGTTTCCAGTACAAAATTAAATGTTCCCTGATAAAAAAAAAAACTTTCAAAACAATAAAGTCCATTGATAATATCGACAAACACAAACACAGAGGCTGTCACAATATCTGGGATTGAGTTAGCCAAAACACAACTGGATATTTCCGGTTTCATCCAGTCATTTCCTGACAAAGTGGTGTGGAATTCATATGCAATGAACCGAGAAAATCACAGTAAAAATGGTTTTGGAGAAAAGCAAAGTCTTTTCGTTAGGCAAGTGCATAAAATGTCATGTATACAAACAGAAATATCATGTTTGTTTGCTGCAGTTCCTCTAGCTTTCTCCTAGAAAGTACCAATTGGTAGAGCTGGTGTCTCCATGTGGAACTAATTATATTTTCCCGGTACAAAATTAAATGTTCCCTGACAAAAAACATTCAAAACAATAAAGTCCATCGATAATATCCAGAAAAAACAAACACATAGGCTGTCGCAATATCTGGGATTCAATTCTCCAAAACACAAACGCATGTTTCTAGTTTCGTCCACTCATATACGGACAAAGTGGTGTGGAATTCGCATGCAATGGGCAGACAAAATCACAGTAAAAACGGTTTTGGAGAAAAGCAAAGTCTTTTCATTAGCACGTTGATAAAATGTCATGTATTCAAACAGAAATATCAAGTTTGTTTGCCACAGTTCCTCTAGATTTCTCCATGACAATACGAATTTGTAGAGCTGTTGTCTCCATGTGGAACAAATTAGAGTTTCCCAGTACAAAATTAAATGTTCCCTGATAAAAAAATCATTCAGAACAATAAAGTCCTTCGATAATATCCAGAAAACACAAACACAAGATCTTTGCCAATATCTGGGATTGAGTTAGCCAAAAACAACTGGATATTTCCGGTTTCATCCAGTCATATCCGGACAAAGTGGTGTGGAATTCGTATGCAATGTACTGAGAAAATACAGTAAAAACGGTTTTGGAGAAAAGCAAAGTCTTTTCGTTAGGCAAGTGCATAAAATATCATCTATACAAATAGAAATATCGGGTTTGTTTGCCGCAATTCCTCTAGTTTTCCCCTAGAAAATACGAATGTGTAGAGCTGGTGTATCCTTGTAGAACCAGCTAGTGTTTCACGACACAAAATTAAATGTTCCCTGATAAAAAAAAAAAACTTTCAAAGCAGTAAAATCCATTGATAATATCCAGAAAACACAAACACAGGGACTGGGGCAATATATGGGGTTGAGTTAGCCAAAACAAAACCGGATATTTCCGGTTACATGGACTTATATCCGGACAAAGTGGTGTGGAATTCGTATGCAATGGACTTAGAAAATTGCAGTAAAAATGGTTTTGGAGAAAAACAAAGTCCTTTCGTTAGGCAAGTGCATAAAATATCATGTATACAAACAGAAATATCATGTTTGTTTGCCGTAGATCCTTTAGCTTTCTCCCTAGAAAATATGAATGTGTAGAGCTTGTGTCTCCATGTAGGACTAGTTAGTTTTTCCAGCACAAAATTAAGTTTTCCCTGATAAAAAACATTCAAACCATAAAGTCCATCGATAATATCTAGAAAACACAAACACATAGGCTGTCGCAATATCTGGGATTGAGTTAGCCAAAAACAACCGGATATTTTCGGTTTCATCCACGCATATCCAGACAAAGTGGTGTGGAATTCGTAGGCAATGGACCGGAAAAATCACAGTAAAAATGGTTTTGGAGAAAAGCAAAATCATTTCTTTAGGCAAGTGCATAAAATGTCATGTATACAAACAGAAATATCATGTTTGTTTGCCGTAGATCCTTTAGCTTTCTCCCTAGAAAATATGAATGTGTAGAGCTTGTGTCTCCATGTAGGACTAGTTAGTTTTTCCAGCACAAAATTAAGTTTTCCCTGATAAAAAACATTCAAACCATAAAGTCCATCGATAATATCTAGAAAACACAAACACATAGGCTGTCGCAATATCTGGGATTGAGTTAGCCAAAAACAACCGGATATTTTCATTTTCATCCACGCATATCCAGACAAAGTGGTGTGGAATTCGTAGGCAATGGACCCAGAAAATCACAATAAAAGTGTTTTGGAGAAAAGCAAAGACTTTTCGTTCGGCAAGTGCATAATATGTCATCTGTACAAGCAAAAATATCATGTTTGTTTGCCGCACTTCCTCTAGCATTCTCGCTAGAAAATATGAATGTGTAGAGCTGGTGTCTCCATGTGGAATGGGTGAGTGTTTCCCAGTACGAATTAAATGTTCCCTGATAAAAAAAAATTTCAAAACAATAATGACCATTGATGATATCCAGAAAAAACAAGCAGAGTATCTTTGGCAATATCTGAGATTGAGTTAGCAAAAAATAAACGGCGTATTTCCGGTTACATCCAGGCATATCCGGACAAAGTGGTGTGGAATTCGTATGCACTGGAGAGACAAAATCACAGTAAAACTGGTTTTGGAGAAAACCAAAGTCTTTTTGTTAGGCAAGTGCATAATATGTCATCTGTACAAGCAGAAATATCATGGTTGTTTGCCGCAGTTCCTCTAGCTTTCTCGCTAGAAAATACAAATGTGTAGAGCTGGTTTCTCCATGTGGAACCACTGAGTGTTTCCCAGTACAAACTTAAATGTTCCATGAAAAAAACATTCAAAACAAGGAAGTCCTTAGATAATATCCAGAAATCACAAACACAGGGGCTGTGGCAATATCTGGGATTGAGTTAGCCAAAACAAAACCGGATATTTCCGGTTACATGGACTTATATCCGGACAAAGTGGTGTGGAATTTGTATGCAATGGACTTAGAAAATTGCAGTAAAAATGGTTTTGGAGAAAAGCAAAGTCTTTTCGTTAGGCAAGTGCATAAAATGCCATCTATATAAACAGAAATATCATGTTTGTTTGCCGCAGTTAATCTAGCTTTCTCGTAGAATATACGAATGTGTAGAGCCGGTGTCTCCAAGTGGAACCACTGAGTGTTTCCCAGCACAAAATTAAATGTTCCCTGATAAAAAAAAAAACTTTCAAAACAATAAAGTCCATTCATAAAATCCAGAAAACACAATAACAGGGGCTGTGGCAATATCTGGGATTGAGTTAGCCAAAACAAAACAGGATATTTCCAGTTTCATCCAGTCATATCCAGACAAGTGGTGTGGAATTCATATGCAATGGATTGAGAAAATCACAGTAAAAATGGTTTTGTAGAAAAGGAAATCCTTTTTGATATGCAAGTGCATAAAATGCCATCTACATAAACAGAAATATCATGTTTGTTTGCCACAGTTCCTCTAGCTTTCTCGCTAGAAATTACGAATGTGTAGAGCTGGTGTCTCCATGTGGAAGAAATTAGAGTTTCCCAGCACAAAATTCAATGTTCCCTGATAAAAAAAATCTTTCAAAACAATAAAATCCATTGATACTATCCAGAAAACTCAAACACAGGGGCTGTAGCAATCTGGGATTTAGTTAACCAAAACAAAACTGTATATTTCCGGTTTATCCAGTCATATCCGGACAAAGTGGTGTGGAATTTGTAGGCAATGGACGGAGAAAATTGCAGTGAAAATGGTTTTGGCGAAAAGCAAAATCTTTTCGTTTGGCAAGTGCATAAAATGCCATCTATACAAACAGAAATATTACGTTTGTTTGCCGCTGTTACTCTGGCTTTCTCGCTAGAAAACACAAATGTGTAGAGCTGGTGTCTCCATGTGGAACAATTAGAGTTTCCCAGTACAAAATTAAATGTCCCCTGATAAAAAAAAAACTTTCAAAACAATAAAGTACTTCTATAATATCCAGAAAACACAAACAGATGGGTTGTGGCAATACCTGGGATTCAGTTAGCCAAAACAAAACCAGATATTTCCGGTTTAATCCAGTCATATCTGGAAAAAGTAGTGTAGAATTCGTATGCAATGCACAGATAAAATCACAGTAAAAATGGTTTTGGAGAAAAGCAAAGTCCTTTCGTTAGGGAAGTGCATAAAATTTAATGTATACAAACAGAAATATCATGTGTGTTTACCACAGTTCATCTAGCTTTCTCCCTAGAAATTACGAATGCGTAGAGCTGGTGTCTCCATGTGCAAGAAATTAGAGTTTCCCGGCACAAAATTCAATTTTCCCTGATAAAAAAAAATATTTCAAAACAATAAAGTCCTTCGATAATATCCAGAAAACACAAACAAGGGATCTGTGGTAATATCAGGGATTGAGTTAACCAAAACAAAATCGGATTTTTCCGGTTTCATCCACTAATATTTGGACCAATTGGTGTGGAATTCAAATGCAATGGACAGACAAAATCACAGTTAAAATGGTTTTGGAGTATAGCAAAATCTTTTCGTTAGGCAAGTGCATAAAATGTCATGTATACAAACAGAAATATCAGGTTTGTTTTCCGCAGTTACTCTAGATTTCTAATAGACAATACGAATGTGTAGAGCTGGTTTCTCCATGTGGAACCAGTGAGTGTTTCCCAGTACAAATTTAAATGTTATCTGATAAAAAAATTTCAAAACAATAAAGTCCTTCAATAATATCCAGAAATCACAAATACAGGGGCTGTGACAATATCTGGGATTGAGTTAGCCAAAACAAAACCGGATATTTCCCGTTTCATCCAGTCATATCCGCAATAAGTTTTGTGGAATTCGTATGCAATGGACAGAGAAAGTTACAGTGAAAATGGTTTTGGAGAAAAGCAAAGTCTTTTCGTTAGGCAAGTGCATAAAATGTCATGTAAACAAACAGAAATATCATGTTTGTTTGCTGCAGTTGCTCTACGATTTTCCTAGAAGATACGAAAATGCAGAGCTGCTGTCTCCATATGGAACCAGTGTTTCCCAGTAGAAAATTAAATGTTCCCTGATAAAAAAACTTTTAAAACAGTAAAGTCTATCGATAATATTTAGAAAACACAAAAACAGTGGCTGCGGCAATATCTGGGATTGACTTAGCCAAAACAAAACCGGATATGTCCTGTTTCATCCACTCATATCCGCAATAAGTTTTGTGCAATTCGTATGCAATAGACAGACAAAATCACAGTAAAAATGGTTTTGGAAAAAAGCAAAGTCTTTTCTTTAGGCAAGTGCATAAAATGTCATGTATACAAACAGAAATATCATGTTTGTTTGCCTCAGTTCCTCTAGATTTCTCGCTAGAAAATATGAATCTGTAGAGCAGGTTTCTCCATGTGGAACCAGTGAGTGTTTCCCAGTACAAAATTAAATGTTTCCTGATTAAAAAAAAAAAAAAAAACTTTGAAAACAATAATGTCCATTGATAGTATCCAGAAAACACAAACACAGGGGCTGTGACAATATCTGGGATTGAATTAGCCAAAAACAACAGGATATTTCCGGTTTCATCCAGTCATAACCGGACAAAGTGGTGTGGAATTCGTATGCAATGGAACAAGAAAATTACAGTAAAAATGGTTTTGGAGAAAAGCAAAGCCTTTCGTTAGGCAAGTGCATAAAATGTCATGTATACAAACAGAAATATCATGATTGTTTGCCGCAGTTCCTTAAGATTTCTCCCCAGAATATACGAATGTGTAGAGCTGGTTTCTCCATGTAGAACCAATTAGAGTTTCCCAGTACAAAATTAAATATTCCCTGATAAAAAACATTCAAAACAACAAAGTCCTTAGATAATATCCAGAAGACACAAACACAGAGTCTGTCCAAATAAATGAGATCCAGTTAGCCAAAACACAAGCGGATAGTTCCCCTTTCATCCACTCCTATCCGGACAAAGTGCTGTGGAATTCGTATGCAATGCAACGAAAAAATCGCAGTAAAAACGGTTTTGGATAAAAGCAAAGTTTTTTTGTTAGGCAAGTGCATAAAATGTAATGTATACAAATAAAAATATCATGTTCACCGCACTTCCTCTATCTTTCTACTAGAAAATATGAATGTGTAGAGCTGGTGTCTCCATGTGGAACCTGCTGGAGTATCCCAGTACAAAATTAAAAGTTCCCTGATAAAAAAACATTCAAAATAATAATGTCCATTGATAATATCCAGGAAACACAAACACAGGGGCTGTGGCAATATCTGGTATTGAGTTAGCCAAAACAAAACCGGATATTTCCCCTTTCATCCAGTCATATCTGGACAAAGTGGTGTGCAATTCGTATGCAATGGACAGAGAAAGTTACAGTGAAAATGGTTTTGGAGAAAAGCAAAGTCTTTTCGTTAGGCAAGTGCATAAAATGTCATGTAAACAAATAGAAATATCATGTTTGTTTGCTGCAGTTCCTCTACGATTCTCCTAGAAAATACGAAAGTGCAGAGCTGGTGTCTACATGTGGAACCAGTGTTTCCCAGTAGAAAATTAAATGTTCCCTGATAAAAAAACTTTTAAAACAGTAAAGTCCATCGATAATATCCAGAAAACACAAACACAGGGACTGCGGCAATATCTGGGATTGACTTAGCCAAAACAAAACCGGATATGTCCCGTTTCATCCACTCATATCTGCAATAAGTTTTGTGCAATTCGTATGTAATGGACAGAGAAAGTTACAGTGAAAATGGTTTCGGCGAAAAGCAAAATCTTTTCGTTAGGCAAGTGCATAAAATGCCATCTATACAAACAGAAATATCAGGTTTGTTTGCTGCAGTTCCTCTAGCTTTCTCGCTAGAAAACACAAATGTGTAGAGCTGGTGTCTCCATGTGGAACCAGTTAGAGTTTCCCAGTACAAAATTAAATGTTCCCTGTTAAAAAAAAAAAAACTTTCATAACAATAAAGTCCTTCGATAATATCCAGAAAACACAAACAGAGGGGTTGTGGCAATATCTGGGATTCAGTTAGCCAAAACAAAACCAGGTATTTCCAGTTTCATCCAGTCATATCCGGACAAAGTGGTGTGGAATTCGTATGTAATGGACTGAGAAAATTACAGTAAAAATGGCTTTGGAGAAAAGTAAAGTCCTTTCGTTAGGCAACTGCATAAAATGCCATCTATACAAACAGAAATATCATGTTTCTTTGCAACAGTTCCTCTAGCTTTATCCCTAGAAAATACGAAAGTGTAGAGCTAGTGTCTCCATGTGGAACCAATTAGAGTTTTCCAGTAGAAAATTAAACGTTCCCTGATAAAAAGCATTCAAAACAATAAAGACCTTCGACAATATCCAGAAAACACAACCACAGAGGCTGTCGCAATATCTGGGATTCAGTTAGCCAAAACACAACCGCATATTTCTGGTTTCATCCAGTCATGTCCAGACAAAGTTTTGTGGAAATAGTATGCAATGGACTGAGAAAATCACAGTGAAAATGGTTTTGGAGAAAAGCAAAGTCTTTTCGTTAGGCAAGTGCATAAAATGTCATGTAAACAAACAGAAATATCATGTATGTTTGCCACAGTTCCTCTAGCTTTCTCCTAGAAAATACGAATGTGTAGAGCTGGTGTCTCCATGTGGAACCAATTAGAGTTTCCCAGTAAAAAATTAAATGTTCCCTGATAAAAAAAACTTTCAAAACAATAATGACGATTGATAATATACAGAAAACACAAATACAGGGGCTGTGGCAATCTGGGATTGCGTTAGCCAAAAAAATACCACATATTTCCAGTTTCATCCCGTCATTTCTGGACAAAGTGGTATGCTATTCTTATGCAATGGACTGAGAAAATTACAGTACAATGGTTTTGGAGAAAAGCAAAGTCTTTTCGTTAGGCAAGTGCATAAAATGTAATGTATACAAACAGAAATATCATGTTTGTTTTCGCAGTTCCTCTAGCTTTCTGCCTAGAAAATACGAATGTGTAGAGCTGGTGTCTCCATGTGGAACCAATTAAAGATTTTCAGTACAAAATAAATGTTTCCTGATAGAAAACATTCAATAAATGAAGTCCTTCGATAATATCCAGAAAACACAAACATAGAGGCTTTCGCAATATCTGGATTCAGTTTGCCAAAAACAATAGGATATTTCCGGTTTCATCCAGCCATATCCGGACAAAGTGGTGTGAAATTCGTGTGCAATGGAAAGACAAAATCACACTAAAAATGGTTGTGGAGAAAAGCAAAGTCTTTTCGTTAGGCAAGTGCATAAAATGTCATCTATACAAACAGAAATATCATGTTTGTTTGCCGCAGATCCTCTAGCGTTCTCCCTAGAAAATACGAATGTGTAGAGCTGTTGTCTTCATGTGGATTGAATTATAGTTTCCAGTACAAAATTAAATGTTCCCTGATAAAAAAAAAACTTTCAAAACAATAAAGTCCATTGATAATATCGACAAACACAAACACAGAGGCTGTCACAATATCTGGGATTGAGTTAGCCAAAACACAACTGGATATTTCCGGTTTCATCCAGTCATTTCCTGACAAAGTGGTGTGGAATTCATATGCAATGAACCGAGAAAATCACAGTAAAAATGGTTTTGGAGAAAAGCAAAGTCTTTTCGTTAGGCAAGTGCATAAAATGTCATGTATACAAACAGAAATATCATGTTTGTTTGCTGCAGTTCCTCTAGCTTTCTCCTAGAAAGTACCAATTGGTAGAGCTGGTGTCTCCATGTGGAACTAATTATATTTTCCCGGTACAAAATTAAATGTTCCCTGACAAAAAACATTCAAAACAATAAAGTCCATCGATAATATCCAGAAAAAACAAACACATAGGCTGTCGCAATATCTGGGATTCAATTCTCCAAAACACAAACGCATGTTTCTAGTTTCGTCCACTCATATACGGACAAAGTGGTGTGGAATTCGCATGCAATGGGCAGACAAAATCACAGTAAAAACGGTTTTGGAGAAAAGCAAAGTCTTTTCATTAGCACGTTGATAAAATGTCATGTATTCAAACAGAAATATCAAGTTTGTTTGCCACAGTTCCTCTAGATTTCTCCATGACAATACGAATTTGTAGAGCTGTTGTCTCCATGTGGAACAAATTAGAGTTTCCCAGTACAAAATTAAATGTTCCCTGATAAAAAAATCATTCAGAACAATAAAGTCCTTCGATAATATCCAGAAAACACAAACACAAGATCTTTGCCAATATCTGGGATTGAGTTAGCCAAAAACAACTGGATATTTCCGGTTTCATCCAGTCATATCCGGACAAAGTGGTGTGGAATTCGTATGCAATGTACTGAGAAAATACAGTAAAAACGGTTTTGGAGAAAAGCAAAGTCTTTTCGTTAGGCAAGTGCATAAAATATCATCTATACAAATAGAAATATCGGGTTTGTTTGCCGCAATTCCTCTAGTTTTCCCCTAGAAAATACGAATGTGTAGAGCTGGTGTATCCTTGTAGAACCAGCTAGTGTTTCACGACACAAAATTAAATGTTCCCTGATAAAAAAAAAAAACTTTCAAAGCAGTAAAATCCATTGATAATATCCAGAAAACACAAACACAGGGACTGGGGCAATATATGGGGTTGAGTTAGCCAAAACAAAACCGGATATTTCCGGTTACATGGACTTATATCCGGACAAAGTGGTGTGGAATTCGTATGCAATGGACTTAGAAAATTGCAGTAAAAATGGTTTTGGAGAAAAACAAAGTCCTTTCGTTAGGCAAGTGCATAAAATATCATGTATACAAACAGAAATATCATGTTTGTTTGCCGTAGATCCTTTAGCTTTCTCCCTAGAAAATATGAATGTGTAGAGCTTGTGTCTCCATGTAGGACTAGTTAGTTTTTCCAGCACAAAATTAAGTTTTCCCTGATAAAAAACATTCAAACCATAAAGTCCATCGATAATATCTAGAAAACACAAACACATAGGCTGTCGCAATATCTGGGATTGAGTTAGCCAAAAACAACCGGATATTTTCGGTTTCATCCACGCATATCCAGACAAAGTGGTGTGGAATTCGTAGGCAATGGACCGGAAAAATCACAGTAAAAATGGTTTTGGAGAAAAGCAAAATCATTTCTTTAGGCAAGTGCATAAAATGTCATGTATACAAACAGAAATATCATGTTTGTTTGCCGTAGATCCTTTAGCTTTCTCCCTAGAAAATATGAATGTGTAGAGCTTGTGTCTCCATGTAGGACTAGTTAGTTTTTCCAGCACAAAATTAAGTTTTCCCTGATAAAAAACATTCAAACCATAAAGTCCATCGATAATATCTAGAAAACACAAACACATAGGCTGTCGCAATATCTGGGATTGAGTTAGCCAAAAACAACCGGATATTTTCATTTTCATCCACGCATATCCAGACAAAGTGGTGTGGAATTCGTAGGCAATGGACCCAGAAAATCACAATAAAAGTGTTTTGGAGAAAAGCAAAGACTTTTCGTTCGGCAAGTGCATAATATGTCATCTGTACAAGCAAAAATATCATGTTTGTTTGCCGCACTTCCTCTAGCATTCTCGCTAGAAAATATGAATGTGTAGAGCTGGTGTCTCCATGTGGAATGGGTGAGTGTTTCCCAGTACGAATTAAATGTTCCCTGATAAAAAAAAATTTCAAAACAATAATGACCATTGATGATATCCAGAAAAAACAAGCAGAGTATCTTTGGCAATATCTGAGATTGAGTTAGCAAAAAATAAACGGCGTATTTCCGGTTACATCCAGGCATATCCGGACAAAGTGGTGTGGAATTCGTATGCACTGGAGAGACAAAATCACAGTAAAACTGGTTTTGGAGAAAACCAAAGTCTTTTTGTTAGGCAAGTGCATAATATGTCATCTGTACAAGCAGAAATATCATGGTTGTTTGCCGCAGTTCCTCTAGCTTTCTCGCTAGAAAATACAAATGTGTAGAGCTGGTTTCTCCATGTGGAACCACTGAGTGTTTCCCAGTACAAACTTAAATGTTCCATGAAAAAAACATTCAAAACAAGGAAGTCCTTAGATAATATCCAGAAATCACAAACACAGGGGCTGTGGCAATATCTGGGATTGAGTTAGCCAAAACAAAACCGGATATTTCCGGTTACATGGACTTATATCCGGACAAAGTGGTGTGGAATTTGTATGCAATGGACTTAGAAAATTGCAGTAAAAATGGTTTTGGAGAAAAGCAAAGTCTTTTCGTTAGGCAAGTGCATAAAATGCCATCTATATAAACAGAAATATCATGTTTGTTTGCCGCAGTTAATCTAGCTTTCTCGTAGAATATACGAATGTGTAGAGCCGGTGTCTCCAAGTGGAACCACTGAGTGTTTCCCAGCACAAAATTAAATGTTCCCTGATAAAAAAAAAAACTTTCAAAACAATAAAGTCCATTCATAAAATCCAGAAAACACAATAACAGGGGCTGTGGCAATATCTGGGATTGAGTTAGCCAAAACAAAACAGGATATTTCCAGTTTCATCCAGTCATATCCAGACAAGTGGTGTGGAATTCATATGCAATGGATTGAGAAAATCACAGTAAAAATGGTTTTGTAGAAAAGGAAATCCTTTTTGATATGCAAGTGCATAAAATGCCATCTACATAAACAGAAATATCATGTTTGTTTGCCACAGTTCCTCTAGCTTTCTCGCTAGAAATTACGAATGTGTAGAGCTGGTGTCTCCATGTGGAAGAAATTAGAGTTTCCCAGCACAAAATTCAATGTTCCCTGATAAAAAAAATCTTTCAAAACAATAAAATCCATTGATACTATCCAGAAAACTCAAACACAGGGGCTGTAGCAATCTGGGATTTAGTTAACCAAAACAAAACTGTATATTTCCGGTTTATCCAGTCATATCCGGACAAAGTGGTGTGGAATTTGTAGGCAATGGACGGAGAAAATTGCAGTGAAAATGGTTTTGGCGAAAAGCAAAATCTTTTCGTTTGGCAAGTGCATAAAATGCCATCTATACAAACAGAAATATTACGTTTGTTTGCCGCTGTTACTCTGGCTTTCTCGCTAGAAAACACAAATGTGTAGAGCTGGTGTCTCCATGTGGAACAATTAGAGTTTCCCAGTACAAAATTAAATGTCCCCTGATAAAAAAAAAACTTTCAAAACAATAAAGTACTTCTATAATATCCAGAAAACACAAACAGATGGGTTGTGGCAATACCTGGGATTCAGTTAGCCAAAACAAAACCAGATATTTCCGGTTTAATCCAGTCATATCTGGAAAAAGTAGTGTAGAATTCGTATGCAATGCACAGATAAAATCACAGTAAAAATGGTTTTGGAGAAAAGCAAAGTCCTTTCGTTAGGGAAGTGCATAAAATTTAATGTATACAAACAGAAATATCATGTGTGTTTACCACAGTTCATCTAGCTTTCTCCCTAGAAATTACGAATGCGTAGAGCTGGTGTCTCCATGTGCAAGAAATTAGAGTTTCCCAGCACAAAATTCAATTTTCCCTGATAAAAAAAAATATTTCAAAACAATAAAGTCCTTCGATAATATCCAGAAAACACAAACAAGGGATCTGTGGTAATATCAGGGATTGAGTTAACCAAAACAAAATCGGATTTTTCCGGTTTCATCCACTAATATTTGGACCAATTGGTGTGGAATTCAAATGCAATGGACAGACAAAATCACAGTTAAAATGGTTTTGGAGTATAGCAAAATCTTTTCGTTAGGCAAGTGCATAAAATGTCATGTATACAAACAGAAATATCAGGTTTGTTTTCCGCAGTTACTCTAGATTTCTAATAGACAATACGAATGTGTAGAGCTGGTTTCTCCATGTGGAACCAGTGAGTGTTTCCCAGTACAAATTTAAATGTTATCTGATAAAAAAATTTCAAAACAATAAAGTCCTTCAATAATATCCAGAAATCACAAATACAGGGGCTGTGACAATATCTGGGATTGAGTTAGCCAAAACAAAACCGGATATTTCCCGTTTCATCCAGTCATATCCGCAATAAGTTTTGTGGAATTCGTATGCAATGGACAGAGAAAGTTACAGTGAAAATGGTTTTGGAGAAAAGCAAAGTCTTTTCGTTAGGCAAGTGCATAAAATGTCATGTAAACAAACAGAAATATCATGTTTGTTTGCTGCAGTTGCTCTACGATTTTCCTAGAAGATACGAAAATGCAGAGCTGCTGTCTCCATATGGAACCAGTGTTTCCCAGTAGAAAATTAAATGTTCCCTGATAAAAAAACTTTTAAAACAGTAAAGTCTATCGATAATATTTAGAAAACACAAAAACAGTGGCTGCGGCAATATCTGGGATTGACTTAGCCAAAACAAAACCGGATATGTCCTGTTTCATCCACTCATATCCGCAATAAGTTTTGTGCAATTCGTATGCAATAGACAGACAAAATCACAGTAAAAATGGTTTTGGAAAAAAGCAAAGTCTTTTCTTTAGGCAAGTGCATAAAATGTCATGTATACAAACAGAAATATCATGTTTGTTTGCCTCAGTTCCTCTAGATTTCTCGCTAGAAAATATGAATCTGTAGAGCAGGTTTCTCCATGTGGAACCAGTGAGTGTTTCCCAGTACAAAATTAAATGTTTCCTGATTAAAAAAAAAAAAAAAACTTTGAAAACAATAATGTCCATTGATAGTATCCAGAAAACACAAACACAGGGGCTGTGACAATATCTGGGATTGAATTAGCCAAAAACAACAGGATATTTCCGGTTTCATCCAGTCATAACCGGACAAAGTGGTGTGGAATTCGTATGCAATGGAACAAGAAAATTACAGTAAAAATGGTTTTGGAGAAAAGCAAAGCCTTTCGTTAGGCAAGTGCATAAAATGTCATGTATACAAACAGAAATATCATGATTGTTTGCCGCAGTTCCTTAAGATTTCTCCCCAGAATATACGAATGTGTAGAGCTGGTTTCTCCATGTAGAACCAATTAGAGTTTCCCAGTACAAAATTAAATATTCCCTGATAAAAAACATTCAAAACAACAAAGTCCTTAGATAATATCCAGAAGACACAAACACAGAGTCTGTCCAAATAAATGAGATCCAGTTAGCCAAAACACAAGCGGATAGTTCCCCTTTCATCCACTCCTATCCGGACAAAGTGCTGTGGAATTCGTATGCAATGCAACGAAAAAATCGCAGTAAAAACGGTTTTGGATAAAAGCAAAGTTTTTTTGTTAGGCAAGTGCATAAAATGTAATGTATACAAATAAAAATATCATGTTCACCGCACTTCCTCTATCTTTCTACTAGAAAATATGAATGTGTAGAGCTGGTGTCTCCATGTGGAACCTGCTGGAGTATCCCAGTACAAAATTAAAAGTTCCCTGATAAAAAAACATTCAAAATAATAATGTCCATTGATAATATCCAGGAAACACAAACACAGGGGCTGTGGCAATATCTGGTATTGAGTTAGCCAAAACAAAACCGGATATTTCCCCTTTCATCCAGTCATATCTGGACAAAGTGGTGTGCAATTCGTATGCAATGGACAGAGAAAGTTACAGTGAAAATGGTTTTGGAGAAAAGCAAAGTCTTTTCGTTAGGCAAGTGCATAAAATGTCATGTAAACAAATAGAAATATCATGTTTGTTTGCTGCAGTTCCTCTACGATTCTCCTAGAAAATACGAAAGTGCAGAGCTGGTGTCTACATGTGGAACCAGTGTTTCCCAGTAGAAAATTAAATGTTCCCTGATAAAAAAACTTTTAAAACAGTAAAGTCCATCGATAATATCCAGAAAACACAAACACAGGGACTGCGGCAATATCTGGGATTGACTTAGCCAAAACAAAACCGGATATGTCCCGTTTCATCCACTCATATCTGCAATAAGTTTTGTGCAATTCGTATGTAATGGACAGAGAAAGTTACAGTGAAAATGGTTTCGGCGAAAAGCAAAATCTTTTCGTTAGGCAAGTGCATAAAATGCCATCTATACAAACAGAAATATCAGGTTTGTTTGCTGCAGTTCCTCTAGCTTTCTCGCTAGAAAACACGAATGTGTAGAGCTGGTGTCTCCATGTGGAACCAGTTAGAGTTTCCCAGTACAAAATTAAATGTTCCCTGTTAAAAAAAAAAAAAAAACTTTCAAAACAATAAAGTCCTTCGATAATATCCAGAAAACACAAACAGAGGGGTTGTGGCAATATCTGGGATTCAGTTAGCCAAAACAAAACCAGGTATTTCCAGTTTCATCCAGTCATATCCGGACAAAGTGGTGTGGAATTCGTATGTAATGGACTGAGAAAATTACAGTAAAAATGGCTTAGGAGAAAAGCAAAGTCCTTTCATTAGGCAACTGCATAAAATGCCATCTATACAAACAGAAATATCATGTTTCTTTGCCACAGTTCCTCTAGCTTTATCCCTAGAAAATACAAAAGTGTAGAGCTAGTGTCTCCATGTGGAACCAATTAATGTTTCCCAGTACAAAATAAAATGTTCGCTGATAAAAAAAAATTCAAAACAGTAAAGTGCTTCAATAATTTCCAGAAAATTCTAACACAGAGGCTGTCGCAATATCTGGGATTCAGTTAGCCAAAACACAACCGCATATTTCTGGTTTCATCCAGTCATGTCCGGACAAAGTTTTGTGGCAATAGTATGCAATGGACTGAGAAAATCACAGTGAAAATGGTTTTGGAGAAAAGCAAAGTCTTTTCGTTAGGCAAGTGCATAAAATGTCATGTAAACAAACAGAAATATCATGAATGTTTGCCACAGTTCCTCTAGCTTTCTCCTAGAAAATACGAATGTGTAGAGCTGGTGTCTCCATGTGGAACCAATTAGAGATTCCCAGTAAAAAATTAAATGTTCCCTGATAAAAAAAACTTTCAAAACAATAATGACGATTGATAATATACAGAAAACACAAATACAGGGGCTGTGGCAATCTGGGATTGCGTTAGCCAAAAAAATACCACATATTTCCAGTTTCATCCCGTCATTTCTGGACAAAGTGGTGTGCTATTCTTATGCAATGGACTGAGAAAATTACAGTACAATGGTTTTGGAGAAAAGCAAAGTCTTTTCGTTAGGCAAGTGCATAAAATGTAATGTATACAAACAGAAATATCATGTTTGTTTTCGCAGTTCCTCTAGCTTTCTCCCTAGAAAATACGAATGTGTAGAGCACGTGTCTCCATGTGGAACCAATTAGAGTTTTCCAGTAGAACATTAAACGTTCCCTGATAAAAAGCATTCAAAACAATAAAGACCTTCGACAATATCCAGAAAACACAACCACAGAGGCTGTCGCAATATCTGGGATTCAGTTAGCCAAAACACAAGCAGATATTTCCCCTTTCATCCAGTCATATCCGGACAAAGTGGTGTGGAATTCGTATGCAATTGACTGAGAAAATCACAGTAAAAATGGTTTTGTAGAAAAGCAAAATCCTTTCATCAGGCAAGTGCATAAAATGCCATCTATATAAACAGAAATATCATGAGTGTTTGCCGCAGTTCCACTTGCTTTCTCCCTAGTAAATACGAATGTTTAGAGCTGGTGTCTCCATGTGGAACCAATTAGAGTTTCCCAGTACAAAATTAAATGTTCCCTGATTAAAAAAAAAAAAAAAACTTTCAAAAAAATTAAGTCCTTCGATAATATCCAGAAAACAGAAACACAGGGGCTGTGGCAATATAGGGATTGAGTTAGCCAAAACAACACCAGATATTTCCGGTTTCATCCAGTCATATCGGACAAAGTGGTGTGGAATTCGTATGCAATGGACCGAGAAAATCACAGTAAAAATGATTTTGGAGAAAAGCAAAGTCTTTTCATTAGGCAAGTGCATAAAATGCCATCTATACAAACAGAAATATCATGTTTGTTTGCAGCAGTTTCTCTATCTTTCTCCTAGAAATACGAATGTGTAGAGCTGTTGTCACCATGTGGAACCAATTAGAGTTTACCAGTACAAAACTAAATGTTCCCTGATAAAAAAAATTTTTCAAAACAATAAAGTCCTTCGATAATATCCAGAAAACACAAACAGAGGGGCTGCGGCAATATCTGGGATTGAGTTAGCCAAAACAAAACCGGATATTTCCGGTTTCATCCAGTCATATCTGGACAATGTGGTGTGGAATTCATATGCAATGGAGTGAGAAAATTGCACTGAAAATGGTTTTGGAGAAACCCAAAGTCTTTTCCTTACACAAGTGCATAAAATATCAATTATACAAACAGAAATATCATGTTTGTTTGCCACAGGTCCTTTAGCTTTCTCCCTAGAAATTACAAATTTGTAGCGCTGGTTTCTCCATGTGGAACCAATTAGAGTTTACCAGTACAAAACTAAATGTTCCCTGATAAAAAAAATTTTCAAAACAATCAAGTCCTTCAATAATATCCAGAAAACACAAACACAGGGGCTGTGGCAATATCTGTGATTGAGTTAGCCAAAACAAAACCGGATTTTCCGGTTTCCTCCAGTCATATCCGGAAAAAGTGGTGTGGAATTCGTATGCAATGGACAGAAAATTACAGTGAAAATGGTTTTGGAGAAAAGCAAAGTCTTTTCCTTAGGCAAGTGCATAAAATGCCATCTATATAAACAGAAATATCATGAGTGTTTGCCGCAGTTCCTCTTGCTTTCTCCCTAGTAAATACGAATGTTTAGAGCTGGTGTCTCCATGTGGAACCAATTGGAGTTTCCCAGTACAAAAGTAAATGTTCCCTGATTAAAAAAAAAAAAAAACTTTCAAAAAAATTAAGTCATTCGATAATATCCAGAAAACAGAAACACAGGGGCTGTGGCAATATCTGGGATTCAGTTAGCCAAAACACAAGCGTATATTTCCCCTTTCATCCACTCATATCCGGACAAAGTGGTGTGGAATTCATATGCAATGGACCGAGAAAATCACAGTAAAAATTGTTTTGGAGAAAAGCAAAGTCTTTTCATTAGGCAAGTGCATAAAATATCAAGTATACAAACAGAAATATCATGTTTGATTGCCACAGGTCCTTTAGCTTTCTCCCTAGAAAATACGAATGTGTAGAGCTGGTGTCTCCATTTGGAACTAAATAGAGTTTACCAGTACAAAACTAACTGTTCCCTGATAAAAAAAATTTTTCAAAACAATCAAGTCCTTCAATAATATCCAGAAAACACAAACACAGGGGCTGTGGCAATATCTGGGATTGAGTTAGCCAAAACAAAACTGGATTTTCCGGTTTCCTCCAGTCATATCCGGAAAAAGTGGTGTAGAATTCGTATGCAATGGACAGAAAATTACAGTGAAAATGGTTTTGGAGAAAAGCAAAGTCTTTTCGTAAGGCAACTGCATAAAATGCATTCTATATAAACAGAAATATCATGAGTGTTTGCCGCAGTTCCTCTTGCTTTCTCCCTAGTAAATACGAATGTTTAGAGCCGGTGTCTCCATGTGGAACCAATTGGAGTTTCCCAATACAAAAGTAAATGTTCCCTTATTTTAAAAAAAAAAAGTTTAAAAAAATTAAATCCTTCGATAATATCCAGAAAACAGAAACACAGGGGCTGTGGCAATATAGGGATTGAGTTAGCCAAAACAAAACCGGATATTTCCGGTTTCATCCAGTCAAATCGGGACAAAGTGGTGTGGAATTCATATGCAATGGACCGAGAAAATCACAGTAAAAATGATTTTGGAGAAAAGCAAAATCTTTTCATTAGGCAAGTGCATAAAATGCCATCTATACAAACAGAAATATCATGTTTGTTTGCAGCAGTTTCTCTATCTTTCTCCTAGAAAATACGAATGTGTAGAGCTGTTGTCACCATGTGGAACCAATTAGAGTTTACCAGTACAGAACTAAATGTTCCCTGATAAAAAAAAAATTTTTCAAAACAATAAAGTCCTTCGATAATATCCAGAAAACACAAACACAGGGGCTTTGGCAGTATCTGGGATTGAGTTAGCCAAAACAAAACCGGATATTTCCAGTTTCATTCAGTCATATCCGAACAAAGTGGTGTGCAATTCGTATGCAATGGACCGTGAAAATCACAGTAAAAATGGTTTTTGAGAAAAGTAAAGTCTTTTCGTTAGGCAAGTGCATAAAATGTCATGTATACAAACAGAAAAATCATGTTTGTTTGCCGCAGTTCCTCTACCTTTCTCGCTAGAAAATACGAATCTGTAGAGCTGGTGTCTCCATGTGGAACCACTGAGTGTTTCCCAGTGCAAAATTAAATGTTCCTTGATAAAAATAAACTTTCAAAACAATAGAGTCATTTGATAATATCCAAAAAAAAAAGGGGGGGATGTGGTAATATCTGGGATTCAGTTAGCCAAAACAAAACCGGATATTTCCCCTTTCATCCAGTCATATCTGGACAAAGTGGTGTGCAATTCGTATGCAATGGACAGAGAAAGTTACAGTGAAAATGGTTTTGGAGAAAAGCAAAGTCTTTTCGTTAGGCAAGTGCATAAAATGTCATGTAAACAAATAGAAATATCATGTTTGTTTGCTGCAGTTCCTCTACGATTCTCCTAGAAAATACGAAAGTGCAGAGCTGGTGTCTACATGTGGAACCAGTGTTTCCCAGTAGAAAATTAAATGTTCCCTGATAAAAAAACTTTTAAAACAGTAAAGTCCATCGATAATATCCAGAAAACACAAACACAGGGACTGCGGCAATATCTGGGATTGACTTAGCCAAAACAAAACCGGATATGTCCCGTTTCATCCACTCATATCTGCAATAAGTTTTGTGCAATTCGTATGTAATGGACAGAGAAAGTTACAGTGAAAATGGTTTCGGCGAAAAGCAAAATCTTTTCGTTAGGCAAGTGCATAAAATGCCATCTATACAAACAGAAATATCAGGTTTGTTTGCTGCAGTTCCTCTAGCTTTCTCGCTAGAAAACACGAATGTGTAGAGCTGGTGTCTCCATGTGGAACCAGTTAGAGTTTCCCAGTACAAAATTAAATGTTCCCTGTTAAAAAAAAAAACTTTCATAACAATAAAGTCCTTCGATAATATCCAGAAAACACAAACAGAGGGGTTGTGGCAATATCTGGGATTCAGTTAGCCAAAACAAAACCAGGTATTTCCAGTTTCATCCAGTCATATCCGGACAAAGTGGTGTGGAATTCGTATGTAATGGACTGAGAAAATTACAGTAAAAATGGCTTTGGAGAAAAGTAAAGTCCTTTCGTTAGGCAACTGCATAAAATGCCATCTATACAAACAGAAATATCATGTTTCTTTGCAACAGTTCCTCTAGCTTTATCCCTAGAAAATACGAAAGTGTAGAGCTAGTGTCTCCATGTGGAACCAATTAGAGTTTTCCAGTAGAAAATTAAACGTTCCCTGATAAAAAGCATTCAAAACAATAAAGACCTTCGACAATATCCAGAAAACACAACCACAGAGGCTGTCGCAATATCTGGGATTCAGTTAGCCAAAACACAACCGCATATTTCTGGTTTCATCCAGTCATGTCCGGACAAAGTTTTGTGGAAATAGTATGCAATGGACTGAGAAAATCACAGTGAAAATGGTTTTGGAGAAAAGCAAAGTCTTTTCGTTAGGCAAGTGCATAAAATGTCATGTAAACAAACAGAAATATCATGTATGTTTGCCACAGTTCCTCTAGCTTTCTCCTAGAAAATACGAATGTGTAGAGCTGGTGTCTCCATGTGGAACCAATTAGAGTTTCCCAGTAAAAAATTAAATGTTCCCTGATAAAAAAAAACTTTCAAAACAATAATGACGATTGATAATATACAGAAAACACAAATACAGGGGCTGTGGCAATCTGGGATTGCGTTAGCCAAAAAAATACCACATATTTCCAGTTTCATCCCGTCATTTCTGGACAAAGTGGTATGCTATTCTTATGCAATGGACTGAGAAAATTACAGTACAATGGTTTTGGAGAAAAGCAAAGTCTTTTCGTTAGGCAAGTGCATAAAATGTAATGTATACAAACAGAAATATCATGTTTGTTTTCGCAGTTCCTCTAGCTTTCTCCCTAGAAAATACGTTGTGTAGAGCACGTGTCTCCATGTGGAACCAATTAGAGTTTTCCAGTAGAACATTAAACGTTCCCTGATAAAAAGCATTCAAAACAATAAAGACCTTCGACAATATCCAGAAAACACAACCACAGAGGCTGTCGCAATATCTGGGATTCATAGCCAAAACACAAGCAGATATTTCCCCTTTCATCCAGTCATATCCGGACAAAGTGGTGTGGAATTCGTATGCAATTGACTGAGAAAATCACAGTAAAAATGGTTTTGTAGAAAAGCAAAATCCTTTCGTCAGGCAAGTGCATAAAATGCCATCTATATAAACAGAAATATCATGAGTGTTTGCCGCAGTTCCTCTTGCTTTCTCCCTAGTAAATACGAATGTTTAGAGCTGGTGTCTCCATGTGGAACCAATTAGAGTTTCCCAGTACAAAATTAAATGTTCCCTGATTAAAAAAAAAAAAAACTTTCAAAAAAATTAAGTCCTTCGATAATATCCAGAAAACAGAAACACAGGGGCTGTGGCAATATAGGGATTGAGTTAGCCAAAACAACACTGGATATTTCCGGTTTCATCCAGTCATATCGGACAAAGTGGTGTGGAATTCGTATGCAATGGACCGAGAAAATCACAGTAAAAACGATTTTGGAGAAAAGCAAAGTCTTTTCATTAGGCAAGTGCATAAAATGCCATATACAAACAGAAATATCATGTTTGTTTGCAGCAGTTTCTCTATCTTTCTCCTAGAAAATACGAATGTGTAGAGCTGTTGTCACCATGTGGAACCAATTAGAGTTTACCAGTACAAAACTAAATGTTCCCTGATAAAAAAAAATTTTTCAAAACAATAAAGTCCTTCGATAATATCCAGAAAACACAAACAGAGGGGCTGTGGCAATATCTGGGATTGAGTTAGCCAAAACAAAACCGGATATTTCCGGTTTCATCCAGTCATATCTGGACAATGTGGTGTGGAATTCATATGCAATGGAGTGAGAAAATTGCACTGAAAATGGTTTTGGAGAAACCCAAAGTCTTTTCCTTACACAAGTGCATAAAATATCAATTATACAAACAGAAATATCATGTTTGTTTGCCGCAGTTCCTCTAGCTTTCTCCTAGAAAATAGGAATGTGTATAGCTGGTGTCTCCATGTGGAACCAATTAGAGTTTCCCAGTACAAAATTAAATGTTCCTTGATAAAAGTAAACTTTCAAAACAATAAAGTCCTTCGATAATATCCAGAAAACACAAACACAGAGGCAGTCGCAATATCTGGGATTCAGTTAGCCAAAACACAATGATTTTGGAGAAAAGCAAAGTCTTTTCGTTAGGTAAGTGTATAAAATATCTTCTATACAAACAGAAATATCTTTTTTTTTCCACAGTTCCACAGTTCCTCTTGCTTTCTCCCTAGAACAGATTAAGAAAAAAAAAACTTTCAAAAAATGAAGTCCTTCGATAATATCCAGAAAACACAAATACAAGGGCTGTGGAAATATCTGGGATTGAGGTAGCCAAAACAAAAACGGATATTTCAGGTTTCATCCAGCCTTATCCAGACAAAGTGCTGTCGAATTCGTATGCAACGCACCGAGAAAATCACAGTAAAAATGATTTTGGAGAAAAGCAAAGTTTTTTCGTTAGGCAAGTGCATAAAATGTCATGTATACAAACAGAAATATCATGTTTGTTTGCCGCATTTTCTCTATCTTTCTCCTAGAAAATATGAATGTGTAGAGCTGTTGTCTCCATGTGGAACCAATTAGAGTTTCCCAGTACAAAATTAAATGTTCCCTGATAAAAAACATTCAAAACAATACAGTGCATCGATAATATCCAGAAAACACAAACACAGAGGCTGTCACAATATCTGGGATTCAGTTAGCCAAAACACAAGCGGATATTTTCCCTTTCATCCAGTCATATGTGGACAAAGTGGTGTGGAATTCGTATGCAATGGACCGAGAAAATCACAGTAAAAATGGTTTTGGAGAAAAGCAAAGTCTTTTCATTAGGCAAGTGCATAAAATGTCATGTATACAAACAGAAATATCATGTTTGTTTGCCGCAGTTCCTCTAGCTTTTTCACTAGAAAATACGAATCTGTAGAGCTGGTGTCTCCATGTGGAACTAGCGAGTGTTTCCCAGTACAAAACTAAATGTTCCCTGATTAAAAAAAAAACTTTCAAAGCAATCAAGTCCTTCGATAATATTCAGAAAACACAAACACAGGGGCTGTGGCAAAATCTGGGATTGAGTTAGCCAAAACAAAACCGGATATTTCCAGTTTCATCCAGTCATATCTGGACAATGTGGTGTGGAATTCATATGCAATTGAGTCAGAAAATTGCACTGAAAATTGTTTTGGAGAAACCCAAAGTCTTTTCCTTAGGCAAGTGCATAAAATATCAAGTATACAAACAGAAATATCATGTTTGTTTGCCACAGTTCCTTTAGATTCCTCCCTAGAAAATACGAATTTGTAGAGCTGGTGTCTCCATGTGGAACCAATTAGAGTTTACCAGTACAAAATTAAATGTTCCCTGATAAAAAAATTTTTTTTTCAAAACAATAAAGTCCTTCAATAATATCCAGAAAACACAAACACAGATGCTGTCGCAATATCTGGGATTGAGTTAGGCAAAACAAAACCGGATATTTCCCGTTTCATTCAGTCATATCCTAACAAAGTGGTGTGCAATTCGTATGCAATGGACTGAGAAAAATCACAGTAAAAATGGTTTTTGAGAAAATAAAGTCTTTTTGTTAGCCAAGTGCATAAAATGTCATGTATACAAACAGAAATATCATGTTTGTTTGCCGCAGTTCCTCTACCTTTCTCGCTAGAAAATACGAATCTGTAGAGCTGTTGTCTCCATGTGGAACCACTGAGTGTTTCCCAGTGCAAAATTAAATGTTCCTTGATAAAAATAAACTTTCAAAACAATAAAGTCCTTCGATAATATCCAGAAAACACAAACACAGGGGCTGTCGCAATATCTGGGATTGAGTTAGCCAAAACAAAACCGGATTTTCCGGTTTCCTCCAGTCATATCTGGACAAAGTGGTGTGGATTTCGTATGCAATGGACCGAGAAAATCACAGTAAAAATGGTTTTGGAGAAAAGCAAAGTCCTTTCGTTAGGCAAGTGCATAAAATGTCATGTATACAAACAGAAATATCATGTTTGTTTGCCGCAGTTCCTCTAGCTATCTCCTAGAAAATAGGAATGTGTATAGCTGGTGTCTCCATGTGGAACCAATTAGAGTTTCCCAGTACAAAATTAAATGTTCCCTGATTAAAAAAAAAAAACAACTTTCAAAACAATCAAGTCCTTCGCTAATATCCAGAAAACACAAACACAGGGGCTGTGGCAGTATCTGGGATTCAGTTAGCTAAAACACAAGTGGATATTTTCTCTTTCATCCAGTCATATGCAGAGAAAGTGGTGTGGAATTCGAATGCAATGGACCGAGAAAATCACAGTAAAAACGGTTTTGGAGAAAAGCAAAGTCTTTTCGTTAGGCAAGTGCATAAAATGTCATGTATACAAACAGAAATATCATGTTTGTTTGCCGCAGTTTCTCTATCTTTCTCCTAGAAAATACAAATATGTAGAGCTGTTGTCTCCATGTGGAACCAATTTTAGTTTCCCAGTACAAACTCCATATGCAATGGACTGAGAAAATAACAGTAAAAATGATTTTGGAGAAAAGCAAAGTCTTTTCGTTAGGCAAGTCCATAAAATATCATCTATACAAACAGAAATATCATGTTTGTTTGCGGCAGTTCCTCTAGATTTCTCCCTAGAAAATTAAATGTTCCCTGATAAAAAACATTCAAAACAATGGAGCTGGTGTCTCCATGTGGAAACAATTAGAGTTTCCTAGTACCAAATTAAATGTTTCCTGATAAAAAAAATTTGAAAACAATAAATCCATCGATAATATCCAAAAAGCACAAACACAGGGGCTGTCGCAATATCTGGGATTGAGTTAGCCAAAACAAAACCGGATATTTCCGGTTTCATCCAGTCATAACCAGACAAAGTGGTGTGGAATTTGTATGCAATGGACTGAGAAAATTACAGTGGAAATGGTTGTGGAGAAAAGCAAAGTCGATTCCTTAGGCAAGTGCATAAAATGCCATCTATACAAACAGAAATATCAAGTTTGTTTGACGCAGTTCCTCTAGCTTTCTGCCTAGAAAATACGAATGTGTAGAGCTGGTGTCTCCATGTGGAACCAATTAAAGATTTTCAGTACAAAATAAATGTTTCCTGATAGAAAACATTCAATAAATGAAGTCCTTCGATAATATCCAGAAAACACAAACATAGAGGCTTTCGCAATATCTGGGATTCAGTTTGCCAAAAACAATAGGATATTTCCGGTTTCATCCAGCCATATCCGGACAAAGTGGTGTGAAATTCGTGTGCAATGGAAAGACAAAATCACACTAAAAATGGTTGTGGAGAAAAGCAAAGTCTTTTCGTTAGGCAAGTGCATAAAATGTCATCTATACAAACAGAAATATCATGTTTGTTTGCCGCAGATCCTCTAGCGTTCTCCCTAGAAAATACGAATGTGTAGAGCTGTTGTCTTCATGTGGATTGAATTATAGTTTCCAGTACAAAATTAAATGTTCCCTGATAAAAAAAAAAACTTTCAAAACAATAAAGTCCATTGATAATATCGACAAACACAAACACAGAGGCTGTCACAATATCTGGGATTGAGTTAGCCAAAACACAACTGGATATTTCCGGTTTCATCCAGTCATTTCCTGACAAAGTGGTGTGGAATTCATATGCAATGAACCGAGAAAATCACAGTAAAAATGGTTTTGGAGAAAAGCAAAGTCTTTTCGTTAGGCAAGTGCATAAAATGTCATGTATACAAACAGAAATATCATGTTTGTTTGCTGCAGTTCCTCTAGCTTTCTCCTAGAAAGTACCAATTGGTAGAGCTGGTGTCTCCATGTGGAACTAATTATATTTTCCCGGTACAAAATTAAATGTTCCCTGACAAAAAACATTCAAAACAATAAAGTCCATCGATAATATCCAGAAAAAACAAACACATAGGCTGTCGCAATATCTGGGATTCAATTCTCCAAAACACAAACGCATGTTTCTAGTTTCGTCCACTCATATACGGACAAAGTGGTGTGGAATTCGCATGCAATGGGCAGACAAAATCACAGTAAAAACGGTTTTGGAGAAAAGCAAAGTCTTTTCATTAGCACGTTGATAAAATGTCATGTATTCAAACAGAAATATCAAGTTTGTTTGCCACAGTTCCTCTAGATTTCTCCATGACAATACGAATTTGTAGAGCTGTTGTCTCCATGTGGAACAAATTAGAGTTTCCCAGTACAAAATTAAATGTTCCCTGATAAAAAAATCATTCAGAACAATAAAGTCCTTCGATAATATCCAGAAAACACAAACACAAGATCTTTGCCAATATCTGGGATTGAGTTAGCCAAAAACAACTGGATATTTCCGGTTTCATCCAGTCATATCCGGACAAAGTGGTGTGGAATTCGTATGCAATGTACTGAGAAAATACAGTAAAAACGGTTTTGGAGAAAAGCAAAGTCTTTTCGTTAGGCAAGTGCATAAAATATCATCTATACAAATAGAAATATCGGGTTTGTTTGCCGCAATTCCTCTACTTTTCCCCTAGAAAATACGAATGTGTAGAGCTGGTGTATCCTTGTAGAACCAGCTAGTGTTTCACGACACAAAATTAAATGTTCCCTGATAAAAAAAAAAACTTTCAAAGCAGTAAAATCCATTGATAATATCCAGAAAACACAAACACAGGGACTGGGGCAATATATGGGGTTGAGTTAGCCAAAACAAAACCGGATATTTCCGGTTACATGGACTTATATCCGGACAAAGTGGTGTGGAATTCGTATGCAATGGACTTAGAAAATTGCAGTAAAAATGGTTTTGGAGAAAAACAAAGTCCTTTCGTTAGGCAAGTGCATAAAATATCATGTATACAAACAGAAATATCATGTTTGTTTGCCGTAGATCCTTTAGCTTTCTCCCTAGAAAATATGAATGTGTAGAGCTTGTGTCTCCATGTAGGACTAGTTAGTTTTTCCAGCACAAAATTAAGTTTTCCCTGATAAAAAACATTCAAACCATAAAGTCCATCGATAATATCTAGAAAACACAAACACATAGGCTGTCGCAATATCTGGGATTGAGTTAGCCAAAAACAACCGGATATTTTCGGTTTCATCCACGCATATCCAGACAAAGTGGTGTGGAATTCGTAGGCAATGGACCGGAAAAATCACAGTAAAAATGGTTTTGGAGAAAAGCAAAATCATTTCTTTAGGCAAGTGCATAAAATGTCATGTATACAAACAGAAATATCATGTTTGTTTGCCGTAGATCCTTTAGCTTTCTCCCTAGAAAATATGAATGTGTAGAGCTTGTGTCTCCATGTAGGACTAGTTAGTTTTTCCAGCACAAAATTAAGTTTTCCCTGATAAAAAACATTCAAACCATAAAGTCCATCGATAATATCTAGAAAACACAAACACATAGGCTGTCGCAATATCTGGGATTGAGTTAGCCAAAAACAACCGGATATTTTCGGTTTCATCCACGCATATCCAGACAAAGTGGTGTGGAATTCGTAGGCAATGGACCAAGAAAATCACAGTAAAAATGGTTTTGGAGAAAAGCAAAATCTTTACTTTAGGCAAGTGCATAAAATGTCATGTATACAAATAGAAATATCATGTTTGTTTGCTGCAGTTCCTCTAGCTTTCTCGGTAGTAAATACGAATGTGTAGAGCTGGTGTCTCCATGTGGAACCAATTAGAGTTTCCCTGTAGAAAATTAAATATTCCCTGATAAAAAACATTCAAAACAATAAAGTCCTTCGATAATATCCAGAAACACAAACACAGAGGCTGTTGCAATATCTGGGATTCAGTTAGACAAAACACAACGGCATATTTCCGGTTTCATCCAGTCATATCCTGACAAAGTGGTGCAATGGACAGACAAAATCACAGTGAAAATGGTTTTCAAGAAAAGCAAAGTCTTTTCGTTAGGCAAGTGCTTAAAATGTCATGGAAACAAACAGAAACATCATGCTTCTTTGCAGCAGTCCTTCTATCTTTCTCCTAGAAAATACGAATGTGTAGAGCTGTTGTCTCCATGTGGAACCAATTAGAGTTTCCCAGTACAAAATTAAATATTCCCTGATAAAAAACATTCAAAACCATACAGTCTCCATTGATAATATCCAGAAAACACAAACACAGAGGCTGTCGCAATATCTGGAATTCAGTTAGCCAAAAGAAAACTGGATATTTCCGGTTTCATCCAGTCATATCCGGACAAAGTGGTGTGGAATTCCTATGCAATGGACCGAGAAAATCATAGTAAAAATGGTTTTGGAGAAAAGCAAAGTGTTTTCTTTAGGCAAGTGCATATAATATCATGTATACAAGCAGAAATATCATGTTTGTTTGCCACAGTTCCTCTAGCTCTCTCCCTAGAAAATACGAATATATAGAGCTGGTGTCTCCATGTAGAACCAGTTAGTGTTTCCCAGCACAAAATTGAATGTTCCCTGATAAAAAAACATTCAAAACAATAAAGTCCATCGATAATATCCAGAAAACACAAACACAGAGGCTATCGCAATATCTGGGATTGAGTTAGCCAAAACGCAACCGGATAATTTTGGTTTCCTCCAGTCATATCCGGACAAAATGGTGTGGAATTCATATGCAATGGAACGAGAAAATCGCAGTAAAAATGGTTTTGGAGAAAAGCAAAGTCTTTTCATTAGGCAAGTGCATAAAATGTCATGTAAACAAACAAAAATATCATGTTTGTTTGCCCCAGTTCCTCTTGCTTTCTCCCTAGAAAATGCGAATGTGTAGAGCTGGTGTCTCCATGTGGAACCAATTAGAGTTTCCCAGTAGAAAATTACCTATTCCCTGAGGGAGTGGAGGGGGTGGAGCCAAGATGGTGGATAGTGAGGACGTGCGCCATAGTTTGGGAAAATAAAGTTTCATAAAAGTGGAGTTACTCTAGCCTCAGGAAAAGACTCCAGAAAAAAACTGCAGAGGAAACGCTTCTGGATCTAGTGGATGTGAAACAGAGGACTTACAGGGAGCCCACCGCATGGAAAACCAACCTAGATGAGCCGAGCGGCGGGAGACGAGCCAGAGCCACAGAATCTCGCCAGCGCGGGAACCAGAGGTTGGTAAGACAAAGACCTCAGAAACCCGAGACATTGGGGGTGGGGGGGACAGAGGCCTCTCCCTTCACTCACCCTCAAAACAAAGAGCACCGTGATTTTACATATGTAAAGCGCAGCCAAACTCAGTAACTTTAGCGAAACTCGAGAACACCTTGAGGGCTGCATAAACTCTTTGTGTGGTCCCAGGGGTAGATCAAACGAATACTCACAGAGGCCAGATTTCAACTACCTTCAACTCCTCTCCCAACTGAGTCAAAAAAAAAAAAAGAGAGAGAGAGAGCTAGCCAGCAAGGAGCAAGTGAGTGAGTAATCTGGGAGAGTCACTCTTTACACAGCCTTAAACCTGAAGAATCAAGCATAGCTCTCTGGCCACACCCATCACAGCCCCTAAGGATTCAACAAAGCAGATAGCTCACTTAGAGGCATAGTATAATGAGAAAAAAAAACACCACAGCAAAAAAAAAAAAAAAACCACCATAAATTATCTCCAACATGCCAAACAACAAACATAGAAGCCGAGGTAACAAGAGCAAGGAAGACACTATGACGCCCCCAAGTGAACAAGACACGCCAATGCAAGATTATGAAGATGAAGAGATAGAGGAAATGCAAGAAGCAGATCTCAAAAAATTGATAAGAACATTCAGAAGTTCTCAAAAACAAATTCTTGAACTACAGAAATCCTTCATTACAAGATAGAAAATCTCTCTCGTGAAAATGAAATATTAAGGAGGAATCAAAATGAAATGAAACAACTAGTAGAACAGGAAACTGAGATAGTGACCAAAAACCACAATGAAATGAAGAACTCAATAGATCAAATGGCAAACACATTAGAGAGCCTTAAAAACAGAATGGGTGAAGCAGAAGAGAGAATATCGGAATTAGAAGACAGAGAACAGGAAAGGAGACAGTCAAATCAAAGAAAAGAAGAAGAAATCAGAAATCTAAAAAATAATGTCAGGAATCTACAGGATACTATTAAAAAACCCAACATTCGGGTTCTAGGAGTTCCTGAAGGCATGGAAAGGGAGAAAGGATTAGAAGGCCTTTTTAGTGAGATACTAGTAAAAAATTTCCCAGGTTTGGAGAAGGACAGAGACATCCTAGTACAAGAAGATCATAGAACCCCTAATAAACATGATCAAAAGAGATCCTCACCACGACACGTCGTAATCAAACTCACCACAGTGAAACATAAAGAAAAGATCCTAAAATGTGCAAGAGAGAAACGCCAGATTAGACTCAGAGGATCTCCAATTAGACTTACAGCTGACTTCTCATCAGAAACCCTACAAGCCAGGAGAGAATGGCGAGATATAGCCCAGGTACTAAGAGAGAAAAACTGCCAGCCCAGAATATTATATCCTGCAAAGCTCTCATCTGTGAATGAAGGTGAAATTAAGACCTTTCACAGCAAACAGAAATTGAAAGAATTTGTCGCCACTCGTCCAGCCCTGCAAAAGATGCTTAAAGATGTGTTACATACAGAAATACAGAAACACGGTAACCAATATGAAAGAAGGTAAAGCAAGGAAACCTCACAGCAAAAGACCACAAGAATCTCAAACCAGATATTAGAAAATATCTTTGGCAAATGGCAGGGCAAAGTTACTCCTTCTCAATAGTCACATTGAATGTTAATGGCTTCAACTGTCCAGTTAAAATACACCGATTGGCTGATTGCGTTAAGGAACAAAACCCATCTTTTTGCTGCTTACAAGAAACTCATCTTTCCAACAATGATCCATACAGACTGAAAGTGAAAGGCTGGAAAAAGATATACCATGCCAACAGAAATGAAAAAAGAGCGGGCATAGCCATCTTAATATCGGACAACATAAACTTTACCACAAAAACTGTCAGGAGAGACAAAGAGGGACACTATTTAATGATTAAGGGATCCATTCAACAGGAAGATATAACAATTATCAATGTATATGCACCTAATCACAGGGCACCAGCTTATTTAAAAGACTTGTTAAGGGACTTAAAAGGAGACTTAGACCCCAATACAATAGTACTGGGGGACTTCAATACTCCACTCTCAGAGATAGACAGATCAACAGGACAGAAGATCAACAAGGAGACAGCAGATTTAAATGACACTATAGCCCAAATGGATCTAACAGATATCTACAGAACATTTCACCCTACATCTAAGGACTTTACATTCTTCTCAGCAATATATGGAACCTTCTCTAGGATTGACCACATACTAGGCCATAAAACAAGTCTCAGCAAATTCAAAAGAATTAGATTCATACCATGCAGCTTCTCAGACCACAAAGGAATGAAATTGGAAATTGGCAACTCGCGAATCCCCAGAGCACGTGCAAACACATGGAGATTGAACAACATGCTCCTGAATGAACAATGGGCCATAGAAGAAATTAAAAGAGAAATCAAAAATTTTCTGGAAGTAAATGAGGATAACAGCACAACATACCAAAACCTATGGGATACAATAAAAGCAGTGTTAAGAGGAAAATTTATATCAATAGGTGCCTACATCAAGAAATTGGAGAGGCACCAAATAGATGAGCTTTCAAGTCATCTCAAGGATCTAGAAAATTTGCAGCAAACCAAACCCAAACCCAGTAGAAGAAGGGAAATAATTAAAATCAAACAAGAAATCAACAGGATTGAATCCAAAAAAAACATTACAAAAAATCAGCCAAACGAGGAGCTGGTTTTTTGAAAAAATAAACAAAATTGACACCCCATTGGCCCAACTAACTAAAAAAAGAAGAGAAAAGACCCAAATCAATAGGATCAGAGATGAAAAAGGAAACATAACAACAGACACCACAGAAATAAAAAGAATCATCAGAGATTACTACAAGGACTTGTATGCCAGCAAACAGGGAAATCTATCAGAAATGGGCAGATTCTTGGACACATACAACCTACCTAAATTGAGCCAGGAAGACATAGGAAACCTAAACAGACCCATAACTGACACAGAAATTGAAACAGTAATAAAGGCCCTCCCAACAAAGAAAAGCCCAGGACCAGATGGATTCACTGCTGAGTTCTACCAGACATTTAGAGAAGAACTAACTCCAATTCTTCTCAAACTATTCAGAACAATCGAAAAAGAGGGAATCCTCCCAAATTCTTTCTATGAAGCCAGCATCACCTTAATTCCTAAGCCGGAAAAAGATGCAGCATTGAAAGAGAATTACAGACCAATATCCCTGATGAACATAGATGCAAAAATACTCAATAAAATTCTGGCCAATAGAATGCAACCACACATCAGAAAGATCATCCACCCAGACCAAGTGGGATTTATCCCTGGTATGCAAGGATGGTTCAACGTCTGCAAAACAATCAACGTAATACATTACATTAACAGGCTGCAGAAGAAAAACCATATGATTCTCTCAATAGACGCAGAGAAAGCATTTGATAAAATACAACACCCTTTCATGATGAAAACTCTAAGCAAACTGGGTATGGAAGGAACATTCCTTAACACAATCAAAGCAATATATGAAAAACCCACGGCCAACATCCTATTGAATGGGGAAAAGTTGGAAGCATTTCCACTGAAATCTGGTACCAGACAGGGATGCCCTCTCTCACCACTGCTATTCAATATAGTTCTGGAAGTTTTGGCCAGAGCTATTAGGCAAGAAAAAGAAATTAAAGGGATACAAATCGGGAAGGACGAACTCAAACTATCCCTCTTTGCAGATGATATGATTATTTAGGGGACCCAAAGAACTCTACTAAGAGACTACTGGAACTCATCGAAGAGTTTGGCAAAGTAGCAGGATATAAAATCAATGCACAAAAATCAACAGCCTTTGTATACACAGGCAATGCCACGGCTGAGGAAGAACTTCTAAAATCAATCCCATTCACAATAGCTACAAAAACAATCAAATACCTTGGAATAAACTTAACCAAGGACGTTAAAGATCTCTACGATGAAAACTACAAAACCTTACAGAAAGAAATAGAAGAGGATACCAAAAAATGGAGAAATCTTCCATGCTCATGGATTGGAAGAATCAATATCATCAAAATGTCTATTCTCCCAAAGGCAATTTATACATTCAATGCAATACCAATCAAGATACCGAAGACATTCTTCTCAGAAAAAATAATGCTGAAATCTCTGGAAAAAATAATGCTGAAATTCATATGGAGACACAGAAGACCTCGAATAGCCAAAGCAATCTTGTACAACAAAAACAAAGCCGGAGGCATCACAATACCAGATTTCAGGGCATACTACAGGGCAGTTGTTATCAAAACAGCATGGTACTGGTACAGAAACAGATGGATAGACCAATGGAACAGAATAGAAACACCAGAAATCAATCCAAACATCTACAGCCAACTTATATTTGATCAAAGATCCAAAACTAATCCCTGGAATAAGGACAGCCTATTCAATAAATGGTGCTGGGAAAATTGGATTTCCATGTGCAGAAGCTTGAAGCAAGACACATACCTTTCACCTTACACAAAAATTCACTCAACGTGGATTAAAGACTTAAATCTACGACCCGAAACCATCAAATTATTAGAGAGCATTGGAGAAACCCTGCAAGATATAGGTACAGGCAAAGACTTCTTGGAAAAGACCCCAGGAGCACAGGCAGTCAAAACCAAAATTAACATTTGGGATTGCATCAAATTGAGAAGTTTCTGTACTTCAAAAGAAACAGTCAGGAAAGTGAAGAGGCAACCGACAGAATGGGAAAAATATTTGCAAACTATACTACAGATAAAGGGTTGATAACCAGAATCTACAAAGAAATCAAGAAAATCCACAACAATAGAACAAACAACCCACTGAAGACATGGGCCAAGGACCTCAATAGACATTTTTCAAAAGAGGAAATCCAAATGGCCAACAGACACATGAAAAAATGTTCAAGATCACTAGCCATCAGAGAAATGCAAATCAAAACCACAATGAGGTTTCACCTCACCCCGGTGAGAATGGCTCACATCCAGAAATCTACCAACAACAGATGCTGGAGAGGATGTGGGGAAAAAGGGACACTAACCCACTGCTGGTGGGAATGCAAACTGGTTAAGCCACTATGGAAGTCAGTCTGGAGATTCCTCAGAAACCTGAACATAACCCTACCATACAACCCAGCCATCCCACTCCTTGGAATCTACCCAAAGGAAATTAATTTGGCTAATAAAAAAGCCATCTGCACATTAATGTTTATTGCAGCTCAATTCACAATAGCTAAGACCTGGAACCAACCCAAATGCCCATCAACAGTAGACTGGATAAAAGTTTAATTAAAAAAAAGAAAAAAAAAAGAAAAAGGTCTTCCTTTGCCGTTGGTTCACCTTTTTTTATTTATTTTTAACTTTTATTTAATGAATATGAATTTCCAGTGTACAGCTTATGGATTACCTTTTAATGGCCACCGCGGCTGGTGCGCTGCTGCCGGCACACCGCGTTGATCCGAGGGCAGTAGCCAGGTGCTTCTCCTGGTCTCCCATGAGGTGCAGGGTCCAAGCACTTGGGCCATCCTCCACTGCACTCCCAGGCCATAGCAGAGAGCTGGCCTGGAAGAGGGGCAACCAGGACTAGAACCCGGGGTGCCGGCTCTGCTAGGCAGAGGATTAGCCTGTTGAGCCATGGCACCAGTCCCTCAATATGTTTTGCATGCAGTACACAGGGGAACTTTTCTAAAGCATGCTCTACAGCCATGTTACTCCTGCCTAAACTCCATAAGTACTTCCACATCGCTGTGAGTTCTTGCCTCCTTAAATGATTTGACCCTGTCTTCTCTGGCTTCAACACTCATCAGCACAGTCCCATAATTTATGCTTGGCCATGAAGAACTTCCTAGCTAGAATATGTTCCAAGGCAAGTGCATTTGTCCATTATCCATTACTAAAACGAAACACCTGGGGCTGATACTTATAAAGAAAAGAGATTTGAGGTCAGCATTTGGCACAATGGTTAAGGCCGTTCCTGGGAGGCCCACATTCCATATCAGAGTGCCTGGTTTGAGTCCCAGCTTTTCTACTTCCAACTTGCTTTCTGCTATTGTGCACTCCAGAATACAGCAGATGATGGCTCAAATTCTTGGGTTCTTGCAACCAAGGTGGGAGTATCAGACTGAGTTCCCTTCTCCTGATTTAAAAGTGTTTACCTACTTTCAATTACTGAGATAATTAAAAAGTGAATGTAAAAAAAAATTAAAAAAATTACTTATTCCCTGATAAATAACATTCAAAACAATAAAGTCCATCGATACTATCCAGAAAAGACAAACACAGAGACTGTCCCAATATCTGGGATTGAGTTAGCTAAAACACAACTGGATATTTCCGGTTTCATCCACTCATATCCAGACAAAGTAGTGTGGAATTCGTATGCAATGGACTGAGAAAATCACAGTAAAATGGTTTCGGAGAAAAGCAAAGTCTTTTCGTTAGGCAAGTGCATAAAATGTCATGTAAACAAACAGATATATCATGGTTGTTTGCCGCAGTTCTTCTAGCTTTCTCCTAGAAAATACGAATGTGTAGAGCTGTTGTCTCCATGTGGAACCAGTTAGAGTTTCCCAGTACAAAATTAAATGTTCCCTGATAAAAAACATTCAAAACAATAAAGTGCATCGATAATACCCGGAAAACACAAACACAGAGGCTGTCGCAATATCTGGGATTGAGTTAGCCAAAACACAACCGGATATTTCCGGTTTCATCCAGTCATATCTGGACAAAGTGGTGTGGAATTCGTATGCAATGGACCGAGAAAATCATAGTACAAATGGTTTTGGAGAAAAGCAAAGTCTTTTCGTTAGTGAAGAGCATAAAATGTCATGTATACAAACAGAAATATCATGTTTGTTTCCCACAGTTCCTCTTCCTTTCTCATAAGAAAATACGAATGTGTAGATCTGGTGTCTCCATGTGGAACCAATTAGAGTTTCCCAGTACAAAATAAAATATTTCCTGATAAAAAACATTCAAAACAATAAAGTGCATCAATAATATCCAGAAAACAAAATCAAAGAGGCTGTTACAAAAGCTGGGATTGAGCTAGCCAAAACACAACTGGATATTTCCGGTAACATCCAGTCATATCTGGACAAAGTGGAGTGGAATTCATATGCAATGGACTGAGAAAATCACAGTAAAAATGGTTTTTGAGAAAAGCAAAGTCTTTTCTATAGAAAAGTACATAAAATGTCATGTAAACAAACAGAAATATCATGTTTGTTTGCCGCAGTTCCACATCCTTTCTCACTATAAAATACGAATGTGTAGAGCTGGTATCTACATGTGGAACCAGTTAGAGTTTCCCAGTACAAAATAAAATATTAACTGTTAAAAAACATTCAAAACAATAAAGTGCATCGATACTGTCCAGACAACACAAACACAGAGATGTCAAAATATCTGGGATTGAATTAGCCAAAACACAACTGGATATTTCCGGTAACATCCAGACATATCTTGACAAAGTGAAGTGGAATTTATACACATTAAACAGAGAAAATCACAGTAAAAATGGTTTTGGAGAAACGCAAACTCTTTTCGTTAGGCACGTGCATAAAATGTCATGTATACAAACAGAAATATCATGTTTGTTTGCCACAGTTCCTCTAACTTTCTCCCTAGAAAATACGAATGTGTAGAGCTGGTGTTTCCATGTGGAACCAATAAGAGTTTCCCAGCACAAAATTAAATGTTCTCTGATAAAAAACATTCAAAACAATAAAGTCCATCGATAATATCCAGAAAACACAAACACAGATGCTGTCGCAATATCTGGGATTGAGTTAGCCAAAACATAACCGGGTATTTCTGGTTACATCCAGTCATATCCAAACAAAGTAGTGTGGAATTCTCATGCTATGGACCGTGAAAATCACAGTAAAAATGGTTTTGGAGAAAATCAAAGTCTTTTCGTTAGGCAAGTGCATAAAATGTCATGTATACAACCAGAAATATCATGTTTGTTTGCCGCAGTTCCTCTAGCTTTCTCCCTAGAAAATATGAATGTGTAGAGCTGGTGTCTCCATGTAGAACCAATTAGTGTTTCCAGCACAAAATTAAATGTTCCCTGATAAAAAACATTCAAAACAATAAAGTGCATCGATACTATCCTGAAAACACAAACACAGAGGCTGTCGCAATATCTGGGATTGAGTTAGCCAAAAACAACAGGATATTCCCGGTTTCATCCAGTTATATCGGGCCAAAGTGGTGTGGAATTCATATGCAATGGACCGAGAAAATTACAGTAAAGGTGGTTTTGGAGAAACGCAAAGTGTTTTCATTAGGCAAGTGCATAAAATGTCATGTATACAAACAGAAATATCATCTTTGTTTGCCGCAGTTCTTCTTGCATTCTCCATAGAAAATACGAATGTGTAGAGCCGGTGTGTCCATGTAGATCCCAGTAGTGTTTCCAGTACAAAATTAAATGTTCCCTGATAAAAAAAATTTTCAAAACAATAAAGTCCTTTGATAATATCCAGAAAACACAAACACAGAGGTTGTCGCAATATCTGGGATTCAGTTAGCCAAAACACAACCGGATATTTCCGGTTTCATCCAGTCATATCTGGACAAAGTGGTGTGGAATTCGTATGCAATGGTCCGAGAAAATCTCAGTAAAAATGTATTTGGAGAAAAGCAAAGTGTTTTCTTTAGGCAAGTTCATAAAATGTCAGGTATACAAACAGAAATATCATGTTTGTTTGCCACAGTTCCTCTAGCTTTCTGGCTAGAAAATACGAATGTGTAGAGATGGTGTCTCCATGTAGAACCAATTAGTGTTTCCAGCACAAAATTAAATGTTCCCTGATAAAAAACATTCAAAACAATAAAGTGCATCGATACTATCCTGAAAATACAAACACAGAGGCTGTCGCAATATCTGGGATTGAGTTAGCCAAAAACAACAGGATATTTCTGGTTTCATCCAGTTATATCGGGCCAAAGTGGTGTGGAATTCATATGCAATGGACCGAGAAAATCACAGGAAAAATGGTTTTGGAGAAAAGCAAAGTCTTTTCGTTAGGCAAGTGCATAAAATATCATGTATACAAAGAGAAATATCATGTTTGTTTGCCGCAGTTCCTCTACCTTTCTCCCCATAAATTTAGAATGTGTAGACCTGGTATCTCCATGTGGTACAAATTAGAGTTATGCAGTATAAAATTAAATGTTCCCTGATCAAAACATTCAAAATAATAAAGTCCATCGATAATATCCAGAAAACACAAACACAGAGGCTCTAGCAATACCTGGGATTGAGTTAGCCAAAACACAACCAGATATTTCTGATTTCATCAGTCATATCCGGACAAAGAGGTGTGGAATTTGTATGCAATGGATCAAGAAAATTATCGTAAAAAAGGTTTTGGATAAAAAGCAAAGTCTTTTTGTTAGGCAAATGCATAAAATGTCATGTATACAAACAGAAATACCATGTTTGTTTGCGGCAGTTCCTCGAGCTTTCTCCCTAGAAAATAGGAATGTGTAGAGCTGGTGTTTCCAGGTGGAACCAATTAGAGTTTCCCAGTACAAAATTAAACGTTCCCCGATAAAAACATTCAAAACAATAAAGTCCATCGATAATATCCAGAAAACACAAACACAGATGCTGTCACAATATCTGGGATTGAGTTAGCCAAAACACAACCGGGTATTTCTGGTTACATCCAGTCATATCCGAACAAAGTGGTGTGGAATTCGTATGCAATGGACCGAGAAAATCACAGTAAAAATGGTTTTGGAGAAAAGCAAAGTCTTTTCGTTAGGCAAGTGCATAAAATGTCATGTCTACAAACAGAAATATCATGTTTGTTTGCTGCAGTTCCTCTAGCTTTCTCCCTAGAAAATAGGAATGTGTAGAGATGGTGTCTCCATGTTGAACCAGTTAGAGATTCCCAGTACAAAAAAAAATTCCCTGATAAAAAACCTTCAAAACAATTAAGTCCATCGATAATATCCAGAAAAGACAAACGCAGAGGCTGTCGCAATATCTGGGATTGAGTTAGCCAAAACACAACTGGATATTTCTGGTTTCATCCAGCCATATCCGGACAAAGTGGTGTGGAGTTCGTATGCAACGGACCGATAAAATCACAATAAAAATTATTTTGGAGAAAAGTAAAGTTTTTCCTTAGGTAAGTGCATAAAAAGTCATGTACACAAACAGAAATATCATGTTTGTTTGCCGCATTTCTTCTAGCTTTCTCCCTAGAAAATACGAATGTGTAGATCTGGTGTTTCCATGTGGAAACAATTAGTGTTTCCAAGCATAAAATTAAATATTCCCTGATGAAAAACATTCAAAGCAATAAAGCCCGTAAATACTATCCTGAAAACAGAAACACAGAGGCTGTCGCAATATCTGGGATTGAGTTAGTCAAAACACAACCGGAATTTCTGGTTTCATCCAGTCATATCCGGACAAAGTGGTGTGGCATTCATATGCAATGGACTGAGAAAATCACAGTGAAATTGGTTTAGGAGGAAAGCAAAGTCTTTTCGTTAGGCAATTGCATAAATTGCCATGTATACAAACAGATATATCATGTTTGTTTGCCACAGATCCTCTAGCTTTCTCCCTAGAATATACCAATGTGAAGAGCTGGTGTCTCCATGTGGAACCAATTAGAGTTTCCCAGCACAAAATTATATGTTCCCTGATAATAAACATTCAAAACAATAAAATCCGTCGATACCACCCAGAAAACACAAACACAGAGCCTGCAGCAATATCTGGGATTGAGTTAGAAAAAACACCAGCGCATATTTCTGGTTTCATCCAGTCATATCTGGACAAAGTGGTGTGGAATTCTTATAAAATGGACACAGACAAACACAGTAAATATGGTTTTGGAGAAAAGGAAAGTCTTTTTGTTAGGCAAGTGCATATAATATCATGTATACAAACAGAAATATCATATGTGTTTGTTGCAGTTCCTCTAGTTTTCTACCTAGAAAATACAAATGTGTAGAGCTGGTGTCTCCATGTGGAACCAATTAGTGTTTCCAAGCACAAAATTATATGTTCCCTGATAAAAAACATTCACAACAATAAAGTCCATCAAACTCTCCAGAAAACACAAACACAGAGACTGTAGCAATATCTGGGATTGAGTTAGCCAAAACAAAACCGGATATTTCCCGTTTCATTCAGTCATATCCGAACAAAGTGGTGTGCAATTCGTATGCAATGGACCGAGAAAATCACAGTAAAAATGGTTTTTGAGAAAAGTAAAGTCTTTTCGTTAGGCAAGTGCATAAAATGTCATGTATACAAACAGAAATATCATGTTTGTTTGCCGCAGTTCCTCTAGCTTTCTCCCTAGAAAATATGAATGTGTAGAGCTGGTGTCTCCATGTAGAACCAATTAGTGTTTCCAGCACAAAATTAAATGTTCCCTGATAAAAAACATTCAAAACAATAAAGTGCATCGATAATATCTAGAAAACACAAACACAGAGGCTGTCGCAATATTTGGGATTGAGTTAGCCAAAAACAACAGGATATTCCCGGTTTCATCCAGTTATATCGGGCCAAAGTGGTGTGGAATTCATATGCAATGGACCGAGAAAATCACAGTAAAGGTGGTTTTGGAGAAACGCAAAGTGTTTTCATTAGGCAAGTGCATAAAATGTCATGTATACAAACAGAAATATCATCTTTGTTTGCCGCAGTTCTTCTTGCATTCTCCATAGAAAATACGAATGTGTAGAGCCGGTGTGTCCATGTAGATCCCAGTAGTGTTTCCAGTACAAAATTAAATGTTCCCTGATAAAAAAAAAATTTTCAAAACAATAAAGTCCTTCGATAATATCCAGAAAACACAAACACAGAGGTTGTCGCAATATCTGGGATTCAGTTAGCCAAAACACAACCGGATATTTCCGGTTTCATCCAGTCATATCCGGACAAAGTGGTGTGGAATTCGTATGCAATGGTCTGAGAAAATCTCAGTAAAAATGTATTTGGAGAAAAGCAAAGTGTTTTCTTTAGGCAAGTTCATAAAATGTCAGGTATACAAACAGAAATATCATGTTTGTTTGCCACAGTTCCTCTAGCTTTCTGGCTAGAAAATACGAATGTGTAGAGATGGTGTCTCCATGTAGAACCAATTAGTGTTTCCAGCACAAAATTAAATGTTCCCTGATAAAAAACATTCAAAACAATAAAGTGCATCGATACTATCCTGAAAATACAAACACAGAGGCTGTCGCAATATCTGGGATTGAGTTAGCCAAAAACAACAGGATATTTCTGGTTTCATCCAGTTATATCGGGCCAAAGTGGTGTGGAATTCATATGCAATGGACCGAGAAAATCACAGGAAAAATGGTTTTGGAGAAAAGCAAAGTCTTTTCGTTAGGCAAGTGCATAAAATATCATGTATACAAAGAGAAATATCATGTTTGTTTGCCGCAGTTCCTCTACCTTTCTCCCCATAAATTTAGAATGTGTAGACCTGGTATCTCCATGTGGTACAAATTAGAGTTATGCAGTATAAAATTAAATGTTCCCTGATCAAAACATTCAAAATAATAAAGTCCATCGATAATATCCAGAAAACACAAACACAGAGGCTCTAGCAATACCTGGGATTGAGTTAGCCAAAACACAACCAGATATTTCTGATTTCATCAGTCATATCCGGACAAAGAGGTGTGGAATTTGTATGCAATGGATCAAGAAAATTATCGTAAAAAAGGTTTTGGATAAAAAGCAAAGTCTTTTTGTTAGGCAAATGCATAAAATGTCATGTATACAAACAGAAATACCATGTTTGTTTGCGGCAGTTCCTCGAGCTTTCTCCCTAGAAAATAGGAATGTGTAGAGCTGGTGTTTCCAGGTGGAACCAATTAGAGTTTCCCAGTACAAAATTAAACGTTCCCCGATAAAAACATTCAAAACAATAAAGTCCATCGATAATATCCAGAAAACACAAACACAGATGCTGTCGCAATATCTGGGATTGAGTTAGCCAAAACACAACCGGGTATTTCTGGTTACATCCAGTCATATCCGAACAAAGTGGTGTGGAATTCGTATGCAATGGACCGAGAAAATCACAGTAAAAATGGTTTTGGAGAAAAGCAAAGTCTTTTCGTTAGGCAAGTGCATAAAATGTCATGTCTACAAACAGAAATATCATGTTTGTTTGCTGCAGTTCCTCTAGCTTTCTCCCTAGAAAATAGGAATGTGTAGAGATGGTGTCTCCATGTTGAACCAGTTAGAGTTTCCCAGTACAAAAAAAAATTCCCTGATAAAAAACCTTCAAAACAATTAAGTCCATCGATAATATCCAGAAAAGACAAACGCAGAGGCTGTCGCAATATCTGGGATTGAGTTAGCCAAAACACAACTGGATATTTCTGGTTTCATCCAGCCATATCCGGACAAAGTGGTGTGGAGTTCGTATGCAACGGACCGAGAAAATCACAATAAAAATTATTTTGGAGAAAAGTAAAGTTTTTCCTTAGGTAAGTGCATAAAAAGTCATGTACACAAACAGAAATATCATGTTTGTTTGCCGCATTTCTTCTAGCTTTCTCCCTAGAAAATACGAATGTGTAGATCTGGTGTTTCCATGTGGAAACAATTAGTGTTTCCAAGCATAAAATTAAATATTCCCTGATGAAAAACATTCAAAGCAATAAAGCCCGTAAATACTATCCTGAAAACAGAAACACAGAGGCTGTCGCAATATCTGGGATTGAGTTAGTCAAAACACAACCGGAATTTCTGGTTTCATCCAGTCATATCCGGACAAAGTGGTGTGGCATTCATATGCAATGGACTGAGAAAATCACAGTGAAATTGGTTTAGGAGGAAAGCAAAGTCTTTTCGTTAGGCAATTGCATAAATTGCCATGTATACAAACAGATATATCATGTTTGTTTGCCACAGATCCTCTAGCTTTCTCCCTAGAATATACCAATGTGAAGAGCTGGTGTCTCCATGTGGAACCAATTAGAGTTTCCCAGCACAAAATTATATGTTCCCTGATAATAAACATTCAAAACAATAAAATCCGTCGATACCACCCAGAAAACACAACCACAGAGCCTGCAGCAATATCTGGGATTGAGTTAGAAAAAACACCAGCGCATATTTCTGGTTTCATCCAGTCATATCTGGACAAAGTGGTGTGGAATTCTTATAAAATGGACACAGACAAACACAGTAAATATGGTTTTGGAGAAAAGGAAAGTCTTTTTGTTAGGCAAGTGCATATAATATCATGTATACAAACAGAAATATCATATGTGTTTGTTGCAGTTCCTCTAGTTTTCTACCTAGAAAATACAAATGTGTAGAGCTGGTGTCTCCATGTGGAACCAATTAGTGTTTCCAAGCACAAAATTATATGTTCCCTGATAAAAAACATTCACAACAATAAAGTCCATCAAACTCTCCAGAAAACACAAACACAGAGACTGTAGCAATATCTGGGATTGAGTTAGCCAAAACAAAACCGGATATTTCCCGTTTCATTCAGTCATATCCGAACAAAGTGGTGTGCAATTCGTATGCAATGGACCGAGAAAATCACAGTAAAAATGGTTTTTGAGAAAAGTAAAGTCTTTTCGTTAGGCAAGTGCATAAAATGTCATGTATACAAACAGAAATATCATGTTTGTTTGCCGCAGTTCCTCTAGCTTTCTCCCTAGAAAATATGAATGTGTAGAGCTGGTGTCTCCATGTAGAACCAATTAGTGTTTCCAGCACAAAATTAAATGTTCCCTGATAAAAAACATTCAAAACAATAAAGTGCATCGATAATATCTAGAAAACACAAACACAGAGGCTGTCGCAATATTTGGGATTGAGTTAGCCAAAAACAACAGGATATTCCCGGTTTCATCCAGTTATATCGGGCCAAAGTGGTGTGGAATTCATATGCAATGGACCGAGAAAATCACAGTAAAGGTGGTTTTGGAGAAACGCAAAGTGTTTTCATTAGGCAAGTGCATAAAATGTCATGTATACAAACAGAAATATCATCTTTGTTTGCCGCAGTTCGTCTTGCATTCTCCATAGAAAATACGAATGTGTAGAGCCGGTGTGTCCATGTAGATCCCAGTAGTGTTTCCAGTACAAAATTAAATGTTCCCTGATAAAAAAAAATTTTCAAAACAATAAAGTCCTTCGATAATATCCAGAAAACACAAACACAGAGGTTGTCGCAATATCTGGGATTCAGTTAGCCAAAACACAACCGGATATTTCCGGTTTCATCCAGTCATATCCGGACAAAGTGGTGTGGAATTCGTATGCAATGGTCTGAGAAAATCTCAGTAAAAATGTATTTGGAGAAAAGCAAAGTGTTTTCTTTAGGCAAGTTCATAAAATGTCAGGTATACAAACAGAAATATCATGTTTGTTTGCCACAGTTCCTCTAGCTTTCTGGCTAGAAAATACGAATGTGTAGAGATGGTGTCTCCATGTAGAACCAATTAGTGTTTCCAGCACAAAATTAAATGTTCCCTGATAAAAAACATTCAAAACAATAAAGTGCATCGATACTATCCTGAAAATACAAACACAGAGGCTGTCGCAATATCTGGGATTGAGTTAGCCAAAAACAACAGGATATTTCTGGTTTCATCCAGTTATATCGGGCCAAAGTGGTGTGGAATTCATATGCAATGGACCGAGAAAATCACAGGAAAAATGGTTTTGGAGAAAAGCAAAGTCTTTTCGTTAGGCAAGTGCATAAAATATCATGTATACAAAGAGAAATATCATGTTTGTTTGCCGCAGTTCCTCTACCTTTCTCCCCATAAATTTAGAATGTGTAGACCTGGTATCTCCATGTGGTACAAATTAGAGTTATGCAGTATAAAATTAAATGTTCCCTGATCAAAACATTCAAAATAATAAAGTCCATCGATAATATCCAGAAAACACAAACACAGAGGCTCTAGCAATACCTGGGATTGAGTTAGCCAAAACACAACCAGATATTTCTGATTTCATCAGTCATATCCGGACAAAGAGGTGTGGAATTTGTATGCAATGGATCAAGAAAATTATCGTAAAAAAGGTTTTGGATAAAAAGCAAAGTCTTTTTGTTAGGCAAATGCATAAAATGTCATGTATACAAACAGAAATACCATGTTTGTTTGCGGCAGTTCCTCGAGCTTTCTCCCTAGAAAATAGGAATGTGTAGAGCTGGTGTTTCCAGGTGGAACCAATTAGAGTTTCCCAGTACAAAATTAAACGTTCCCCGATAAAAACATTCAAAACAATAAAGTCCATCGATAATATCCAGAAAACACAAACACAGATGCTGTCGCAATATCTGGGATTGAGTTAGCCAAAACACAACCGGGTATTTCTGGTTACATCCAGTCATATCCGAACAAAGTGGTGTGGAATTCGTATGCAATGGACCGAGAAAATCACAGTAAAAATGGTTTTGGAGAAAAGCAAAGTCTTTTCGTTAGGCAAGTGCATAAAATGTCATGTCTACAAACAGAAATATCATGTTTGTTTGCTGCAGTTCCTCTAGCTTTCTCCCTAGAAAATAGGAATGTGTAGAGATGGTGTCTCCATGTTGAACCAGTTAGAGTTTCCCAGTACAAAAAAAATTCTCTGATAAAAAACCTTCAAAACAATTAAGTCCATCGATAATATCCAGAAAAGACAAACGCAGAGGCTGTCGCAATATCTGGGATTGAGTTAGCCAAAACACAACTGGATATTTCTGGTTTCATCCAGCCATATCCGGACAAAGTGGTGTGGAGTTCGTATGCAACGGACCGAGAAAATCACAATAAAAATTATTTTGGAGAAAAGTAAAGTTTTTCCTTAGGTAAGTGCATAAAAAGTCATGTACACAAACAGAAATATCATGTTTGTTTGCCACATTTCTTCTAGCTTTCTCCCTAGAAAATACGAATGTGTAGATCTGGTGTTTCCATGTGGAAACAATTAGTGTTTCCAAGCATAAAATTAAATATTCCCTGATGAAAAACATTCAAAGCAATAAAGCCCGTAAATACTATCCTGAAAACAGAAACACAGAGGCTGTCGCAATATCTGGGATTGAGTTAGTCAAAACACAACCGGAATTTCTGGTTTCATCCAGTCATATCCGGACAAAGTGGTGTGGCATTCATATGCAATGGACTGAGAAAATCACAGTGAAATTGGTTTAGGAGGAAAGCAAAGTCTTTTCGTTAGGCAATTGCATAAATTGCCATGTATACAAACAGATATATCATGTTTGTTTGCCACAGATCCTCTAGCTTTCTCCCTAGAATATACCAATGTGAAGAGCTGGTGTCTCCATGTGGAACCAATTAGAGTTTCCCAGCACAAAATTATATGTTCCCTGATAATAAACATTCAAAACAATAAAATCCGTCGATACCACCCAGAAAACACAAACACAGAGCCTGCAGCAATATCTGGGATTGAGTTAGAAAAAACACCAGCGCATATTTCTGGTTTCATCCAGTCATATCTGGACAAAGTGGTGTGGAATTCTTATAAAATGGACACAGACAAACACAGTAAATATGGTTTTGGAGAAAAGGAAAGTCTTTTTGTTAGGCAAGTGCATATAATATCATGTATACAAACAGAAATATCATATGTGTTTGTTGCAGTTCCTCTAGTTTTCTACCTAGAAAATACAAATGTGTAGAGCTGGTGTCTCCATGTGGAACCAATTAGTGTTTCCAAGCACAAAATTATATGTTCCCTGATAAAAAACATTCACAACAATAAAGTCCATCAAACTCTCCAGAAAACACAAACACAGAGACTGTAGCAATATCTGGGATTGAGTTAGCCAAAACAAAACCGGATATTTCCCGTTTCATTCAGTCATATCCGAACAAAGTGGTGTGCAATTCGTATGCAATGGACCGAGAAAATCACAGTAAAAATGGTTTTTGAGAAAAGTAAAGTCTTTTCGTTAGCCAAGTGCATAAAATGTCATGTATACAACAGAAATATCATGTTTGTTTGCCGCAGTTCCTCTAGCTTTCTCCCTAGAAAATATGAATGTGTAGAGCTGGTGTCTCCATGTGGAACCCATTAGTGTTTCCAAGCACAAAATTAAATGTTCCCTGATAAAAACATTCAAAATAATAAAGTGCATCGATAATATCTAGAAAACACAAACACAGAGGCTGTCGCAATATTTGGGATTGAGTTAGCCAAAACCATCCTGATATTTTTAGTTTCATCCTGTCATATCCGAACAAAGTGGTGTGCATTCGTATACAATGGACACGGACAATCATAGTAAAAATGGTTTTGGAGAAAAGCAAAGTCTTTTCCTTAGGCAAGTGCATAAAATCTCATGTATACAAACAAAAATATCATGTTTGTTTGCTGCTGTTCCTCTAGGTTTCTCCCTAGAAAATAGGAATGTGTACAGCTAATGTCTCCATGTAGAACCAATTAGTGTTTCCAAGCACAAAGTTAAATGTTCCCTGATGAAAAACATTCAAAACAATAAAGTCCATCAAACTCTCCAAAAAACATAAACACAGAGGCTGTCGCAATATCTGGTATTGAGTTAGCCAAAACACAACTGGATATTTCCGGTTTCATCCAGCCATATCCGGACAAAGTGGTGTGGAATTTGTATACAATGGAAAGAGATAATAACAGTAAAAATAGTTTTGGAGTAAAGCAAAGTATTTTCATTAGGCAAGTGCATAAATTGCCATGTATACAAACAGATATATCATGTTTGTTTGCAACAGTTCCTCTAGCTTTCTCCCTAGAAAATACGAATGTATAGAGCTGGTGTCTCCATGTGGAACCAATTAGTGTTTCCAAGCACAAAATTATATGTTCCCTGATAAAAAACATTCACAACAATAAAGTCCATCAAACTCTCCTGAAAACACAAACACAGAGGCTGTCGCAATATCTGGTATTGAGTTAGCCAAAATACTACTGGATATTTCTGATTTCATTCAGTCATATCCGGACAAAGTGGTGTGGAATTCGTATACAATGGACAGAGATAATAACAGTAAAATTAGCTTTGGAGTAAAGCAAAGTATTTTCATTAGGCAAGTGCATAAAATCTCATGTATACAAACAGAAATATCATGTTTGTTTGCCGCAGTTCCTCTAGCTTTCTCCATAGAAAATACGAATGTGTAGAGCTGGTGTCTCCATGTGGAACCAATTAGTGTTTCCAAGCAAAAATTAAATATTCCCTGATAAAAAAACATTCAAAGCAATAAAGTCTGTAAACACTATCCTGAAGACACAAACACAGCGGCTGTCGCAATATCTGGGATTGAGTTACCCAAAACACAACCGGATATTTCGGGTTGCATCAAATAATATCCGGACAAAGTGGTGTGGAATTCGTATGCAATGGACCGAGAAAATCACAGTAAAAATGGTTTTGGAGAAAAAAGCAAAGTCTTTTCGTTAGGCAAGTGCATAAAATGTCATGTATCCAAACAGAAATATCATGTTTGTTTGCCACAGTTCCTCTAGCTTTCTGGCTAGAAAATACGAATGTGTAGAGCTGGTGTCTCCATGTGGAACCAATTATTATTTCTAAGCAAAAATATACATTCCCTGATAAAAAACATTCAAAGCAATAAAGTCTGTAAACACTATCCTGAAGACACAAACACAGAGGCTGTCGCAATATCTGGGATTGAGTTAGCCAAAACACAAGCAGATATTTCTGATTTCATCCAGTCATATCCAGACAAAGTGGTGTGGAATTCGTATGCAATGGACCGAGAAATCACACTGAAAATGGTTTTGGAGGAAAGCAAAGTCTTTTTGTTAGGCAAATGCATAAAATGTCATGTATACAAACAGAAATATCATGTTTGTTTGCTGCAGTTCCTCTAACTTTCTGCCTAGAAAATACGAATGTGTAGAGCTGGTGTCTCCATGTGGAACCAATTAGTGTTTCCAAGCACAAAATTAAAATATTTTCTTATAAAAAACATTCAAAACAATAAAGTCCATCAATAATATCCAGAAAACACAAACACAGAGGTTGTCGTATTATCTGGGATTGAGTTACCCAAAACACAACCGCATATTTCTGGTTTCATCCATTCATATCCTGACAAAGTGTGTGGAGTTCGTATGCAATGGACCGAGAAAATCACAGTAAAAATGGTTTTGGAGAAAATCATAGTCTTTTCGTTAGGCAAGTGCATAAAATGTCATTTATACAAACAGAAATATCATGTTTGTTTGCTGCAGTTCCTCTAGCTTTCTCCATAGAAAATACGCATGTGTAGAGCTGGTGTCTCCATGTGGAACCAATTAGTGTTTCCAAGCAAAAATTAAATGTTCCCTGATAAAAAAAACATTCAATACATAAAGTCCATCCATAATATCCAGAAAACACAAACACAGAGGTTGTCGTATTATCTGGGATTGAGTTACCCAAAACACAACCGCATATTTCTGGTTTCATCCATTCATATCCGGACAAAGTGGTGTGGCATTCATATGCAATGGACCGAGAAAATCACAGTAAAAATGGTTTTGGAGAAAAGCAAAGTGTTTTCATTAGGCAAGTGCATAAAATGTCATGTATACAAACAGAAATATCATGTTTGCTTGCCACAGTTCCTCTAGCTTTCTGGCTAGAAAATACGAATGTGTAGAGCTGGTGTCTCCATGTGGAACCAATTCGTGTTTCCAAGCAAAAATAAATATTCCCTGATAAAAAACATTCAAAGCAATAAAGTCCATTTACACTATCCTGAAGACACAAACACAGAGGCTGTCCCAATATCTTTGATTCAGTTAGCCAAAACACAACCGGATATTTCTGATTTCATCCAGTCATATCCGGACAAAGTGGTGTGGAATATGTATGCAATGGACTGAGCAAATCACAGTGAAAATGGTTTTGGAGGAAAGCATAGTATTTTAGTTAGGCAATTGCATAAAATGTCATTTATACAAACAGAAATATCATGTTTGTTTGCCGCAGTTCCTCTAGCTTTCTCCTTAGAATATACGAATGTGTAGCGCTTGTGTCTTCATGTGGAACCAATTAGTGTTTCCAAGCAAAAATTAAATGTTCCCTGATAAAAAACATTGAATACAATAAAGTTCATCCATAATATCTAGAAAACATAAACACAGAGGTTGTCGCAATATCTGGGATTGAGTTACCCAAAACACAACCGGATATTTCTGGTTTCATCCAGTCATATCCGGACAAAGTGGTGTGTCATTCATATGCAATGGACCGAGAAAATCACAGTAAAAATGGTTTTGGAGAAAAGCAAAGTCTTTTCGTTAGGCAAGTGCATAAAATGTTATGTATACAAACAGAAATATCATGTTTGTTTGCCGCAGTTCCTCTAGCTTTCTGCATAGAAAATATGAATGTGTAGAGCTGGTGTCTCCATGTGGAACCAATTAGTGTTTCCAAGCACAAAATTAAATGTTCCCTGATAAAAAAACATTCAATACATAAAGTCCATCCATAATATCCAGAAAACATAAACACAGAGGTTGTCGCAATATCTGGGATTGAGTTAGGCAAAACACAACCGCATATTTCTGGTTTCATCCAGTCATATCCGGACAAAGTGGTGTGGCATTCATATGCAATGGACTGAGAAAACTCACAGTAAAAATGTATTTGGAGAAAAGCAAAGTCTTTTCGTTAGGCAAGTGCATAAAATGTCATGTATACAAACAGAAATATCATGTTTGTTTGCCACAGTTCCTCTAGCTTTCTCCCTAGAAAATATGAATGTATAGAGCTGGTGTCTCCATGTGGAACCAATTAGTGTTTCCAAGCAAAAATTAAATGTTCCCTGATAAAACATTCAAAACAATAAAGTCCATGGATACTATCCAGAAAACAGAAACAGAGATGCTGTCGCAATATCTGGGATTGAGTTAGGCAAAACACAACCGAATATTTCTGGTTTCATCCAGTCATATCCGGACAAAGTGGTGTGGAATTCATATGCAATGGATTGAAAAAAATCACAGTAAAAATGGTTTTGCATAAAAGCAATGTCTTTTCGTTAGGCAAGTGCATAAAATGTCATTTATACAAACAGAAATATCATGTTTGTTTGCTGCAGTTCCTCTAGCTTTCTCCATAGAAAATACGAATGTGTAGAGCTGGTGTCTCCATGTGGAACCAATTAGTGTTTCCAAGCAAAAATTAAATGTTCCCTGATAAAAAAACATTCAATACATAAAGTCCATCCATAATATCCAGAAAACACAAACACAGAGGTTGTCGTATTATCTGGGATTGAGTTACCCAAAACACAACCGGATATTTCTGGTTTCATCCATTCATATCCTGACAAAGTGGTGTGGCATTCATATGCAATGGACCGAGAAAATCACAGTAAAAATGGTTTTGGAGAAAAGCAAAGTCTTTTCGTTAGGCAAGTGCATAAAATGCCATCTTTACAAACAGAAATATCATGTTTGTTTGCCGCAGTTCCTCTAGCTTTCTCTCTAGAAAATACGAATGTGTAGAGCTGATGTCTCCATGTGGAACTAATTAGAGTTTCCCAGTACAAAATTAAATTCTCCCTGATTAAAAAAAACAAAACTTTCAAAACAATAAAGTCCTTCGATAATATCCAGAAAACACAACCACAGGGGCTGTGGCAATATCTGGGATTGAGTTAGCCAAAAGAAAACCGGATATTTCTGGTTTCATCCAGTCATATCCGGAAAAAGTGGTGTGGAATTCATATGCAATGGACGGAGGAAATTACAGTAAAAATGGTTTTGGAGAAAAGCAAAGTCTTTTCGTTAGCCAAGTGCATAAAATGCCATCTATATAAACAGAAATATCATGATTGTTTCCCGCATTTCCTCTAGCTTTCTCCCCAGAAAATATGAATTTGTAGAGCTGTTGTCTCCATGTGGAACCAGTTAGTGTTTTCCAGGGCAAAAATAAATGTTTCCTAATAAAAAAAAACAACTTTCAAAACAATAAAGTCCTTCGATAATATCCAGAAAACAAAAACACAGGTGCTGTGGCCTTATACTTGGGATTGAGTTAGGCAAAGCAAAACCGGATATTTCTGGTTTCACCCAGTCATATCCGGAAAATGTGGTGTTGAATTCGTATGCAATGGACTGCAAAAATTGCAGTGAATATGGTTTTGGAGGAAGCCAAAGTCTTTTCTTTAGGCAAGTGCATAAAATACCATCTATACAAACAGAAATATCATGATTGTTTGCCGCAGTTCCTTTAGATTTCTCCCCAGAAACCACAAATGTTTATAGCTGGTGTCTCCATGTGGAACAAATTAGAGTTTCACAGAACAAAATTAAAGGTTCCCTGATTAAAAAAAAAATTAAAAACAATAAAGTCCTTCGATAATATTCAGAAAACACAAACACAGGTGCTGTTTCAATATCTGGGATTGAGTTAGCCAAAACAAAACCGGATATTTCCGGTTTGATCCAGTCATATCCAGACAAAGTGATGTGGAATTTGTATGCAATGGACTGAGAAAATTACAGTGAAAGTGGTTTTGGAGAAAAGCAAAGTCTTTTTGTTAGGCAAGTGCATAAAATGCCATCTATACAAACAGAAATATAAACATTGTCTGCCTCAGTTCCTCTAGCTTTCTCTCTAGAAAATACGAATGTGTATAGCTGGTGTCTCCATGTGGAAGCAATTAGAGTTTCCCAGTCCAAAATTAAATGTTCCCTGATAAAAAACATTCAAAGCAATAAAGTCCTTCGATAATATCAAGAAAACACAAACACAGAAGCTGTCACAATATCTGGGATTGAGTTAGCCAAACACAAGCGGATATTTCCCCTTTCATCCAGTAATATTCAGACAAAATGGTGTGGAATTCGCATGCAATCGACTGAGAGAATTACAGTGAAAGTATTTTTGGAGAAAACCAAAGTCTTTTCATTAGGCAGGTGCATAAAATGTCATGTATACAAACAGAAATATCATGTTTGTTTGCCGCAGTTCCTCTAGCTTTCTCGTTAGAAAATACGAATGTGTAGACCTGGTGTCTCCTTGTTGAACCAATTAGAGTTTCCCAGTACAAAATTAAATGTTCCCTGATTAAAAAAAAACATACAAAAAATATGCTTCGGTAATATCCAGAAATCACAATCACAGGGGCTGTGGCAATATCTGGGATTGAGTTAGCCAAAAAAAAAACCGGATATTTCCGGTTTCATCCAGTCATATCCGGACAAAGTGGTGTGGAATTTGTATGCAATGGAATGAGAAAATCACAGTAAAAATGCTTTTGGATAAAGGCAAATTCTTTTCGTTAGGCAAGTGCATAAAATGCCATCTATACAAACAGAAATATCATGTTTGTTTGCCGCAGATACTCTAGCTTTCTCCTAGAAAATACGAATGTGTAGGTGTCTCCATGGGGAACCAATTAGAGTTTCCCAGTACATAATTAAATGTTCCCTAATAAAAAAACATTCAAAGCAATAAAGTCCTTAGATAATATCCAAAAAACACAAACAAAGAGGCTCTCGCAATATCTAGGATTCAGTTAGCCAAAACACAAGCAGATATTTCCGTTTTGATCCAGTCATATCCGGACAACGTTGTGTGGAATTCATGTGCAATGGAAAGTCAAAATCACAGTAAAAATGGTTTTCGGGAAAAGCAAAGACCTTTCGTTAGGCAAGTGCATAAAATGTCATGTATACAAACAGAAATATCATGTTTGTTTGCCACAGTTCCTCTAGTATTCTCCCTAGAATACACGAATATGCAGAACTGGTTTCTGCATGTGGAACCAATTATTGTTTCCCAGTACAAAATTAAATGCTCCCTGATTAAAAAAAACGTTCCAAACAATAATGACCATTGATAATATCCAGAAAACACAAACACAGGGGCTGTGGCAATATCTGGGATTGAGTTAGCCAAAACAAAACCAGATATTTCCGGTTTCATGCAGTCATATCTGGACAAAGTGGTGTGGAATTCGTATGCAATGGACCGACAAAATCACAGTAAAAATGGTTTTGGAGTAATGCAAAGTCATTTCTTTAGACAAGTGCATAAAATGTAATGTATACAAACAGAAATATCATGTTTGTTTGCTGCAGTTCCTCTAGCTTTCTCCAAGAAAATATGAGTGTGTAGAGCTGGTGTCTCCATGTGGAACCACTAAGTGTTTCCAGTACAAAATTAAATGTTTCCTGACTAAAAAAAATACCTTTCAAAACAATAATGTCCATTGATAATATCCAGAAAACACAAACACAGGGGCTGTGTCAATATCTGGGATTGAGTTAGCCAAAAAAAACCGGATATTTCCGGTTTCATCCAGTCATATCTGCACAAAGTGCTGTGGAATTCCTATGAAATGAACCGAGAAAATCACAGTAAAAATGGTTTTGGAGAAAAGCAAAGTCTTTTCGTTAGGCAAGTGCATAAAATGCAATGTATTCAAACAGAAATATCATGTTTGTTTGCCGCAGTTCCTCTCGCTTTCTCCTAGAAAATACGAATGTGTAGAGCTGGTGTCTCCATGTGGAAGCAATTAGAGTTTCCCAGTACAAAATTATATATTCCCTGATAAAAAAATTTTCAAAACAATAAAATCCTTCGATAATATCCAGAAAACACAAACACAGGGCTTGTCGCAATATCTGTGATTGAGTTAGCCAAAACAAAACCGGATATTTCCGGTTTCATCCAGTCATATCCAGACAAAGTGGTGTGGAATTCGTATGCAATGGACCGAGAAAATCACAGTAAAAATGGTTTTGGAGAAAGGCAAAGGCTTTTCGTTAGGCAAGTGCATAAAATGCCAACTATACAAACAGAAATATCATGTTTGTTTGCTGCAGTTCCTCTAGCTTTCTCCTAGAAAATACGAATGTGTAGAGCTGGTGTCTCCATGTGGAACCAATTGGAGTTTCCGAGTACAAAATTAAATGTTCCCTGATAAAAAGCATTCAAAACAATAAAGTCCTTCGATAATATCCAGAAAACACAAACACAGAGGCTGTAGCAATATCTGGGATTCAGTTAGCCAAAACACAAGCAGATATTTCCCCTTTCATCCAGTCATATCCGTACAAAGTGGTGTGCAATTCCTATGCAATAGACCAAGCAAATCATAGTAAAAATGGTTTTGGAGAAAAGCAAAGTCTTTTCGTTAGACAAGTGCATAAAATGTCATGTATACAAACAGAAATATCATGTTTGTTTGCCACAGTTCCTCTAGCTTTCTCCTAGAAAATATGAATGTGTAGAGCTGGTGTCTCCATGTGGAACCAATTAGAGTTTCCCAGTACAAAATTAAATGTTCCCTGATAAGAAAAAAAATTTCAAAACAATAAATTACTTCAATAATATCCAGAAAACACAAATTCAGGGGCTGTGGCAATATCTGGGATTGAGTTAGCCAAAAAAAAAACCGGATATTTCCGGTTTCATCCAGTCATATCCGGACAAAGTGGTGTGGAATTCGTATGCAATAGACCAAGCAAATGATAGTAAAAATGGTTTTGGAGAAAAACAAAGTCCTTTCGTTAGGCAAGTGCATAAAATGTCATGTATACAAACAGAAATATCATGTTTGTTTGTCGCAGTTCCTCTAGCTTTCGCGCTAGAAAATACGAATGTGTTGAGCTGGTGTCTCCATGTGGAACCTCTGAATGTTTCCCAGTACAAAATTAAATGTTCCCTGATAAAAACAATTTCAAAACAATAAAGTCCATTGATAATATCCAGAAAACAAAAACACAGGGGCTGTGGCAATGCTCAATTGGACTTGCCGGAAATGGTGGAGTTAGAAATGTGCCAGGGCATGTAGCAATGCCATCGCACTAGTCCAAGTGATCAATTTCAGCTCACAATTGATAGCTCTGAAAGGTCTAAGAGTCAAAGAGATCACACAAACAAGACAAGTATCTGCTAATACTAACTGATAGAATCAAAAAGGGAGAGAAAGATCCAACATGGGAAGTGGGATACACAGCAGACTCATAGAATGGCAGATGTCCTAAACAACACTCTGGCCTCAGAATCAGCCCTCAAGGCATTCGGATCTGGCTGAAGAGCCCATGTGAGTATAGCAGGCATGGAAAGCCAAGATATCATGGAAAAGAAAAAGACCTAAATAAATGATCTCTGTGAGTGAGATCCCAGTGGAAAGTACGGGGCCATTAAAGAAGGAGGTACCCTTCTCCGAAGGGAGGAGAGAACTTCCACTTTGACTATGACCCTATCGGAATAAGATCAAAGTCAGCGAACTCTAAAGGCTTCCATAGCCCTGGCAACTCATGACTAGAGCCTAGGGAGATTACTGACGCCATGAACAGGAGTGTCAAATTGTTAAATCAGCAACAGGAGTCACTGTGTACTTACACCCCATGTGGGATCTGTCCCTAATGTGTCGTCTAAAGCGAAGTGATGCTACAACTAGTACTGAAACAGAATTTTTATACTTTGTGTTTCTGTGTGGGCACAAACTGATAAAAACATTTTAAGGTCCACAACAATCCATGTCCAAAGACCTTCTTCTGAGCCACTGCCAAGTCAAACGGTGGCCACGGTGACCAGCTCTAGGAAATAAGAATGGGGCCAGCGGCATCACTTTATCCTCAGCTTGACGTATTCCATGGAGTGTACCAGGAAAGCCACAGGGTGTCAGGTCCCTGGGGAATGTTAGCTACCAGGACAATTTCCTCCTCGGCATGGAAAAATAGGACACACAGAGGCCAAGGACTGAAAGTCTGATTTCCATAGCAACATAGGCACTGTCCCTTCTTGCTGGGGATGGAGCATGTTGAAGACCTATTCTGAGCATATATTCTCAAATAACAAGGCTTCTAAACATACTAAATTATCCTAAATAAATGGACTATGTGATTCAAGTAAGGCCATCTCAAAACTGTATAACAGTTCCTTCTAAAGCTAAGCTCTATCAGATAGCTTTTTGTTTTCCTTATGATCCCGGAGAACACCTTCGCTAATAATGGAAAGATGTTTTATCCCTGGATATATTGCCACCCCAAGTCATAGCTCATCCTGAGTCTTCCTTAATCATGTTGAGATTTCTATAAGGGTCACCTGTTGAAGTTGCTTTTTAATTCTTTGGAGAAAGCAGGCTGGGCTCAGCTATGGGCTTATGTCTGCATTACAAATGTTAAAGGGATTTATTTGCAAATAAAATATTTCCCACACGTATTTGCCTGACTAAATCATAAGGCATAAAAAACAGCCTGAATTGACAAAAATGATCATTATTGGCAAAGGGAAATCATTCCAAATATATTCATACTTACCCATATCTGCTTTTTGAACTTTGATCCAAAAAACCTTCTTGAATTAAGTGTTTTGCTTTTAGTACACTTATCTCAGAAATATGAAATGAAATAGTGAAGTAAACAGTACTATTTTTAAATAATGCAATTTATATCTAGTATGATCACATGTGGTATTCTTACTTATTATGTGGAATTGCAAGTTGAAATATTTCATATCCTATATTATAAACACTAACCTATGGTTTTCTCCTACGTTTTCAAAAGTCACTATAATATTTTCATATTGTCATTAGCATTGATTATGCTACCATATTAGTGTTCTGCTTTATATATTTAATTAAATGTTTTCTATTTTGTATCTTGCCCTGAGGCATTTTAAACATGCAGGGGACAATTTTACAAATGGGAAAATGAGGAAACAAACCAACACATAAAATGCCTGGTATGTTCCCTACTGAATATAACATTTAAAAATTGGAATTGGGTGATCACTGACATCATAAATAAGAGTGTCAATTGTTAAATCAACAACAGGAGTCACTGTGCACTTGCTCTCCATGTAGGACCTCTGTCCTTAATGAGTTGTACTATGAGAATTAACGGTAAAACTAGTCTTCAAACAGCACTTTATACTTTGTGTGTCTGTGTGGGTGCAAACTGTTGAAATCTTTACTTAGTATAGAGTTGATCTTCTGTATATAAAGATAATTAAAAAAGGATCTTAATGAAGAATGGAATGGGAGAGGGTGTAGGAGGTGGGATGGGAGTGCGGGTGGGGGGGCAGGTATGGAGGAAGAACTGCTATATTACAAAAGCTGTACCTATGAAATTTATTAAATAAAAGCTTTCTAAAAAAAGAAAAAATATATATCTGGGATTGAGTTAGCCAAAACAAAACCGGATATTTCTGGTTTCATGCAGTCATATCCGTACAAAGTGGTGTGGAATTCGTATGCAATAGACCAAGCAAATCATAGTAAAAATGGTTTTGGAGAAAAGCAAAGTCTTTTCGTTAGACAAGTGCATAAAATGTCATGTATACAAACAGAAATATCATGTTTGTTTGCCACAGTTCCTCTAGCTTTCTCCTACAAAATACGAATGTGTAGAGCTGGTGTCTCCATGTGGAACCAATTAGAGTTTCCCAGTACAAAATTATATGTTCCCTGATAAAAAAAAACTTTAAAACAATAATGTCCATTGATAATATCCAGAAAAAACAAACACAGAGTCTGTCGCAATATCTAGGATTGAGTTAGCCAAAACAAAAGCGGATATTTCCCATTTCATCCAGTATATCCGGACAAAGTGGTGTGGAATCTGTATGCAATGGACTGAGAGAATTACAGTAAAAATGGTTTTGGAGAAAAGCAAAGTCATTTCATTAGGCAGGTGCATAAAATGTCATGTATACAAACAGAAATATCATGTTTGTTTGCCACAGTTCCTCTAGCTTTCTTCTAGAAAATAAGAACGCGTAGAGCTTGTGTCTCTTTGTGAAACCAATTATAGTTGCCCATTAGAAAATTAAATGTTCCCTGATAAAAAAAAATAAAACTTTCAAAACAATAAAGTCCATCGATAATATCCACAAAATCAAACACAGGGCTTGTGGCAATATCTGGGATTGAGTTAGGCAAAACATAACTGGATATATTTCTGGTTTCATCCGGTCAAATCCGGACAAAGTGGTGTGGAATTCGTATGCAATGGACCGAGAAAATCACAGTAAAAATGGCTTTGGAGAAAAACAAAGTCCTTTCGTTAGGCAAGTGCATAAAATGTCATGTATACAAACAGAAATATCATGTATGTTTGCCGCAGTTCCTCTAGTTTTCTCGCTAGAAAAAACGAATAGGAAGAACTGGTTTCTGCATGTGGAACCAGTGATTGTTTCGAAGTAAAAAATTAAATGCTCCCTGATTAAAAAAAAAAACGTTCAAAACAATAATGACCATTGATAATATCCAGAAAACACAAACACAGGGGCTGTGGCAATATCTGGGATTGAGTTAGCCAAAACAAAACCGGATATTTCCGGTTTCATGTAGTCATATCCGGACAAAGTGGTGTGGAATTCGTATGTAATGGACCGAGAAAATCACAGTAAAAATGATTTTGGAGAAAAGCAAAGTCTTTTCATTAGGCAGGTGCATAAAATGTCATGTATACAAATAGAAATATCATGTTTGTTTGCCGAAGTTCCTCTAGATTTCTCCCTAGAAAATGCGAATGTGTAGCGCTGGTGTCTCCATGTGGAACCAATTAGAGTTTCCCAGAACAAAATTAAGTGTTCCCTGATAAAAAACTTTCAAAAAAATAAAGTCCTTCGATAATATCCAGAAAACACAAACACAGAGGCTGTGGTAATATCTGGGATTGAGTTAGCCAAAATAGAACCGGATATTTCCGGTTTCATCCAGTCATATCGGGACAAAGAGCTGTGGAATTCCTATGCAATGGACCGAGAAAATCATAGTAAAAATGGTTTTGGAGAAAAGCAAAGTCATTTCATTAGGCAAGTGCATAAATAGTCATGTATACAAACAGAAATATCATGTTTATTTGCCGCAGTTCCTCTAGAATTCTCCTAGACAATACGAATGTGTAGAGGTGGTGTCTCCATGTGCAAGCAATTAAAATTTCCCAGTACAAAATTAAATGTTCCCTGATAAAAAAAAATTTCAAAACAATAATGACCATTGATAATATACAGAAAACACAAACACAGGGGCTGTGGCAATATCTGGGATTGAGTTAGCCAAAAGAAAACCGGATATTTCCGGTTTCATCCAGTCATATCCGGACAAAGTGGTGTGCAATTCGTATGCAATGGACTGAGAAACTTGCAGTGAAAATGGTTTTGGAGAAAAGCAAAGTCTTTTCGTTAGGCAAGTGCATAAAATGTCATGTATACAAACAGAAATATCATGTTTGTTTGCCACAGTTCCTCTAGCTTTCTCGCTAGAAAATACGAATGTGTAGAGCTGGTGTCTCCATGTGGAACAATTTAGTTTCCCAGTACAAGATTAAATGTTCTCTGATAATAAAAAATTTTGAAAACAATAAAGTCCTTCGATAATATCCAGAAAAAACAAACACAGGCTCTGTGGCAGTATCTGGGATTGAGTTAGACAAAAAAAAACAGGATATTTCCAGTTTCATCCAATCATATCTGGACAAAGTGGTGTAGAATTCGTATGCAATGGACCGAGAAATTCACAGTAAAAATGGTTTTGGAGAAAAGCAAAGTCTTTTCGTTAGGCAAGTGCATAAAACGCCATCTATACAAAAAGAAATATCATGTTTGTTTTCCGCAGTTCCTCTAGTTTTCTCCTTGAAAAAATGAATGTGTAGAGCTGGTCTCTCCATGTGGAACCAATTAGAGATTCCCAGTACAAAACTAAATGTTCCCTGATAAAAAAATAATAAAAACTTTCAAAACAATAAAGTCCTTCGATAATATCCAGAAAACACAAACACAGGCTCTGTGGCAGTATCTGGGATTGAGTTAGCCAAAAACAAGCGGATATTTCCGGTTGCATCCAGTCATATCCGGCAAAGTGGTTTGGAATTCGTATGCAATGGATGGAGAAAATTACAGTGAAAGTGGTTTTGGAGAAAAGCAAAGTCTTTTCGTTAGGCAAGTGCATAAAATGTCATGTATACAAACAGAAATATCATGTTTGTTTGCCGCACTTTCTCAAGCTTTTTCCTAGAAAATACGAAAGTGTAGCGCTGGTGTCTCCATGTGGAACCAATTAGAGTTTCCCAGTACAAAATTAAATGTTTGCTGATTCAAAAAAATATCTTTCAAAACAATAAAGTCCGTCGATTATATCCAGAAAACACAAACACAGATGCTGTCGCAATATCTGGGATTCAGTTAGCCAAAACACAAGCTGTTATTTCCCCTTTCATCCAGCCATATCAGACAAAGTGTGCGGAATTCGCATGCAATGGAATGAGAAAATCACGGTAAAAATGGTTTTTAGAGAAAAGCAAAGTCTTATCGTTAGGCAAGTGCATAAAATGTCATGTATACAAAAAGAAATATCATGTTTGTTGGCTGCAGTTCCTCTAGCTTTCTCCCAGAAAATATGAATGTATAGAGCTGGTGTCTCCATGTGAAACCAATTAGAGTAACCCAGTACAAAATCAAATGTTCCCTGATAAAAAAAAAAAAAATTCCAAACAATAAAGGCCTTCGGTAATATCCAGAAAACACAAACACAGGGGCTGTGGCAATATCTGGGGTTGAGTTAGCAAAAAAATCCCGGATATTTCCGGTTTCATCCAGTCATCTCCGGACAAAGTGATGTGCAATTCGTATGCAATGTACTGAGTAAATCACAATAAAAATGGTTTGGAGAAATGGAAAGCCTTTTTGTTAGGCAAGTGCATAAAATGTCATGTATACAAACAGAAATATCATGTTTGTTTGCCGCAGTTCCTCTAGCTTTCTCGCTAGAAAATACGAATATGTAGAGCCGGAGTCTCCAAGTGGAAACACTGAGTGTTTCCAGCACAAAATTAAATGTTCCCTGATAAAAAAAAAAAAACAGAACAATAAAGTACATTGATAATATCCAGAAAACACAATTACAGGGGCTGTCGCAATATCTGTGATTGAGTTAGCAAAAAAAAAACCCAGATATTTCGAGTTTCATAGGTCATCTCTGGAAAAAGTGGTGTGGAATTCGTATGCTATGGACTGAGAAAATTAAATTGAAAATGGTTTTGGAGAAAAGCAAATTCCTTTCGTTAGGCATGTGCATAAAATGCCATCTATACAAACAGTAATATCATGTTTGTTTGCCGCAGTTCCTCTAGCTTTCTCCCTAGAAAACAAGACTGTGTAGAGCTGGTGTCTCCATGTGGAACCAGGGATTGTTTCCACGTACAAAATTAAATGTTCCCTTATTAAAAAAAACATTCAAAATAATAATGTCCATTGATAATATCCAGAAAACACAAACACAGGGGCTGTGGCAATATCTGGGATTGAGTTAGCCAAAACAGAACTGGATATTTCCGATTCAATCCAGTCATATCTGGAAAAAGTGGTGTGGAATTTGTATGCAATGGACTGAGAATATCACAGTAAAAACGGTTTTCGAGAAAAGCAAAGTCTTTTCTTTATGCAACTGCATAAAATGTCATGTATACAAACAGAAATATCATGTTTGATTGCCGCAATTCCTCTAGAGTTCTCCCTAGAAAATACGAATCTGTAGTGCTGGTGTCTCCGTGTGGAACCAATTAGAGTTTCCCAGTACAAAATTAAATGTTCCCTGATAAAAAAATTTCAAAACAATAAAGTCCTTCGATAATATCCAGAAAACACAAACACAGTGGCTCTTGCAATATCTGGGCTTGAGTTAGGAAAGAACAACAGGATATTTCGGTTTGAACTAGTCATATCCGGCCAAAGTGGTGTGGAATTTCTATGCAATGGACCGAGAAAATCACAGTAAAAACGGTTTAGGAGAAAAGCAAAGTCTTTTCGTTAGGAAAGTGCATAAAATGTCATGTATACAAACAGAAATATCATGTTTGTTTGCCCCAGTTCCTCTCTCATTCTCCCTAGAAAATACGAATATGTAGAGCTGGTGTCTCCATGAGGAACCAATTAGAGTTTCCCAATACAAAATTAAATGTTCTCTGATAAAAACATAAAAAAAATTTCAAAACAATAAAGTCCTTTGATCATATCCACAAAACTCAAACACAGGGGCTGTTGCAATATCTGGGATTGAGTAAGCCAAAACAAAACCGGATATTTCCGGATACATCCAGTCATATCCTGACAAAGTGGTGTGCAATTCGTATGCAATGGACAGACAAAATCACAGTAAAAATGGTTTTGGAGAAAAGCAAAGTGTTTTCGTTAGGCAAATGCATAAAATGTCATGTATACAAACAGAAATATCATGTTTGCTTGCCGCAGTTCCTCTAGCTTTCTCGCTAGAAAATACGAATGTGTAGAGCTGGTGTCTCCATGTGGAACCAGTGAGTGTGTCCCAGTACAAAATTAAATGTTCCCTGATAAAAAAAAATTAAAGAAATTTCAAACCAATAAAATCCTTCAATTATATCCAGAAAACACAAACACAGGGGCTTTGGCAATATCTGGAATTGAGTTAGCCAAAGCAAAACCGGGTATTTCCGGTTTCATCCAGTCATATCCGGACAAAGTGGTGTGGAATTCGTATGCAATGGACCGAGAAAATCACATTAAAAATGGTTTTTTAGAAAAGCAGAGTCTTTTCGTTAGGCAACTGCATAAAATGTCATGTATACAAACAGAAATATGATGTTTGTTTGCCGCTGTTCCTCTAGTTTCTCCCTAGAAAATACGAATGTGTAGAGCTGGTGTCTCCATGTGGAACCAATTAGAGTTTCCCAGTACAAAATTAAATGTTCCCTGATAAAAACATTCAAAACAATAAAGTCCTTCGATACTATCCAGAAAAAACAAAGACAGTGGCTGTTGCAATATGTGGGATTGAGTTAGACAAAAACAACAGGATATTTCCGGTTTCATCTAGTCATATCCGAAAAAAGTGTTGTGGAATATCTATGCAATGGACTGAGAAAATCACAGTAAAAAAGGTTTTGGAGAAAAGCAAAGTCTTTTCTTTAGGAACGTCCATAAAATGTCATGTATACAAACAGAAATATCATGTTTGTTTGCCCCAGTTCCTCTAGCATTCTCGCTAGAAAATACGAATGTGTAGCGCTGGTGTCTCCATGTGGAACCACTGAGTGTTTCCCAGTACAAAATTAAATGTTCCATGATTAAAAAACAAAGTGTTAAAACAATAAAATCCTTCGATAATATCCATAAAACACAAACACGAGGGCTGTTGCAATATCTGGGATTGAGTTAGCAAAAAAAAAAAAAAAACGGATATTTCCGGTTTCATCCATTCATATCCGGACAAAGTCATGAGGAATTCGTATGCAATGGACTGAGAAAATTATAGAGAAAGTGGATTTGGAGAAAAGCAAAGTCTTTTCGTTAGGCAAGTGCATAAATTGTCATGTATACAAACAGAAATATCATGTTGTTTGCCGAAGTTTCTATAGATTTCTCCCTAAAAATATGAATGTGTATAGCTGGTTTCTCCATGGGGAACCAATCAGAGTTTCCCAGTACAAAATTAAATGTTCACTGATAAAAAAAATTCAAAACCATAAAGTCCTTCGATAATATCCAGAAAGCACAAACACAGAGCTGTCGCAATATTTGGGATTCAGTTAGCCAAAACACAACCTCATATTTCTGGTTTCATTCGCTCATATCAGGACCAGGTGGTGTGGAATTCATATGCAATGGAGAGACAAAATCACAGTAAAAATGGTTTTGGAGAAAAGCAAAGTCTTTTCGTTAGGCAAGTGCATAAAATATCATGTATACAAACAGAAATATCATGTTTGTTTGCCGCAGTTCCTTTAGTTTTCTTCTAGACAATACGAATGTGTAGAGCTGATGTCTCCATGTGGAGCCAATTAGTTTCCCAGTACAAAATTAAATGTTCCCTGATAAAAAAAATCTTTCAAAACAATAAAATCATTTGATAATATCCAGAAAACACAAACACATGGGCTGTCGCAATATCTGGGATTGAGTTAGCCAAAACAAAACCGTATATTTCAGGTTACATCCACCCATATCCGGAAAAAGTGGTGAAGAATTCGTATGCAATGGACCGAGAAAATTACAGTGAAAGTGGATTTGGAGAAAAGCAAAGTCTTTTCGTTAGGAAAGTGCATAAAATGTCATGTATACAAACAGAAATATCATGTTTGTTTGCCACAGTTTCTATAACTTTCTCCCTAAATATACGAATGTGTATAGCTGGTTTCTCCATGGGGAACCAATCAGAATTTCCCAGTACAAAATTAAATGTTCACTGAAAAAAAAAAAACTTTAAAAATAATAAAGTCCATCGATAATATCCAGAAAACACAAACACAGCGGCTTTGGCAATATCTGGGATTGAGTTAGCCAAAACAAAACCGGATATTTCCGGTTTCATTCACTCATATCCGGACAAAGTGGTAGGGAATTCGTATGCACTAGAGACAAAATCACAGTAAACATGCTTTTGGAGAAAAGCAAAGTCTTTTCGTTAGGCAAGTGCATAAAATGTCATGTATACAAACAGAAATGTCATGTTTCTTTGCTGCAGTTCCTCTAGTTTTCTCCTGCAAAATACGAATGTGTAGAGCTGGGGTCTCCATGTCAACGTATAAGAATTTCCCAGTACAAAATTAAATGCTCGCTGATAAAAAAAAATTGAAAACAATAAAGTCCATGGATAATATCCAGAAAACACAAACACAGAGGCTGCGTCAATATCTGGGATTCAGTTAGCCAAAAAAAAAAAACTGTATATTTCCGGTTTCATCGAGTCATATCTGGACAAAGTGGTGTGGAATTCATATGTAATGGCCTGAGAAAATCACAATAAAAATTTTTGGAGAAAAGCAAAGTCTTTTCGTTAGGCAAGTGCATAATATATCATCTATACAAACAGAAATATCATGTTTGTTTGCCGCAGTTCCTCTAGCTTTCTCGCTGGAAAATATGATTGCGTAGAGCTGGTGTCTCCATGTGGAACCAGTGAGTGTTTCCCAGTACAAAATTAAATGTTCCCTGATAAAAAAAAACTTTAAAAACAATAAAGTCCATTGATGATATCCAGAAAACCCAAAAACAGGATCTGTGGCAATATCTGTAATTGAATTAGCGAAAACAAAACCGGATATTTCCAGTATCATCGATTCATATCCGGACAAAGTGGTGTGGAATTCGCATGCAATGGACTGAGAAAATTACAGTAAAAATTGTTTTGGAGGAAAGCAAAGTCTATTCATTTGGCAAGTGCATAAAATGTCATGTATACAAACAGAAATACCATGTTTGTTTGCCGCAGTTCCTCTAGCTTTCTCAATAGAAAATACCAATGTGTAGAGCTGGTGTCTCCATGTGGAACTGATTAGTTTCCCAGTGCAAAATTACAAGTTCCCTGATAAAAAAAATCTTTCAAAACAATGAAGTCCTTCGATAATATCCAGAGAACACAAACACAGGGGCTGTAACCATGTCTGGATATGTTAGCCAAAACACAACCGGATATTTCCGGTTTCATCCATTCATATCCGGTCAAAGTGGTGTGGAATTCCTATGTAATGGACTGAGAAAATAACAGTGAAAATGGTTTTGAGAAAAGCAAAGTCTTTTCGTTACGCAAGTGTCATGAATACAAACAGAAATATCATGTTTGTTTGTCGCAGTTCCTCTAGCTTTCTCCCTAGAAAATATGAATGTTTAGAGCTGGTGTCTCCATGTGGAACCAATTAGAAATTCCAAGTACAAAATTCAATGATCGCTGATAAAAAAAAAACTTTAAAATAATAATATCCATTGATAATATCCAGAAAGACACAAACACAGGGGCTGTAGCAAAATCTGGGATTCAGTTAGCCAAAACACAAGCGGATATTTCCCCTTTCATACAGTCATATCCGGACAAAGTGGTTTGGACTTCGTATGCAATGGACCGAGAAAATCACAGTAAAAATGGTTTTGGAGAAAAGCAAAGTCTTTTCGTTAGGCAATTGCCTAAAATTTCATGTACGCAAACAGAAATACCATGTTTGTTTGCCGCAGTTCCTCTAGCTTTCTCCTAGAAAATATGAATGTGTAGATCTTGTGTTTCCATGTGGAACCAATTAGAGTTTCTCAGTACAAAATTAAATGTTCCCTGATAAAAAAAAAAAACTTTCAAAACAATAAAGTCCTTCGATAATATCAAGAAAACAAAAACACAGGTGCTGTGGAAATATCTGGGATTGAGTAAGCCAAAACAAAACCGGATGTTTCCGGTTTCATCCAGTCATATCCGGAAAAAGTGGTGTGGAATTAGTAAGCAATTCACTGAAAAAATTACAGTAAAAATGGTTTTGGAGAAAAGCAAAGTCTTTTCGATAGGAAAGTGCATAAAATGTCATGTATACAAACAGAAATATCATGTTTGTTTCCCGCAGATCCTCTAGCTTTCTAGTAGAAAATACGAATGTGTAGAGCTGGTGTCTCCATGTGGAACCAATTAGAGTTTCCCAGTACAAAATTAAATGTTCCCTGAAAAAAAAAAGACTTTCAAAACATTAATGTACTTTGACAATATCCAGAAAACACAAACACAGGGGCTGTGGCAATATCTGGGATTGAGTTAGCCACAACAAAACCAGATATTTCCGGTTTCATCCAGTCATATCCGGACAAAGTGGTGTGGAATTCGTATGCAATGGACTGAGAAAATCACAGTAAAAATGGTTTTGGAGAAAAGCAAAGTCTTTTCATTAGGCAAGTGCATAAAATGTTATGTATACAAACAGAAATATCACGTTTGTTTGCCGCAGTTCCTCTAGCTTTCTCCTAGAAAATGCGAATGTGTAGAGTTGGTGTCTCCATGTGGAACCAATTAGAGTTTCCCAGTACAAAATGAAATGTTCCCTGATAAAAAAAAATTTCAAAACGATAAAGGCATTGGGTAATATCCAGGAAACACAAACACAGGGTCTGTGGCAATATCTGGGATTCAGTTAGCCAAAACAGAAGCGGATATTTCCAGTTTCATCCAGTCAAATCTGGACAAAGTGGTGTGGAATTCGTATGCAATGGACCGAGAAATACGCAGTAATAATAGTTTTGGAGAGAAGAAAAATCCTTTCTTTAGGAAATTGCATAAAATGTTTTGTATACAAACAGAAATATCATGTTTGTTTGCCGCAGTTCCTCTAGCTTTCTCCTAGAAAATACGAATGTGTAGAGCTGGTGTCTCCATGTGGAACCAATTAGCGTTTCCCAGTACAAAATTAAATGTTCCCTGATAGAAAAAAAAAAAACTTTCAAAACAATAAAGTCTGTTGATAATATCCGGAAAACACAAACTCAGGGGCTGTGGCAATATCTGGGATTGAGTTAGCCAAAACAAAACCGGACATTTCCGCTTTCATCCAGTGATATCCGGACAAAGTGGTGTGGAAATCGTATCCAATGGACCGAGAAAATCACAGTAAAAATGGTTTTGGAGAAAAGCAAAGTCTTTTCGTTAGTCAAGTGCATAAAATGTCATGTATACAAGCAGAAATATCATGTTCGTTTGCCGCAGTTCCTCTAGCTTTCTCCTAGAAAATACGAATGTGTAGAGCTGTTGTCTCCATGTGGAACCACTGAGTGTTTCCCAGTACAAAATTAAATGTTCCCTGATGAATAAAAAAACCTTTCAAAACAATAAATTCCTTCAATAATATCCAGAAAACACAAACACAGGGGCTGTGGCAATATCTGGGATTGAGTTAGCCAAAACAAAACCGGATATTTCCGGTTTCATGCAGTCATATCTGGACAAAGTGGTGTGGAATTCTTATTCAATTGACCGAGAAAATCACATTAAAACGGCTTGGGAGAAGAGCAAAGTCCTTTCGTTAGGCAACTGCATAAAAGGCCATCTATACAAACAGAAATATCATGTTTGTTTGACACAGTTCGGCTAGCTTTCTCGCTAGAAAATACAAATGTGTAGAGCTGGTGTCTCCATGTGGAACCAATTAGAGTTTCCAAGTACAAAATTTAATGTTCCCTGAGGGGAAAAAAAAAAACTTTCACCAAAATAAAGTCCTTCGATAATATCAAGAAAATACAAACAGAAGGGCTGTGGCAATATCTGGGATTGAGTTAGCTAAAACAATACCGGATATTTCCGATTTCAACCAGTCATATCAGGAAAAACTGGTGTGTGATTTGTATGCAATGGACTGAGAAAATCACTGTAAAAATGGTTTTGGAAAAAAGCAAAGTCTATTCGTTTGGCAAGTGCATAAAATGTCATGTGTACAAACAGAAATATCATGTTTGTTTGCCGCAGTTCCTCTAGTTTTCTCCTAGAAAATACGAATGTGTGGAGCTTGTGTCTCCATGTGGAACCATTGAGTGTTTCCCAGTACAAAATTAAATATTCCCTGGTCAAAAATAACTTTCAAAGCAATAATGTCAATTGATACTATCTAGAAAACACAAACACAGTGGCTGTGCCAATATCTGGCACCGAGTTAGCCAAAACAAATCTGGATATTTCCAATTTCATCCAGTCATATCCAGACAAAGTGGTGTGGAATTCGTATGCAATGGACTGAGAAAATCACTGTAAAAATGGTTTTGGAGAAAAGCAAAGGCTTTTCCTTATGCAAGTGCATAAAATGTCATGTGTACAAACAGAAATATCATGTTTGTTTGCCGCAGTTCCTCTAGTTTTCTCCTAGAAAATACGAATGTGTGGAGCTTGTGTCTCCATGTGGAACCATTGAGTGTTTCCCAGTACAAAATTAAATATTCCCTGATCAAAAATACCTTTCAAAGCAATAATGTCAATTGATAATATCCAGAAAACACAAACACAGGGGCTGTGGCAATATCTGGCACCGAGTTAGCCAAAACAAATCTGGATATTTCCAATTTCATCCAGTCATATCCAGACAAAGTGGTGTGGAATTCGTATGCAATGGACTGAGATAATTACAGTGAAAGTGGTATGGCTACAAGCAAAGCATTTCGTTAGGCAAGATCATAAAATGTCATGTATACAAACAGATATATCATGATTGTTTGCCGCAGTTCCTCTAATTTTCTCCCTAGAAAATATGAATGTGTAGAGGTGGTGTCTCCTTGTGGAACCAATTAGAATTTCCCAGTACAAAATTAAATGTTCCCTGATAAAAAAAAAACTTTAAAAACAATAAAGTCCATTGATGATATCCAGAAAACCCAAAAACAGGATCTGTGGCAATATCTGTAATTGAATTAGCGAAAACAAAACCGGATATTTCCAGTATCATCGATTCATATCCGGACAAAGTGGTGTGGAATTCGCATGCAATGGACTGAGAAAATTACAGTAAAAATTGTTTTGGAGGAAAGCAAAGTCTATTCATTTGGCAAGTGAATAAAATTTCATGTATACAAACAGAAATACCATGTTTGTTTGCCGCAGTTCCTCTAGCTTTCTCAATAGAAAATACCAATGTGTAGAACTGGTGTCTCCATGTGGAACTGATTAGTTTCCCAGTGCAAAATTACAAGTTCCCTGATAAAAAAAATCTTTCAAAACAATGAAGTCCTTCGATAATATCCAGAGAACACAAACACAGGGGCTGTAACCATGTCTGGATATGTTAGCCAAAACACAACCGGATATTTCCGGTTTCATCCATTCATATCCGGTCAAAGTGGTGTGGAATTCCTATGTAATGGACTGAGAAAATAACAGTGAAAATGGTTTTGAGAAAAGCAAAGTCTTTTCGTTACGCAAGTGTCATGAATACAAACAGAAATATCATGTTTGTTTGTCGCAGTTCCTCTAGCTTTCTCCCTAGAAAATATGAATGTTTAGAGCTGGTGTCTCCATGTGGAACCAATTAGAAATTCCAAGTACAAAATTCAATGATCGCTGATAAAAAAAAAAACTTTAAAATAATAATATCCATTGATAATATCCAGAAAGACACAAACACAGGGGCTGTAGCAAAATCTGGGATTCAGTTAGCCAAAACACAAGCGGATATTTCCCCTTTCATACAGTCATATCCGGACAAAGTGGTTTGGACTTCGTATGCAATGGACCGAGAAAATCACAGTAAAAATGGTTTTGGAGAAAAGCAAAGTCTTTTCGTTAGGCAATTGCCTAAAATTTCATGTACGCAAACAGAAATACCATGTTTGTTTGCCGCAGTTCCTCTAGCTTTCTCCTAGAAAATATGAATGTGTAGATCTTGTGTTTCCATGTGGAACCAATTAGAGTTTCTCAGTACAAAATTAAATGTTCCCTGATAAAAAAAAAAAAAACTTTCAAAACAATAAAGTCCTTCGATAATATCAAGAAAACAAAAACACAGGTGCTGTGGAAATATCTGGGATTGAGTAAGCCAAAACAAAACCGGATGTTTCCGGTTTCATCCAGTCATATCCGGAAAAAGTGGTGTGGAATTAGTAAGCAATTCACTGAAAAAATTACAGTAAAAATGGTTTTGGAGAAAAGCAAAGTCTTTTCGATAGGAAAGTGCATAAAATGTCATGTATACAAACAGAAATATCATGTTTGTTTCCCGCAGATCCTCTAGCTTTCTAGTAGAAAATACGAATGTGTAGAGCTGGTGTCTCCATGTGGAACCAATTAGAGTTTCCCAGTACAAAATTAAATGTTCCCTGAAAAAAAAAAGACTTTCAAAACATTAATGTACTTTGACAATATCCAGAAAACACAAACACAGGGGCTGTGGCAATATCTGGGATTGAGTTAGCCACAACAAAACCAGATATTTCCGGTTTCATCCAGTCATATCCGGACAAAGTGGTGTGGAATTCGTATGCAATGGACTGAGAAAATCACAGTAAAAATGGTTTTGGAGAAAAGCAAAGTCTTTTCATTAGGCAAGTGCATAAAATGTTATGTATACAAACAGAAATATCACGTTTGTTTGCCGCAGTTCCTCTAGCTTTCTCCTAGAAAATGCGAATGTGTAGAGTTGGTGTCTCCATGTGGAACCAATTAGAGTTTCCCAGTACAAAATGAAATGTTCCCTGATAAAAAAAAATTTCAAAACGATAAAGGCATTGGGTAATATCCAGAAAACACAAACACAGGGTCTGTGGCAATATCTGGGATTCAGTTAGCCAAAACAGAAGCGGATATTTCCAGTTTCATCCAGTCAAATCTGGACAAAGTGGTGTGGAATTCGTATGCAATGGACCGAGAAATACGCAGTAATAATAGTTTTGGAGAGAAGAAAAATCCTTTCTTTAGGAAATTGCATAAAATGTTTTGTATACAAACAGAAATATCATGTTTGTTTGCCGCAGTTCCTCTAGCTTTCTCCTAGAAAATACGAATGTGTAGAGCTGGTGTCTCCATGTGGAACCAATTAGCGTTTCCCAGTACAAAATTAAATGTTCCCTGATAGAAAAAAAAAAAAAACTTTCAAAACAATAAAGTCTGTTGATAATATCCGGAAAACACAAACTCAGGGGCTGTGGCAATATCTGGGATTGAGTTAGCCAAAACAAAACCGGACATTTCCGCTTTCATCCAGTGATATCCGGACAAAGTGGTGTGGAAATCGTATCCAATGGACCGAGAAAATCACAGTAAAAATGGTTTTGGAGAAAAGCAAAGTCTTTTCGTTAGTCAAGTGCATAAAATGTCATGTATACAAGCAGAAATATCATGTTCGTTTGCCGCAGTTCCTCTAGCTTTCTCCTAGAAAATACGAATGTGTAGAGCTGTTGTCTCCATGTGGAACCACTGAGTGTTTCCCAGTACAAAATTAAATGTTCCCTGATGAATAAAAAAAACCTTTCAAAACAATAAATTCCTTCAATAATATCCAGAAAACACAAACACAGGGGCTGTGGCAATATCTGGGATTGAGTTAGCCAAAACAAAACCGGATATTTCCGGTTTCATGCAGTCATATCTGGACAAAGTGGTGTGGAATTCTTATTCAATTGACCGAGAAAATCACATTAAAATGGCTTGGGAGAAGAGCAAAGTCCTTTCGTTAGGCAACTGCATAAAAGGCCATCTATACAAACAGAAATATCATGTTTGTTTGACACAGTTCGGCTAGCTTTCTCGCTAGAAAATACAAATGTGTAGAGCTGGTGTCTCCATGTGGAACCAATTAGAGTTTCCAAGTACAAAATTTAATGTTCCCTGAGGGGAAAAAAAAAAACTTTCACCAAAATAAAGTCCTTCGATAATATCAAGAAAATACAAACAGAAGGGCTGTGGCAATATCTGGGATTGAGTTAGCTAAAACAATACCGGATATTTCCGATTTCAACCAGTCATATCAGGAAAAACTGGTGTGTGATTTGTATGCAATGGACTGAGAAAATCACTGTAAAAATGGTTTTGGAAAAAAGCAAAGTCTATTCGTTTGGCAAGTGCATAAAATGTCATGTGTACAAACAGAAATATCATGTTTGTTTGCCGCAGTTCCTCTAGTTTTCTCCTAGAAAATACGAATGTGTGGAGCTTGTGTCTCCATGTGGAACCATTGAGTGTTTCCCAGTACAAAATTAAATATTCCCTGGTCAAAAATAACTTTCAAAGCAATAATGTCAATTGATACTATCTAGAAAACACAAACACAGTGGCTGTGCCAATATCTGGCACCGAGTTAGCCAAAACAAATCTGGATATTTCCAATTTCATCCAGTCATATCCAGACAAAGTGGTGTGGAATTCGTATGCAATGGACTGAGAAAATCACTGTAAAAATGGTTTTGGAGAAAAGCAAAGGCTTTTCCTTATGCAAGTGCATAAAATGTCATGTGTACAAACAGAAATATCATGTTTGTTTGCCGCAGTTCCTCTAGTTTTCTCCTAGAAAATACGAATGTGTGGAGCTTGTGTCTCCATGTGGAACCATTGAGTGTTTCCCAGTACAAAATTAAATATTCCCTGATCAAAAATACCTTTCAAAGCAATAATGTCAATTGATAATATCCAGAAAACACAAACACAGGGGCTGTGGCAATATCTGGCACCGAGTTAGCCAAAACAAATCTGGATATTTCCAATTTCATCCAGTCATATCCAGACAAAGTGGTGTGGAATTCGTATGCAATGGACTGAGATAATTACAGTGAAAGTGGTATGGCTACAAGCAAAGCATTTCGTTAGGCAAGATCATAAAATGTCATGTATACAAACAGATATATCATGATTGTTTGCCGCAGTTCCTCTAATTTTCTCCCTAGAAAATATGAATGTGTAGAGGTGGTGTCTCCTTGTGGAACCAATTAGAATTTCCCAGTACAAAATTAAATGTTCTCAGATAAGAAAAATAAAAAAGTTCAAAACAATAAAGTCTGTTGATAATATCCGGAAAACACAAACTCAGTGGCTGTGGCAATATCTGGGATTGAGTTAGCGAAAACAAAACCGGATATTTCCGGTTTCATCCAGTCATATCCGGACAAAGTGGTGTGGAATTCGTATGCAATGGACCGAGAAAATCACAGTAAAATGGTTTTGAGAAAAGCAAAGTCTTTTCGTTAGGCAAGTGCATAAAATTTCATGTATAGAAACAGAAATATCATGTTTGTTTGCTGCAGTTCCTCTAGCTTTCTCCTAGAAAATACCAATGTGTAGAGCTGGTGTCTCCATGTGGAACCAATTAGAGTTTCCCAGTACAAAATCAAATGTTCCCTGAAAAAAAATTTCAAACAATAAAGTTCTTCGATAATATCCAGAAAACACAAACACAGGAGTTGTGCCAATATCTGGGATTGAGTTAGCCAAAACACAACAGGATATTTCCCCTTTCATCCAGTCTTATACGGACAAAGTGGTGAGGAACTCACATGCAATAGACCGAGAAAATCATAGTAAAAATGGTTATGGAGAAAAGAAAAGCCTTTCGTTAGGCAAGTGCATAAAATGTCATGTATACAAACAAATTTATATGTTTGTTTGCCGAAGTTCCTCTAGATTTCTCGCTAGAAAATACGAATGTGTAGAGCTGGTTTCTCGATGTGGAACCACGGAGTGCTTCCCAGTACAAAATTAAATGTTCCCTGGTGAAAAAAACTTTCAAAACAATGAAGAGCATTGATAATATCCAGAAAACACAAACACAGGGGTTGTGGCAATATCTGGGTTTGAGTTAGCCAAAGCAAAACGGGATATTTCCGGTTTCATCCAGTCATATCCGGACAAAGTGGTGTGCAATTCGTATGCAATAGACTGAAAAAATCACAGTGAAAATGGTTTTGGAGAAAAACAAAGTCTTTTCGTTAGGCAAGTGCATAAAATGTCATGTATAGAAACAGAAATATCATGATTGTTTGCCGCAGTACCTCTAGCATTCTCCCTAGAAAATATGAATGTGTAGAGCTGGTGTCTCCATGTGGAACCAATTAGAATTTCCCAGTACAAAATTAAATGTTCTCTGAAAAAAAAAGACTTTCAAAACATTAATGTACTTTGACAATATCCAGAAAACACAAACACAGGGGCTGTGGCAATATCTGGGATTCAGTTAGCCAAAACAGAAGCGGATATTTCCAGTTTCATCCAGTCAAATCTGGACAAAGTGGTGTGGAATTCGTATGCAATGGACCGAGAAATACGCAGTAATAATAGTTTTGGAGAGAAGAAAAGTCCTTTCTTTAGGAAATTGCATAAAATGTTTTGTATACAAACAGAAATATCATGTTTGTTTGCCGCAGTTCCTCTAGCTTTCTCCTAGAAAATACGAATGTGTAGAGCTGGTGTCTCCATGTGGAACCAATTAGCGTTTCCCAGTACAAAATTAAATGTTCCCTGATAGAAAAAAAAAAACTTTCAAAACAATAAAGTCTGTTGATAATATCCGGAAAACACAAACTCAGGGGCTGTGGCAATATCTGGGATTGAGTTAGCCAAAACAAAACCGGACATTTCCGCTTTCATCCAGTGATATCCGGACAAAGTGGTGTGGAAATCGTATCCAATGGACCGAGAAAATCACAGTAAAAATGGTTTTGGAGAAAAGCAAAGTCTTTTCGTTAGTCAAGTGCATAAAATGTCATGTATACAAGCAGAAATATCATGTTCGTTTGCCGCAGTTCCTCTAGCTTTCTCCTAGAAAATACGAATGTGTAGAGCTGTTGTCTCCATGTGGAACCACTGAGTGTTTCCCAGTACAAAATTAAATGTTCCCTGATGAATAAAAAAACCTTTCAAAACAATAAATTCCTTCAATAATATCCAGAAAACACAAACACAGGGGCTGTGGCAATATCTGGGATTGAGTTAGCCAAAACAAAACCGGATATTTCCGGTTTCATCCAGTCATATCTGGACAAAGTGGTATGGAATTCTTATTCAATTGACCGAGAAAATCACATTAAAACGGCTTGGGAGAAGAGCAAAGTCCTTTCGTTAGGCAACTGCATAAAAGGCCATCTATACAAACAGAAATATCATGTTTGTTTGACACAGTTCGGCTAGCTTTCTCGCTAGAAAATACAAATGTGTAGAGCTGGTGTCTCCATGTGGAACCAATTAGAGTTTCCAAGTACAAAATTTAATGTTCCCTGAGGGGAAAAAAAAAACTTTCACCACAATAAAGTCCTTCGATAATATCAAGAAAACACAAACAGAGGGGCTGTGGCAATATCTGGGATTGAGTTAGCTAAAACAATACCGGATATTTCCGATTTCAACCAGTCATATCAGGAAAAACTGGTGTGTGATTTGTATGCAATGGACTGAGAAAATCACTGTAAAAATGGTTTTGGAAAAAAGCAAAGTCTATTCGTTTGGCAAGTGCATAAAATGTCATGTGTACAAACAGAAATATCATGTTTGTTTGCCGCAGTTCCTCTAGTTTTCTCCTAGAAAATACGAATGTGTGGAGCTTGTGTCTCCATGTGGAACCATTGAGTGTTTCCCAGTACAAAATTAAATATTCCCTGGTCAAAAATAACTTTCAAAGCAATAATGTCAATTGATACTATCTAGAAAACACAAACACAGTGGCTGTGCCAATATCTGGCACCGAGTTAGCCAAAACAAATCTGGATATTTCCAATTTCATCCAGTCATATCCAGACAAAGTGGTATGGAATTCGTATGCAATGGACTGAGAAAATCACTGTAAAAATGGTTTTGGAGAAAAGCAAAGGCTTTTCCTTATGCAAGTGCATAAAATGTCATGTGTACAAACAGAAATATCATGTTTGTTTGCCGCAGTTCCTCTAGTTTTCTCCTAGAAAATACGAATGTGTGGAGCTTGTGTCTCCATGTGGAACCATTGAGTGTTTCCCAGTACAAAATTAAATATTCCCTGATCAAAAATACCTTTCAAAGCAATAATGTCAATTGATAATATCCAGAAAACACAAACACAGGGGCTGTGGCAATATCTGGCACCGAGTTAGCCAAAACAAATCTGGATATTTCCAATTTCATCCAGTCATATCCAGACAAAGTGGTGTGGAATTCGTATGCAATGGACTGAGATAATTACAGTGAAAGTGGTATGGCTACAAGCAAAGCATTTCGTTAGGCAAGATCATAAAATGTCATGTATACAAACAGATATATCATGATTGTTTGCCGCAGTTCCTCTAATTTTCTCCCTAGAAAATATGAATGTGTAGAGGTGGTGTCTCCTTGTGGAACCAATTAGAATTTCCCAGTACAAAATTAAATGTTCTCAGATAAGAAAAATAAAAAAGTTCAAAACAATAAAGTCTGTTGATAATATCCGGAAAACACAAACTCAGTGGCTGTGCAATATCTGGGATTGAGTTAGCGAAAACAAAACCGGATATTTCCGGTTTCATCCAGTCATATCCGGACAAAGTGGTGTGGAATTCGTATGCAATGGACCGAGAAAATCACAGTAAAATGGTTTTGAGAAAAGCAAAGTCTTTTCGTTAGGCAAGTGCATAAAATTTCATGTATAGAAACAGAAATATCATGTTTGTTTGCTGCAGTTCCTCTAGCTTTCTCCTAGAAAATACCAATGTGTAGAGCTGGTGTCTCCATGTGGAACCAATTAGAGTTTCCCAGTACAAAATCAAATGTTCCCTGAAAAAAAATTTCAAACAATAAAGTTCTTCGATAATATCCAGAAAACACAAACACAGGAGTTGTGCCAATATCTGGGATTGAGTTAGCCAAAACACAACAGGATATTTCCCCTTTCATCCAGTCTTATACGGACAAAGTGGTGAGGAACTCACATGCAATAGACCGAGAAAATCATAGTAAAAATGGTTATGGAGAAAAGAAAAGCCTTTCGTTAGGCAAGTGCATAAAATGTCATGTATACAAACAAATTTATATGTTTGTTTGCCGCAGTTCCTCTAGATTTCTCGCTAGAAAATACGAATGTTAGAGCTGGTTTCTTGATGTGGAACCACGGAGTGCTTCCCAGTACAAAATTAAATGTTCCCTGATGAAAAAAACTTTCAAAACAATGAAGAGCATTGATAATATCCAGAAAACACAAACACAGGGGTTGTGGCAATATCTGGGTTTGAGTTAGCCAAAGCAAAACGGGATATTTCCGGTTTCATCCAGTCATATCCGGACAAAGTGGTGTGCAATTCATATGCAATAGACTGAAAAAATCACAGTGAAAATGGTTTTGGAGAAAAACAAAGTCTTTTCGTTAGGCAAGTGCATAAAATGTCATGTATAGAAACAGAAATATCATGATTGTTTGCCGCAGTACCTCTAGCATTCTCCCTAGAAAATATGAATGTGTAGAGCTGGTGTCTCCATGTGGAACCAATTAGAATTTCCCAGTACAAAATTAAATCTTCACTGAAAAAAAAAGACTTTCAAAACATTAATGTACTTTGACAATATCCAGAAAACACAAACACAGGGGCTGTGGCAATATCTGGGATTCAGTTAGCCAAAACAGAAGCGGATATTTCCAGTTTCATCCAGTCAAATCTGGACAAAGTGGTGTGGAATTCGTATGCAATGGACCGAGAAATACGCAGTAATAATAGTTTTGGAGAGAAGAAAAGTCCTTTCTTTAGGAAATTGCATAAAATGTTTTGTATACAAACAGAAATATCATGTTTGTTTGCCGCATTTCCTCTAGCTTTCTCCTAGAAAATACGAATGTGTAGAGCTGGTGTCTCCATGTGGAACCAATTAGCGTTTCCCAGTACAAAATTAAATGTTCCCTGATAGAAAAAAAAAAAACTTTCAAAACAATAAAGTCTGTTGATAATATCCGGAAAACACAAACTCAGGGGCTGTGGCAATATCTGGGATTGAGTTAGCCAAAACAAAACCGGACATTTCCGCTTTCATCCAGTGATATCCGGACAAAGTGGTGTGGAAATCGTATCCAATGGACCGAGAAAATCACAGTAAAAATGGTTTTGGAGAAAAGCAAAGTCTTTTCGTTAGTCAAGTGCATAAAATGTCATGTATACAAGCAGAAATATCATGTTCGTTTGCCGCAGTTCCTCTAGCTTTCTCCTAGAAAATACGAATGTGTAGAGCTGTTGTCTCCATGTGGAACCACTGAGTGTTTCCCAGTACAAAATTAAATGTTCCCTGATGAATAAAAAAAACTTTCAAAACAATAAATTCCTTCAATAATATCCAGAAAACACAAACACAGGGGCTGTGGCAATATCTGGGATTGAGTTAGCCAAAACAAAACCGGATATTTCCGGTTTCATCCAGTCATATCTGGACAAAGTGGTATGGAATTCTTATTCAATTGACCGAGAAAATCACATTAAAACGGCTTGGGAGAAGAGCAAAGTCCTTTCGTTAGGCAACTGCATAAAAGGCCATCTATACAAACAGAAATATCATGTTTGTTTGACACAGTTCGGCTAGCTTTCTCGCTAGAAAATACAAATGTGTAGAGCTGGTGTCTCCATGTGGAACCAATTAGAGTTTCCAAGTACAAAATTTAATGTTCCCTGAGGGGAAAAAAAAAACTTTCACCACAATAAAGTCCTTCGATAATATCAAGAAAACACAAACAGAGGGGCTGTGGCAATATCTGGGATTGAGTTAGCTAAAACAATACCGGATATTTCCGATTTCAACCAGTCATATCAGGAAAAACTGGTGTGTGATTTGTATGCAATGGACTGAGAAAATCACTGTAAAAATGGTTTTGGAAAAAAGCAAAGTCTATTCGTTTGGCAAGTGCATAAAATGTCATGTGTACAAACAGAAATATCATGTTTGTTTGCCGCAGTTCCTCTAGTTTTCTCCTAGAAAATACGAATGTGTGGAGCTTGTGTCTCCATGTGGAACCATTGAGTGTTTCCCAGTACAAAATTAAATATTCCCTGGTCAAAAATAACTTTCAAAGCAATAATGTCAATTGATACTATCTAGAAAACACAAACACAGTGGCTGTGCCAATATCTGGCACCGAGTTAGCCAAAACAAATCTGGATATTTCCAATTTCATCCAGTCATATCCAGACAAAGTGGTATGGAATTCGTATGCAATGGACTGAGAAAATCACTGTAAAAATGGTTTTGGAGAAAAGCAAAGGCTTTTCCTTATGCAAGTGCATAAAATGTCATGTGTACAAACAGAAATATCATGTTTGTTTGCCGCAGTTCCTCTAGTTTTCTCCTAGAAAATACGAATGTGTGGAGCTTGTGTCTCCATGTGGAACCATTGAGTGTTTCCCAGTACAAAATTAAATATTCCCTGATCAAAAATACCTTTCAAAGCAATAATGTCAATTGATAATATCCAGAAAACACAAACACAGGGGCTGTGGCAATATCTGGCACCGAGTTAGCCAAAACAAATCTGGATATTTCCAATTTCATCCAGTCATATCCAGACAAAGTGGTGTGGAATTCGTATGCAATGGACTGAGATAATTACAGTGAAAGTGGTATGGCTACAAGCAAAGCATTTCGTTAGGCAAGATCATAAAATGTCATGTATACAAACAGATATATCATGATTGTTTGCCGCAGTTCCTCTAATTTTCTCCCTAGAAAATATGAATGTGTAGAGGTGGTGTCTCCTTGTGGAACCAATTAGAATTTCCCAGTACAAAATTAAATGTTCTCAGATAAGAAAAATAAAAAAGTTCAAAACAATAAAGTCTGTTGATAATATCCGGAAAACACAAACTCAGTGGCTGTGCAATATCTGGGATTGAGTTAGCGAAAACAAAACCGGATATTTCCGGTTTCATCCAGTCATATCCGGACAAAGTGGTGTGGAATTCGTATGCAATGGACCGAGAAAATCACAGTAAAATGGTTTTGAGAAAAGCAAAGTCTTTTCGTTAGGCAAGTGCATAAAATTTCATGTATAGAAACAGAAATATCATGTTTGTTTGCTGCAGTTCCTCTAGCTTTCTCCTAGAAAATACCAATGTGTAGAGCTGGTGTCTCCATGTGGAACCAATTAGAGTTTCCCAGTACAAAATCAAATGTTCCCTGAAAAAAAATTTCAAACAATAAAGTTCTTCGATAATATCCAGAAAACACAAACACAGGAGTTGTGCCAATATCTGGGATTGAGTTAGCCAAAACACAACAGGATATTTCCCCTTTCATCCAGTCTTATACGGACAAAGTGGTGAGGAACTCACATGCAATAGACCGAGAAAATCATAGTAAAAATGGTTATGGAGAAAAGAAAAGCCTTTCGTTAGGCAAGTGCATAAAATGTCATGTATACAAACAAATTTATATGTTTGTTTGCCGCAGTTCCTCTAGATTTCTCGCTAGAAAATACGAATGTTAGAGCTGGTTTCTTGATGTGGAACCACGGAGTGCTTCCCAGTACAAAATTAAATGTTCCCTGATGAAAAAAACTTTCAAAACAATGAAGAGCATTGATAATATCCAGAAAACACAAACACAGGGGTTGTGGCAATATCTGGGTTTGAGTTAGCCAAAGCAAAACGGGATATTTCCGGTTTCATCCAGTCATATCCGGACAAAGTGGTGTGCAATTCATATGCAATAGACTGAAAAAATCACAGTGAAAATGGTTTTGGAGAAAAACAAAGTCTTTTCGTTAGGCAAGTGCATAAAATGTCATGTATAGAAACAGAAATATCATGATTGTTTGCCGCAGTACCTCTAGCATTCTCCCTAGAAAATATGAATGTGTAGAGCTGGTGTCTCCATGTGGAACCAATTAGAATTTCCCAGTACAAAATTAAATCTTCACTGAAAAAAAAAGACTTTCAAAACATTAATGTACTTTGACAATATCCAGAAAACACAAACACAGGGGCTGTGGCAATATCTGGGATTCAGTTAGCCAAAACAGAAGCGGATATTTCCAGTTTCATCCAGTCAAATCTGGACAAAGTGGTGTGGAATTCGTATGCAATGGACCGAGAAATACGCAGTAATAATAGTTTTGGAGAGAAGAAAAGTCCTTTCTTTAGGAAATTGCATAAAATGTTTTGTATACAAACAGAAATATCATGTTTGTTTGCCGCATTTCCTCTAGCTTTCTCCTAGAAAATACGAATGTGTAGAGCTGGTGTCTCCATGTGGAACCAATTAGCGTTTCCCAGTACAAAATTAAATGTTCCCTGATAGAAAAAAAAAAAACTTTCAAAACAATAAAGTCTGTTGATAATATCCGGAAAACACAAACTCAGGGGCTGTGGCAATATCTGGGATTGAGTTAGCCAAAACAAAACCGGACATTTCCGCTTTCATCCAGTGATATCCGGACAAAGTGGTGTGGAAATCGTATCCAATGGACCGAGAAAATCACAGTAAAAATGGTTTTGGAGAAAAGCAAAGTCTTTTCGTTAGTCAAGTGCATAAAATGTCATGTATACAAGCAGAAATATCATGTTCGTTTGCCGCAGTTCCTCTAGCTTTCTCCTAGAAAATACGAATGTGTAGAGCTGTTGTCTCCATGTGGAACCACTGAGTGTTTCCCAGTACAAAATTAAATGTTCCCTGATGAATAAAAAAAACTTTCAAAACAATAAATTCCTTCAATAATATCCAGAAAACACAAACACAGGGGCTGTGGCAATATCTGGGATTGAGTTAGCCAAAACAAAACCGGATATTTCCGGTTTCATCCAGTCATATCTGGACAAAGTGGTGTGGAATTCTTATTCAATTGACCGAGAAAATCACATTAAAACGGCTTGGGAGAAGAGCAAAGTCCTTTCGTTAGGCAACTGCATAAAAGGCCATCTATACAAACAGAAATATCATGTTTGTTTGACACAGTTCGGCTAGCTTTCTCACTAGAAAATACAAATGTGTAGAGCTGGTGTCTCCATGTGGAACCAATTAGAGTTTCCAAGTACAAAATTTAATGTTCCCTGAGGGGAAAAAAAAAAAACTTTCACCACAATAAAGTCCTTCGATAATATCAAGAAAACACAAACAGAGGGGCTGTGGCAATATCTGGGATTGAGTTAGCTAAAACAATACCGGATATTTCCGATTTCAACCAGTCATATCAGGAAAAACTGGTGTGTGATTTGTATGCAATGGACTGAGAAAATCACTGTAAAAATGGTTTTGGAAAAAAGCAAAGTCTATTCGTTTGGCAAGTGCATAAAATGTCATGTGTACAAACAGAAATATCATGTTTGTTTGCCGCAGTTCCTCTAGTTTTCTCCTAGAAAATACGAATGTGTGGAGCTTGTGTCTCCATGTGGAACCATTGAGTGTTTCCCAGTACAAAATTAAATATTCCCTGGTCAAAAATAACTTTCAAAGCAATAATGTCAATTGATACTATCTAGAAAACACAAACACAGTGGCTGTGCCAATATCTGGCACCGAGTTAGCCAAAACAAATCTGGATATTTCCAATTTCATCCAGTCATATCCAGACAAAGTGGTGTGGAATTCGTATGCAATGGACTGAGAAAATCACTGTAAAAATGGTTTTGGAGAAAAGCAAAGGCTTTTCCTTATGCAAGTGCATAAAATGTCATGTGTACAAACAGAAATATCATGTTTGTTTGCCGCAGTTCCTCTAGTTTTCTCCTAGAAAATACGAATGTGTGGAGCTTGTGTCTCCATGTGGAACCATTGAGTGTTTCCCAGTACAAAATTAAATATTCCCTGATCAAAAATACCTTTCAAAGCAATAATGTCAATTGATAATATCCAGAAAACACAAACACAGGGGCTGTGGCAATATCTGGCACCGAGTTAGCCAAAACAAATCTGGATATTTCCAATTTCATCCAGTCATATCCAGACAAAGTGGTGTGGAATTCGTATGCAATGGACTGAGATAATTACAGTGAAAGTGGTATGGCTACAAGCAAAGCATTTCGTTAGGCAAGATCATAAAATGTCATGTATACAAACAGATATATCATGATTGTTTGCCGCAGTTCCTCTAATTTTCTCCCTAGAAAATATGAATGTGTAGAGGTGGTGTCTCCTTGTGGAACCAATTAGAATTTCCCAGTACAAAATTAAATGTTCTCAGATAAGAAAAATAAAAAAGTTCAAAACAATAAAGTCTGTTGATAATATCCGGAAAACACAAACTCAGTGGCTGTGGCAATATCTGGGATTGAGTTAGCGAAAACAAAACCGGATATTTCCGGTTTCATCCAGTCATATCCGGACAAAGTGGTGTGGAATTCGTATGCAATGGACCGAGAAAATCACAGTAAAATGGTTTTGAGAAAAGCAAAGTCTTTTCGTTAGGCAAGTGCATAAAATTTCATGTATAGAAACAGAAATATCATGTTTGTTTGCTGCAGTTCCTCTAGCTTTCTCCTAGAAAATACCAATGTGTAGAGCTGGTGTCTCCATGTGGAACCAATTAGAGTTTCCCAGTACAAAATCAAATGTTCCCTGAAAAAAAATTTCAAACAATAAAGTTCTTCGATAATATCCAGAAAACACAAACACAGGAGTTGTGCCAATATCTGGGATTGAGTTAGCCAAAACACAACAGGATATTTCCCCTTTCATCCAGTCTTATACGGACAAAGTGGTGAGGAACTCACATGCAATAGACCGAGAAAATCATAGTAAAAATGGTTATGGAGAAAAGAAAAGCCTTTCGTTAGGCAAGTGCATAAAATGTCATGTATACAAACAAATTTATATGTTTGTTTGCCGAAGTTCCTCTAGATTTCTCGCTAGAAAATACGAATGTGTAGAGCTGGTTTCTCGATGTGGAACCACGGAGTGCTTCCCAGTACAAAATTAAATGTTCCCTGATGAAAAAAACTTTCAAAACAATGAAGAGCATTGATAATATCCAGAAAACACAAACACAGGGGTTGTGGCAATATCTGGGTTTGAGTTAGCCAAAGCAAAATGGGATATTTCCGGTTTCATCCAGTCATATCCGGACAAAGTGGTGTGCAATTCGTATGCAATAGACTGAAAAAATCACAGTGAAAATGGTTTTGGAGAAAAACAAAGTCTTTTCGTTAGGCAAGTGCATAAAATGTCATGTATAGAAACAGAAATATCATGATTGTTTGCCGCAGTACCTCTAGCATTCTCCCTAGAAAATATGAATGTGTAGAGCTGGTGTCTCCATGTGGAACCAATTAGAATTTCCCAGTACAAAATTAAATGTTCTCTGAAAAAAAAAGACTTTCAAAACATTAATGTACTTTGACAATATCCAGAAAACACAAACACAGGGGCTGTGGCAATATCTGGGATTCAGTTAGCCAAAACAGAAGCGGATATTTCCAGTTTCATCCAGTCAAATCTGGACAAAGTGGTGTGGAATTCGTATGCAATGGACCGAGAAATACGCAGTAATAATAGTTTTGGAGAGAAGAAAAGTCCTTTCTTTAGGAAATTGCATAAAATGTTTTGTATACAAACAGAAATATCATGTTTGTTTGCCGCAGTTCCTCTAGCTTTCTCCTAGAAAATACGAATGTGTAGAGCTGGTGTCTCCATGTGGAACCAATTAGCGTTTCCCAGTACAAAATTAAATGTTCCCTGATAGAAAAAAAAAACTTTCAAAACAATAAAGTCTGTTGATAATATCCGGAAAACACAAACTCAGGGGCTGTGGCAATATCTGGGATTGAGTTAGCCAAAACAAAACCGGACATTTCCGCTTTCATCCAGTGATATCCGGACAAAGTGGTGTGGAAATCGTATCCAATGGACCGAGAAAATCACAGTAAAAATGGTTTTGGAGAAAAGCAAAGTCTTTTCGTTAGTCAAGTGCATAAAATGTCATGTATACAAGCAGAAATATCATGTTTGTTTGCCGCAGTTCCTCTAGCTTTCTCCTAGAAAATACGAATGTGTAGAGCTGTTGTCTCCATGTGGAACCACTGAGTGTTTCCCAGTACAAAATTAAATGTTCCCTGATGAATAAAAAAAACTTTCAAAACAATAAATTCCTTCAATAATATCCAGAAAACACAAACACAGGGGCTGTGGCAATATCTGGGATTGAGTTAGCCAAAACAAAACCGGATATTTCCGGTTTCATCCAGTCATATCTGGACAAAGTGGTGTGGAATTCTTATTCAATTGACCGAGAAAATCACATTAAAACGGCTTGGGAGAAGAGCAAAGTCCTTTCGTTAGGCAACTGCATAAAAGGCCATCTATACAAACAGAAATATCATGTTTGTTTGACACAGTTCGGCTAGCTTTCTCGCTAGAAAATACAAATGTGTAGAGCTGGTGTCTCCATGTGGAACCAATTAGAGTTTCCAAGTACAAAATTCAATGTTCCCTGAGGGGAAAAAAAAAAAAACTTTCACCACAATAAAGTCCTTCGATAATATCAAGAAAACACAAACAGAGGGGCTGTGGCAATATCTGGGATTGAGTTAGCTAAAACAATACCGGATATTTCCGATTTCAACCAGTCATATCAGGAAAAACTGGTGTGTGATTTGTATGCAATGGACTGAGAAAATCACTGTAAAAATGGTTTTGGAAAAAAGCAAAGTCTATTCATTTGGCAAGTGCATAAAATGTCATGTTTACTAACAGAAATATCATGTTTGTTTGCCGCAGTTCCTCTAGTTTTCTCCTAGAAAATACGAATGTGTGGAGCTTGTGTCTCCATGTGGAACCATTGAGTGTTTCCCAGTACAAAATTAAATATTCCCTGGTCAAAAATAACTTTCAAAGCAATAATGTCAATTGATACTATCTAGAAAACACAAACACAGTGGCTGTGCCAATATCTGGCACCGAGTTAGCCAAAACAAATCTGGATATTTCCAATTTCATCCAGTCATATCCAGACAAAGTGGTGTGGAATTCGTATGCAATGGACTGAGAAAATCACTGTAAAAATGGTTTTGGAGAAAAGCAAAGGCTTTTCCTTATGCAAGTGCATAAAATGTCATGTGTACAAACAGAAATATCATGTTTGTTTGCCGCAGTTCCTCTAGTTTTCTCCTAGAAAATACGAATGTGTGGAGCTTGTGTCTCCATGTGGAACCATTGAGTGTTTCCCAGTACAAAATTAAATATTCCCTGATCAAAAATACCTTTCAAAGCAATAATGTCAATTGATAATATCCAGAAAACACAAACACAGGGGCTGTGGCAATATCTGGCACCGAGTTAGCCAAAACAAATCTGGATATTTCCAATTTCATCCAGTCATATCCAGACAAAGTGGTGTGGAATTCGTATGCAATGGACTGAGATAATTACAGTGAAAGTGGTATGGCTACAAGCAAAGCATTTCGTTAGGCAAGATCATAAAATGTCATGTATACAAACAGATATATCATGATTGTTTGCCGCAGTTCCTCTAATTTTCTCCCTAGAAAATATGAATGTGTAGAGGTGGTGTCTCCTTGTGGAACCAATTAGAATTTCCCAGTACAAAATTAAATGTTCTCAGATAAGAAAAATAAAAAAGTTCAAAACAATAAAGTCTGTTGATAATATCCGGAAAACACAAACTCAGTGGCTGTGCAATATCTGGGATTGAGTTAGCGAAAACAAAACCGGATATTTCCGGTTTCATCCAGTCATATCCGGACAAAGTGGTGTGGAATTCGTATGCAATGGACCGAGAAAATCACAGTAAAATGGTTTTGAGAAAAGCAAAGTCTTTTCGTTAGGCAAGTGCATAAAATTTCATGTATAGAAACAGAAATATCATGTTTGTTTGCTGCAGTTCCTCTAGCTTTCTCCTAGAAAATACCAATGTGTAGAGCTGGTGTCTCCATGTGGAACCAATTAGAGTTTCCCAGTACAAAATCAAATGTTCCCTGAAAAAAAATTTCAAACAATAAAGTTCTTCGATAATATCCAGAAAACACAAACACAGGAGTTGTGCCAATATCTGGGATTGAGTTAGCCAAAACACAACAGGATATTTCCCCTTTCATCCAGTCTTATACGGACAAAGTGGTGAGGAACTCACATGCAATAGACCGAGAAAATCATAGTAAAAATGGTTATGGAGAAAAGAAAAGCCTTTCGTTAGGCAAGTGCATAAAATGTCATGTATACAAACAAATTTATATGTTTGTTTGCCGAAGTTCCTCTAGATTTCTCGCTAGAAAATACGAATGTGTAGAGCTGGTTTCTCGATGTGGAACCACGGAGTGCTTCCAAGTACAAAATTAAATGTTCCCTGATGAAAAAAACTTTCAAAACAATGAAGAGCATTGATAATATCCAGAAAACACAAACACAGGGGTTGTGGCAATATCTGGGTTTGAGTTAGCCAAAGCAAAACGGGATATTTCCGGTTTCATCCAGACATATCCGGACAAAGTGGTGTGCAATTCGTATGCAATAGACTGAAAAAATCACAGTGAAAATGGTTTTGGAGAAAAACAAAGTCTTTTCGTTAGGCAAGTGCATAAAATGTCATGTATAGAAACAGAAATATCATGATTGTTTGCCGCAGTACCTCTAGCATTCTCCCTAGAAAATATGAATGTGTAGAGCTGGTGTCTCCATGTGGAACCAATTAGAATTTCCCAGTACAAAATTAAATGTTCTCTGATAAAAAAAAAGAAAACTTTCAAAACAATAAAGTCTGTTGATAATATCCGGAAAACAAAAACTCAGGGGCTGTGCAATATCTGGGATTGAGTTAGCCAAAACAAAACCGGATATTTCCGGTTTCATCCAGTCATATCCGGACAAAGTGGTGTGGAATTTGTATGCAATGGACCGAGAAAATCACAGTAAAAATGGTTTTGGAGAAAAGCAAAGTCTTTTCATTAGTCAAGTGCATAAAATGTCATGTATAAAAGCACAAATATCATGTTCGTTTGCCGCACTTCCTTTAGCTTTCTCCTAGAAAATACGAATGTGTAGAGCTGGTGTCTCCATGTGGAACCACTGATTGTTTCCCAGTACAAAATTAAATTTTCCCTGTTAAAAAACATTCAAAACCATAAAGTCATTCGATAATATCCAGAAAACACAAACACAGATGCCGTAGGAATATCTGGGATTGAGTTAGCCAAAACACAAGCGGATATTTCCCACTTCATCCTGTCATATCCGGACAAAGTCGTGTGGAATTTGTATGCAATTGACAGAGTAAAATTACAGTTAAAATGGTTTTGGAGAAAAGCAAAGTCCTTTCCTTAGGAAAGTGCATAAAATGTCATGTATACAAACAGAAATATCATGTTTGTTTGCCGCAGTTCCTCTAGCTTTCTCCTAGAATACAGGAATGTGTAGAACTGGTTTTTCCATGTGGAGACCAGTATTTCCCAATAGAAAATTAAATGTTCCCTGATAAAAAAAAAAACTTTCAAAACAGTAAAGTCCATCGATAATATTCAGACAACACAAACACAGTTACTGTCCCAATATCTGGGATTCAGTTAGCCAAAACAAAACGGGACATTTCCGGGTTCATCCAGTCATATCCGACCAAAGTGGTGTGGAAATCGTATGCAATGGACCGAGAAAATCACAGTAAAAATGGTTTTGGAGAAAAGCAAAGTCTTTTCGTTAGACAAGTGCATAAAATGTCATGTATACAAACAAATTTATATGTATGTTTGCCGCAGTTCCTCTAGATTTATCGCTAGAAAATACGAATGTGTAGAGCTGGTTTCTGCATGTGGAACCTGTGAGTGTTGACCAGTAGAAAATTGAATGTTCCCTGATTAAAAAAAAAAACTTTCAAAACAATAAAGTCCATTGATAATATCCAGAAAACACAAACACAGAGGCTGTGGCAATATCTGGGATTGAGTTAGCCAAAAAAAACCCGGATATTTCTGGTTTCATCCAGTCATATGCGGACAAAATGATGTGGAATTCGTATGCAATGGACTGAGAAAATTGCATGGAAAATGGTTTTGGAGAAAAGCAAAGTCTTTTTGTTAGGCAAATGCATAAAATGTCATGTAAACCAACAGAAATATAATGTTGGTTTGCTGCAGTTCCTCTAGCTTTCTCCCTAGAATTACGAATGTGTAGAGCTGGTGTATCCATGTGGAACCAATCAGAGTTTCCCAGTACAAAATAAAATGTTCCCTGATTAAAAAAAAATTTGAAAACAATAAAGTCCTTCGATAATATCCAGAAACACAAACACAGAGGCTTTCGCAATAAATGGGATTCAGGTAGCCAAAACATAACCGGATATTTCTGGTTTCATCCAGTCATATCCGGACAAAGTGGTGTGGAATTCGTATGCAATGTACCGAGAAAATCACAGCAAAAACAGATCTGGAGAAAAGCAAAGTCTTTTTGTTAGGCAAGTGCATAAAATGCCATCTATACAAACGGAAATATCATGATTGTTTGCCCCAGTAAATTGAGATTTCGCCCCAGAAAATACGAATATGTAGAGCTGGTTTCTCCATGTGGAACCAGTGAGTATTTCCCAGTACAAAATTAAATGTTCCCTGATTAAAAAATAAATTTCAAAATAATAATGACCATTGATAATATCCAGAAAACACAAACACACAGGTTGTGGAAATATCTGGGATTGAGTTAGCCAAAAAAACCTGGATATTTCCGGTTTCATCCAGTCATATCCGTAAAAAGTGGTGTGGAATAGGTATGCAATGGACCCAGAAAATCACAGTTAAAATGGTTTTGGAGAAATGCAAAGTCTTTTCATTAGGCAAGTGCATAAAAATTCATGTAAACAAATAGAAATATCATGTTGGTTTGCCGCAGTTCCTCTAGCTTTCTCCTAGAAAATACGAATGTGTAGAGCTGGTGTAATCCATGTGGAACCAATTAGAGTTTCCCAGTACAAAATTAAATGTTCCCTGATAAAAAAAAAACTTTCAAAACAATAAAGTCCTTCGATAATATCCAGGAAACACAAACACAGAGGCTTTCGCAATAAATGGGATTCAGTTATCCAAAACATAACTGGATATTTCTGGTTTCATCCAGTCATATCCATAAAAAGTGTTGTGGACTTCGTAGGAAATGGACCTAGAAAATTGCATGGAAAATGGTTTTGGAGAAAAGCAAAGTCTTTTGGTTAGGCAAGTGGATAAACTGTCATGTATACAAACAGAAATATCATGATTTTTTGCCACAGTTCTATAGATTTCTCCCCAGAAATTATGAATATGTAGAGCTGGTGTCTCCAAGAGGAACCAATTAGAGTTTCCCAGTAAAAAATTAAATGTTCCCTGACAAAAAAAAACTTTCAAAACAATAAAGTCCTTCGATAATATCCAGAAAACACAAACACAGATGCTGTCGCAATATCTGGGATTCAGTTAGCCAAAACACAAGCTGTTATTTCCCCTTTCATCCAGCCATATCAGACAAAGTGTGCGGAATTCGTATGCAATGGAATGAGAAAATCACAGTAAAAATGGTTTTGGAGAAAAGCAAAGTCTTTTCGTTAGGCAAGTGCATAAAATGCCATGTATACAAACAGAAATATCATGATTCTTTGCCGCAATTCCTCTAGCTTTCTCACTAGAAAATATGAATGTGTAGAGCTGGATTTTCAATGTGGAAACAGTGAGTGTTTCCCAGTACAAAATTAAATGTTCCCTGATTAAAAAAAAAAAAAACCCTTTCAAAACCATAAAGTGTTTCGATAATATCCAGAAAACACAAACATAGGTGCTGTGGCAATCTGGGATTGAGTTAGCCAAAACAAAACCGGATATTTCCGGTTTCATCCACTCATATCCGGACAAAGTAGTGTGGAATTCATACGTAATAGAATGAGAAAATTACAGTGAAAGTGATTTTGGAGTAAAGCAAAGTCTTTTCGTTTAGCAAGTGCATAAATCGTCATGTATATAAACAGAAATATCATGTTTGTTTGCCGCAGTTCCTCTATCTTTGTCGCTAGAAAATACGAATGTGTAGAGCTGGTGTCTCCATGTGGAACCAATTAGTTTCCCAGTACGAAATTAAATGTTCCCGGATAAAAAAACATTCAAATATAAAGTCCTTCGATAATATCCAGAAAACACAAACACAAGAGCTGTGGCAATATCTGGGATTGAGTTAGCCAAAACAAAACCGGATATTTCCGGTTTCATCCACTCATATCCAGACAAAGTGGTGTGGAATTCATATGCAATTATACCGAGAAAATCACAGTAAAAATGGTTTTGGAGAAAAGCAAAGTCTTTTCGTTAGGCAAGTCCATAAAATGCCATCTATACAAACAGAAATATCATGTTTGTTTCCCGCAGTTCCTTTAGATTTCTCCCCAGAACATACGAATGAGTAGAGCTGGTGTCTCCATGAGGAACCAATTAGAGTTTCCCAAATCAAAATTAAATGTTCTCTGATAAAAAAAAAATTTCAAAAAAATAAAGTCCTTCGATAATATCCAGAAAACACAAACACAGAGGCTGTTACAATAACTGGGATGCAGTTAGCCAAAACAAAACCGGATATTTTCAGTTTCATCCAGTCATGTCCGGACAAAATTGTGTGCAATTCGTATGCAATGGACCGAGAAAATCACAGTAAAAATGGTTTTGGAAAAAAGCAAAGTCTTTTCGTTAGGCCTGTCCATAAAATGCCATGTATACAAACAGAAATATCATGTTTGCTTGCCGCAGTTCCTCTAGCTTTCTCCCTAGAAAATACGAATGTATGCAGCTTGTTTCTCCATGTGGAACCACTGAGTGTTTCCCAGTACAAAATTAAATGTTCCCTGATAAAAAAAAAACTTTAAAAACAATAAATTCCATTGAAAATATCCAGAAAACACAAACACAGAGTCTGTCGCAATATCTGGATATCAGTTATCGAAAACACAACCAATATTTTCGGTTTCATCCAGTCATATCCAGACAAAGTGGTATAGAATTCGTATGCAATGGACCCTGAAAATCACAATAAAAATGTTTTGGAGACAAGCAAAGTCTTTTCGTTAGGCAAGTGAATTATATGTCATCTATACAAGCAGAAATATCATGTTTGTTTACCGCAGTTCCTCTAGCTTTCTCGCTAGAAAATACAAATGTGTAGTGCTGGTGTCTCCATTTGGAACCAATTAGAGTTTCCCAGAACAAAATTAAATGTTCTCTGATAAAAATTATTCAAAACAATAAAGTCCTTCGATAATATCCAGAAAACACAAACACAGGGGCTGTGGCAATATCTGGGATTTAGATAGTAAAAACTGAACCGCATACTTCTGGTTTCATCCAGTCATATCCGGAATACTGGGTGTGGAATCCGTATGCAGTGGACCGAGAAAATCACAGTAAAAATGATTTTGGAGAAAAGCAAAGTCTTTTCGTTAGGCAAGTGCATAAAATGTCATATATACAAGCAGAAATATCATGTTTGCATGCCGCAGTTCCTCTAGCTTTCTCCCTAGAAAATACGAATCTGTAGAGCTTGTTTCTCCATGTGGAACCACTAAGTGTTTCCCAGTACAAAATTAAATGTTCCTTGATAAAAAAACAAACATTCAAAACAATAAAGTCCTTCGATAATATCCAGAAAACACAAACACCGGGCCTGTCGCAATATCTGGGATTGAGTTAGCCATAACAAAACCGGATATTTCCAGTTTCATCCAGTCATATCTGGAAAAAGTGGTGTGGAATTTGTATGCAATGGGTCGAGAAAATCACAGTAAAAATGGTTATGGAGAAAAGCAATTTTTTTTTCATTAGGAAAGTGCATAAAATGCCATCTATATAAACAGAAATATGATGTTTGTTTGCCGCAGTTACTCTAGCTTTCTCCCTAGAAAACACGAATGTGTAGAGCTGGTTTCTCCATGTGGAACCAATTAGAGTTTCCCAGTACTAACTAAATGTTACCAGTTAAAAAAAATTTTCAAAACAATAATGTCCATTGTTAATATTCAGAAAACACAAACACAAGAGCTGTGGCAATATCTAGGATTGAGTTAGCCATAACAAAACCGGATATTTCCGGTTTCATCCACTCATATCCAGACAAAGTGGTGTGGAATTCATATGCAATTATACCGAGAAAATCACAGTAAAAATGGTTTTGGAGAAAAGCAAAGTCTTTTCGTTAGGCAAGTCCATAAAATGCCATCTATACAAACAGAAATATCATGTTTGTTTCCCGCAGTTCCTTTAGATTTCTCCCCAGAACATACGAATGAGTAGAGCTGGTGTCTCCATGAGGAACCAATTAGAGTTTCCCAAATCAAAATTAAATGTTCTCTGATAAAAAAAAATTTCAAAACAATAAAGTCCTTCGATAATATCCAGAAAACACAAACACAGAGGCTGTTGCAATAACTGGGATTCAGTTAGCCAAAACAAAACCAGATATTTTCAGTTTCATCCAGTCATATCCGGACAAAATTTTGTGCAATTCGTATGCAATGGACCGAGAAAATCACAGTAAAAATGGTTTGGAAAAAAGCAAAGTATTTTCATTAGGCCTGTCCATAAAATGCCATCTATACAAACAGAAATATCATGTTTGCTTGCCGCAGTTCCTCTAGCTTTCTCCCTAGAAAATACGAATGTATACAGCTTGTTTCTCCATGTGGAACCACTGAGTGTTTCCCAGTACAAAATTAAATGTTCCCTGATTAAAAAAAAAAAAAACTTTAAAAACAATAAATTCCATTGATAATATCCAGAAAACACAAACACAGAGTCTGTCGCAATATCTGGATATCAGTTATCGAAAACACAACCAATATTTTCGGTATCATCCAGTCATATCCGGACAAAGTGGTATAGAATTCGTATGCAATGGACCCTGAAAATCACAATAAAAATGTTTTGGAGACAAGCAAAGTCCTTTTGTTAGGCAAGTGCATAAAATGTCATGTATACAAACAGAAATATCATGTTTGTTTACCGCAGTTCCTCTAGCTTTCTCGCTAGAAAATACGAATGTGTAGTGCTGGTGTCTCCATTTGGAACCAATTAGAGTTTCACAGTACAAAATTAAATGTTCCCTTATAAAAAAACTTTCAAAACAATAAAGTCCATCGATAATATTCAGAAAAAACAAACAGAGGATCTGTAGCAATATCTGTGATTGAGTTAGCCAAAACAAAACCGGATATTTCCGGTGTCATCCAGTCATATCCGGACAAAGTGGTGTGGAATTCGTATGCAATGGACCGAGAAAATAACAGTAAAAATGGATGTGGAGAAAAGCAAAGTCTTTTTGTTAGGCAAGTGCAGAAAATGTCATGTATAGAAACAGAAATATCATGTTTGTTTGCCGCAGTTCCTCTAGCTTTCTCCCCAGAAAATACGAATATGTAGAGCTGGTGTCTTCATGTGGAACCAATTAGAGTTTCCCAGTACAAAATTAAATGTTCTCTGATAAAAAAAAACTTTCAAAACAATAAAGTCCATCGACAGTATCCAGAAAACACAAACACAGGAGCTGTGGCAATATCTGGGATTTAGATAGTAAAAACTGAACCCCATATTTCTGGTTTCATCCAGTCATATCCAGACAAAGTGATGTGAAATTCGTATGCAATGGACCGAGAAAATCACAGTAAAATGGTTTTAGAGAAAAGCAAATTTTTTTCCGTTAGGAAAGTGCGTAAAATGTCATCTATATAAACAGAAATATGATGTTTGTTTGCCGCAGTTCCTCTAGCTTTCTCCCTAGAAAACACGAATGTGTAGAGCTGGTTTCTCCATGTGGAACCAATTAGAGTTTCCCAGAACTAACTAAATGTTACCAGTTAAAAAAAAAAACTTTCAAATCAATAATGTCCATTGAAAATATCCAGAAAACACAAACACAGATGCTGTTGCAATAACTGGGATTCAGTTAGCCAAAACAAAACCGGATACTTACAGTTTCATCCAGTCATATCCGGACAAAGTGGTGTGGAATTCATATGCAATGGACTGAGAAAATTGCAGTAAAAATGGTTTTGGAGAAAGGCAAAGTCTTTTCATTAGGTAAGTGCCTAAAATATCATGTAAACAAACAGAAATATCATGTTTGTTTTCCGTATTTCCTGTAGTTTTCTCCCTAGAAAATACGAATGTGTAGAGCTGGTTTCTCCATGTGGAACCAGTGAGTGTTTCCCAGTACAAAATTAAATGTTCACTGATTAAAAAAAAAACTTTCAAAACAATAAAATCCTTTGTTAATATTCAGAAAACACAAACACAGGAGCTGTGGTAATATCTGGGATTGAGTTAGCCAAAACAAAACCGGATATTTCCGGTTTTCATCCACTCATATCCGGACAAAGTGGTGTGGAATTCATATGCAATGGACTGAGAAAATCCCAGTAAAAATGGTTTAGGAGAAGAGCAAAGTGTTTTCGTTAGGCAAGTGCATAAAATGTCATGTATACAAGCAGAAATATCATGTTTGCATGCCGCAGTTCCTCTAGCTTTCTCCCCAGAAAATACGAATGTGTAGAGCTGGTGTCTTCACGTGGAACCAATTAGAGTTTCCCAGTACAAAATTAAATGTTCTCTGATAAAAAAAAAAAAACTTTCATAACAATAAACTCCTTCGACAGTATCTAGAAAACACAAACACAGGAGCTGTGGCAATATCTGGGATTTAGATAGTAAAAACTGAACCGCATATTTCTGGTTTCATCCAGTCATATCCAGACAAAGTGATGTGGAATTCGTATGGAATGGACCGCGAAAATCACAGTAAAATGGTTTTAGAGAAAAGCAAATTTTTTTTCGTTAGGAAAGTGCATAAAATGTCATCTATATAAACAGAAATATGATGTTTGTTTGCCGCAGTTCCTCTAGCTTTCTCCCTAGAAAACATGAATGTGTAGAGCTGGTTTCTCCATGTGGAACCAATTAGAGTTTCCCAGAACTAACTAAATGTTACCAGTTTAAAAAAAAAAACTTTCAAATCAATAATGTCCATTGAAAATATCCAGAAAACACAAACACAGATGCTGTTGCAATAACTGGGATTCAGTTAGCCAAAACAAAACCGGATACTTACAGTTTCATCCAGTCATATCCGGACAAAGTGGTGTGGAATTCATATGCAATGGACTGAGAAAATCGCAGTAAAAATGATTTTGGAGAAAGGCAAAGTCTTTTCATTAGGTAAGTGCCTAAAATATCATGTAAACAAACAGAAATATCATGTTTGTTTTCCGTATTTCCTGTAGTTTTCTCCCTAGAAAATACGAATGTGTAGAGCTGGTTTCTCCATGTGGAACCAGTGAGTGTTTCCCAGTACAAAATTAAATGTTCACTGATTAAAAAAAAAAACTTTCAAAACAATAAAATCCTTTGTTAATATTCAGAAAACACAAACACAGGGGCTGTGGCAATATCTGGGATTGAGTTAGCCAAAACAAAACCGGATATTTCCGGTTTTCATCCACTCATATCCGGACAAAGTGGTGTGGAATTCATATGCAATGGACTGAGAAAATCCCAGTAAAAATGGTTTAGGAGAAGAGCAAAGTGTTTTCGTTAGGCAAGTGCATAAAATGTCATATATACAAGCAGAAATATCATGTTTGCATGCCGCAGTTCCTCTAGCTTTCTCCCTAGAAAATACGAATCTGTAGAGCTTGTTTCTCCATGTGGAACCACTAAGTGTTTCCCAGTACAAAATTAAATGTTCCTTGATAAAAAAAAAAACATTCAAAACAATAAAGTCCTTCGATAATATCCAGAAAACACAAACACAGGGCCTGTCGCAGTATCTGGGACTGAGTTAGCCATAAAAAAACCGGATATTTCCAGTTTCATCCAGTCATATCCGGAAAAAGTGGTGTGGAATTTGTATGCAATGGGTAGAGAAAATCACAGTAAAAATGGTTATGGAGAAAAGCAATATTTTTTTCGTTAGGAAAGTGCATAAAATGCCATCTATATAAACAGAAATATGATGTTTGTTTGCCGCAGTTCCTCTAGCTTTCTCCCTAGAAAACACGAATGTGTAGAGCTGGTTTCTCCATGTGGAACCAATTAGAGTTTCCCAGTACTAACTAAATGTTACCAGTTAAAAAAAACTTTCAAAACAATAATGCCCATTGTTAATATTCAGAAAACACAAACACAGAAGCTGTGGCAATATCTAGGATTGAGTTAGCCAAAACAAAACCGGATATTTCCGGTTTCATCCAGTAATATCCGGACAAAGTGGTGTGGAATTCGTATGTAATGGACTGAGAAAATTACAGTGAAAATGATTTTGGAGAAAAGCAAAGTCTTTCGTTAGGAAAGTGCACAAAATGCCATCTATACAAACAGAAATATCATGTTTGTTTGCCGCAGTCAATCTAGCTTTCTGTTAGAAAATACGAATGTTTAGAGTTGGTATCTCCATGTGAAACCAATTAGAGTTACCCAGTAAAAAATTAAATGTTCCCTGATAAAAAACATTCAAAGCAATAAAGTCCTTTGATAATATCCAGAAAACAGAAACACAGGGGCTGTGGCAATATCTGGGATTGAGTTAGCCAAAGCACAACCGCATATTTCCGGTTTCATCCAGTCATATCCGGATAAAGTGGTGCGTATTCGTATGTAATGGACTGAGAAAATTACAGTAAAAATGGTTTTGGAGAAAAGCAAATTTTTTTCGTTAGGCAAGTACATATATCAGGTTTGTTTGCCGCAGTTCCTCAAGTTTTCTCCTACCAAATACTTATATGTGGAACTGGTGTCTCCATGTGGAACCAGTGAGTGTTTCCCAGTACAAAATTAAATGTTCCCTGATTAAAAAAAAAACTTTCAAAACAATAAAGTGCTTCGATAAATCCAGAAAACACAAACACAGAGTCTGGCGCAATATCTGGAATTCAGTTAGCCAACACACTGCCGTATATTTCTGGTTTCATCCAGTCATATCCGGACAAAGTGGTGTCAAATTCTTATGCAATGGACAGATGAAATCACAGTAAAAATGGTTTTTGAGAAAAGCAAAGTATTTTCGTTAGGCAAGTGCATAAAATGTCATGTACAAAAAACAGAAATATCATGTTTGTTTGCCGCAGTTCCTCTAGCTTTCTCGCTAGAAAATATGAATGTGTAGAGCAGGTGTCTCCATGTGGAACGATTGAGTGTTTCCCACTACAAAATAAATTGTTTCCAGATATTAAAAACCTACAAAACAGTTAAGTCCATCGATAATTTCCAGAAAACACAAACACAGGGGCTGTCGCAATATCTGGGATTGAGTTTGCAAAAAAATCCCAGATATTTCCTGTTTCATCCAGTCATATCCGGAAAATGTTGTGTGTTATTCGTAAGCAATGGACCGATAAAATTACAGTGAAAATGGTTTTGGAGAAAATAAACACTTTTCGTTAGGGAAGTGCACAAAATACCATCTACATAAACAGAAATATCATGTTTCTATGCCGATGTTCCTAGAGCTTTCTCGCTAGAAAATACGAATGTCTAGAGCTGGTGTCTCCATGTGGAACAAATTAGAGTTTCCCGGTACAAAATTAAATGTTCCCTGATATAAAAACATTCAAAACAATAAAGTCCATCGATCATATCCAGAAAACACAAACACAGGGTCTGTGGCAAATCTGGGATTGAGATAGCCAAAACAAAACCGGATATTTCCAGTTTCATCCAGTCATATCTGGACAAAGTGGTGTGGAATTCGTATGCAAGGCCCGAGAAAATCACAGTATGAATGGTTTTGGAGAAATGCAAAGTCTTTTCGTTAGTGAAGTGCATAAAATGCCATCTATAAAAACAGAAATATCATATTTCATTGCCGCATTTTGTCTAGCTTTCTCGCTAGAGTATACGAATGCTTAGAGCTGGTGTCTCCATGGGGAAGCAATTAGAGTTTCCCAGTACAAAATTAAATGTTCCCTAATAAAAATAAGAAAACATTCAAAACAATAAAGTCGTTCGATAATATCCAGAAAACACAAACACAGGGGCTGTGGCAATATCTGGGATTAGTTATCCAAAACAAAACTGGATATATCCGATTCATCAAGTCATATCCGGACATAGTGGTGTGGAATACGTATGCAATGGACTGAGAAAATCAAAGAAAAATTTGTTTTGGAGCAAAGTCTTTTCGTTAGGCAAGTGCATAAAATGGCATGTATACAAACAGAAATATCATGTTTGTTTACCGCAGTTCCTCTAGCTTTCTCGCTAGAAAATACGAATGTGTAGTGCTGGTGTCTCCATTTGGAACCAATTAGAGTTTCACAGTACAAAATTAAATGTTCCCTTATAAAAAAAACTTTCAAAACAATAAAGTCCATCGATAATATTCAGAAAAAACAAACAGAGGATCTATAGCAATATCTGATTGAGTTAGCCAAAACAAAACCGGATATTTCCGGTTTCATCTAGTCATATCCGGACAAAGTGGTGTGGAATTCATATGCAATGGACTGAGAAAATCCCAGTAAAAACGGTTTAGGAGAAGAGCAAAGTGTTTTCGTTAGGCAAGTGCATAAAATGTTATGTATACAAACAGAAATATCACGTTTGTTTGCCGCAGTTCCTCTAGCTTTCTCCCTAGAAAATATGAATGTGTACAGCTGGTGTCTCCATGTGGAACCAATTAGAGTTTCCCAGTACAAAATTAAATGTTCTCTGATAAAAAACATTCAAAACAATAAAGTCCTTCGATAATATCCAGAAAACACAAACACAGGGGCTGTGGCAATATCTGGGATTTAGATAGTAAAAACTGAACCGCATACTTCTGGTTTCATCCAGTCATATCCGGAATACTGGGTGTGGAATCCGTATGCAGTGGACCGAGAAAATCACAGTAAAAATGATTTTGGAGGAAAGCAAAGTCTTTTCATTAGGCAAGTGCATAAAATGTCATATATACAAGCAGAAATATCATGTTTTCATGCCGCAGTTCCTCTAGCTTTCTCCCTAGAAAATACAAATCTGTAGAGCTTGTTTCTCCATGTGGAACCACTGAGTGTTTCCCAGTACAAAATTAAATGTTCCTTAATAAAAAAAAAACCTTCAAAACAATAAAGTCCTTCGATAATATCCAGAAAACACAAACACAGGGCCTGTCGCAATATCTGGGACTGAGTTAGCCATAACAAAACCGGATATTTCCAGTTTCATCCAGTCATATCCGGAAAAAGTGGTGTGGAATTTGTATGCAATGGACCGAGAAAATCACAGTAAAAATGGTTTTGGAGAAAACCAAAATGTTTTCGTTAGGCAAGTGCATAAAATGTCACGTCTACAAACAGAAATATCATGTTTCCTTGCCACAGTTCCTCTAGCTTTCTCGCTAGAAAATACGAATATGTAGAACTGGTGTCTCCATGTGGAAGCAATTAGAGTTTCCCAGCACAACATTAAATGTTCCATGATAAAAAAAACATTCAAAACAATAAAGTCCTTCGATAATATTCATAAAACACAAACAGAGAGGCTGTCGCAATATCTGGGATTCAGTTAGCCAAAACACAAGCGGATATTTCTCCTTTCATCCAGTCATATCCGGACAAACTGGGTGTGGAATCCGTATGCAATGGACTGAGAAAATCACTGTAAAAATGGTTTTGGAGAAAAGCAAAGTCCTTTTGTAAGGCAAGTGCATAAAATGTCATGTATACAAACAGAAATATCATATTTGTTTGCCGCAGTTCCTCTACATTTCTCCTAGAAAATACGAATGTGTAGAGCTGGTGTCTCCATGTGGAACCAATTAGTTTCCCAGTACGAAATTAAATGTTCCTGGATAAAAAAACATTCAAATATAAAGTCCTTCAATAATATCCAGAAAACACAAACACAAGAGCTGTGGCAATATCTGGGATTGAGTTAGCCATAACAAAACCGGATATTTCCGGTTTCATCCACTCATATCCAGACAAAGTGGTGTGGAATTCATATGCAATTATACCGAGAAAATCACAGTAAAAATGGTTTTGGAGAAAAGCAAAGTCTTTTCGTTAGGCAAGTCCATAAAATGCCATCTATACAAACAGAAATATCATGTTTGTTTCCCGCAGTTCCTTTAGATTTCTCCCCAGAACATACGAATGAGTAGAGCTGGTGTCTCCATGAGGAACCAATTAGAGTTTCCCAAATCAAAATTAAATGTTCTCTGATAAAAAAAAATTTCAAAACAATAAAGTCCTTCGATAATATCCAGAAAACACAAACACAGAGACTGTTGCAATAACTGGGACTCAGTTAGCCAAAACAAAACCAGATATTTTCAGTTTCATCCAGTCATATCCGGACAAAATTGTGTGCAATTCGTATGCAATGGACCGAGAAAATCACAGTAAAAATGGTTTTGGAAAAAATCAAAGTCTTTTCATTAGGCCTGTCCATAAAATGCCATCTATACAAACAGAAATATCATGTTTGCTTGCCGCAGTTCCTCTAGCTTTCTCCCTAGAAAATACGAATGTATACAGCTTGTTTCTCCATGTGGAACCACTGAGTGTTTCCCAGTACAAAATTAAATGTTCCCTGATTAAAAAAAAAAACTTTAAAAACAATAAATTCCATTGATAATATCCAGAAAACACAAACACAGAGTCTGTCGCAATATCTGGATATCAGTTATCGAAAACACAACCAATATTTTCGGTTTCATCCAGTCATATCCGGACAAAGTGGTATAGAATTCGTATGCAATGGACCCTGAAAATCACAATAAAAATGTTTTGGAGACAAGCAAAGTCCTTTTGTTAGGCAAGTGCATAAAATGTCATGTATACAAACAGAAATATCATGTTTGTTTACCGCAGTTCCTCTAGCTTTCTCGCTAGAAAATACGAATGTGTAGTGCTGGTGTCTCCATTTGGAACCAATTAGAGTTTCACAGTACAAAATTAAATGTTCCCTTATAAAAAAACTTTCAAAACAATAAAGTCCATCGATAATATTCAGAAAAAACAAACAGAGGATCTGTAGCAATATCTGTGATTGAGTTAGCCAAAACAAAACCGGATATTTCTGGTGTCATCCAGTCATATCCGGACAAAGTGGTGTGGAATTCGTATGCAATGGACCGAGAAAATAACAGTAAAAATGGATGTGGAGAAAAGCAAAGTCTTTTCGTTAGGCAAGTGCAGAAAATGTCATGTATAGAAACAGAAATATCATGTTTGTTTGCCGCAGTTCCTCTAGCTTTCTCCCCAGAAAATACGAATATGTAGAGCTGGTGTCTTCATGTGGAACCAATTAGAGTTTCCCAGTACAAAAGTAAATGTTCTCTGATAAAAAAAAAAAAAAAACTTTCAAAACAATAAAGTCCATCGACAGTATCCAGAAAACACAAACACAGGAGCTGTGGCAATATCTGGGATTTAGATAGTAAAAACTGAACCGCATATTTCTGGTTTCATCCAGTCATATCCAGACAAAGTGATGTGGAATTCGTATGGAATGGACCGAGAAAATCACAGTAAAATGGTTTTAGAGAAAAGCAAATTTTTTTTCGTTAGGAAAGTGCGTAAAATGTCATCTATATAAACAGAAATATGATGTTTGTTTGCCGCAGTTCCTCTAGCTTTCTCCCTAGAAAACACGAATGTGTAGAGCTGGTTTCTCCATGTGGAACCAATTAGAGTTTCCCAGAACTAACTAAATGTTACCAGTTTAAAAAAAAAAACTTTCAAATCAATAATGTCCATTGAAAATATCCAGAAAACACAAACACAGGGTCTGTGGCAAATCTGGGATTGAGATAGCCAAAACAAAACCGGATATTTCCAGTTTCATCCAGTCATATCTGGACAAAGTGGTGTGGAATTCGTATGCAAGGCCCGAGAAAATCACAGTATGAATGGTTTTGGAGAAATGCAAAGTCTTTTCGTTAGTGAAGTGCATAAAATGCCATCTATAAAAACAGAAATATCATATTTCATTGCCGCATTTTGTCTAGCTTTCTCGCTAGAGTATACGAATGCTTAGAGCTGGTGTCTCCATGGGGAAGCAATTAGAGTTTCCCAGTACAAAATTAAATGTTCCCTAATAAAAATAAGAAAACATTCAAAACAATAAAGTCGTTCGATAATATCCAGAAAACACAAACACAGGGGCTGTGGCAATATCTGGGATTAGTTATCCAAAACAAAACTGGATATATCCGATTCATCAAGTCATATCCGGACATAGTGGTGTGGAATACGTATGCAATGGACTGAGAAAATCAAAGAAAAATTTGTTTTGGAGCAAAGTCTTTTCGTTAGGCAAGTGCATAAAATGGCATGTATACAAACAGAAATATCATGTTTGTTTACCGCAGTTCCTCTAGCTTTCTCGCTAGAAAATACGAATGTGTAGTGCTGGTGTCTCCATTTGGAACCAATTAGAGTTTCACAGTACAAAATTAAATGTTCCCTTATAAAAAAAACTTTCAAAACAATAAAGTCCATCGATAATATTCAGAAAAAACAAACAGAGGATCTATAGCAATATCTGATTGAGTTAGCCAAAACAAAACCGGATATTTCCGGTTTCATCTAGTCATATCCGGACAAAGTGGTGTGGAATTCATATGCAATGGACTGAGAAAATCCCAGTAAAAACGGTTTAGGAGAAGAGCAAAGTGTTTTCGTTAGGCAAGTGCATAAAATGTTATGTATACAAACAGAAATATCACGTTTGTTTGCCGCAGTTCCTCTAGCTTTCTCCCTAGAAAATATGAATGTGTACAGCTGGTGTCTCCATGTGGAACCAATTAGAGTTTCCCAGTACAAAATTAAATGTTCTCTGATAAAAAACATTCAAAACAATAAAGTCCTTCGATAATATCCAGAAAACACAAACACAGGGGCTGTGGCAATATCTGGGATTTAGATAGTAAAAACTGAACCGCATACTTCTGGTTTCATCCAGTCATATCCGGAATACTGGGTGTGGAATCCGTATGCAGTGGACCGAGAAAATCACAGTAAAAATGATTTTGGAGGAAAGCAAAGTCTTTTCATTAGGCAAGTGCATAAAATGTCATATATACAAGCAGAAATATCATGTTTTCATGCCGCAGTTCCTCTAGCTTTCTCCCTAGAAAATACAAATCTGTAGAGCTTGTTTCTCCATGTGGAACCACTGAGTGTTTCCCAGTACAAAATTAAATGTTCCTTAATAAAAAAAAAACCTTCAAAACAATAAAGTCCTTCGATAATATCCAGAAAACACAAACACAGGGCCTGTCGCAATATCTGGGACTGAGTTAGCCATAACAAAACCGGATATTTCCAGTTTCATCCAGTCATATCCGGAAAAAGTGGTGTGGAATTTGTATGCAATGGACCGAGAAAATCACAGTAAAAATGGTTTTGGAGAAAACCAAAATGTTTTCGTTAGGCAAGTGCATAAAATGTCACGTCTACAAACAGAAATATCATGTTTCCTTGCCACAGTTCCTCTAGCTTTCTCGCTAGAAAATACGAATATGTAGAACTGGTGTCTCCATGTGGAAGCAATTAGAGTTTCCCAGCACAACATTAAATGTTCCATGATAAAAAAAAACATTCAAAACAATAAAGTCCTTCGATAATATTCATAAAACACAAACAGAGAGGCTGTCGCAATATCTGGGATTCAGTTAGCCAAAACACAAGCGGATATTTCTCCTTTCATCCAGTCATATCCGGACAAACTGGGTGTGGAATCCGTATGCAATGGACTGAGAAAATCACTGTAAAAATGGTTTTGGAGAAAAGCAAAGTCCTTTTGTAAGGCAAGTGCATAAAATGTCATGTATACAAACAGAAATATCATATTTGTTTGCCGCAGTTCCTCTACATTTCTCCTAGAAAATACGAATGTGTAGAGCTGGTGTCTCCATGTGGAACCAATTAGTTTCCCAGTACGAAATTAAATGTTCCTGGATAAAAAAACATTCAAATATAAAGTCCTTCAATAATATCCAGAAAACACAAACACAAGAGCTGTGGCAATATCTGGGATTGAGTTAGCCATAACAAAACCGGATATTTCCGGTTTCATCCACTCATATCCAGACAAAGTGGTGTGGAATTCATATGCAATTATACCGAGAAAATCACAGTAAAAATGGTTTTGGAGAAAAGCAAAGTCTTTTCGTTAGGCAAGTCCATAAAATGCCATCTATACAAACAGAAATATCATGTTTGTTTCCCGCAGTTCCTTTAGATTTCTCCCCAGAACATACGAATGAGTAGAGCTGGTGTCTCCATGAGGAACCAATTAGAGTTTCCCAAATCAAAATTAAATGTTCTCTGATAAAAAAAATTTCAAAACAATAAAGTCCTTCGATAATATCCAGAAAACACAAACACAGAGACTGTTGCAATAACTGGGACTCAGTTAGCCAAAACAAAACCAGATATTTTCAGTTTCATCCAGTCATATCCGGACAAAATTGTGTGCAATTCGTATGCAATGGACCGAGAAAATCACAGTAAAAATGGTTTTGGAAAAAATCAAAGTCTTTTCATTAGGCCTGTCCATAAAATGCCATCTATACAAACAGAAATATCATGTTTGCTTGCCGCAGTTCCTCTAGCTTTCTCCCTAGAAAATACGAATGTATACAGCTTGTTTCTCCATGTGGAACCACTGAGTGTTTCCCAGTACAAAATTAAATGTTCCCTGATTAAAAAAAAAAAACTTTAAAAACAATAAATTCCATTGATAATATCCAGAAAACACAAACACAGAGTCTGTCGCAATATCTGGATATCAGTTATCGAAAACACAACCAATATTTTCGGTTTCATCCAGTCATATCCGGACAAAGTGGTATAGAATTCGTATGCAATGGACCCTGAAAATCACAATAAAAATGTTTTGGAGACAAGCAAAGTCCTTTTGTTAGGCAAGTGCATAAAATGTCATGTATACAAACAGAAATATCATGTTTGTTTACCGCAGTTCCTCTAGCTTTCTCGCTAGAAAATACGAATGTGTAGTGCTGGTGTCTCCATTTGGAACCAATTAGAGTTTCACAGTACAAAATTAAATGTTCCCTTATAAAAAAACTTTCAAAACAATAAAGTCCATCGATAATATTCAGAAAAAACAAACAGAGGATCTGTAGCAATATCTGTGATTGAGTTAGCCAAAACAAAACCGGATATTTCTGGTGTCATCCAGTCATATCCGGACAAAGTGGTGTGGAATTCGTATGCAATGGACCGAGAAAATAACAGTAAAAATGGATGTGGAGAAAAGCAAAGTCTTTTCGTTAGGCAAGTGCAGAAAATGTCATGTATAGAAACAGAAATATCATGTTTGTTTGCCGCAGTTCCTCTAGCTTTCTCCCCAGAAAATACGAATATGTAGAGCTGGTGTCTTCATGTGGAACCAATTAGAGTTTCCCAGTACAAAATTAAATGTTCTCTGATAAAAAAAAAAAAAAAACTTTCAAAACAATAAAGTCCATCGACAGTATCCAGAAAACACAAACACAGGAGCTGTGGCAATATCTGGGATTTAGATAGTAAAAACTGAACCGCATATTTCTGGTTTCATCCAGTCATATCCAGACAAAGTGATGTGGAATTCGTATGGAATGGACCGAGAAAATCACAGTAAAATGGTTTTAGAGAAAAGCAAATTTTTTTTCGTTAGGAAAGTGCGTAAAATGTCATCTATATAAACAGAAATATGATGTTTGTTTGCCGCAGTTCCTCTAGCTTTCTCCCTAGAAAACACGAATGTGTAGAGCTGGTTTCTCCATGTGGAACCAATTAGAGTTTCCCAGAACTAACTAAATGTTACCAGTTTAAAAAAAAAAACTTTCAAATCAATAATGTCCATTGAAAATATCCAGAAAACACAAACACAGATGCTGTTGCAATAACTGGGATTCAGTTAGCCAAAACAAAACCGGATACTTCCAGTTTCATCCAGTCATATCCGGACAAAGTGGTGTGGAATTCATATGCAATGGACTGAGAAAATTGCAGTAAAAATGATTTTGGAGAAAGGCAAAGTCTTTTCATTAGGTAAGTGCCTAAAATATCATGTAAACAAACAGAAATATCATGTTTGTTTTCCGTATTTCCTGTAGTTTTCTCCCTAGAAAATACGAATGTGTAGAGCTGGTTTCTCCATGTGGAACCAGTGAGTGTTTCCCAGTACAAAATTAAATGTTCACTGATTAAAAAAAAAAACTTTCAAAACAATAAAATCCTTTGTTAATATTCAGAAAACACAAACACAGGGGCTGTGGCAATATCTGGGATTGAGTTAGCCAAAACAAAACCGGATATTTCCGGTTTTCATCCACTCATATCCGGACAAAGTGGTGTGGAATTCATATGCAATGGACTGAGAAAATCCCAGTAAAAATGGTTTAGGAGAAGAGCAAAGTGTTTTCGTTAGGCAAGTGCATAAAATGTCATGTATACAAGCAGAAATATCATGTTTGCATGCCGCAGTTCCTCTAGCTTTCTCCCCAGAAAATACGAATGTGTAGAGCTGGTGTCTTCACGTGGAACCAATTAGAGTTTCCCAGTACAAAATTAAATGTTCTCTGATAAAAAAAAAAAAACTTTCATAACAATAAACTCCTTCGACAGTATCTAGAAAACACAAACACAGGAGCTGTGGCAATATCTGGGATTTAGATAGTAAAAACTGAACCGCATATTTCTGGTTTCATCCAGTCATATCCAGACAAAGTGATGTGGAATTCGTATGGAATGGACCGAGAAAATCACAGTAAAATGGTTTTAGAGAAAAGCAAATTTTTTTTCGTTAGGAAAGTGCATAAAATGTCATCTATATAAACAGAAATATGATGTTTGTTTGCCGCAGTTCCTCTAGCTTTCTCCCTAGAAAACACGAATGTGTAGAGCTGGTTTCTCCATGTGGAACCAATTAGAGTTTCCCAGAACTAACTAAATGTTACCAGTTTAAAAAAAAAAACTTTCAAATCAATAATGTCCATTGAAAATATCCAGAAAACACAAACACAGATGCTGTTGCAATAACTGGGATTCAGTTAGCCAAAACAAAACCGGATACTTCCAGTTTCATCCAGTCATATCCGGACAAAGTGGTGTGGAATTCATATGCAATGGACTGAGAAAATCGCAGTAAAAATGATTTTGAAGAAAGGCAAAGTCTTTTCATTAGGTAAGTGCCTAAAATATCATGTAAACAAACAGAAATATCATGTTTGTTTTCCGTATTTCCTGTAGTTTTCTCCCTAGAAAATACGAATGTGTAGAGCTGGTTTCTCCATGTGGAACCAGTGAGTGTTTCCCAGTACAAAATTAAATGTTCACTGATTAAAAAAAAAAACTTTCAAAACAATAAAATCCTTTGTTAATATTCAGAAAACACAAACACAGGGGCTGTGGCAATATCTGGGATTGAGTTAGCCAAAACAAAACCGGATATTTCCGGTTTTCATCCACTCATATCCGGACAAAGTGGTGTGGAATTCATATGCAATGGACTGAGAAAATCCCAGTAAAAATGGTTTAGGAGAAGAGCAAAGTGTTTTCGTTAGGCAAGTGCATAAAATGTCATATATACAAGCAGAAATATCATGTTTGCATGCCGCAGTTCCTCTAACTTTCTCCCTAGAAAATACGAATCTGTAGAGCTTGTTTCTCCATGTGGAACCACTAAGTGTTTCCCAGTACAAAATTAAATGTTCCTTGATAAAAAAAAAAACCTTCAAAACAATAAAGTCCTTCGATAATATCCAGAAAACACAAACACAGGGCCTGTCGCAATATCTGGGACTGAGTTAGCCATAACAAAACCGGATATTTCCAGTTTCATCCAGTCATATCCGGAAAAAGTGGTGTGGAATTTGTATGCAATGGGTAGAGAAAATCACAGTAAAAATGGTTATGGAGAAAAGCAATATTTTTTTCGTTAGGAAAGTGCATAAAATGCCATCTATATAAACAGAAATATGATGTTTGTTTGCCGCAGTTCCTCTAGCTTTCTCCCTAGAAAACACGAATGTGTAGAGCTGGTTTCTCCATGTGGAACCAATTAGAGTTTCCCAGTACTAACTAAATGTTACCAGTTAAAAAAAACTTTCAAAACAATAATGCCCATTGTTAATATTCAGAAAACACAAACACAGAAGCTGTGGCAATATCTAGGATTGAGTTAGCCAAAACAAAACCGGATATTTCCGGTTTCATCCAGTAATATCCGGACAAAGTGGTGTGGAATTCGTATGTAATGGACTGAGAAAATTACAGTGAAAATGATTTTGGAGAAAAGCAAAGTCTTTCGTTAGGAAAGTGCACAAAATGCCATCTATACAAACAGAAATATCATGTTTGTTTGCCGCAGTCAATCTAGCTTTCTCTTAGAAAATACGAATGTTTAGAGTTGGTGTCTCCATGTGGAACCAATTAGAGTTACCCAGTACAAAATTAAATGTTCCCTGATAAAAAACATTCAAAGCAATAAAGTCCTTTGATAATATCCAGAAAACAGAAACACAGGGGCTGTGGCAATATCTGGGATTGAGTTAGCCAAAGCACAACCGCATATTTCCGGTTTCATCCAGTCATATCCGGATAAAGTGGTGCGTATTCGTATGTAATGGACTGAGAAAATTACAGTAAAAATGGTTTTGGAGAAAAGCAAATTTTTTTCGTTAGGCAAGTACATATATCAGGTTTGTTTGCCGCAGTTCCTCAAGTTTTCTCCTACCAAATACTTATATGTGGAACTGGTGTCTCCATGTGGAACCAGTGAGTGTTTCCCAGTACAAAATTAAATGTTCCCTGATTAAAAAAAAACTTTCAAAACAATAAAGTGCTTCGATAATATCCAGAAAACACAAACACAGAGGCTGGCGCAATATCTGGAATTCAGTTAGCCAACACACTGCCGTATATTTCTGGTTTCATCCAGTCATATCCGGACAAAGTGGTGTCAAATTCTTATGCAATGGACAGATGAAATCACAGTAAAAATGGTTTTTGAGAAAAGCAAAGTATTTTCGTTAGGCAAGTGCATAAAATGTCATGTACAAAAAACAGAAATATCATGTTTGTTTGCCGCAGTTCCTCTAGCTTTCTCGCTAGAAAATATGAATGTGTAGAGCAGGTGTCTCCATGTGGAACGAGTGAGTGTTTCCCACTACAAAATAAATTGTTTCCAGATATTAAAAACCTACAAAACAGTTAAGTCCATCGATAATTTCCAGAAAACACAAACACAGGGGCTGTCGCAATATCTGGGATTGAGTTTGCAAAAAAAACCCAGATATTTCCGGTTTCATCCAGTCATATCCGGAAAAAGTTGTGTGTTATTCGTAAGCAATGGACCGATAAAATTACAGTGAAAATGGTTTTGGAGAAAATAAACACTTTTCGTTAGGGAAGTGCACAAAATACCATCTACATAAACAGAAATATCATGTTTCTATGCCGATGTTCCTAGAGCTTTCTCGCTAGAAAATACGAATGTCTAGAGCTGGTGTCTCCATGTGGAACAAATTAGAGTTTCCCGGTACAAAATTAAATGTTCCCTGATATAAAAACATTCAAAACAATAAAGTCCATCGATCATATCCAGAAAACACAAACACAGGGTCTGTGGCAAATCTGGGATTGAGATAGCCAAAACAAAACCGGATATTTCCAGTTTCATCCAGTCATATCTGGACAAAGTGGTGTGGAATTCGTATGCAAGGCCCGAGAAAATCACAGTATGAATGGTTTTGGAGAAATGCAAAGTCTTTTCGTTAGTGAAGTGCATAAAATGCCATCTATAAAAACAGAAATATTATATTTCATTGCCGCATATTGTCTAGCTTTCTCGCTAGAGTATACGAATGCTTAGAGCTGGTGTCTCCATGGGGAAGCAATTAGAGTTTCCCAGTACAAAATTAAATGTTCCCTAATAAAAATAAGAAAACATTCAAAACAATAAAGTCGTTCGATAATATCCAGAAAACACAAACACAGGGGCTGTGGCAATATCTGGGATTGAGTTATCCAAAACAAAACTGGATATATCCGGATTCATCAAGTCATATCCGGACATAGTGGTGTGGAATACGTATGCAATGGACTGAGAAAATCAAAGAAAAATTTGTTTTGGAGCAAAGTCTTTTCGTTAGGCAAGTGCATAAAATGGCATGCATACAAACAGAAATATTATGTATGTTTGCCGCAATTCCTCTAGCTTTCACCCTAGGAAATCGAATGTGTAGAACTGGTGTCACCATGTGGAAACAATTAGAGTTTCCCAGTACAAAATTCAATGTTCCCTGATAAAAAACGTTCAAAACAATAAAGTCCTTCGATAATATCCAGAAAAGACAAACACAGAGGGTGCTGAAATATCTGGGATTCAGTTAGACAAAACACAGCGGAATATTTGTGGTTTCATGAACTCATATCTGCACAAAGTGGTGGGAATTCATATGCAATGGACAGACAAATTCACAGTAAAAATGGTTTTGGAGAAAAGCAAAGTCTTTTCGTTAGCCAAGTGCATAAAATGTCATGTATACAAACAGAAATATCATGTTTGTTTTTCCGCAGTTCCTCTAGCTTTCTCCTAGAAAATACGAATGTGTAGAGCTGGTGTTTCCATGTGGAACCAGTGAGTGTTTCCAAGTACAAAATTAAATGTTCCCTGATTAAAAAAAACATTCAAAAGAATAAAGTCCATCGATAATATCCAGAAATCTCAAACTCAGGGGCTGCGGCAATATCTGGGATACAGTTAGCCAAAACAAAACTGGATATTTCCGGTTTCATCCAGTCATATCCGGAAAAAGTGTCTTTAATTCGTATGCAATGGACCGAGAAAATCAAAGTAAAAAAGGTTTTGGAGAAAAGCAAAGTCTTTTCTTTAGGCAAGTGCATAAAATGTCATGTATACAAACAGAAATATCATGTATGTTTGCTGCAGTTCCTCCAGCTTTCTCCCTAGAAAATACGAATGTGTAGATCTGGTGTCTCCATGTAGAAGTAATTAGAGCTTCCCAGTACAAAATTAAATGTTCCTTGATAAAAAAAAAATTTTCAAAGCAATAAAGTCCTTCAATAATATCCAGAAAACACAAACACAGAGGCTGTCGCAATATCTGGAATTCAGTTAGCCAAAACACAACCGGATATTTCTGGTTTCATCCAGTCATATCCGGACAAAGTGGTGTCGAATTAGTATGCAATGGAGAGACAAAATCACAGTAAAAATGGTTTGGAGAAAAGCAAAGTCTTTTCGTTAGGCAAGTACATAAAATGTCATGTATACAAACAGAAATATCATGTTTGTTTCCCGCAGTTCCTCTAGATTTCTCCTAGCAAATACGAATGTGTAGAGCTGGTGTCTCCATGTGGAACCAGTGAGTGTTTCCCAGTACAAAATTAAATGTTCTCTGATTAAAAAAACATTCAAAACAATAAAGTCCATAATAATATATACAGGGTCTACAGCAATTTCTGGGATTGAGATAGCCAAAAAAAACCGGATATTTCTGGTTTCATCCAATCGTATCCAGACAAAGTAGTGTGGAATTCGTATGCAATGGACTGAGAAAATTGCAGTGAAAATGGTTTTGGAGAAAAGCAAAGTCTTTTCCTTAGGCAAGTGCATAAAAAGTCATGTATACAAACAGAAATATCATGTTTGTTTGCCGCAGTTCCTCTAGCTTTCTCCTAGAAAATACGAATGTGTAGAGCTGGTGTCTCCATGTGGAACCAATTAGAGTTCCCCAATACATAATTAAATGTTCCCTGAGAAAAAACATTCAAAAAAGGAAAGTCCTTCGATAATATCCAGAAAACACAAACACAGAGGCTGTCGCAATATCTGGGAATCAGTTAGCCAAAACACAACCACATATTTCTGATTTCATCCAGTCATATCCGGACAAAGTTGTGTTTAATTCTTATGCAATGGACCGAGAAAATCACAGTAAAAATGGTTTTGGATAAAACCAAAGTCTTTTCGTTAGGCAGGTGCATAAATTGTCATGTATACAAACAGAAATGTCATGTTTGTTTGCCGCAGTTGCTCTAGATTTCTCCTAGAAAACACGAATGTGTAGAGCTGGTGTCTCCATGGGGAACCAGTGAGTGTTTCCCAGTATAAAACTAAATGTTCCCTGATAAAAAAACTTTCAGAACAATAATGTCCATTGATAATATCCAGAAACCACAAACAGGGGCTGTGGCAATATCTGGGATTAAGATAGCCAAAACAAAACCAGATATTTCCGGTTTCATCCAGTCATATCCGTACAAAGTGGTGTGGAATTCCTATGCCATGGACTGAGAAAATTACAGTAAAAATGCTTTTGGAGAAAAGCAAAGTCTTTTCGTTAGGCAAGTGCATAAAATGCATCTATACAAACAGAAATATCATGATTCTTTTTCACAGTTCCTTTAGATTTCTCACCAGAAAATATGAATGTGTAGAGCTGGTGTCTGCATGTGGAACCAATTAGAGTTTCCCAGTACAAAATTCAATGTTCCCTGATAAAAAAAAATTCAAAACAATAAAGTCCTTCGATAATATCCAGAAAACAAAAACAAAGAGGCTGTCGCAATATCTGGGATTCAGTTAGCCAAAACACAACCTCAGATTTCCGGTTTCATTCACTCATATCAGGATGAGGTGGTGTCGATTTCTACGTAATGTACTGAGAAAATCACAGTAAAAAAGGTTTTGGAGAAAAGAAAAGTGTTTTCTTTAGGCAAATGCATAAAATGCCATCTACACAATAAAAATATCATGTTCATTTGCCACAGTTCCTCTACCTTTCTCCTAGAAAATACGAATGTGTAGAGCTGGTGTCTCCATGTGGAACCAATTAGTTTACCAGTACAAAACTAAATGTTCCCTGATAAAAATCTTTCAAAACAATAATATCCTTTGATAATATCCAGAATCACAAACACAGTGGCTGTCTCAATATCTGTATATCATTTTGCCAAAACAAAACCGTATATTTCCAGTTTCGTTCAGCCACATCCAGACAAAGTGGTGTGAAATTCGTAGGCAATGGACCCAGAAAATCACAATAAAAGTGTTTTGGAGAAAAGCAAAGACTTTTCGTTCGGCAAGTGCATAATATGTCATCTGTACAAGCAGAAATATCATGTTTGTTTGCCGCACTTCCTCTAGCATTCTCGCTAGAAAATATGAATGTGTAGAGCTGGTGTCTCCATGTGGAACGGGTGAGTGTTTCCCAGTACGAAATTAAATGTTCCCTGATAAAAAAAAAAATTTCAAAACAATAATGACCATTGATGATATCCAGAAAAAACAAGCAGAGTATCTTTGGCAATATCTGAGATTGAGTTAGCAAAAAATAAACGGCATATTTCCGGTTACATCCAGTCATATCCGGACAAAGTGGTGTGGAATTCGTATGCACTGGAGAGACAAAATCACAGTAAAAATGGTTTTGGAGAAAACCAAAGTCTTTTCGTTAGGCAAGTGCATAATATGTCATCTGTACAGCAGAAATATCATGGTTGTTTGCTGCAGTTCCTCTAGCTTTCTCACTAGAAAATACAAATGTGTAGAGCTGGTTTCTCCATGTGGAACCACTGAGTGTTTCCCAGTACAAACTTAAATGTTCCATGAAAAAAACATTCAAAACAAGGAAGTCCTTAGATAATATCCAGAAATCACAAACACAGGGGCTGTGGCAATATCTGGGATTGAGTTAGCCAAAACAAAACCGGATATTCCGGTTCCATCCAGTCATATCTGGACAAACTGGTGTCAAATTCTTATGCAATGGACAGAGAATACCACAGTAAAAATGCTTTTGGAGAAAAGCAAAGTCTTTTCGTTAGGCAAGTGCATAAAATGTCATGTATACAAACAGAAATATCATCTTTGTTTACCGCAGTTCCTCTAGTTTTCTCCTAGAAAATACAAATGTGTAGAGCTGGTGTCTCCATGTGGAACCAATCAGAGTTTCCCAGTGCAAAATTAAATGTTCCCTGATAAAAAACTTTGAAAACAATAAAGTCCTTCGATAATATCCAGAAATCACAAACACAGTGGCTGTGGCAATATCTGGGATTGAGTTAGCCAAAACAAAACCGGATATTCCGGTTCCATCCAGTCATATCTGGACAAACTGGTGTCAAATTCTTATGCAATGGACAGAGAATACCACAGTAAAAATGCTTTTGGAGAAAAGCAAAGTCTTTTCGTTAGGCAAGTGCATAAAATGCCATCTATATAAACAGAAATATCATGTTTGTTTGCCGCAGTTCCTCTAGCTTTCTCCCTAGAAAATACGAATGTGTAGAGCTGGTGTCTCCATGTGGAACCAATCAGAGTTTCCCAGTGCAAAATTAAATGTTCCCTGATAAAAAACTTTGAAAACAATAAAGTCCTTCAATAATATCCAGAAATCACAAACACAGGGGCTGTGGCAATAACTGGGATTGAGTTAGCCAAAACAAAACCGGATATTTCCGGTTTCATCCAGTCATATCCGGACAGAGTGGTGTGAAATTCGTATGCAATGGACCGAGAAAATAACTGTAAAAATGGTTTTGGAGAAAAGCAAAGTCTTTTCGATAGGCAACTGCATAAAATGTCATGTATAGAAACAGAAATATGTTTGTTTGCCGCAGTTCCTCTAGCTTTCTTCTAGCAAATACGAACGTGTAGAGCTGGTGTCTCCATGTGGAACCAATTAGAGTTTCCCAGTACAAAATTAAATGTTCCCTGATAAAAAACCTTTCAAAACAATAATGTCCATTGATAACATCCAGAAAACACAAACACAGGGGCTGTGGCAATAACTGGGATTGAGTTAGCCAAAACAAAACCGGATATTTTCGGTTTTGTCCAGTCATATCCCAAAAAAGTGGTGTGGAATTTGTATGTAATCGACCGAGGAAATCACAGTAAAAATGGTTTTGGAGAAAAGCAAAGTCTTTTCGTTAGGCAAGTGCATAAAATGACATCTACATAAACAGAAATATCATGTTTGTTTGCCGCAGTTCCTCTAGCTTTCTCAGTAGAAAATACGAATCTGTAGAGCTGGTTTCTCCATGTAGAACCACTGAGTGTTTCCCAGTACATAATTAAATGTTCCCTGATAAAAAACCTTTCAAAACAATAATGTCCATTGATAATATCCAGAAAATACAAACACAGGGGCTGTGGCAATATTTGGGATTGAGTTGGCCAAAACAAAAACGGATATTTCTGGTTTCATACAGAAATATCCGGAAAAACTGCTGTAGAATTCATATGCAATGGACTGAGAGAATTGCAGTGAAAATGGTTTTGGGAAAAGCAAAGTCTTTTCGTTAGTCAAGTGCATAAAATGCCATCTATAGAAACAGAAATATCATGTATGTTTGCCGCAGTTCCTCTAGCTTTCTCCCTAGAAAATACGAATGTGTTGAGCTGGTGTCTCCATGTGGAACCACTTAGAGTTTTCCCGTACAAAATTAAGTGTACCCTGATTAAAAAAAAAACATTCAAAACAATAAAGTCCTTCGATAATATCCAGAAAACACAAACACAGGTGCTGTGGCAATATCTGGGAGTGAGTTAGCCAAAACAAAACCCGATATTTCCCATTTCATCCAGTCATATCCGGACAAAGTGGTGTGGAATTCCTATGTAATGGATAGGAAAATCACAGTAAAAATTGTTTTGGAAAAAAGCTAAGTCCTTTCGATAGGCAAGTGCATAAAATGTCATGTATACAAACAGAAATATCATGTTTGTTTGCCGCAGTTCCTCTAGCATTCTCCCTAGAAAATACAAATGTGTAGAGCTTGTGTCTCCATGTGGAACCAATTAGAGTTTCCCAGTACAAAATTAAATGTTCCCTGATTTAAAAAATTTTCAAAACAATAAAGTCCTTTGATAATATCCAGAAAATACAAACACAGGGGCTGTGGCAATATTTGGGATTCAGTTAGCCAAAACACAAGCGGATATTTCTCCTTTCACACAGTCATATGCGGACAAAGTGGTGTGGAATATGCATGTAATGGATAGAAAAATCACAGTAATAATGGTTTTGAGAAAAGCTAAGTCCTTTCGATAGCCAAGTGCTTAAAATGCCATCTATACAAACAGAAATATCATGTTTGTTTGCCCCAGTTCCTCTAGATTTCTCACTAGAATATACTATTGTGTAGAGCTGGTGTCTAAATGTGGATCCAATTAGAGTATCCCAGTACATAATTAAATGGTCCCTGATTAAAAAAACACAACCGGATATTCCCGGTTTCATGCAGTCATATCCGGAAAAAGTGGTTTGGAATTCGTATGTACTGGACTGCGAAAATTGCAGTGAAAATGGTTTTGGAGAAAAGCAAAGTCTTTTCGTTACGCAAGTGCATAAAATGCCATCTATACAAACAGAAATATCATGATTGTTTGCTGCAGTTCCTGTAGATTTCTCCCTAGAAAATATGAATGTGTAGAGCTGGTGTCTCCATGTGGAACCAATTAGAGTTGCGCAGTACAAAATTAAATGATCCCTGGCAAAAAACATTAAAAACAATAAAATACTTCGATAATATCCAGAAAACACAAACACAGGGTCATTGGCAATACCTGGTATTGCTTAGCCAAAACAAAACCGGATATTTCCGGTTTCATCCAGACATATCCAGAGAAAGTGATGTGGAATTCATATGCCGTGGACCGAGAAAATCACAGTAAAAAGGGTTGGGGAGAAAAGCAAAGTCTTCTCGTTAGGCAAGTGCATAAAATGTCATGTATACAAACAGAAATATCATGTTTGTTTGCCGCAGTTCCTCTAGATTTCTCCCTAGAAAATATGAATGTGTAGAGCTTGTGTCTCTCTGTGGAACCACTGAGTGTTTCCCAGTACAAAATTAAATGTTCCCTGATATATAATCTTTCAGTACAATAAGGTCTATTGATAATATCCACAGAACACAAACACAGGGCTGTAGCAATATCTGGGATTGAGTTAACCAAAACAAAACTGGATATTTCCCGTTTCATCCAGTCATATCCGCAATAAGTTTTGTGGAATTCGTATGCAATGGACTGAGAAAATTACAGTGAATGTGGTTTTGGAGAAAAGCAAATTCTTTGCGTTAGGAAAGTGCATAAAATACCATCTCTACAAACAGAAATATCATGTTTGTTTGCCGCAGTTCCTCTAGCTTTCTCTCTAGAAAATACGAATGTGTAGAGCTGGTGTCTCCATGTGGAACCAATCAGAGTTTCCCAGTACAAAATTAAATGTTCCCTTATAAGAAATCTTGCAATACAATAATGTCCTTCGATAATATCCACAAAACACAAACACAGGGGCTGTGGCAATCTGGGATTGAGTTAGCAAAAAAAAAAAAAAAAAAAAAAAACCGGATATTTCCAGTTTCATCCAGTCGTATCCGGAAAAAGTGGTGTAGAATTTGTATGCAATGGACTGTGAAAATTGCAGTGAGTTTGGTTTTAGAGAAAAGCCAAGTCTTTTCCTTAGGCAAGTGCATATAATGCCATCTATACAAACAGCAATATCATGTTTCTTTGCCACAGTTTCTCTAGCTTTCTCCCTAGAAAACACGAATGTGTAGAGCTAGTGTCTCCATGTGGAACCAATTAGAGTTTCCCCGTACAAATTTAAATGTTCCCTGACAAAAAACATTAAAAACAATAAAATACTTTGAAAATATCTAGAAAATACAAACACAGGGTCTGTGGCAATATCTGGGATTGAGTTAGCCAAAATGAAACCGCATATTTCCGGTTTCATCCAGTCATATCCGGACAAAGTGGTGTGGAATTCCTATTCAATTGACTGCGAAAATTGCAGTGAAAATGGTTTTGGAGAACAGCAAAGTCTTTTCGTTAGACTAATGCATAAAATGCCATCTATACAAACAGAGAAATCATGTTTGTTTGCGCAGTTCCTCTAGCTTTCTCGTAGAATATACGAATGTGTAGAGCCGGTGTCTCCAAGTGGAACCACTGAGTGTTTCCCAGCACAAAATTAAATGTTCCCTGATAAAAAAAAAACTTTCAAAACAATAAAGTCCATTCATAAAATCCAGAAAACACAATAACAGGGGCTGTGGCAATATCTGGGATTGAGTTAGCCAAAACAAAACAGGATATTTCCAGTTTCATCCAGTCATATCCAGACAAGTGGTGTGGAATTCATATGCAATGGATTGAGAAAATCACAGTAAAAATGGTTTGGTAGAAAAGGAAATCATTTTTGATATGCAAGTGCATAAAATGCCATCTACATAAACAGAAATATCATGTTTGTTTGCCACAGTTCCTCTAGATTTCTCACTAGAAATTACGAATGTGTAGAGCTGGTGTCTCCATGTGGAAGAAATTAGAGTTTCCCAGCACAAAATTCAATGTTCCCTGATAAAAAAAATCTTTCAAAACAATAAAATCCATTGATACTATCCAGAAAACTCAAACACAGGGGCTGTGGCAATCTGGGATTTAGTTAGCCAAAACAAAACTGTATATTTCCGGTTTATCCAGTCATATCCGGACAAAGTGGTGTGGAATTTGTATGCAATGGACTGAGAAAATTGCAGTGAAAATGGTTTTGGTGAAAAGCAAAATCTTTTCGTTTGGCAAGTGCATAAAATGCCATCTATACAAACAGAAATATTAGGTTTGTTTGCCGCTGTTCCTCTGGCTTTCTCGCTAGAAAACACAAATGTGTAGAGCCGGTGTCTCCAAGTGGAACCACTGAGTGTTTCCCAGTACAAAATTAAATGTCCCCTGATAAAAAAAAAAAAAAAAACTTTCAAAACAATAAAGTACTTCTATAATATCCAGAAAACACAAACAGATGGGTTGTGGCAATACCTGGGATTCAGTTAGCCAAAACAAAACCAGATATTTCCGGTTTAATCCAGTCATATCTGGAAAAAGTAGTGTAGAATTCGTATGCAATGCACAGATAAAATCACAGTAAAAATGGTTTTGTAGAAAAGCAAATTCCTTTCGTTAGGGAAGTGCATAAAATTTAATGTATACAAACAGAAATATCATGTGTGTTTACCACAGTTCCTCTAGCTTTCTCCCTAGAAATTACGAATGTGTAGAGCTGGTGTCTCCATGTGGAAGAAATTAGAGTTTCCCAGCACAAAATTCAATGTTCACTGATAAAAAAAATCTTTCAAAACAATAAAGTCCTTCGATAATATCCAGAAAACACAAACAAGGGATCTGTGGCAATATCAGGGATTGAGTTAACCAAAACAAAATCGGATTTTTCCGGTTTCATCCACTAATATTCGGACCAATTGGTGTGGAATTCAAATGCAATGGACAGAGAAAATCACAGTTAAAATGGTTTTGGAGAATAGCAAAATCTTTTCGTTAGGCAAGTGCATAAAATGTCATGTATACAAACAGAAATATCAGGTTTGTTTTCCGCAGTTACTCTAGATTTCTAATAGACAATACGAATGTGTAGAGCTGGTTTCTCCATGTGGAACCAGTGAGTGTTTCCTAGTACAAATTTAAATGTTATCTGATAAAAAAATTTCAAAACAATAAAGTCCTTCAATAATATCCAGAAATCACAAATACAGGGGCTGTGACAATATCTGGGATTGAGTTAGCCAAAACAAAACCGGATATTTCCCGTTTCATCCAGTCATATCCGCAATAAGTTTTGTGGAATTCGTATGCAATGGACAGAGAAAGTTACAGTGAAAATGGTTTTGGAGAAAAGCAAAGTCTTTTCGTTAGGCAAGTGCATAAAATGTCATGTAAACAAACAGAAATATCATGTTTGTTTGCTGCAGTTGCTCTACGATTTTCCTAGAAGATACGAAAATGCAGAGCTGCTGTCTCCATGTGGAACCAGTGTTTCCCAGTAGAAAATTAAATGTTCCCTGATAAAAAAACTTTTAAAACAGTAAAGTCCATTGATAATATCCAGAAAACACAAAAACAGTGGCTGCGGCAATATCTGGGATTGACTTAGCCAAAACAAAACCGGATATGTCCTGTATCATTCACTCATATCCGCAATAAGTTTTGTGCAATTCGTATGCAATAGACAGACAAAATCACAGTAAAAATGGTTTTGGAAAAAAGCAAAGTCTTTTCTTTAGGCAAGTGCATAAAATGTCATGTATACAAACAGAAATATCATGTTTGTTTGCCTCAGTTCCTCTAGATTTCTCGCTAGAAAATATGAATCTGTAGAGCAGGTTTCTCCATGTGGAACCAGTGAGTGTTTCCCAGTACAAAATTAAATGTTTCCTGATTAAAAAAAAAAAAAAAACTTTGAAAACAATAATGTCCATTGATAGTATCCAGAAAACACAAACACAGGGGCTGTGACAATATCTGGGATTGAATTAGCCAAAAACAACAGGATATTTCCGGTTTCATCCAGTCATAACCGGACAAAGTGGTGTGGAATTCGTATGCAATGGACCAAGAAAATTACAGTAAAAATGGTTTTGGAGAAAAGCAAAGCCTTTCGTTAGGCAAGTGCATAAAATGCCATGTATACAAACAGAAATATCATGATTGTTTGCCGCAGTTCCTTAAGATTTCTCCCCAGAATATACGAATGTGTAGAGCTGGTTTCTCCATGTAGAACCAATTAGAGTTTCCCAGTACAAAATTAAATATTCCCTGATAAAAAAACATTCAAAACAACAAAGTCCTTAGATAATATCCAGAAAACACAAACACAGAGTCTGTCGAAATAAATGAGATCCATTTAGCCAAAACACAAGCGGATAGTTCCCCTTTCATCCACTCATATCCGGACAAAGTGCTGTGGAATTCGTATGCAATGCACCGAAAAATTCGCAGTAAAAACGGTTTTGGATAAAAGCAAAGTTTTTTTGTTAGGCAAGTGCATAAAATGTAATGTATACAAATAAAAATATCATGTTCACCGCACTTCCTCTATCTTTCTACTAGAAAATATGAATGTGTAGAGCTGGTGTCTCCATGTGGAACCTGTTAGAGTATCCCAGTACAAAATTAAAAGTTCCATGATAAAAAAACATTCAAAATAATAATGTCCATTGATAATATCCAGAAAACACAAATACAGGGCTTGTCGCAATATCTGGTATTGAGTCAGCCAAAACAAAACCGGATATTTCCCCTTTCATCCAGTCATATCTGGACAAAGTGGTGTGCAATTCGTATGCAATGGACAGAGAAAGTTACAGTGAAAATGGTTTTGGAGAAAAGCAAAGTCTTTTCGTTAGGCAAGTGCATAAAATGTCATGTAAACAAATAGAAATATCATGTTTGTTTGCTGCAGTTCCTCTACGATTCTCCTAGAAAATACGAAAGTGCAGAGCTGGTCTTTCCATGTGGAACCAGTGTTTCCCAGTAGAAAATTAAATGTTCCCTGATAAAAAAACTTTTAAAACAGTAAAGTCCATCGATAATATCCAGAAAACACAAACACAGGGACTGCGGCAATATCTGGGATTGACTTAGCCAAAACAAAACCGGATATGTCCCGTTTCATCCACTCATATCTGCAATAAGTTTTGTGCAATTCGTATGTAATGGACAGAGAAAGTTACAGTGAAAATGGTTTCAGCGAAAAGCAAAATCTTTTCGTTAGGCAAGTGCATAAAATGCCATCTATACAAACAGAAATATCAGGTTTGTTTGCTGCAGTTCCTCTAGCTTTCTCGCTAGAAAGTACGAATGTGTAGAGCTGGTGTCTCCATGTGGAACCAGTTAGAGTTTCCCAGTACAAAATTAAATGTTCCCTGTTAAAAAAAAAAAACTTTCAAAACAATAAAGTCCTTCGATAATATCCAGAAAACACAAACAGAGGGGTTGTGGCAATATCTGGGATTCAGTTAGCCAAAACAAAACCAGGTATTCCCAGTTTCATCCAGTCATATCCGGACAAAGTGGTGTGGAATTCGTATGTAATGGACTGAGAAAATTACAGTAAAAATGGCTTTGGAGAAAAGTAAAGTCCTTTCGTTAGGCAACTGCATTAAATGCCATCTATACAAACAGAAATATCATGTTTCTTTGCAACAGTTCCTCTAGCTTTATCCCTAGAAAATACGAAAGTGTAGAGCTAGTGTCTCCATGTGGAACCAATTAATGTTTCCCAGTACAAAATAAAATGTTCGCTGATAAAAAAAATTCAAAACAGTAAAGTGCTTCGATAATTTCCAGAAAATTCTAACACAGAGGCTGTCGCAATATCTGGGATTCAGTTAGCCAAAACACAACCGCATATTTCTGGTTTCATCCAGTCATGTCCGGACAAAGTTTTGTGGAAATAGTATGCAATGGACTGAGAAAATCACAGTGAAAATGGTTTTGGAGAAAAGCAAAGTCTTTTCGTTAAGCAAGTGCATAAAATGTCATGTAAACAAACAGAAATATCATGTATGTTTGCCACAGTTCCTCTAGCTTTCTCCTAGAAAATACGAATGTGTAGAGCTGGTGTCTCCATGTGGAACCAATTAGAGTTTCCCAGTAAAAAATTAAATGTTCCCTGATTAAAAAAACTTTCAAAACAATAATGACCATTGATAATATACAGAAAACACAAATACAGGGGCTGTGGCAATCTGGGATTGCGTTAGCCAAAAAAATACCACATATTTCCAGTTTCATCCCGTCATTTCTGGACAAAGTGGTGTGCTATTCTTATGCAATGGACTGAGAAAATTACAGTACAATGGTTTTGGAGAAAAGCAAAGTCTTTTCGTTAGGCAAGTGCATAAAATGTAATGTATACAAACAGAAATATCATGTTTGTTTCCCGCAGATCCTCTAGCTTTCTAGTAGAAAATACGAATGTGTAGAGCACGTGTCTCCATGTGGAACCAATTAGAGTTTTCCAGTAGAAAATTAAATGTTCCCTGATAAAAAGCATTCAAACCAATAAAGACCTTCGACAATATCCAGAAAACACAACCACAGAGGCTGTCGCAATATCTGGGATTCAGTTAGCCAAAACACAAGCAGATATTTCCCCTTTCATCCAGTCATATCCGGACAAAGTGGTGTGGAATTCGTATGCAATTGACTGAGAAAATCACAGTAAAAATGGTTTTGTAGGAAAGCAAAATCCTTTCGTCAGGCAAGTGCATAAAATGCCATCTATATAAACAGAAATATCATGAGTGTTTCCCGCAGTTCCTCTTGCTTTCTCCCTAGTAAATACGAATGTTTAGAGCTGGTGTCTCCATGTGGAACCAATTGGAGTTTCCCAGTACAAAATTAAATGTTCCCTGATTAAAAAAAAAAAAAAACTTTCAAAAAAATTAAGTCCTTCGATAATATCCAGAAAACAGAAACACAGGGGCTGTGGCAATATAGGGATTGAGTTAGCCAAAACAACACCAGATATTTCCGGTTTCATCCATTCATATCAGACAAAGTGGTGTGGAATTCGTATGCAATGGACCGAGAAAATCACAGTAAAAATGATTTTGGAGAAAAGCAAAGTCTTTTCATTAGGCAAGTGCATAAAATGCCATCTATACAAACAGAAATATCATGTTTGTTTGCAGCAGTTTCTCTATCTTTCTCCTAGAAAATACGAATGTGTAGAGCTGTTGTCACCATGTGGAACCAATTAGAGTTTACCAGTACAAAACTAAATGTTCCCTGATAAAAAAAAAATTTTCAAAACAATAAAGTCCTTCGATAATATCCAGAAAACACAAACAGAGGGGCTGTGGCAATATCTGGGATTGAGTTAGCCAAAACAAAACCGGATATTTCCGGTTTCATCCAGTCATATCTGGACAATGTGGTGTGGATTTCATATGCAATGGAGTGAGAAAATTGCACTGAAAATGGTTTTGGAGAAACCCAAAGTCTTTTCCTTACACAAGTGCATAAAATATCAATTATACAAACAGAAATATCATGTTTGTTTGCCACAGGTCCTTTAGCTTTCTCCCTAGAAATTACAAATTTGTAGCACTGGTTTCTCCATGTGGAACCAATTAGAGTTTACCAGTACAGAACTAAATGTTCCCTGATAAAAAAAAATTTTCAAAACAATCAAGTCCTTCAATAATATCCAGAAAACACAAACACACGGGCTGTGGCAATATCTGTGATTGAGTTAGCCAAAACAAAACCGAATTTTCCGGTTTCCTCCAGTCATATCCGGAAAAAGTGGTGTGGAATTCGTATGCAATGGACAGAAAATTGCAGTGAAAATGGTTTTGGAGAAAAGCAAAGTCTTTTCGTAAGGCAAGTGCATAAAATGCCATCTATATAAACAGAAATATCATGAGTGTTTGCCGCAGTTCCTCTTGCTTTTTCCCTAGTAAATACGAATGTTTAGAGCTGGTGTCTCCATGTGGAACCAATTGGAGTTTCCCAGTACAAAATTAAATGTTCCCTGATTAAAAAAAAAAAAACTTTCAAAAAAATTAAGTTCTTCGATAATATCCAGAAAACAGAAACACAGGGGCTGTGGCAATATAGGGATTCAGTTAGCCAAAACACAAGCGGATATTTCCCCTTTCATCCACTCATATCCGGACAAAGTGGTGTGGAATTCATATGCAATGGACCGAGAAAATCACAGTAAAAATTGTTTTCGAGAAAAGCAAAGTCTTTTCATTAGGCAAGTGCATAAAATATCAAGTATACAAACAGAAATATCATGTTTGTTTGCCACAGGTCCTTTAGCTTTCCCTAGAAAATACGAATTTGTAGAGCTGGTGTCTCCATTTGGAACTAAATAGAGTTTACCAGTACAAAACTAAATGTTCCCTGATAAAAAAAAATTTTCAAAACAATCAAGTCCTTCAATAATATCCAGAAAACACAAACACAGGGGCTGTGGCAATATCTGGGATTGAGTTAGCCAAAACAAAACTGGATTTTCCGGTTTCCTCCAGTCATATCCGGAAAAAGTGGTGTGGAATTCGTATGCAATGGACAGAAAATTACAGTGAAAATGGTTTTGGAGAAAAGCAAAGTCTTTTCGTAAGGCAAGTGCATAAAATGCCATCTATATAAACAGAAATATCATGAGTGTTTGCCGAAGTTCCTCTTGCTTTCTCCCTAGTAAATACGAATGTTTAGAGCTGGTGTCTCCATGTGGAACCAATTGGAGTTTCCCAGTACAAAATTAAATGTTCCCTGATTAAAAAAAAAAAAACTTTCAAAAAAATTAAGACCTTCGATAATATCCAGAAAACAGAAACACAGGGGCTGTGGCAATATAGGGATTGAGTTAGCCAAAACAACACCGGATATTTCCGGTTTCATCCATTCATATCAGACAAAGTGGTGTGGAATTCGTATGCAATGGACCGAGAAAATCACAGTAAAAATGATTTTGGAGAAAAGCAAAGTCTTTTCATTAGGCAAGTGCATAAAATGCCATCTATACAAACAGAAATATCATGTTTGTTTGCAGCAGTTTCTCTATCTTTCTCCTAGAAAATACGAATGTGTAGAGCTGTTGTCACCATGTGGAACCAATTAGAGTTTACCAGTACAGAACTAAATGCTCCCTGATAAAAAAAAAATTTTCAAAACAATAAAGTCCTTCGATAATATCCAGAAAACACAAACACAGGGGCTTTGGCAATATCTGGGATTGAGTTAGCCAAAACAAAACTGGATATTTCCCATTTCATTCAGTCATATCCGAACAAAGTGGTGTGCAATTCGTATGCAATGGACCGAGAAAATCACAGTAAAAATGGTTTTTGAGAAAAGTAAAGTCTTTTCGTTAGGCAAGTGCATAAAATGTTATGTATACAAACAGAAATATCATGTTTGTTTGCCGCAGTTCCTCTACCTTTCTCGCTAGAAAATACGAATCTGTAGAGCTGGTGTTTCCATGTGGAACAACTGAGTGTTTCCCAGTGCAGAATTAAATGTTCCTTGATAAAAATAAACTTTCAAAACAATAGAGTCATTTGATAATATCCAAAAAAAAAAAAGGGGGATGTGGTAATATCTGGGATTCAGTTAGCCAAAACACAAGTGGATATTTCCCCTTTCATCCACTCATATCCGGACAAAGTGGTTTGGAATTCGTATGCAATGGACCGAGAAAATCACAGTAAAAATTGTTTTGGAGAAAAGCAAAGTCCTTTTGTTAGGCAAGTTCATAAAATGTCATGTATACAAACAGAAATATCATGTTTGTTTGCCGCAGTTCCTCTAGCTTTCTCCTAGAAAATAGGAATGTGTATAGCTGGTGTCTCCATGTGGAACCAATTAGAGTTTCCCAGTACAAAATTAAATGTTCCTTGATAAAAGTAAACTTTCAAAACAATAAAGTCCTTCGATAATATCCAGAAAACACAAACACAGAGGCAGTCGCAATATCTGGGATTCAGTTAGCCAAAACACAATGATTTTGGAGAAAAGCAAAGTCTTTTCGTTAGGTAAGTGTATAAAATGTCTTCTATACAAACAGAAATATCATTTTTTTGCCACATTTCCTCTTGCTTTCTCCCTAGAAAATACGAATGTGTAGAGCTGGTGTCTCCATGTGGAACCGATTAGCGTTTCCCAGTACAAAATTAAATGTTAACAGATTAAAAAAAAAAACTTTCAAAAAAATTAAGTCCTTCGATAATATCCAGAAAACACAAATACAAGGGCTGTGGAAATATCTGGGATTGAGGTAGCCAAAACAAAACCGGATATTTCAGGTTTCATCCAGTCTTATCCGGACAAAGTGGTGTCGAATTCGTATGCAACGCACCGAGAAAATCACAGTAAAAATGATTTTGGAGAAAAGCAAAGTTTTTTCGTTAGGCAAGTGCATAAAATGTCATGTATACAAACAGAAATATCATGTTTGTTTGCCGCATTTTCTCTATCTTTCTCCTAGAAAATATGAATGTGTAGAGCTGTTGTCTCCATGTGGAACCAATTAGAGTTTCCCAGTACAAATTTAAATGTTCCCTGATAAAAAACATTCAAAACAATACAGTGCATCGATAATATCCAGAAAACACAAACACAGAGGCTGTCACAATATCTGGGATTCAGTTAGCCAAAACACAAGCGGATATTTTCCCTTTCATCCAGTCATATGCGGACAAAGTGGTGTGGAATTCGTATACAATGGACCGAGAAAATCACAGTAAAAATGGTTTTGGAGAAAAGCAAAGTCTTTTCATTAGGCAAGTGCATAAAATGTCATGTATACAAACAGAAATATCATGTTTGTTTGCCGCAGTTCCTCTAGCTTTTTCACTAGAAAATACCAATCTGTAGAGCTGGTGTCTCCATGTGGAACTAGCGAGTGTTTCCCAGTACAAAACTAAATGTTCCCTGATTAAAAAAAAACTTTCAAAGCAATAAAGTCCTTCGATAATATCCAGAAAACACAAACAGAGGGGCTGTGGCAAAATCTGGGATTGAGTTAGCCAAAACAAAACCGGATATTTCCGGTTTCATCCAGTCATATCTGGACAATGTGGTGTGGAATTCATATGCAATGGAGTCAGAAAATTGCACTGAAAATGGTTTTGGAGAAACCCAAAGTCTTTTCCTTAGGCAAGTGCATAAAAATCAAGTATACAAACAGAAATATCATGTTTGTTTGCCACAGTTCCTTTAGCTTCCTCCCTAGAAAATACGAATTTGTAGAGCTGGTGTCTCCATGTGGAACCAATTAGAGTTTACCAGTACAAAATTAAATGTTCCCTGATAAAAAAATTTTTTTCAAAACAATAAAGTCCTTCAATAATATCCAGAAAACACAAACACAGATGCTGTCGCAATATCTGGGATTGAGTTAGGCAATACAAAACCGGATATTTCCCGTTTCATTCAGTCATATCCTAACAAAGTGGTGTGCAATTCGTATGCAATGGACCGAGAAAATCACAGTAAAAATGGTTTTTGAGAAAATAAAGTCTTTTCGTTAGGCAAGTGCATAAAATGTCATGTATACAAACAGAAATATCATGTTTGTTTGCCGCAGTTCATCTACCTTTCTCGCTAGAAAATACGAATCTGTAGAGCTGTTGTCTCCATGTGGAACCACTGAGTGTTTCCCAGTGCAAAATTAAATGTTCCTTGATAAAAATAAACTTTCAAAACAATAAAGTCCTTCGATAATATCCAGAAAACACAAACACAGGGGCTGTCGCAATATCTGGGATTGAGTTAGCCAAAACAAAACCGGATTTTCCGGTTTCCTCCAGTCATATCCGGACAAAGTAGTGTGGATTTCGTATGCAATGGACCGAGAAAATCACAGTAAAAATGGTTTTGGAGAAAAGCAAAGTCCTTTCGTTAGGCAAGTGCATAAAATGTCATGTATACAAACAGAAATATCATGTTTGTTTGCCGCAGTTCCTCTAGCTATCTCCTAGAAAATAGGAATGTGTATAGCTGGTGTCTCCATGTGGAACCAATTAGAGTTTCCCAGTACAAAATTAAATGTTCCCTGATTAAAAAAAAAACAACTTTCAAAACAATCAAGTCCTTCGGTAATATCCAGAAAACACAAACACAGGGGCTGTGGCAGTATCTGGGATTCAGTTAGCTAAAACACAAGTGGATATTTTCTCTTTCATCCAGTCATATGCGGACAAAGTGGTGTGGAATTCGAATGCAATGGACCGAGAAAATCACAGTAAAAATGGTTTTGGAGAAAAGCAAAGTCTTTTCGTTAGGCAAGTGCATAAAATGTCATGTATACAAACAGAAATATCATGTTTGTTTGCCGCAGTTTCTCTATCTTTCTCCTAGAAAATACGAATATGTAGAGCTGTTGTCTCCATGTGGAACCAATTAGAGTTTCCCAGTACATACTCCATATGCAATGGACTGAGAAAATAACAGTAAAAATGATTTTGGAGAAAAGCAAAGTCTTTTCATTAGGCAAGTCCATAAAATATCATCTATACAAACAGAAATATCATGTTTGTTTGCGGCAGTTCCTCTAGATGTCTCCCTAGAAAATTAAATGTTCCCTGATAAAAAACATTCAAAATAATAGAGCTGGTGTCTCCATGTGGAACCAATTAGAGTTTCCTAGTACCAAATTAAATGTTTCCTGTTAAAAAAAATTTGAAAACAATAAATCCATCGATAATATCCAAAAAGCACAAACACAGGGGCTGTCGCAATATCTGGGATTGAGTTAGCCAAAACAAAACCGGATATTTCCGGTTTCATCCAGTCATATCCGGACAAAGTGGTGTGGAATTTGTATGCAATGGACTGAGAAAATTACAGTGGAAATGGTTGTGGAGAAAAGCAAAGTCGATTCCTTAGGCAAGTGCATAAAATGCCATCTATACAAACAGAAATATCAAGTTTGTTTGACGCAGTTCCTCTAGCTTTCTGCCTAGAAAATACGAATGTGTAGAGCTGGTGTCTCCATGTGGAACCAATTAGAGATTTTCAGTACAAAATAAATGTTTCCTGATAAAAAACATTCAATAAATGAAGTCCTTCGATAATATCCAGAAAACACAAACACAGAGGCTTTCGCAATATCTGGGATTCAGTTTGCCAAAAACAATAGGATATTTCCGGTTTCATCCAGCCATATCCGGACAAAGTGGTGTGAAATTCGTGTGCAATGGAAAGACAAAATCACACTAAAAATGGTTGTGGAGAAAAGCAAAGTCTTTTCGTTAGGCAAGTGCATAAAATGTCATCTATACAAACAGAAATATCATGTTTGTTTGCCGCAGATCCACTAGCTTTCTCCCTAGAAAATACGAATGTGTAGAGCTGTTGTCTTCATGTGGATTGAATTATAGTTTCCCAGTACAAAATTAAATGTTCCCTGATAAAAAAAAAACTTTCAAAACAATAAAGTCCATTGATAATATCGACAAAACACAAACACAGAGGCTGTCGAAATATCTGGGATTGAGTTAGCCAAAACACAACTGGATATTTCCGGTTTCATCCAGTCATTTCCTGACAAAGTGGTGTGGAATTCATATGCAATGAACCGAGAAAATCACAGTAAAAATGGTTTTGGAGAAAAGCAAAGTCTTTTCGTTAGGCAAGTGCATAAAATGTCATGTATACAAACAGAAATATCATGTTTGTTTGCTGCAGTTCCTCTAGCTTTCTCCTAGAAAGTACCAATTGGTAGAGCTGGTGTCTCCATGTGGAACTAATTATATTTTCCAGGTACAAAATTAAATGTTCCCTGACAAAAAACATTCAAAACAATAAAGTCCATCGATAATATCCAGAAAAAACAAACACATAGGCTGTCGCAATATCTGGGATTCAATTCTCCAAAACACAAACGCATGTTTCTAGTTTCGACCACTCATATACGGACAAAGTGGTGTGGAATTCGTATGCAATGGGCAGACAAAATCACAGTAAAAACGGTTTTGGAGAAAAGCAAAGTCTTTTCATTAGCACGTTGATAAAATGCCATGTATTCAAACAGAAATATCAAGTTTGTTTGCCACAGTTCCTCTAGATTTCTCCATGACAATACGAATTTGTAGAGCTGTTGTCTCCATGTGGAACAAATTAGAGTTTCCCAGTACAAAATTAAATGTTCCCTGATAAAAAAATCATTCAAAACAATAAAGTCCTTCGATAATATCCAGAAAACACAAACACAAGATCTTTGCCAATATCTGGGATTGAGTTAGCCAAAAACAACTGGATATTTCCGGTTTCATCCAGTCATATCCGGACAAAGTGGTGTGGAATTCGTATGCAATGTACTGAGAAAATACAGTAAAAACGGTTTTGGAGAAAAGCAAAGTCTTTTCGTTAGGCAAGTGCATAAAATATCATCTATACAAATAGAAATATCGGGTTTGTTTGCCGCAATTCCTCTAGTTTTCCCCTAGAAAATACGAATGTGTAGAGCTGGTGTATCCTTGTAGAACCAGCTAGTGTTTCATGACACAAAATTAAATGTTCCCTGATAAAAAAAAAAACTTTCAAAGCAGTAAAATCCATTGATAATATCCAGAAAACACAAACACAGGGACTGGGGCAATATCTGGGGTTGAGTTAGCCAAAACAAAACCGGATATTTCCAGTTACATGGACTTATATCCGGACAAAGTGGTGTGGAATTCGTATGCAATGGACTTAGAAAATTGCAGTAAAAATGGTTTTGGAGAAAAACAAAGTCCTTTCGTTAGGCAAGTGCATAAAATATCATGTATACAAACAGAAATATCATGTTTGTTTGCCCTAGATCCTTTAGCTTTCTCCCTAGAAACTATGAATGTGTAGAGCTTGTGTCTCCATGTAGGACTAGTTAGTTTTTCCAGCACAAAATTAAGTTTTCCCTGATAAAAAACATTCAAACCATAAAGTCCATCGATAATATCTAGAAAACACGAACACAGAGGCTGTCGCAATATCTGGGATTGAGTTAGCCAAAAACAACCGGATATTTTCGGTTTCATCCACGCATATCCAGACAAAGTGGTGTGGAATTCGTAGGCAATGGACCGGAAAAATCACAGTAAAAATGGTGTTGGAGAAAAGCAAAATCTTTTCTTTAGGCAAGTGCATAAAATGTCATGTATACAAACAGAAATATCATGTTTGTTTGCCGTAGATCATTTAGCTTTCTCCCTAGAAACTATGAATGTGTAGAGCTTGTGTCTCCATGTAGGACTAGTTAGTTTTTCCAGCACAAAATTAAGTTTTCCCTGAAAAAAAACATTCAAACCATAAAGTCCATCGATAATATCTAGAAAACACAAACACATAGGCTGTCGCAATATCTGGGATTGAGTTAGCCAAAAACAACCGGATATTTTCGGTTTCATCCATGCATATCCAGACAAAGTGGTGTGGAATTCGTAGGCAATGGACCGAGAAAATCACAGTAAAAATGGTTTTGGAGAAAAGCAAAATCTTTTCTTTAGGCAAGTGCATAAAATGTCATGTATACAAATAGAAATATCATGTTTGTTTGCTGCAGTTCCTCTAGCTTTCTCGGTAGTAAATACGAATGTGTAGAGCTGGTGTCTCCATGTGGAACCAATTATAGTTTCCCTGTACAAAATTAAATATTCCCTGATAAAAAACATTCAAAACAATAAAGTCCTTCGATAATATCCAGAAACACAAACACAGAGGCTGTTGCAATATCTGGGATTCAGTTAGACAAAACACAACGGCATATTTCCGGTTTCATCCAGTCATATCCTGACAAAGTGGTGCAATGGACAGACAAAATCACAGCAAAAATGGTTTTCAAGAAAAGCAAAGTCTTTTCGTTAGGCAAGTGCTTAAAATGTCATGGAAACAAACAGAAACATCATGCTTCTTTGCAGCAGTCCTTCTATCTTTCTCCTAGAAAATACGAATGTGTAGAGCTGTTGTCTCCATGTGGAACCAATTAGAGTTTCCCAGTACAAAATTAAATATTCCCTGATAAAAAAACATTCAAAACCATAAAGTCTCCATTGATAATATCCAGAAAACACAAACACAGAGGCTGTCGCAATATCTGGAATTCAGTTAGCCAAAAGAAAACTGGATATTTCCGGTTTCATCCAGTCATATCCGGACAAAGTGGTGTGGAATTCCTATGCAATGGACCGAGAAAATCATAGTAAAAATGGTTTTGGAGAAAAGCAAAGTGTTTTCTTTAGGCAAGTGCATATAATATCATGTATACAAACAGAAATATCATGTTTGTTTGCCACAGTTCCTCTAGCTCTCTCCCTAGAAAATACGAATATATAGAGCTGGTGTCTCCATGTAGAACCAGTTAGTGTTTCCCAGCACAAAATTGAATGTTCCCTGATAAAAAAACATTCAAAACAATAAAGTCCATTGATAATATCCAGAAAGCACAAACACAGAGGCTATCGCAATATCTGGGATTGAGTTAGCCAAAACGCAACCGGATAATTTTGGTTTCCTCCAGTCATATCCGGACAAAATGGTGTGGAATTCATATGCAATGGACCGAGAAAATCGCAGTAAAAATGGTTTTGGAGAAAAGCAAAGTCTTTTCATTAGGCAAGTGCATAAAATGTCATGTAAACAAACAAAAATATCATGTTTGTTTGCCCCAGTTCCTCTTGCTTTCTCCCTAGAAAATGCGAATGTGTAGAGCTGGTGTCTCCATGTGGAACCAATTAGAGTTTCCCAGTAGAAAATTACCTATTCCCTGAGGGAGTGGAGGGGGTGGAGCCAAGATGGTGGATAGTGAGGACGTGCGCCTTAGTTTGGGAAAATAAAGTTTCATAAAAGTGGAGTTACTCTAGCCTCAGGAAAAGACTCCAGAAAAAAACTGCAGAGGAAACGCTTCCGGATCTAGTGGATGTGAAACAGAGGACTTACAGGGAGCCCACCGCATGGAAAACCAACCTAGACGAGCCGAGCGGCGGGAGACGAGCCAGAGCCACAGAATCTCGCCAGCGTGGGAACCAGAGGTTGGTAAGACAAAGACCTCAGAAACCCGAGACATTGGGGGTGGGGGGGACAGAGGCCTCTCCCTTCACTCACCCTCAAAACAAAGAGCACCGTGATTTTACATATGTAAAGCGCAGCCAAACTCAGTAACTTTAGCGAAACTCGAGAACACATTGAGGGCTGCATAAACTCTTTGTGTGGTCCCAGGGGTAGATCAAACGAATACTCACAGAGGCCAGATTTCAACTACCCTCAACTCCTCTCCCAACTGAGTCAAAAAAAAAAAAAGAGAGAGAGAGAGATAGCCAGCAAGGAGCAAGTGAGTGAGCAATCTGGGAGAGTCACTCTTTACACAGCCTTAAACCTGAAGAATCAAGCATAGCTCTCTGGCCACACCCATCACAGCCCCTAAGGATTCAACAAAGCAGATAGCTCACTTAGAGGCATAGTATAATGAGAAAAAAAAACACCACAGCAAAAAAAAAAAAAAACCACCATAAATTATCTCCAACATGCCAAACAACAAACATAGAAGCCGAGGTAACAAGAGCAAGGAAGACACTATGACGCCCCCAAGTGAACAAGACACGCCAATGCAAGATTATGAAGATGAAGAGATAGAGGAAATGCAAGAAGCAGATCTCAAAAAATTGATAAGAACATTCAGAAGTTCTCAAAAACAAATTCTTGAACTACAGAAATCCTTCATGGACAAGATAGAAAATCTCTCTCGTGAAAATGAAATATTAAGGAGGAATCAAAATGAAATGAAACAACTAGTAGAACAGGAAACTGAGATAGTGACCAAAAACCACAATGAAATGAAGAACTCAATAGATCAAATGGCAAACACATTAGAGAGCCTTAAAAACAGAATGGGTGAAGCAGAAGAGAGAATATCGGAATTAGAAGACAGAGAACAGGAAAGGAGACAGTCAAATCAAAGAAAAGAAGAAGAAATCAGAAATCTAAAAAATAATGTCAGGAATCTACAGGATACTATTAAAAAACCCAACATTCGGGTTCTAGGAGTTCCTGAAGGCATGGAAAGGGAGAAAGGATTAGAAGGCCTTTTTAGTGAGATACTAGTAAAAAATTTCCCAGGTTTGGAGAAGGACAGAGACATCCTAGTACAGGAAGATCATAGAACCCCTAATAAACATGATCAAAAGAGATCCTCACCACGACACGTCGTAATCAAACTCACCACAGTGAAACATAAAGAAAAGATCCTAAAATGTGCAAGAGAGAAACGCCAGATTAGACTCAGAGGATCTCCAATTAGACTTACAGCTGACTTCTCATCAGAAACCCTACAAGCCAGGAGAGAATGGCGAGATATAGCCCAGGTACTAAGAGAGAAAAACTGCCAGCCCAGAATATTATATCCTGCAAAGCTCTCATTTGTGAATGAAGGTGAAATTAAGACCTTTCACAGCAAACAGAAATTGAAAGAATTTGTCGCCACTCGTCCAGCCCTGCAAAAGATGCTTAAAGATGTGTTACATACAGAAATACAGAAACACGGTAACCAATATGAAAGAAGGTAAAGCAAGGAAACCTCACAGCAAAAGACCACAAGAATCTCAAACCAGATATTAGAAAATATCTTTGGCAAATGGCAGGGCAAAGTTACTCCTTCTCAATAGTCACATTGAATGTTAATGGCTTCAACTGTCCAGTTAAAATACACCGATTGGCTGATTGCGTTAAGGAACAAAACCCATCTTTTTGCTGCTTACAAGAAACTCATCTTTCCAACAATGATCCATACAGACTGAAAGTGAAAGGCTGGAAAAAGATATACCATGCCAACAGAAATGAAAAAAGAGCGGGCGTAGCCATCTTAATATCGGACAACATAAACTTTACCACAAAAACTGTCAGGAGAGACAAAGAGGGACACTATTTAATGATTAAGGGATCCATTCAACAGGAAGATATAACAATTATCAATGTATATGCACCTAATCACAGGGCACCAGCTTATTTAAAAGACTTGTTAAGGGACTTAAAAGGAGACTTAGACCCCAATACAATAGTACTGGGGGACTTCAATACTCCACTCTCAGAGATAGACAGATCAACAGGACAGAAGATCAACAAGGAGACAGCAGATTTAAATGACACTATAGCCCAAATGGATCTAACAGATATCTACAGAACATTTCACCCTACATCTAAGGACTTTACATTCTTCTCAGCAATATATGGAACCTTCTCTAGGATTGACCACATACTAGGCCATAAAACAAGTCTCAGCAAATTCAAAAGAATTAGATTCATACCATGCAGCTTCTCAGACCACAAAGGAATGAAATTGGAAATTGGCAACTCGCGAATCCCCAGAGCACGTGCAAACACATGGAGATTGAACAACATGCTCCTGAATGAACAATGGGCCATAGAAGAAATTAAAAGAGAAATCAAAAATTTTCTGGAAGTAAATGAGGATAACAGCACAACATACCAAAACCTATGGGATACAATAAAAGCAGTGTTAAGAGGAAAGTTTATATCAATAGGTGCCTACATCAAGAAATTGGAGAGGCACCAAATAGATGAGCTTTCAAGTCATCTCAAGGATCTAGAAAATTTGCAGCAAACCAAACCCAAACCCAGTAGAAGAAGGGAAATAATTAAAATCAAACAAGAAATCAACAGGATTGAATCCAAAAAAAACATTACAAAAAATCAGCCAAACGAGGAGCTGGTTTTTTGAAAAAATAAACAAAATTGACACCCCATTGGCCCAACTAACTAAAAAAAGAAGAGAAAAGACCCAAATCAATAGGATCAGAGATGAAAAAGGAAACATAACAACAGACACCACAGAAATAAAAAGAATCATCAGAGATTACTACAAGGACTTGTATGCCAGCAAACAGGGAAATCTATCAGAAATGGGCAGATTCTTGGACACATACAACCTACCTAAATTGAGCCAGGAAGACATAGGAAACCTAAACAGACCCATAACTGACACAGAAATTGAAACAGTAATAAAGGCCCTCCCAACAAAGAAAAGCCCAGGACCAGATGGATTCACTGCTGAGTTCTACCAGACATTTAGAGAAGAACTAACTCCAATTCTTCTCAAACTATTCAGAACAATCGAAAAAGAGGGAATCCTCCCAAATTCTTTCTATGAAGCCAGCATCACCTTAATTCCTAAGCCGGAAAAAGATGCAGCATTGAAAGAGAATTACAGACCAATATCCCTGATGAACATAGATGCAAAAATACTCAATAAAATTCTGGCCAATAGAATGCAACCACACATCAGAAAGATCATCCACCCAGACCAAGTGGGATTTATCCCTGGTATGCAAGGATGGTTCAACGTCTGCAAAACAATCAACGTAATACATTACATTAACAGGCTGCAGAAGAAAAACCATATGATTCTCTCAATAGACGCAGAGAAAGCATTTGATAAAATACAACACCCTTTCATGATGAAAACTCTAAGCAAACTGGGTATGGAAGGAACATTCCTTAACACAATCAAAGCAATATATGAAAAACCCACGGCCAACATCCTATTGAATGGGGAAAAGTTGGAAGCATTTCCACTGAAATCTGGTACCAGACAGGGATGCCCTCTCTCACCACTGCTATTCAATATAGTTCTGGAAGTTTTGGCCAGAGCTATTAGGCAAGAAAAAGAAATTAAAGGGATACAAATCGGGAAGGACGAACTCAAACTATCCCTCTTTGCAGATGATATGATTATTTAGGGGACCCAAAGAACTCTACTAAGAGACTACTGGAACTCATCGAAGAGTTTGGCAAAGTAGCAGGATATAAAATCAATGCACAAAAATCAACAGCCTTTGTATACACAGGCAATGCCACGGCTGAGGAAGAACTTCTAAAATCAATCCCATTCACAATAGCTACAAAAACAATCAAATACCTTGGAATAAACTTAACCAAGGACGTTAAAGATCTCTACGATGAAAACTACAAAACCTTACAGAAAGAAATAGAAGAGGATACCAAAAAATGGAGAAATCTTCCATGCTCATGGATTGGAAGAATCAATATCATCAAAATGTCTATTCTCCCAAAGGCAATTTATACATTCAATGCAATACCAATCAAGATACCGAAGACATTCTTCTCAGAAAAAATAATGCTGAAATCTCTGGAAAAAATAATGCTGAAATTCATATGGAGACACAGAAGACCTCGAATAGCCAAAGCAATCTTGTACAACAAAAACAAAGCCGGAGGCATCACAATACCAGATTTCAGGGCATACTACAGGGCAGTTGTTATCAAAACAGCATGGTACTGGTACAGAAACAGATGGATAGACCAATGGAACAGAATAGAAACACCAGAAATCAATCCAAACATCTACAGCCAACTTATATTTGATCAAAGATCCAAAACTAATCCCTGGAATAAGGACAGCCTATTCAATAAATGGTGCTGGGAAAATTGGATTTCCATGTGCAGAAGCTTGAAGCAAGACACATACCTTTCACCTTACACAAAAATTCACTCAACGTGGATTAAAGACTTAAATCTACGACCCGAAACCATCAAATTATTAGAGAGCATTGGAGAAACCCTGCAAGATATAGGTACAGGCAAAGACTTCTTGGAAAAGACCCCAGGAGCACAGGCAGTCAAAACCAAAATTAACATTTGGGATTGCATCAAATTGAGAAGTTTCTGTACTTCAAAAGAAACAGTCAGGAAAGTGAAGAGGCAACCGACAGAATGGGAAAAAATATTTGCAAACTATACTACAGATAAAGGGTTGATAACCAGAATCTACAAAGAAATCAAGAAAATCCACAACAATAGAACAAACAACCCACTGAAGACATGGGCCAAGGACCTCAATAGACATTTTTCAAAAGAGGAAATCCAAATGGCCAACAGACACATGAAAAAATGTTCAAGATCACTAGCCATCAGAGAAATGCAAATCAAAACCACAATGAGGTTTCACCTCACCCCGGTGAGAATGGCTCACATCCAGAAATCTACCAACAACAGATGCTGGAGAGGATGTGGGGAAAAAGGGACACTAACCCACTGCTGGTGGGAATGCAAACTGGTTAAGCCACTATGGAAGTCAGTCTGGAGATTCCTCAGAAACCTGAACATAACCCTACCATACAACCCAGCCATCCCACTCCTTGGAATCTACCCAAAGGAAATTAATTTGGCTAATAAAAAAGCCATCTGCACATTAATGTTTATTGCAGCTCAATTCACAATAGCTAAGACCTGGAACCAACCCAAATGCCCATCAACAGTAGACTGGATAAAAGTTTAATTAAAAAAAAGAAAAAAAAAAGAAAAAGGTCTTCCTTTGCCGTTGGTTCACCTTTTTTTATTTATTTTTAACTTTTATTTAATGAATATGAATTTCCAGTGTACAGCTTATGGATTACCTTTTAATGGCCACCACGGCTGGTGCGCTGCTGCCGGCACACCGCGTTGATCCGAGGGCAGTAGCCAGGTGCTTCTCCTGGTCTCCCATGAGGTGCAGGGTCCAAGCACTTGGGCCATCCTCCACTGCACTCCCAGGCCATAGCAGAGAGCTGGCCTGGAAGAGGGGCAACCAGGACTAGAACCCGGGGTGCCGGCTCTGCTAGGCAGAGGATTAGCCTGTTGAGCCATGGCACCAGTCCCTCAATATGTTTTGCATGCAGTACACAGGGGAACTTTTCTAAAGCATGCTCTACAGCCATGTTACTCCTGCCTAAACTCCATAAGTACTTCCACATCGCTGTGAGTTCTTGCCTCCTTAAATGATTTGACCCTGTCTTCTCTGGCTTCAACACTCATCAGCACAGTCCCATAATTTATGCTTGGCCATGAGGAACTTCCTAGCTAGAATATGTTCCAAGGCAAGTGCATTTGTCCATTATCCATTACTAAAACGAAACACCTGGGGCTGATACTTATAAAGAAAAGAGATTTGAGGTCAGCATTTGGCACAATGGTTAAGGCCGTTCCTGGGAGGCCCACATTCCATATCAGAGTGCCTGGTTTGAGTCCCAGCTTTTCTACTTCCAACTTGCTTTCTGCTATTGTGCACTCCAGAATACAGCAGATGATGGCTCAAATTCTTGGGTTCTTGCAACCAAGGTGGGAGTATCAGACTGAGTTCCCTTCTCCTGATTTAAAAGTGTTTACCTACTTTCAATTACTGAGATAATTAAAAAGTGAATGTAAAAAAAATTAAAAAAATTACTTATTCCCTGATAAATAACATTCAAAACAATAAAGTCCATCGATACTATCCAGAAAAGACAAACACAGAGACTGTCCCAATATCTGGGATTGAGTTAGCTAAAACACAACCGGATATTTCCGGTTTCATCCACTCATATCCAGACAAAGTAGTGTGGAATTCGTATGCAATGGACTGAGAAAATCACAGTAAAATGGTTTTGGAGAAAAGCAAAGTCTTTTCGTTAGGCAAGTGCATAAAATGTCATGTAAACAAACAGATATATCATGGTTGTTTGCCGCAGTTCTTCTAGCTTTCTCCTAGAAAATACGAATGTGTAGAGCTGTTGTCTCCATGTGGAACCAGTTAGAGTTTCCCAGTACAAAATTAAATGTTCCCTGATAAAAAACATTCAAAACAATAAAGTGCATCGATAATACCCGGAAAACACAAACACAGAGGCTGTCGCAATATCTGGGATTGAGTTAGCCAAAACACAACCGGATATTTCCGGTTTCATCCAGTCATATCTGGACAAAGTGGTGTGGAATTCGTATGCAATGGACCGAGAAAATCATAGTACAAATGGTTTTGGAGAAAAGCAAAGTCTTTTCGTTAGTGAAGTGCATAAAATGTCATGTATACAAACAGAAATATCATGTTTGTTTCCCACAGTTCCTCTTCCTTTCTCATAAGAAAATACGAATGTGTAGATCTGGTGTCTCCATGTGGAACCAATTAGAGTTTCCCAGTACAAAATAAAATATTTCCTGATAAAAAACATTCAAAACAATAAAGTGCATCAATAATATCCAGAAAACAAAATCAAAGAGGCTGTTACAAAAGCTGGGATTGAGCTAGCCAAAACACAACTGGATATTTCCGGTAACATCCAGTCATATCTGGACAAAGTGGAGTGGAATTCATATGCAATGGACTGAGAAAATCACAGTAAAAATGGTTTTTGAGAAAAGCAAAGTCTTTTCTATAGAAAAGTACATAAAATGTCATGTAAACAAACAGAAATATCATGTTTGTTTGCCGCAGTTCCACATCCTTTCTCACTATAAAATACGAATGTGTAGAGCTGGTATCTACATGTGGAACCAGTTAGAGTTTCCCAGTACAAAATAAAATATTAACTGTTAAAAAACATTCAAAACAATAAAGTGCATCGATACTGTCCAGACAACACAAACACAGAGATGTCAAAATATCTGGGATTGAATTAGCCAAAACACAACTGGATATTTCCGGTAACATCCAGACATATCTTGACAAAGTGAAGTGGAATTTATACACATTAAACAGAGAAAATCACAGTAAAAATGGTTTTGGAGAAACGCAAAGTCTTTTCGTTAGGCACGTGCATAAAATGTCATGTATACAAACAGAAATATCATGTTTGTTTGCCACAGTTCCTCTAACTTTCTCCCTAGAAAATACGAATGTGTAGAGCTGGTGTTTCCATGTGGAACCAATAAGAGTTTCCCAGCACAAAATTAAATGTTCTCTGATAAAAAACATTCAAAACAATAAAGTCCATCGATAATATCCAGAAAAGACAAACACAGATGCTGTCGAAATATCTGGGATTGAGTTAGCCAAAACATAACCGGGTATTTCTGGTTACATCCAGTCATATCCAAACAAAGTAGTGTGGAATTCTCATGCTATGGACCGTGAAAATCACAGTAAAAATGGTTTTGGAGAAAAGCAAAGTCTTTTCGTTAGGCAAGTGCATAAAATGTCATGTATACAACCAGAAATTTCATGTTTGTTTGCCGCAGTTCCTCTAGCTTTCTCCTTAGAAAATATGAATGTGTAGAGCTGGTGTCTCCATGTAGAACCAATTAGTGTTTCCAGCACAAAATTAAATGTTCCCTGATAAAAAACATTCAAAACAATAAAGTGCATCGATACTATCCTGAAAACACAAACACAGAGGCTGTCGCAATATCTGGGATTGAGTTAGCCAAAAACAACAGGATATTCCCGGTTTCATCCAGTTATATCGGGCCAAAGTGGTGTGGAATTCATATGCAATGGACCGAGAAAATTACAGTAAAGGTGGTTTTGGAGAAACGCAAAGTGTTTTCATTAGGCAAGTGCATAAAATGTCATGTATACAAACAGAAATATCATCTTTGTTTGCCGCAGTTCTTCTTGCATTCTCCATAGAAAATACGAATGTGTAGAGCCGGTGTGTCCATGTAGATCCCAGTAGTGTTTCCAGTACAAAATTAAATGTTCCCTGATAAAAAAAAAATTTTCAAAACAATAAAGTCCTTCAATAATATCCAGAAAACACAAACACAGAGGTTGTCGCAATATCTGGGATTCAGTTAGCCAAAACACAACCGGATATTTCCGGTTTCATCCAGTCATATCCGGACAAAGTGGTGTGGAATTCGTATGCAATGGTCTGAGAAAATCTCAGTAAAAATGTATTTGGAGAAAAGCAAAGTGTTTTCTTTAGGCAAGTTCATAAAATGTCAGGTATACAAACAGAAATATCATGTTTGTTTGCCACAGTTCCTCTAGCTTTCTGGCTAGAAAATACGAATGTGTAGAGATGGTGTCTCCATGTAGAACCAATTAGTGTTTCCAGCACAAAATTAAATGTTCCCTGATAAAAAACATTCAAAACAATAAAGTGCATCGATACTATCCTGAAAATACAAACACAGAGGCTGTCGCAATATCTGGGATTGAGTTAGCCAAAAACAACAGGATATTTCTGGTTTCATCCAGTTATATCGGGCCAAAGTGGTGTGGAATTCATATGCAATGGACCGAGAAAATCACAGGAAAAATGGTTTTGGAGAAAAGCAAAGTCTTTTCGTTAGGCAAGTGCATAAAATATCATGTATACAAAGAGAAATATCATGTTTGTTTGCCGCAGTTCCTCTACCTTTCTCCCCATAAATTTAGAATGTGTAGACCTGGTATCTCCATGTGGTACAAATTAGAGTTATGCAGTATAAAATTAAATGTTCCCTGATCAAAACATTCAAAATAATAAAGTCCATCGATAATATCCAGAAAACACAAACACAGAGGCTCTAGCAATACCTGGGATTGAGTTAGCCAAAACACAACCAGATATTTCTGATTTCATCAGTCATATCCGGACAAAGAGGTGTGGAATTTGTATGCAATGGATCAAGAAAATTATCGTAAAAAAGGTTTTGGATAAAAAGCAAAGTCTTTTTGTTAGGCAAATGCATAAAATGTCATGTATACAAACAGAAATACCATGTTTGTTTGCGGCAGTTCCTCGAGCTTTCTCCCTAGAAAATAGGAATGTGTAGAGCTGGTGTTTCCAGGTGGAACCAATTAGAGTTTCCCAGTACAAAATTAAACGTTCCCCGATAAAAACATTCAAAACAATAAAGTCCATCGATAATATCCAGAAAACACAAACACAGATGCTGTCGCAATATCTGGGATTGAGTTAGCCAAAACACAACCGGGTATTTCTGGTTACATCCAGTCATATCCGAACAAAGTGGTGTGGAATTCGTATGCAATGGACCGAGAAAATCACAGTAAAAATGGTTTTGGAGAAAAGCAAAGTCTTTTCGTTAGGCAAGTGCATAAAATGTCATGTCTACAAACAGAAATATCATGTTTGTTTGCTGCAGTTCCTCTAGCTTTCTCCCTAGAAAATAGGAATGTGTAGAGATGGTGTCTCCATGTTGAACCAGTTAGAGTTTCCCAGTACAAAAAAAATTCCCTGATAAAAAACCTTCAAAACAATTAAGTCCATCGATAATATCCAGAAAAGACAAACGCAGAGGCTGTCGCAATATCTGGGATTGAGTTAGCCAAAACACAACTGGATATTTCTGGTTTCATCCAGCCACATCCGGACAAAGTGGTGTGGAGTTCGTATGCAACGGACCGAGAAAATCACAATAAAAATTATTTTGGAGAAAAGTAAAGTTTTTCCTTAGGTAAGTGCATAAAAAGTCATGTACACAAACAGAAATATCATGTTTGTTTGCCGCATTTCTTCTAGCTTTCTCCCTAGAAAATACGAATGTGTAGATCTGGTGTTTCCATGTGGAAACAATTAGTGTTTCCAAGCATAAAATTAAATATTCCCTGATGAAAAACATTCAAAGCAATAAAGCCCGTAAATACTATCCTGAAAACAGAAACACAGAGGCTGTCGCAATATCTGGGATTGAGTTAGTCAAAACACAACCGGAATTTCTGGTTTCATCCAGTCATATCCGGACAAAGTGGTGTGGCATTCATATGCAATGGACTGAGAAAATCACAGTGAAATTGGTTTAGGAGGAAAGCAAAGTCTTTTCGTTAGGCAATTGCATACATTGCCATGTATACAAACAGATATATCATGTTTGTTTGCCACAGATCCTCTAGCTTTCTCCCTAGAATATACCAATGTGAAGAGCTGGTGTCTCCATGTGGAACCAATTAGAGTTTCCCAGCACAAAATTATATGTTCCCTGATAATAAACATTCAAAACAATAAAATCCGTCGATACCACCCAGAAAACACAACCACAGAGCCTGCAGCAATATCTGGGATTGAGTTAGAAAAAACACCAGCGCATATTTCTGGTTTCATCCAGTCATATCTGGACAAAGTGGTGTGGAATTCTTATAAAATGGACACAGACAAACACAGTAAATATGGTTTTGGAGAAAAGGAAAGTCTTTTTGTTAGGCAAGTGCATATAATATCATGTATACAAACAGAAATATCATATGTGTTTGTTGCAGTTCCTCTAGTTTTCTACCTAGAAAATACAAATGTGTAGAGCTGGTGTCTCCATGTGGAACCAATTAGTGTTTCCAAGCACAAAATTATATGTTCCCTGATAAAAAACATTCACAACAATAAAGTCCATCAAACTCTCCAGAAAACACAAACACAGAGACTGTAGCAATATCTGGGATTGAGTTAGCCAAAACAAAACCGGATATTTCCCGTTTCATTCAGTCATATCCGAACAAAGTGGTGTGCAATTCGTATGCAATGGACCGAGAAAATCACAGTAAAAATGGTTTTTGAGAAAAGTAAAGTCTTTTCGTTAGGCAAGTGCATAAAATGTCATGTATACAAACAGAAATATCATGTTTGTTTGCCGCAGTTCCTCTAGCTTTCTCCCTAGAAAATATGAATGTGTAGAGCTGGTGTCTCCATGTAGAACCAATTAGTGTTTCCAGCACAAAATTAAATGTTCCCTGATAAAAAACATTCAAAACAATAAAGTGCATCGATAATATCTAGAAAACACAAACACAGAGGCTGTCGCAATATTTGGGATTGAGTTAGCCAAAAACAACAGGATATTCCCGGTTTCATCCAGTTATATCGGGCCAAAGTGGTGTGGAATTCATATGCAATGGACCGAGAAAATCACAGTAAAGGTGGTTTTGGAGAAACGCAAAGTGTTTTCATTAGGCAAATGCATAAAATGTCATGTATACAAACAGAAATATCATCTTTGTTTGCCGCAGTTCTTCTTGCATTCTCCATAGAAAATACGAATGTGTAGAGCCGGTGTGTCCATGTAGATCCCAGTAGTGTTTCCAGTACAAAATTAAATGTTCCCTGATAAAAAAAAATTTTCAAAACAATAAAGTCCTTCGATAATATCCAGAAAACACAAACACAGAGGTTGTCGCAATATCTGGGATTCAGTTAGCCAAAACACAACCGGATATTTCCGGTTTCATCCAGTCATATCCGGACAAAGAGGTGTGGAATTCGTATGCAATGGTCTGAGAAAATCTCAGTAAAAATGTATTTGGAGAAAAGCAAAGTGTTTTCTTTAGGCAAGTTCATAAAATGTCAGGTATACAAACAGAAATATCATGTTTGTTTGCCACAGTTCCTCTAGCTTTCTGGCTAGAAAATACGAATGTGTAGAGATGGTGTCTCCATGTAGAACCAATTAGTGTTTCCAGCACAAAATTAAATGTTCCCTGATAAAAAACATTCAAAACAATAAAGTGCATCGATACTATCCTGAAAATACAAACACAGAGGCTGTCGCAATATCTGGGATTGAGTTAGCCAAAAACAACAGGATATTTCTGGTTTCATCCAGTTATATCGGGCCAAAGTGGTGTGGAATTCATATGCAATGGACCGAGAAAATCACAGGAAAAATGGTTTTGGAGAAAAGCAAAGTCTTTTCGTTAGGCAAGTGCATAAAATATCATGTATACAAAGAGAAATATCATGTTTGTTTGCCGCAGTTCCTCTACCTTTCTCCCCATAAATTTAGAATGTGTAGACCTGGTATCTCCATGTGGTACAAATTAGAGTTATGCAGTATAAAATTAAATGTTCCCTGATCAAAACATTCAAAATAATAAAGTCCATCGATAATATCCAGAAAACACAAACACAGAGGCTCTAGCAATACCTGGGATTGAGTTAGCCAAAACACAACCAGATATTTCTGATTTCATCAGTCATATCCGGACAAAGAGGTGTGGAATTTGTATGCAATGGATCAAGAAAATTATCGTAAAAAAGGTTTTGGATAAAAAGCAAAGTCTTTTTGTTAGGCAAATGCATAAAATGTCATGTATACAAACAGAAATACCATGTTTGTTTGCGGCAGTTCCTCGAGCTTTCTCCCTAGAAAATAGGAATGTGTAGAGCTGGTGTTTCCAGGTGGAACCAATTAGAGTTTCCCAGTACAAAATTAAACGTTCCCCGATAAAAACATTCAAAACAATAAAGTCCATCGATAATATCCAGAAAACACAAACACAGATGCTGTCGCAATATCTGGGATTGAGTTAGCCAAAACACAACCGGGTATTTCTGGTTACATCCAGTCATATCCGAACAAAGTGGTGTGGAATTCGTATGCAATGGACCGAGAAAATCACAGTAAAAATGGTTTTGGAGAAAAGCAAAGTCTTTTCGTTAGGCAAGTGCATAAAATGTCATGTCTACAAACAGAAATATCATGTTTGTTTGCTGCAGTTCCTCTAGCTTTCTCCCTAGAAAATAGGAATGTGTAGAGATGGTGTCTCCATGTTGAACCAGTTAGAGTTTCCCAGTACAAAAAAAATTCCCTGATAAAAAACCTTCAAAACAATTAAGTCCATCGATAATATCCAGAAAAGACAAACGCAGAGGCTGTCGCAATATCTGGGATTGAGTTAGCCAAAACACAACTGGATATTTCTGGTTTCATCCAGCCACATCCGGACAAAGTGGTGTGGAGTTCGTATGCAACGGACCGAGAAAATCACAATAAAAATTATTTTGGAGAAAAGTAAAGTTTTTCCTTAGGTAAGTGCATAAAAAGTCATGTACACAAACAGAAATATCATGTTTGTTTGCCGCATTTCTTCTAGCTTTCTCCCTAGAAAATACGAATGTGTAGATCTGGTGTTTCCATGTGGAAACAATTAGTGTTTCCAAGCATAAAATTAAATATTCCCTGATGAAAAACATTCAAAGCAATAAAGCCCGTAAATACTATCCTGAAAACAGAAACACAGAGGCTGTCGCAATATCTGGGATTGAGTTAGTCAAAACACAACCGGAATTTCTGGTTTCATCCAGTCATATCCGGACAAAGTGGTGTGGCATTCATATGCAATGGACTGAGAAAATCACAGTGAAATTGGTTTAGGAGGAAAGCAAAGTCTTTTCGTTAGGCAATTGCATACATTGCCATGTATACAAACAGATATATCATGTTTGTTTGCCACAGATCCTCTAGCTTTCTCCCTAGAATATACCAATGTGAAGAGCTGGTGTCTCCATGTGGAACCAATTAGAGTTTCCCAGCACAAAATTATATGTTCCCTGATAATAAACATTCAAAACAATAAAATCCGTCGATACCACCCAGAAAACACAACCACAGAGCCTGCAGCAATATCTGGGATTGAGTTAGAAAAAACACCAGCGCATATTTCTGGTTTCATCCAGTCATATCTGGACAAAGTGGTGTGGAATTCTTATAAAATGGACACAGACAAACACAGTAAATATGGTTTTGGAGAAAAGGAAAGTCTTTTTGTTAGGCAAGTGCATATAATATCATGTATACAAACAGAAATATCATATGTGTTTGTTGCAGTTCCTCTAGTTTTCTACCTAGAAAATACAAATGTGTAGAGCTGGTGTCTCCATGTGGAACCAATTAGTGTTTCCAAGCACAAAATTATATGTTCCCTGATAAAAAACATTCACAACAATAAAGTCCATCAAACTCTCCAGAAAACACAAACACAGAGACTGTAGCAATATCTGGGATTGAGTTAGCCAAAACAAAACCGGATATTTCCCGTTTCATTCAGTCATATCCGAACAAAGTGGTGTGCAATTCGTATGCAATGGACCGAGAAAATCACAGTAAAAATGGTTTTTGAGAAAAGTAAAGTCTTTTCGTTAGGCAAGTGCATAAAATGTCATGTATACAAACAGAAATATCATGTTTGTTTGCCGCAGTTCCTCTAGCTTTCTCCCTAGAAAATATGAATGTGTAGAGCTGGTGTCTCCATGTAGAACCAATTAGTGTTTCCAGCACAAAATTAAATGTTCCCTGATAAAAAACATTCAAAACAATAAAGTGCATCGATAATATCTAGAAAACACAAACACAGAGGCTGTCGCAATATTTGGGATTGAGTTAGCCAAAAACAACAGGATATTCCCGGTTTCATCCAGTTATATCGGGCCAAAGTGGTGTGGAATTCATATGCAATGGACCGAGAAAATCACAGTAAAAGTGGTTTTGGAGAAACGCAAAGTGTTTTCATTAGGCAAGTGCATAAAATGTCATGTATACAAACAGAAATATCATCTTTGTTTGCCGCAGTTCTTCTTGCATTCTCCATAGAAAATACGAATGTGTAGAGCCGGTGTGTCCATGTAGATCCCAGTAGTGTTTCCAGTACAAAATTAAATGTTCCCTGATAAAAAAAAAATTTTCAAAACAATAAAGTCCTTCGATAATATCCAGAAAACACAAACACAGAGGTTGTCGCAATATCTGGGATTCAGTTAGCCAAAACACAACCGGATATTTCCGGTTTCATCCAGTCATATCCGGACAAAGTGGTGTGGAATTCGTATGCAATGGTCTGAGAAAATCTCAGTAAAAATGTATTTGGAGAAAAGCAAAGTGTTTTCTTTAGGCAAGTTCATAAAATGTCAGGTATACAAACAGAAATATCATGTTTGTTTGCCACAGTTCCTCTAGCTTTCTGGCTAGAAAATACGAATGTGTAGAGATGGTGTCTCCATGTAGAACCAATTAGTGTTTCCAGCACAAAATTAAATGTTCCCTGATAAAAAACATTCAAAACAATAAAGTGCATCGATACTATCCTGAAAATACAAACACAGAGGCTGTCGCAATATCTGGGATTGAGTTAGCCAAAAACAACAGGATATTTCTGGTTTCATCCAGTTATATCGGGCCAAAGTGGTGTGGAATTCATATGCAATGGACCGAGAAAATCACAGGAAAAATGGTTTTGGAGAAAAGCAAAGTCTTTTCGTTAGGCAAGTGCATAAAATATCATGTATACAAAGAGAAATATCATGTTTGTTTGCCGCAGTTCCTCTACCTTTCTCCCCATAAATTTAGAATGTGTAGACCTGGTATCTCCATGTGGTACAAATTAGAGTTATGCAGTATAAAATTAAATGTTCCCTGATCAAAACATTCAAAATAATAAAGTCCATCGATAATATCCAGAAAACACAAACACAGAGGCTCTAGCAATACCTGGGATTGAGTTAGCCAAAACACAACCAGATATTTCTGATTTCATCAGTCATATCCGGACAAAGAGGTGTGGAATTTGTATGCAATGGATCAAGAAAATTATCGTAAAAAAGGTTTTGGATAAAAAGCAAAGTCTTTTTGTTAGGCAAATGCATAAAATGTCATGCATACAAACAGAAATATCATGTTTGTTTGCGGCAGTTCCTCGAGCTTTCTCCCTAGAAAATAGGAATGTGTAGAGCTGGTGTTTCCAGGTGGAACCAATTAGAGTTTCCCAGTACAAAATTAAACGTTCCCCGATAAAAACATTCAAAACAATAAAGTCCATCGATAATATCCAGAAAACACAAACACAGATGCTGTCGCAATATCTGGGATTGAGTTAGCCAAAACACAACCGGGTATTTCTGGTTACATCCAGTCATATCCGAACAAAGTGGTGTGGAATTCGTATGCAATGGACCGAGAAAATCACAGTAAAAATGGTTTTGGAGAAAAGCAAAGTCTTTTCGTTAGGCAAGTGCATAAAATGTCATGTCTACAAACAGAAATATCATGTTTGTTTGCTGCAGTTCCTCTAGCTTTCTCCCTAGAAAATAGGAATGTGTAGAGATGGTGTCTCCATGTTGAACCAGTTAGAGTTTCCCAGTACAAAAAAAATTCCCTGATAAAAAACCTTCAAAACAATTAAGTCCATCGATAATATCCAGAAAAGACAAACGCAGAGGCTGTCGCAATATCTGGGATTGAGTTAGCCAAAACACAACTGGATATTTCTGGTTTCATCCAGCCATATCCGGACAAAGTGGTGTGGAGTTCGTATGCAACGGACCGAGAAAATCACAATAAAAATTATTTTGGAGAAAAGTAAAGTTTTTCCTTAGGTAAGTGCATAAAAAGTCATGTACACAAACAGAAATATCATGTTTGTTTGCCGCATTTCTTCTAGCTTTCTCCCTAGAAAATACGAATGTGTAGATCTGGTGTTTCCATGTGGAAACAATTAGTGTTTCCAAGCATAAAATTAAATATTCCCTGATGAAAAACATTCAAAGCAATAAAGCCCGTAAATACTATCCTGAAAACAGAAACACAGAGGCTGTCGCAATATCTGGGATTGAGTTAGTCAAAACACAACCGGAATTTCTGGTTTCATCCAGTCATATCCGGACAAAGTGGTGTGGCATTCATATGCAATGGACTGAGAAAATCACAGTGAAATTGGTTTAGGAGGAAAGCAAAGTCTTTTCGTTAGGCAATTGCATAAATTGCCATGTATACAAACAGATATATCATGTTTGTTTGCCACAGATCCTCTAGCTTTCTCCCTAGAATATACCAATGTGAAGAGCTGGTGTCTCCATGTGGAACCAATTAGAGTTTCCCAGCACAAAATTATATGTTCCCTGATAATAAACATTCAAAACAATAAAATCCGTCGATACCACCCAGAAAACACAACCACAGAGCCTGCAGCAATATCTGGGATTGAGTTAGAAAAAACACCAGCGCATATTTCTGGTTTCATCCAGTCATATCTGGACAAAGTGGTGTGGAATTCTTATAAAATGGACACAGACAAACACAGTAAATATGGTTTTGGAGAAAAGGAAAGTCTTTTTGTTAGGCAAGTGCATATAATATCATGTATACAAACAGAAATATCATATGTGTTTGTTGCAGTTCCTCTAGTTTTCTACCTAGAAAATACAAATGTGTAGAGCTGGTGTCTCCATGTGGAACCAATTAGTGTTTCCAAGCACAAAATTATATGTTCCCTGATAAAAAACATTCACAACAATAAAGTCCATCAAACTCTCCAGAAAACACAAACACAGAGACTGTAGCAATATCTGGGATTGAGTTAGCCAAAACAAAACCGGATATTTCCCGTTTCATTCAGTCATATCCGAACAAAGTGGTGTGCAATTCGTATGCAATGGACCGAGAAAATCACAGTAAAAATGGTTTTTGAGAAAAGTAAAGTCTTTTCGTTAGGCAAGTGCATAAAATGTCATGTATACAAACAGAAATATCATGTTTGTTTGCCGCAGTTCCTCTAGCTTTCTCCCTAGAAAATATGAATGTGTAGAGCTGGTGTCTCCATGTAGAACCAATTAGTGTTTCCAGCACAAAATTAAATGTTCCCTGATAAAAAACATTCAAAACAATAAAGTGCATCGATAATATCTAGAAAACACAAACACAGAGGCTGTCGCAATATTTGGGATTGAGTTAGCCAAAAACAACAGGATATTCCCGGTTTCATCCAGTTATATCGGGCCAAAGTGGTGTGGAATTCATATGCAATGGACCGAGAAAATCACAGTAAAGGTGGTTTTGGAGAAACGCAAAGTGTTTTCATTAGGCAAGTGCATAAAATGTCATGTATACAAACAGAAATATCATCTTTGTTTGCCGCAGTTCTTCTTGCATTCTCCATAGAAAATACGAATGTGTAGAGCCGGTGTGTCCATGTAGATCCCAGTAGTGTTTCCAGTACAAAATTAAATGTTCCCTGATAAAAAAAAAATTTTCAAAACAATAAAGTCCTTCGATAATATCCAGAAAACACAAACACAGAGGTTGTCGCAATATCTGGGATTCAGTTAGCCAAAACACAACCGGATATTTCCGGTTTCATCCAGTCATATCCGGACAAAGTGGTGTGGAATTCGTATGCAATGGTCTGAGAAAATCTCAGTAAAAATGTATTTGGAGAAAAGCAAAGTGTTTTCTTTAGGCAAGTTCATAAAATGTCAGGTATACAAACAGAAATATCATGTTTGTTTGCCACAGTTCCTCTAGCTTTCTGGCTAGAAAATACGAATGTGTAGAGATGGTGTCTCCATGTAGAACCAATTAGTGTTTCCAGCACAAAATTAAATGTTCCCTGATAAAAAACATTCAAAACAATAAAGTGCATCGATACTATCCTGAAAATACAAACACAGAGGCTGTCGCAATATCTGGGATTGAGTTAGCCAAAAACAACAGGATATTTCTGGTTTCATCCAGTTATATCGGGCCAAAGTGGTGTGGAATTCATATGCAATGGACCGAGAAAATCACAGGAAAAATGGTTTTGGAGAAAAGCAAAGTCTTTTCGTTAGGCAAGTGCATAAAATATCATGTATACAAAGAGAAATATCATGTTTGTTTGCCGCAGTTCCTCTACCTTTCTCCCCATAAATTTAGAATGTGTAGACCTGGTATCTCCATGTGGTACAAATTAGAGTTATGCAGTATAAAATTAAATGTTCCCTGATCAAAACATTCAAAATAATAAAGTCCATCGATAATATCCAGAAAACACAAACACAGAGGCTCTAGCAATACCTGGGATTGAGTTAGCCAAAACACAACCAGATATTTCTGATTTCATCAGTCATATCCGGACAAAGAGGTGTGGAATTTGTATGCAATGGATCAAGAAAATTATCGTAAAAAAGGTTTTGGATAAAAAGCAAAGTCTTTTTGTTAGGCAAATGCATAAAATGTCATGCATACAAACAGAAATATCATGTTTGTTTGCGGCAGTTCCTCGAGCTTTCTCCCTAGAAAATAGGAATGTGTAGAGCTGGTGTTTCCAGGTGGAACCAATTAGAGTTTCCCAGTACAAAATTAAACGTTCCCCGATAAAAACATTCAAAACAATAAAGTCCATCGATAATATCCAGAAAACACAAACACAGATGCTGTCGCAATATCTGGGATTGAGTTAGCCAAAACACAACCGGGTATTTCTGGTTACATCCAGTCATATCCGAACAAAGTGGTGTGGAATTCGTATGCAATGGACCGAGAAAATCACAGTAAAAATGGTTTTGGAGAAAAGCAAAGTCTTTTCGTTAGGCAAGTGCATAAAATGTCATGTCTACAAACAGAAATATCATGTTTGTTTGCTGCAGTTCCTCTAGCTTTCTCCCTAGAAAATAGGAATGTGTAGAGATGGTGTCTCCATGTTGAACCAGTTAGAGTTTCCCAGTACAAAAAAAAATTCCCTGATAAAAAACCTTCAAAACAATTAAGTCCATCGATAATATCCAGAAAAGACAAACGCAGAGGCTGTCGCAATATCTGGGATTGAGTTAGCCAAAACACAACTGGATATTTCTGGTTTCATCCAGCCATATCCGGACAAAGTGGTGTGGAGTTCGTATGCAACGGACCGAGAAAATCACAATAAAAATTATTTTGGAGAAAAGTAAAGTTTTTCCTTAGGTAAGTGCATAAAAAGTCATGTACACAAACAGAAATATCATGTTTGTTTGCCGCATTTCTTCTAGCTTTCTCCCTAGAAAATACGAATGTGTAGATCTGGTGTTTCCATGTGGAAACAATTAGTGTTTCCAAGCATAAAATTAAATATTCCCTGAAGAAAAACATTCAAAGCAATAAAGCCCGTAAATACTATCCTGAAAACAGAAACACAGAGGCTGTCGCAATATCTGGGATTGAGTTAGTCAAAACACAACCGGAATTTCTGGTTTCATCCAGTCATATCCGGACAAAGTGGTGTGGCATTCATATGCAATGGACTGAGAAAATCACAGTGAAATTGGTTTAGGAGGAAAGCAAAGTCTTTTCGTTAGGCAATTGCATAAATTGCCATGTATACAAACAGATATATCATGTTTGTTTGCCACAGATCCTCTAGCTTTCTCCCTAGAATATACCAATGTGAAGAGCTGGTGTCTCCATGTGGAACCAATTAGAGTTTCCCAGCACAAAATTATATGTTCCCTGATAATAAACATTCAAAACAATAAAATCCGTCGATACCACCCAGAAAACACAACCACAGAGCCTGCAGCAATATCTGGGATTGAGTTAGAAAAAACACCAGCGCATATTTCTGGTTTCATCCAGTCATATCTGGACAAAGTGGTGTGGAATTCTTATAAAATGGACACAGACAAACACAGTAAATATGGTTTTGGAGAAAAGGAAAGTCTTTTTGTTAGGCAAGTGCATATAATATCATGTATACAAACAGAAATATCATATGTGTTTGTTGCAGTTCCTCTAGTTTTCTACCTAGAAAATACAAATGTGTAGAGCTGGTGTCTCCATGTGGAACCAATTAGTGTTTCCAAGCACAAAATTATATGTTCCCTGATAAAAAACATTCACAACAATAAAGTCCATCAAACTCTCCAGAAAACACAAACACAGAGACTGTAGCAATATCTGGGATTGAGTTAGCCAAAACAAAACCGGATATTTCCCGTTTCATTCAGTCATATCCGAACAAAGTGGTGTGCAATTCGTATGCAATGGACCGAGAAAATCACAGTAAAAATGGTTTTTGAGAAAAGTAAAGTCTTTTCGTTAGGCAAGTGCATAAAATGTCATGTATACAAACAGAAATATCATGTTTGTTTGCCGCAGTTCCTCTAGCTTTCTCCCTAGAAAATATGAATGTGTAGAGCTGGTGTCTCCATGTAGAACCAATTAGTGTTTCCAGCACAAAATTAAATGTTCCCTGATAAAAAACATTCAAAACAATAAAGTGCATCGATAATATCTAGAAAACACAAACACAGAGGCTGTCGCAATATTTGGGATTGAGTTAGCCAAAAACAACAGGATATTCCCGGTTTCATCCAGTTATATCGGGCCAAAGTGGTGTGGAATTCATATGCAATGGACCGAGAAAATCACAGTAAAGGTGGTTTTGGAGAAACGCAAAGTGTTTTCATTAGGCAAGTGCATAAAATGTCATGTATACAAACAGAAATATCATCTTTGTTTGCCGCAGTTCTTCTTGCATTCTCCATAGAAAATACGAATGTGTAGAGCCGGTGTGTCCATGTAGATCCCAGTAGTGTTTCCAGTACAAAATTAAATGTTCCCTGATAAAAAAAAAATTTTCAAAACAATAAAGTCCTTCGATAATATCCAGAAAACACAAACACAGAGGTTGTCGCAATATCTGGGATTCAGTTAGCCAAAACACAACCGGATATTTCCGGTTTCATCCAGTCATATCCGGACAAAGTGGTGTGGAATTCGTATGCAATGGTCTGAGAAAATCTCAGTAAAAATGTATTTGGAGAAAAGCAAAGTGTTTTCTTTAGGCAAGTTCATAAAATGTCAGGTATACAAACAGAAATATCATGTTTGTTTGCCACAGTTCCTCTAGCTTTCTGGCTAGAAAATACGAATGTGTAGAGATGGTGTCTCCATGTAGAACCAATTAGTGTTTCCAGCACAAAATTAAATGTTCCCTGATAAAAAACATTCAAAACAATAAAGTGCATCGATACTATCCTGAAAATACAAACACAGAGGCTGTCGCAATATCTGGGATTGAGTTAGCCAAAAACAACAGGATATTTCTGGTTTCATCCAGTTATATCGGGCCAAAGTGGTGTGGAATTCATATGCAATGGACCGAGAAAATCACAGGAAAAATGGTTTTGGAGAAAAGCAAAGTCTTTTCGTTAGGCAAGTGCATAAAATATCATGTATACAAAGAGAAATATCATGTTTGTTTGCCGCAGTTCCTCTACCTTTCTCCCCATAAATTTAGAATGTGTAGACCTGGTATCTCCATGTGGTACAAATTAGAGTTATGCAGTATAAAATTAAATGTTCCCTGATCAAAACATTCAAAATAATAAAGTCCATCGATAATATCCAGAAAACACAAACACAGAGGCTCTAGCAATACCTGGGATTGAGTTAGCCAAAACACAACCAGATATTTCTGATTTCATCAGTCATATCCGGACAAAGAGGTGTGGAATTTGTATGCAATGGATCAAGAAAATTATCGTAAAAAAGGTTTTGGATAAAAAGCAAAGTCTTTTTGTTAGGCAAATGCATAAAATGTCATGCATACAAACAGAAATATCATGTTTGTTTGCGGCAGTTCCTCGAGCTTTCTCCCTAGAAAATAGGAATGTGTAGAGCTGGTGTTTCCAGGTGGAACCAATTAGAGTTTCCCAGTACAAAATTAAACGTTCCCCGATAAAAACATTCAAAACAATAAAGTCCATCGATAATATCCAGAAAACACAAACACAGATGCTGTCGCAATATCTGGGATTGAGTTAGCCAAAACACAACCGGGTATTTCTGGTTACATCCAGTCATATCCGAACAAAGTGGTGTGGAATTCGTATGCAATGGACCGAGAAAATCACAGTAAAAATGGTTTTGGAGAAAAGCAAAGTCTTTTCGTTAGGCAAGTGCATAAAATGTCATGTCTACAAACAGAAATATCATGTTTGTTTGCTGCAGTTCCTCTAGCTTTCTCCCTAGAAAATAGGAATGTATAGAGATGGTGTCTCCATGTTGAACCAGTTAGAGTTTCCCAGTACAAAAAAAAATTCCCTGATAAAAAACCTTCAAAACAATTAAGTCCATCGATAATATCCAGAAAAGACAAACGCAGAGGCTGTCGCAATATCTGGGATTGAGTTAGCCAAAACACAACTGGATATTTCTGGTTTCATCCAGCCATATCCGGACAAAGTGGTGTGGAGTTCGTATGCAACGGACCGAGAAAATCACAATAAAAATTATTTTGGAGAAAAGTAAAGTTTTTCCTTAGGTAAGTGCATAAAAAGTCATGTACACAAACAGAAATATCATGTTTGTTTGCCGCATTTCTTCTAGCTTTCTCCCTAGAAAATACGAATGTGTAGATCTGGTGTTTCCATGTGGAAACAATTAGTGTTTCCAAGCATAAAATTAAATATTCCCTGATGAAAAACATTCAAAGCAATAAAGCCCGTAAATACTATCCTGAAAACAGAAACACAGAGGCTGTCGCAATATCTGGGATTGAGTTAGTCAAAACACAACCGGAATTTCTGGTTTCATCCAGTCATATCCGGACAAAGTGGTGTGGCATTCATATGCAATGGACTGAGAAAATCACAGTGAAATTGGTTTAGGAGGAAAGCAAAGTCTTTTCGTTAGGCAATTGCATAAATTGCCATGTATACAAACAGATATATCATGTTTGTTTGCCACAGATCCTCTAGCTTTCTCCCTAGAATATACCAATGTGAAGAGCTGGTGTCTCCATGTGGAACCAATTAGAGTTTCCCAGCACAAAATTATATGTTCCCTGATAATAAACATTCAAAACAATAAAATCCGTCGATACCACCCAGAAAACACAACCACAGAGCCTGCAGCAATATCTGGGATTGAGTTAGAAAAAACACCAGCGCATATTTCTGGTTTCATCCAGTCATATCTGGACAAAGTGGTGTGGAATTCTTATAAAATGGACACAGACAAACACAGTAAATATGGTTTTGGAGAAAAGGAAAGTCTTTTTGTTAGGCAAGTGCATATAATATCATGTATACAAACAGAAATATCATATGTGTTTGTTGCAGTTCCTCTAGTTTTCTACCTAGAAAATACAAATGTGTAGAGCTGGTGTCTCCATGTGGAACCAATTAGTGTTTCCAAGCACAAAATTATATGTTCCCTGATAAAAAACATTCACAACAATAAAGTCCATCAAACTCTCCAGAAAACACAAACACAGAGACTGTAGCAATATCTGGGATTGAGTTAGCCAAAACAAAACCGGATATTTCCCGTTTCATTCAGTCATATCCGAACAAAGTGGTGTGCAATTCGTATGCAATGGACCGAGAAAATCACAGTAAAAATGGTTTTTGAGAAAAGTAAAGTCTTTTCGTTAGGCAAGTGCATAAAATGTCATGTATACAAACAGAAATATCATGTTTGTTTGCCGCAGTTCCTCTAGCTTTCTCCCTAGAAAATATGAATGTGTAGAGCTGGTGTCTCCATGTAGAACCAATTAGTGTTTCCAGCACAAAATTAAATGTTCCCTGATAAAAAACATTCAAAACAATAAAGTGCATCGATAATATCTAGAAAACACAAACACAGAGGCTGTCGCAATATTTGGGATTGAGTTAGCCAAAAACAACAGGATATTCCCGGTTTCATCCAGTTATATCGGGCCAAAGTGGTGTGGAATTCATATGCAATGGACCGAGAAAATCACAGTAAAGGTGGTTTTGGAGAAACGCAAAGTGTTTTCATTAGGCAAGTGCATAAAATGTCATGTATACAAACAGAAATATCATCTTTGTTTGCCGCAGTTCTTCTTGCATTCTCCATAGAAAATACGAATGTGTAGAGCCGGTGTGTCCATGTAGATCCCAGTAGTGTTTCCAGTACAAAATTAAATGTTCCCTGATAAAAAAAAAATTTTCAAAACAATAAAGTCCTTCGATAATATCCAGAAAACACAAACACAGAGGTTGTCGCAATATCTGGGATTCAGTTAGCCAAAACACAACCGGATATTTCCGGTTTCATCCAGTCATATCCGGACAAAGTGGTGTGGAATTCGTATGCAATGGTCTGAGAAAATCTCAGTAAAAATGTATTTGGAGAAAAGCAAAGTGTTTTCTTTAGGCAAGTTCATAAAATGTCAGGTATACAAACAGAAATATCATGTTTGTTTGCCACAGTTCCTCTAGCTTTCTGGCTAGAAAATACGAATGTGTAGAGATGGTGTCTCCATGTAGAACCAATTAGTGTTTCCAGCACAAAATTAAATGTTCCCTGATAAAAAACATTCAAAACAATAAAGTGCATCGATACTATCCTGAAAATACAAACACAGAGGCTGTCGCAATATCTGGGATTGAGTTAGCCAAAAACAACAGGATATTTCTGGTTTCATCCAGTTATATCGGGCCAAAGTGGTGTGGAATTCATATGCAATGGACCGAGAAAATCACAGGAAAAATGGTTTTGGAGAAAAGCAAAGTCTTTTCGTTAGGCAAGTGCATAAAATATCATGTATACAAAGAGAAATATCATGTTTGTTTGCCGCAGTTCCTCTACCTTTCTCCCCATAAATTTAGAATGTGTAGACCTGGTATCTCCATGTGGTACAAATTAGAGTTATGCAGTATAAAATTAAATGTTCCCTGATCAAAACATTCAAAATAATAAAGTCCATCGATAATATCCAGAAAACACAAACACAGAGGCTCTAGCAATACCTGGGATTGAGTTAGCCAAAACACAACCAGATATTTCTGATTTCATCAGTCATATCCGGACAAAGAGGTGTGGAATTTGTATGCAATGGATCAAGAAAATTATCGTAAAAAAGGTTTTGGATAAAAAGCAAAGTCTTTTTGTTAGGCAAATGCATAAAATGTCATGCATACAAACAGAAATATCATGTTTGTTTGCGGCAGTTCCTCGAGCTTTCTCCCTAGAAAATAGGAATGTGTAGAGCTGGTGTTTCCAGGTGGAACCAATTAGAGTTTCCCAGTACAAAATTAAACGTTCCCCGATAAAAACATTCAAAACAATAAAGTCCATCGATAATATCCAGAAAACACAAACACAGATGCTGTCGCAATATCTGGGATTGAGTTAGCCAAAACACAACCGGGTATTTCTGGTTACATCCAGTCATATCCGAACAAAGTGGTGTGGAATTCGTATGCAATGGACCGAGAAAATCACAGTAAAAATGGTTTTGGAGAAAAGCAAAGTCTTTTCGTTAGGCAAGTGCATAAAATGTCATGTCTACAAACAGAAATATCATGTTTGTTTGCTGCAGTTCCTCTAGCTTTCTCCCTAGAAAATAGGAATGTATAGAGATGGTGTCTCCATGTTGAACCAGTTAGAGTTTCCCAGTACAAAAAAAAATTCCCTGATAAAAAACCTTCAAAACAATTAAGTCCATCGATAATATCCAGAAAAGACAAACGCAGAGGCTGTCGCAATATCTGGGATTGAGTTAGCCAAAACACAACTGGATATTTCTGGTTTCATCCAGCCATATCCGGACAAAGTGGTGTGGAGTTCGTATGCAACGGACCGAGAAAATCACAATAAAAATTATTTTGGAGAAAAGTAAAGTTTTTCCTTAGGTAAGTGCATAAAAAGTCATGTACACAAACAGAAATATCATGTTTGTTTGCCGCATTTCTTCTAGCTTTCTCCCTAGAAAATACGAATGTGTAGATCTGGTGTTTCCATGTGGAAACAATTAGTGTTTCCAAGCATAAAATTAAATATTCCCTGATGAAAAACATTCAAAGCAATAAAGCCCGTAAATACTATCCTGAAAACAGAAACACAGAGGCTGTCGCAATATCTGGGATTGAGTTAGTCAAAACACAACCGGAATTTCTGGTTTCATCCAGTCATATCCGGACAAAGTGGTGTGGCATTCATATGCAATGGACTGAGAAAATCACAGTGAAATTGGTTTAGGAGGAAAGCAAAGTCTTTTCGTTAGGCAATTGCATACATTGCCATGTATACAAACAGATATATCATGTTTGTTTGCCACAGATCCTCTAGCTTTCTCCCTAGAATATACCAATGTGAAGAGCTGGTGTCTCCATGTGGAACCAATTAGAGTTTCCCAGCACAAAATTATATGTTCCCTGATAATAAACATTCAAAACAATAAAATCCGTCGATACCACCCAGAAAACACAACCACAGAGCCTGCAGCAATATCTGGGATTGAGTTAGAAAAAACACCAGCGCATATTTCTGGTTTCATCCAGTCATATCTGGACAAAGTGGTGTGGAATTCTTATAAAATGGACACAGACAAACACAGTAAATATGGTTTTGGAGAAAAGGAAAGTCTTTTTGTTAGGCAAGTGCATATAATATCATGTATACAAACAGAAATATCATATGTGTTTGTTGCAGTTCCTCTAGTTTTCTACCTAGAAAATACAAATGTGTAGAGCTGGTGTCTCCATGTGGAACCAATTAGTGTTTCCAAGCACAAAATTATATGTTCCCTGATAAAAAACATTCACAACAATAAAGTCCATCAAACTCTCCAGAAAACACAAACACAGAGACTGTAGCAATATCTGGGATTGAGTTAGCCAAAACAAAACCGGATATTTCCCGTTTCATTCAGTCATATCCGAACAAAGTGGTGTGCAATTCGTATGCAATGGACCGAGAAAATCACAGTAAAAATGGTTTTTGAGAAAAGTAAAGTCTTTTCGTTAGGCAAGTGCATAAAATGTCATGTATACAAACAGAAATATCATGTTTGTTTGCCGCAGTTCCTCTAGCTTTCTCCCTAGAAAATATGAATGTGTAGAGCTGGTGTCTCCATGTAGAACCAATTAGTGTTTCCAGCACAAAATTAAATGTTCCCTGATAAAAAACATTCAAAACAATAAAGTGCATCGATAATATCTAGAAAACACAAACACAGAGGCTGTCGCAATATTTGGGATTGAGTTAGCCAAAAACAACAGGATATTCCCGGTTTCATCCAGTTATATCGGGCCAAAGTGGTGTGGAATTCATATGCAATGGACCGAGAAAATCACAGTAAAGGTGGTTTTGGAGAAACGCAAAGTGTTTTCATTAGGCAAGTGCATAAAATGTCATGTATACAAACAGAAATATCATCTTTGTTTGCCGCAGTTCTTCTTGCATTCTCCATAGAAAATACGAATGTGTAGAGCCGGTGTGTCCATGTAGATCCCAGTAGTGTTTCCAGTACAAAATTAAATGTTCCCTGATAAAAAAAAAATTTTCAAAACAATAAAGTCCTTCGATAATATCCAGAAAACACAAACACAGAGGTTGTCGCAATATCTGGGATTCAGTTAGCCAAAACACAACCGGATATTTCCGGTTTCATCCAGTCATATCCGGACAAAGTGGTGTGGAATTCGTATGCAATGGTCTGAGAAAATCTCAGTAAAAATGTATTTGGAGAAAAGCAAAGTGTTTTCTTTAGGCAAGTTCATAAAATGTCAGGTATACAAACAGAAATATCATGTTTGTTTGCCACAGTTCCTCTAGCTTTCTGGCTAGAAAATACGAATGTGTAGAGATGGTGTCTCCATGTAGAACCAATTAGTGTTTCCAGCACAAAATTAAATGTTCCCTGATAAAAAACATTCAAAACAATAAAGTGCATCGATACTATCCTGAAAATACAAACACAGAGGCTGTCGCAATATCTGGGATTGAGTTAGCCAAAAACAACAGGATATTTCTGGTTTCATCCAGTTATATCGGGCCAAAGTGGTGTGGAATTCATATGCAATGGACCGAGAAAATCACAGGAAAAATGGTTTTGGAGAAAAGCAAAGTCTTTTCGTTAGGCAAGTGCATAAAATATCATGTATACAAAGAGAAATATCATATTTGTTTGCCGCAGTTCCTCTACCTTTCTCCCCATAAATTTAGAATGTGTAGACCTGGTATCTCCATGTGGTACAAATTAGAGTTATGCAGTATAAAATTAAATGTTCCCTGATCAAAACATTCAAAATAATAAAGTCCATCGATAATATCCAGAAAACACAAACACAGAGGCTCTAGCAATACCTGGGATTGAGTTAGCCAAAACACAACCAGATATTTCTGATTTCATCAGTCATATCCGGACAAAGAGGTGTGGAATTTGTATGCAATGGATCAAGAAAATTATCGTAAAAAAGGTTTTGGATAAAAAGCAAAGTCTTTTTGTTAGGCAAATGCATAAAATGTCATGCATACAAACAGAAATATCATGTTTGTTTGCGGCAGTTCCTCGAGCTTTCTCCCTAGAAAATAGGAATGTGTAGAGCTGGTGTTTCCAGGTGGAACCAATTAGAGTTTCCCAGTACAAAATTAAACGTTCCCCGATAAAAACATTCAAAACAATAAAGTCCATCGATAATATCCAGAAAACACAAACACAGATGCTGTCGCAATATCTGGGATTGAGTTAGCCAAAACACAACCGGGTATTTCTGGTTACATCCAGTCATATCCGAACAAAGTGGTGTGGAATTCGTATGCAATGGACCGAGAAAATCACAGTAAAAATGGTTTTGGAGAAAAGCAAAGTCTTTTCGTTAGGCAAGTGCATAAAATGTCATGTCTACAAACAGAAATATCATGTTTGTTTGCTGCAGTTCCTCTAGCTTTCTCCCTAGAAAATAGGAATGTGTAGAGATGGTGTCTCCATGTTGAACCAGTTAGAGTTTCCCAGTACAAAAAAAAAATTCCCTGATAAAAAACCTTCAAAACAATTAAGTCCATCGATAATATCCAGAAAAGACAAACGCAGAGGCTGTCGCAATATCTGGGATTGAGTTAGCCAAAACACAACTGGATATTTCTGGTTTCATCCAGCCATATCCGGACAAAGTGGTGTGGAGTTCGTATGCAACGGACCGAGAAAATCACAATAAAAATTATTTTGGAGAAAAGTAAAGTTTTTCCTTAGGTAAGTGCATAAAAAGTCATGTACACAAACAGAAATATCATGTTTGTTTGCCGCATTTCTTCTAGCTTTCTCCCTAGAAAATACGAATGTGTAGATCTGGTGTTTCCATGTGGAAACAATTAGTGTTTCCAAGCATAAAATTAAATATTCCCTGATGAAAAACATTCAAAGCAATAAAGCCCGTAAATACTATCCTGAAAACAGAAACACAGAGGCTGTCGCAATATCTGGGATTGAGTTAGTCAAAACACAACCGGAATTTCTGGTTTCATCCAGTCATATCCGGACAAAGTGGTGTGGCATTCATATGCAATGGACTGAGAAAATCACAGTGAAATTGGTTTAGGAGGAAAGCAAAGTCTTTTCGTTAGGCAATTGCATAAATTGCCATGTATACAAACAGATATATCATGTTTGTTTGCCACAGATCCTCTAGCTTTCTCCCTAGAATATACCAATGTGAAGAGCTGGTGTCTCCATGTGGAACCAATTAGAGTTTCCCAGCACAAAATTATATGTTCCCTGATAATAAACATTCAAAACAATAAAATCCGTCGATACCACCCAGAAAACACAACCACAGAGCCTGCAGCAATATCTGGGATTGAGTTAGAAAAAACACCAGCGCATATTTCTGGTTTCATCCAGTCATATCTGGACAAAGTGGTGTGGAATTCTTATAAAATGGACACAGACAAACACAGTAAATATGGTTTTGGAGAAAAGGAAAGTCTTTTTGTTAGGCAAGTGCATATAATATCATGTATACAAACAGAAATATCATATGTGTTTGTTGCAGTTCCTCTAGTTTTCTACCTAGAAAATACAAATGTGTAGAGCTGGTGTCTCCATGTGGAACCAATTAGTGTTTCCAAGCACAAAATTATATGTTCCCTGATAAAAAACATTCACAACAATAAAGTCCATCAAACTCTCCAGAAAACACAAACACAGAGACTGTAGCAATATCTGGGATTGAGTTAGCCAAAACAAAACCGGATATTTCCCGTTTCATTCAGTCATATCCGAACAAAGTGGTGTGCAATTCGTATGCAATGGACCGAGAAAATCACAGTAAAAATGGTTTTTGAGAAAAGTAAAGTCTTTTCGTTAGGCAAGTGCATAAAATGTCATGTATACAAACAGAAATATCATGTTTGTTTGCCGCAGTTCCTCTAGCTTTCTCCCTAGAAAATATGAATGTGTAGAGCTGGTGTCTCCATGTAGAACCAATTAGTGTTTCCAGCACAAAATTAAATGTTCCCTGATAAAAAACATTCAAAACAATAAAGTGCATCGATAATATCTAGAAAACACAAACACAGAGGCTGTCGCAATATTTGGGATTGAGTTAGCCAAAAACAACAGGATATTCCCGGTTTCATCCAGTTATATCGGGCCAAAGTGGTGTGGAATTCATATGCAATGGACCGAGAAAATCACAGTAAAGGTGGTTTTGGAGAAACGCAAAGTGTTTTCATTAGGCAAGTGCATAAAATGTCATGTATACAAACAGAAATATCATCTTTGTTTGCCGCAGTTCTTCTTGCATTCTCCATAGAAAATACGAATGTGTAGAGCCGGTGTGTCCATGTAGATCCCAGTAGTGTTTCCAGTACAAAATTAAATGTTCCCTGATAAAAAAAAAAATTTTCAAAACAATAAAGTCCTTCGATAATATCCAGAAAACACAAACACAGAGGTTGTCGCAATATCTGGGATTCAGTTAGCCAAAACACAACCGGATATTTCCGGTTTCATCCAGTCATATCCGGACAAAGTGGTGTGGAATTCGTATGCAATGGTCTGAGAAAATCTCAGTAAAAATGTATTTGGAGAAAAGCAAAGTGTTTTCTTTAGGCAAGTTCATAAAATGTCAGGTATACAAACAGAAATATCATGTTTGTTTGCCACAGTTCCTCTAGCTTTCTGGCTAGAAAATACGAATGTGTAGAGATGGTGTCTCCATGTAGAACCAATTAGTGTTTCCAGCACAAAATTAAATGTTCCCTGATAAAAAACATTCAAAACAATAAAGTGCATCGATACTATCCTGAAAATACAAACACAGAGGCTGTCGCAATATCTGGGATTGAGTTAGCCAAAAACAACAGGATATTTCTGGTTTCATCCAGTTATATCGGGCCAAAGTGGTGTGGAATTCATATGCAATGGACCGAGAAAATCACAGGAAAAATGGTTTTGGAGAAAAGCAAAGTCTTTTCGTTAGGCAAGTGCATAAAATATCATGTATACAAAGAGAAATATCATGTTTGTTTGCCGCAGTTCCTCTACCTTTCTCCCCATAAATTTAGAATGTGTAGACCTGGTATCTCCATGTGGTACAAATTAGAGTTATGCAGTATAAAATTAAATGTTCCCTGATCAAAACATTCAAAATAATAAAGTCCATCGATAATATCCAGAAAACACAAACACAGAGGCTCTAGCAATACCTGGGATTGAGTTAGCCAAAACACAACCAGATATTTCTGATTTCATCAGTCATATCCGGACAAAGAGGTGTGGAATTTGTATGCAATGGATCAAGAAAATTATCGTAAAAAAGGTTTTGGATAAAAAGCAAAGTCTTTTTGTTAGGCAAATGCATAAAATGTCATGCATACAAACAGAAATATCATGTTTGTTTGCGGCAGTTCCTCGAGCTTTCTCCCTAGAAAATAGGAATGTGTAGAGCTGGTGTTTCCAGGTGGAACCAATTAGAGTTTCCCAGTACAAAATTAAACGTTCCCCGATAAAAACATTCAAAACAATAAAGTCCATCGATAATATCCAGAAAACACAAACACAGATGCTGTCGCAATATCTGGGATTGAGTTAGCCAAAACACAACCGGGTATTTCTGGTTACATCCAGTCATATCCGAACAAAGTGGTGTGGAATTCGTATGCAATGGACCGAGAAAATCACAGTAAAAATGGTTTTGGAGAAAAGCAAAGTCTTTTCGTTAGGCAAGTGCATAAAATGTCATGTCTACAAACAGAAATATCATGTTTGTTTGCTGCAGTTCCTCTAGCTTTCTCCCTAGAAAATAGGAATGTGTAGAGATGGTGTCTCCATGTTGAACCAGTTAGAGTTTCCCAGTACAAAAAAAAATTCCCTGATAAAAAACCTTCAAAACAATTAAGTCCATCGATAATATCCAGAAAAGACAAACGCAGAGGCTGTCGCAATATCTGGGATTGAGTTAGCCAAAACACAACTGGATATTTCTGGTTTCATCCAGCCATATCCGGACAAAGTGGTGTGGAGTTCGTATGCAACGGACCGAGAAAATCACAATAAAAATTATTTTGGAGAAAAGTAAAGTTTTTCCTTAGGTAAGTGCATAAAAAGTCATGTACACAAACAGAAATATCATGTTTGTTTGCCGCATTTCTTCTAGCTTTCTCCCTAGAAAATACGAATGTGTAGATCTGGTGTTTCCATGTGGAAACAATTAGTGTTTCCAAGCATAAAATTAAATATTCCCTGATGAAAAACATTCAAAGCAATAAAGCCCGTAAATACTATCCTGAAAACAGAAACACAGAGGCTGTCGCAATATCTGGGATTGAGTTAGTCAAAACACAACCGGAATTTCTGGTTTCATCCAGTCATATCCGGACAAAGTGGTGTGGCATTCATATGCAATGGACTGAGAAAATCACAGTGAAATTGGTTTAGGAGGAAAGCAAAGTCTTTTCGTTAGGCAATTGCATAAATTGCCATGTATACAAACAGATATATCATGTTTGTTTGCCACAGATCCTCTAGCTTTCTCCCTAGAATATACCAATGTGAAGAGCTGGTGTCTCCATGTGGAACCAATTAGAGTTTCCCAGCACAAAATTATATGTTCCCTGATAATAAACATTCAAAACAATAAAATCCGTCGATACCACCCAGAAAACACAACCACAGAGCCTGCAGCAATATCTGGGATTGAGTTAGAAAAAACACCAGCGCATATTTCTGGTTTCATCCAGTCATATCTGGACAAAGTGGTGTGGAATTCTTATAAAATGGACACAGACAAACACAGTAAATATGGTTTTGGAGAAAAGGAAAGTCTTTTTGTTAGGCAAGTGCATATAATATCATGTATACAAACAGAAATATCATATGTGTTTGTTGCAGTTCCTCTAGTTTTCTACCTAGAAAATACAAATGTGTAGAGCTGGTGTCTCCATGTGGAACCAATTAGTGTTTCCAAGCACAAAATTATATGTTCCCTGATAAAAAACATTCACAACAATAAAGTCCATCAAACTCTCCAGAAAACACAAACACAGAGACTGTAGCAATATCTGGGATTGAGTTAGCCAAAACAAAACCGGATATTTCCCGTTTCATTCAGTCATATCCGAACAAAGTGGTGTGCAATTCGTATGCAATGGACCGAGAAAATCACAGTAAAAATGGTTTTTGAGAAAAGTAAAGTCTTTTCGTTAGGCAAGTGCATAAAATGTCATGTATACAAACAGAAATATCATGTTTGTTTGCCGCAGTTCCTCTAGCTTTCTCCCTAGAAAATATGAATGTGTAGAGCTGGTGTCTCCATGTAGAACCAATTAGTGTTTCCAGCACAAAATTAAATGTTCCCTGATAAAAAACATTCAAAACAATAAAGTGCATCGATAATATCTAGAAAACACAAACACAGAGGCTGTCGCAATATTTGGGATTGAGTTAGCCAAAAACAACAGGATATTCCCGGTTTCATCCAGTTATATCGGGCCAAAGTGGTGTGGAATTCATATGCAATGGACCGAGAAAATCACAGTAAAGGTGGTTTTGGAGAAACGCAAAGTGTTTTCATTAGGCAAGTGCATAAAATGTCATGTATACAAACAGAAATATCATCTTTGTTTGCCGCAGTTCTTCTTGCATTCTCCATAGAAAATACGAATGTGTAGAGCCGGTGTGTCCATGTAGATCCCAGTAGTGTTTCCAGTACAAAATTAAATGTTCCCTGATAAAAAAAAAAATTTTCAAAACAATAAAGTCCTTCGATAATATCCAGAAAACACAAACACAGAGGTTGTCGCAATATCTGGGATTCAGTTAGCCAAAACACAACCGGATATTTCCGGTTTCATCCAGTCATATCCGGACAAAGTGGTGTGGAATTCGTATGCAATGGTCTGAGAAAATCTCAGTAAAAATGTATTTGGAGAAAAGCAAAGTGTTTTCTTTAGGCAAGTTCATAAAATGTCAGGTATACAAACAGAAATATCATGTTTGTTTGCCACAGTTCCTCTAGCTTTCTGGCTAGAAAATACGAATGTGTAGAGATGGTGTCTCCATGTAGAACCAATTAGTGTTTCCAGCACAAAATTAAATGTTCCCTGATAAAAAACATTCAAAACAATAAAGTGCATCGATACTATCCTGAAAATACAAACACAGAGGCTGTCGCAATATCTGGGATTGAGTTAGCCAAAAACAACAGGATATTTCTGGTTTCATCCAGTTATATCGGGCCAAAGTGGTGTGGAATTCATATGCAATGGACCGAGAAAATCACAGGAAAAATGGTTTTGGAGAAAAGCAAAGTCTTTTCGTTAGGCAAGTGCATAAAATATCATGTATACAAAGAGAAATATCATGTTTGTTTGCCGCAGTTCCTCTACCTTTCTCCCCATAAATTTAGAATGTGTAGACCTGGTATCTCCATGTGGTACAAATTAGAGTTATGCAGTATAAAATTAAATGTTCCCTGATCAAAACATTCAAAATAATAAAGTCCATCGATAATATCCAGAAAACACAAACACAGAGGCTCTAGCAATACCTGGGATTGAGTTAGCCAAAACACAACCAGATATTTCTGATTTCATCAGTCATATCCGGACAAAGAGGTGTGGAATTTGTATGCAATGGATCAAGAAAATTATCGTAAAAAAGGTTTTGGATAAAAAGCAAAGTCTTTTTGTTAGGCAAATGCATAAAATGTCATGCATACAAACAGAAATACCATGTTTGTTTGCGGCAGTTCCTCGAGCTTTCTCCCTAGAAAATAGGAATGTGTAGAGCTGGTGTTTCCAGGTGGAACCAATTAGAGTTTCCCAGTACAAAATTAAACGTTCCCCGATAAAAACATTCAAAACAATAAAGTCCATCGATAATATCCAGAAAACACAAACACAGATGCTGTCGCAATATCTGGGATTGAGTTAGCCAAAACACAACCGGGTATTTCTGGTTACATCCAGTCATATCCGAACAAAGTGGTGTGGAATTCGTATGCAATGGACCGAGAAAATCACAGTAAAAATGGTTTTGGAGAAAAGCAAAGTCTTTTCGTTAGGCAAGTGCATAAAATGTCATGTCTACAAACAGAAATATCATGTTTGTTTGCTGCAGTTCCTCTAGCTTTCTCCCTAGAAAATAGGAATGTGTAGAGATGGTGTCTCCATGTTGAACCAGTTAGAGTTTCCCAGTACAAAAAAAAATTCCCTGATAAAAAACCTTCAAAACAATTAAGTCCATCGATAATATCCAGAAAAGACAAACGCAGAGGCTGTCGCAATATCTGGGATTGAGTTAGCCAAAACACAACTGGATATTTCTGGTTTCATCCAGCCATATCCGGACAAAGTGGTGTGGAGTTCGTATGCAACGGACCGAGAAAATCACAATAAAAATTATTTTGGAGAAAAGTAAAGTTTTTCCTTAGGTAAGTGCATAAAAAGTCATGTACACAAACAGAAATATCATGTTTGTTTGCCGCATTTCTTCTAGCTTTCTCCCTAGAAAATACGAATGTGTAGATCTGGTGTTTCCATGTGGAAACAATTAGTGTTTCCAAGCATAAAATTAAATATTCCCTGATGAAAAACATTCAAAGCAATAAAGCCCGTAAATACTATCCTGAAAACAGAAACACAGAGGCTGTCGCAATATCTGGGATTGAGTTAGTCAAAACACAACCGGAATTTCTGGTTTCATCCAGTCATATCCGGACAAAGTGGTGTGGCATTCATATGCAATGGACTGAGAAAATCACAGTGAAATTGGTTTAGGAGGAAAGCAAAGTCTTTTCGTTAGGCAATTGCATACATTGCCATGTATACAAACAGATATATCATGTTTGTTTGCCACAGATCCTCTAGCTTTCTCCCTAGAATATACCAATGTGAAGAGCTGGTGTCTCCATGTGGAACCAATTAGAGTTTCCCAGCACAAAATTATATGTTCCCTGATAATAAACATTCAAAACAATAAAATCCGTCGATACCACCCAGAAAACACAACCACAGAGCCTGCAGCAATATCTGGGATTGAGTTAGAAAAAACACCAGCGCATATTTCTGGTTTCATCCAGTCATATCTGGACAAAGTGGTGTGGAATTCTTATAAAATGGACACAGACAAACACAGTAAATATGGTTTTGGAGAAAAGGAAAGTCTTTTTGTTAGGCAAGTGCATATAATATCATGTATACAAACAGAAATATCATATGTGTTTGTTGCAGTTCCTCTAGTTTTCTACCTAGAAAATACAAATGTGTAGAGCTGGTGTCTCCATGTGGAACCAATTAGTGTTTCCAAGCACAAAATTATATGTTCCCTGATAAAAAACATTCACAACAATAAAGTCCATCAAACTCTCCAGAAAACACAAACACAGAGACTGTAGCAATATCTGGGATTGAGTTAGCCAAAACAAAACCGGATATTTCCCGTTTCATTCAGTCATATCCGAACAAAGTGGTGTGCAATTCGTATGCAATGGACCGAGAAAATCACAGTAAAAATGGTTTTTGAGAAAAGTAAAGTCTTTTCGTTAGGCAAGTGCATAAAATGTCATGTATACAAACAGAAATATCATGTTTGTTTGCCGCAGTTCCTCTAGCTTTCTCCCTAGAAAATATGAATGTGTAGAGCTGGTGTCTCCATGTAGAACCAATTAGTGTTTCCAGCACAAAATTAAATGTTCCCTGATAAAAAACATTCAAAACAATAAAGTGCATCGATAATATCTAGAAAACACAAACACAGAGGCTGTCGCAATATTTGGGATTGAGTTAGCCAAAAACAACAGGATATTCCCGGTTTCATCCAGTTATATCGGGCCAAAGTGGTGTGGAATTCATATGCAATGGACCGAGAAAATCACAGTAAAGGTGGTTTTGGAGAAACGCAAAGTGTTTTCATTAGGCAAGTGCATAAAATGTCATGTATACAAACAGAAATATCATCTTTGTTTGCCGCAGTTCTTCTTGCATTCTCCATAGAAAATACGAATGTGTAGAGCCGGTGTGTCCATGTAGATCCCAGTAGTGTTTCCAGTACAAAATTAAATGTTCCCTGATAAAAAAAAAATTTTCAAAACAATAAAGTCCTTCGATAATATCCAGAAAACACAAACACAGAGGTTGTCGCAATATCTGGGATTCAGTTAGCCAAAACACAACCGGATATTTCCGGTTTCATCCAGTCATATCCGGACAAAGTGGTGTGGAATTCGTATGCAATGGTCTGAGAAAATCTCAGTAAAAATGTATTTGGAGAAAAGCAAAGTGTTTTCTTTAGGCAAGTTCATAAAATGTCAGGTATACAAACAGAAATATCATGTTTGTTTGCCACAGTTCCTCTAGCTTTCTGGCTAGAAAATACGAATGTGTAGAGATGGTGTCTCCATGTAGAACCAATTAGTGTTTCCAGCACAAAATTAAATGTTCCCTGATAAAAAACATTCAAAACAATAAAGTGCATCGATACTATCCTGAAAATACAAACACAGAGGCTGTCGCAATATCTGGGATTGAGTTAGCCAAAAACAACAGGATATTTCTGGTTTCATCCAGTTATATCGGGCCAAAGTGGTGTGGAATTCATATGCAATGGACCGAGAAAATCACAGGAAAAATGGTTTTGGAGAAAAGCAAAGTCTTTTCGTTAGGCAAGTGCATAAAATATCATGTATACAAAGAGAAATATCATGTTTGTTTGCCGCAGTTCCTCTACCTTTCTCCCCATAAATTTAGAATGTGTAGACCTGGTATCTCCATGTGGTACAAATTAGAGTTATGCAGTATAAAATTAAATGTTCCCTGATCAAAACATTCAAAATAATAAAGTCCATCGATAATATCCAGAAAACACAAACACAGAGGCTCTAGCAATACCTGGGATTGAGTTAGCCAAAACACAACCAGATATTTCTGATTTCATCAGTCATATCCGGACAAAGAGGTGTGGAATTTGTATGCAATGGATCAAGAAAATTATCGTAAAAAAGGTTTTGGATAAAAAGCAAAGTCTTTTTGTTAGGCAAATGCATAAAATGTCATGCATACAAACAGAAATACCATGTTTGTTTGCGGCAGTTCCTCGAGCTTTCTCCCTAGAAAATAGGAATGTGTAGAGCTGGTGTTTCCAGGTGGAACCAATTAGAGTTTCCCAGTACAAAATTAAACGTTCCCCGATAAAAACATTCAAAACAATAAAGTCCATCGATAATATCCAGAAAACACAAACACAGATGCTGTCGCAATATCTGGGATTGAGTTAGCCAAAACACAACCGGGTATTTCTGGTTACATCCAGTCATATCCGAACAAAGTGGTGTGGAATTCGTATGCAATGGACCGAGAAAATCACAGTAAAAATGGTTTTGGAGAAAAGCAAAGTCTTTTCGTTAGGCAAGTGCATAAAATGTCATGTCTACAAACAGAAATATCATGTTTGTTTGCTGCAGTTCCTCTAGCTTTCTCCCTAGAAAATAGGAATGTGTAGAGATGGTGTCTCCATGTTGAACCAGTTAGAGTTTCCCAGTACAAAAAAAAATTCCCTGATAAAAAACCTTCAAAACAATTAAGTCCATCGATAATATCCAGAAAAGACAAACGCAGAGGCTGTCGCAATATCTGGGATTGAGTTAGCCAAAACACAACTGGATATTTCTGGTTTCATCCAGCCACATCCGGACAAAGTGGTGTGGAGTTCGTATGCAACGGACCGAGAAAATCACAATAAAAATTATTTTGGAGAAAAGTAAAGTTTTTCCTTAGGTAAGTGCATAAAAAGTCATGTACACAAACAGAAATATCATGTTTGTTTGCCGCATTTCTTCTAGCTTTCTCCCTAGAAAATACGAATGTGTAGATCTGGTGTTTCCATGTGGAAACAATTAGTGTTTCCAAGCATAAAATTAAATATTCCCTGATGAAAAACATTCAAAGCAATAAAGCCCGTAAATACTATCCTGAAAACAGAAACACAGAGGCTGTCGCAATATCTGGGATTGAGTTAGTCAAAACACAACCGGAATTTCTGGTTTCATCCAGTCATATCCGGACAAAGTGGTGTGGCATTCATATGCAATGGACTGAGAAAATCACAGTGAAATTGGTTTAGGAGGAAAGCAAAGTCTTTTCGTTAGGCAATTGCATACATTGCCATGTATACAAACAGATATATCATGTTTGTTTGCCACAGATCCTCTAGCTTTCTCCCTAGAATATACCAATGTGAAGAGCTGGTGTCTCCATGTGGAACCAATTAGAGTTTCCCAGCACAAAATTATATGTTCCCTGATAATAAACATTCAAAACAATAAAATCCGTCGATACCACCCAGAAAACACAACCACAGAGCCTGCAGCAATATCTGGGATTGAGTTAGAAAAAACACCAGCACATATTTCTGGTTTCATCCAGTCATATCTGGACAAAGTGGTGTGGAATTCTTATAAAATGGACACAGACAAACACAGTAAATATGGTTTTGGAGAAAAGGAAAGTCTTTTTGTTAGGCAAGTGCATATAATATCATGTATACAAACAGAAATATCATATGTGTTTGTTGCAGTTCCTCTAGTTTTCTACCTAGAAAATACAAATGTGTAGAGCTGGTGTCTCCATGTGGAACCAATTAGTGTTTCCAAGCACAAAATTATATGTTCCCTGATAAAAAACATTCACAACAATAAAGTCCATCAAACTCTCCAGAAAACACAAACACAGAGACTGTAGCAATATCTGGGATTGAGTTAGCCAAAACAAAACCGGATATTTCCCGTTTCATTCAGTCATATCCGAACAAAGTGGTGTGCAATTCGTATGCAATGGACCGAGAAAATCACAGTAAAAATGGTTTTTGAGAAAAGTAAAGTCTTTTCGTTAGCCAAGTGCATAAAATGTCATGTATACAAACAGAAATATCATGTTTGTTTGCCGCAGTTCCTCTAGCTTTCTCCCTAGAAAATATGAATGTGTAGAGCTGGTGTCTCCATGTGGAACCCATTAGTGTTTCCAAGCACAAAATTAAATGTTCCCTGATAAAAACATTCAAAATAATAAAGTGCATCGATAATATCTAGAAAACACAAACACAGAGGCTGTCGCAATATTTGGGATTGAGTTAGCCAAAACCATCCTGATATTTTTAGTTTCATCCTGTCATATCCGAACAAAGTGGTGTGCATTCGTATACAATGGACACGGACAATCATAGTAAAAATGGTTTTGGAGAAAAGCAAAGTCTTTTCCTTAGGCAAGTGCATAAAATCTCATGTATACAAACAAAAATATCATGTTTGTTTGCTGCTGTTCCTCTAGGTTTCTCCCTAAAATAGGAATGTGTACAGCTAATGTCTCCATGTAGAACCAATTAGTGTTTCCAAGCACAAAGTTAAATGTTCCCTGATGAAAAACATTCAAAACAATAAAGTCCATCAAACTCTCCAAAAAACATAAACACAGAGGCTGTCGCAATATCTGGTATTGAGTTAGCCAAAACACAACTGGATATTTCCGGTTTCATCCAGCCATATCCGGACAAAGTGGTGTGGAATTTGTATACAATGGAAAGAGATAATAACAGTAAAAATAGTTTTGGAGTAAAGCAAAGTATTTTCATTAGGCAAGTGCATAAATTGCCATGTATACAAACAGATATATCATGTTTGTTTGCAACAGTTCCTCTAGCTTTCTCCCTAGAAAATACGAATGTGTAGAGCTGGTGTCTCCATGTGGAACCAATTAGTGTTTCCAAGCACAAAATTATATGTTCCCTGATAAAAAACATTCACAACAATAAAGTCCATCAAACTCTCCTGAAAACACAAACACAGAGGCTGTCGCAATATCTGGTATTGAGTTAGCCAAAATACTACTGGATATTTCTGATTTCATTCAGTCATATCCGGACAAAGTGGTGTGGAATTCGTATACAATGGACAGAGATAATAACAGTAAAAATAGCTTTGGAGTAAAGCAAAGTATTTTCATTAGGCAAGTGCATAAAATCTCATGTATACAAACAGAAATATCATGTTTGTTTGCCGCAGTTCCTCTAGCTTTCTCCATAGAAAATACGAATGTGTAGAGCTGGTGTCTCCATGTGGAACCAATTAGTGTTTCCAAGCAAAAATTAAATATTCCCTGATAAAAAAACATTCAAAGCAATAAAGTCTGTAAACACTATCCTGAAGACACAAACACAGCGGCTGTCGCAATATCTGGGATTGAGTTACCCAAAACACAACCGGATATTTCGGGTTGCATCCAATAATATCCGGACAAAGTGGTGTGGAATTCGTATGCAATGGACCGAGAAAATCACAGGAAAAATGGTTTTGGAGAAAAAAGCAAAGTCTTTTCGTTAGGCAAGTGCATAAAATGTCATGTATCCAAACAGAAATATCATGTTTGTTTGCCACAGTTCCTCTAGCTTTCTGGCTAGAAAATACGAATGTGTAGAGCTGGTGTCTCCATGTGGAACCAATTATTATTTCTAAGCAAAAATATACATTCCCTGATAAAAAACATTCAAAGCAATAAAGTCTGTAAACACTATCCTGAAGACACAAACACAGAGGCTGTCGCAATATCTGGGATTGAGTTAGCCAAAACACAAGCAGATATTTCTGATTTCATCCAGTCATATCCAGACAAAGTGGTGTGGAATTCGTATGCAATGGACCGAGAAATCACACTGAAAATGGTTTTGGAGGAAAGCAAAGTCTTTTTGTTAGGCAAATGCATAAAATGTCATGTATACAAACAGAAATATCATGTTTGTTTGCTGCAGTTCCTCTAACTTTCTGCCTACAAAATACGAATGTGTAGAGCTGGTGTCTCCATGTGGAACCAATTAGTGTTTCCAAGCACAAAATTAAAATATTTTCTTATAAAAAACATTCAAAACAATAAAGTCCATCAATAATATCCAGAAAACACAAACACAGAGGTTGTCGTATTATCTGGGATTGAGTTACCCAAAACACAACCGCATATTTCTGGTTTCATCCATTCATATCCAGACAAAGTGTGTGGAGTTCGTATGCAATGGACCGAGAAAATCACAGTAAAAATGGTTTTGGAGAAAATCATAGTCTTTTCGTTAGGCAAGTGCATAAAATGTCATTTATACAAACAGAAATATCATGTTTGTTTGCTGCAGTTCCTCTAGCTTTCTCCATAGAAAATACGCATGTGTAGAGCTGGTGTCTCCATGTGGAACCAATTAGTGTTTCCAAGCAAAAATTAAATGTTCCCTGATAAAAAAACATTCAATACATAAAGTCCATCCATAATATCCAGAAAACACAAACACAGAGGTTGTCGTATTATCTGGGATTGAGTTACCCAAAACACAACCGCATATTTCTGGTTTCATCCATTCATATCCGGACAAAGTGGTGTGGCATTCATATGCAATGGACCGAGAAAATCACAGTAAAATGGTTTTGGAGAAAAGCAAAGTGTTTTAATTAGGCAAGTGCATAAAATGTCATGTATACAAACAGAAATATCATGTTTGCTTGCCACAGTTCCTCTAGCTTTCTGGCTAGAAAATACGAATGTGTAGAGCTGGTGTCTCCATGTGGAACCAATTCGTGTTTCCAAGCAAAAATAAATATTCCCTGATAAAAAACATTCAAAGCAATAAAGTCCATTTACACTATCCTGAAGACACAAACACAGAGGCTGTCCCAATATCTTTGATTCAGTTAGCCAAAACACAACCGGATATTTCTGATTTCATCCAGTCATATCCGGACAAAGTGGTGTGGAATATGTATGCAATGGACTGAGCAAATCACAGTGAAAATGGTTTTGGAGGAAAGCATAGTCTTTTAGTTAGGCAATTGCATAAAATGTCATTTATACAAACAGAAATATCATGTTTGTTTGCCGCAGTTCCTCTAGCTTTCTCCCTAGAATATACGAATGTGTAGCGCTTGTGTCTTCATGTGGAACCAATTAGTGTTTCCAAGCAAAAATTAAATGTTCCCTGATAGAAAACATTGAATACAATAAAGTTCATCCATAATATCTAGAAAACATAAACACAGAGGTTGTCGCAATATCTGGGATTGAGTTACCCAAAACACAACCGGATATTTCTGGTTTCATCCAGTCATATCCGGACAAAGTGGTGTGTCATTCATATTCAATGGACCGAGAAAATCACAGTAAAAATGGTTTTGGAGAAAAGCAAAGTCTTTTCGTTAGGCAAGTGCATACAATGTCATGTATACAAACAGAAATATCATGTTTGTTTGCCGCAGTTCCTCTAGCTTTCTGCATAGAAAATATGAATGTGTAGAGCTGGTGTCTCCATGTGGAACCAATTAGTGTTTCCAAGCACAAAATTAAATGTTCCCTGATAAAAAAACATTCAATACATAAAGTCCATCCATAATATCCAGAAAACATAAACACAGAGGTTGTCGCAATATCTGGGATTGAGTTAGGCAAAACACAACCGCATATTTCTGGTTTCATCCAGTCATATCCGGACAAAGTGGTGTGGCATTCATATGCAATGGACTGAGAAAACTCACAGTAAAAATGTATTTGGAGAAAAGCAAAGTCTTTTCGTTAGGCAAGTGCATAAAATGTCATGTATACAAACAGAAATATCATGTTTGTTTGCCACAGTTCCTCTAGCTTTCTCCCTAGAAAATATGAATGTATAGAGCTGGTGTCTCCATGTGGAACCAATTAGTGTTTCCAAGCAAAAATTAAATGTTCCCTGATAAAAAACATTCAAAACAATAAAGTCCATGGATACTATCCAGAAAACAGAAACAGAGATGCTGTCGCAATATCTGGGATTGAGTTAGGCAAAACACAACCGAATATTTCTGGTTTCATCCAGTCATATCCGGACAAAGTGGTGTGGAATTCATATGCAATGGATTGAAAAAAATCACAGTAAAAATGGTTTTGCATAAAAGCAATGTCTTTTCGTTAGGCAAGTGCATAAAATGTCATTTATACAAACAGAAATATCATGTTTGTTTGCTGCAGTTCCTCTAGCTTTCTCCATAGAAAATACGAATGTGTAGAGCTGGTGTCTCCATGTGGAACCAATTAGTGTTTCCAAGCAAAAATTAAATGTTCCCTGATAAAAAAACATTCAATACATAAAGTCCATCCATAATATCCAGAAAACACAAACACAGAGGTTGTCGTATTATCTGGGATTGAGTTACCCAAAACACAACCGGATATTTCTGGTTTCATCCATTCATATCCTGACAAAGTGGTGTGGCATTCATATGCAATGGACCGAGAAAATCACAGTAAAAATGGTTTTGGAGAAAAGCAAAGTCTTTTCGTTAGGCAAGTGCATAAAATGCCATCTTTACAAACAGAAATATCATGTTTGTTTGCCGCAGTTCCTCTAGCTTTCTCTCTAGAAAATACGAATGTGTAGAGCTGATGTCTCCATGTGGAACTAATTAGAGTTTCCCAGTACAAAATTAAATTCTCCCTGATTAAAAAAAACAAAACTTTCAAAACAATAAAGTCCTTCGATAATATCCAGAAAACACAACCACAGGGGCTGTTGCAATATCTGGGATTGAGTTAGCCAAAAGAAAACCGGATATTTCTGGTTTCATCCAGTCATATCCGGAAAAAGTGGTGTGGAATTCATATGCAATGGACGGAGGAAATTACAGTAAAAATGGTTTTGGAGAAAAGCAAAGTCTTTTCGTTAGCCAAGTGCATAAAATGCCATCTATATAAACAGAAATATCATGATTGTTTCCCGCATTTCCTCTAGCTTTCTCCCCAGAAAATATGAATTTGTAGAGCTGTTGTCTCCATGTGGAACCAGTTAGTGTTTTCCAGGGCAAAAATAAATGTTTCCTAATAAAAAAAAACAACTTTCAAAACAATAAATTCCTTCGATAATATCCAGAAAACAAAAACACAGGTGCTGTGGCCTTATACTTGGGATTGAGTTAGGCAAAGCAAAACCGGATATTTCCGGTTTCACCCAGTCATATCCGGAAAATGTGGTGTTGAATTCGTATGCAATGGACTGCAAAAATTGCAGTGAATATGGTTTTGGAGAAAGCCAAAGTCTTTTCTTTAGGCAAGTGCATAAAATACCATCTATACAAACAGAAATATCATGATTGTTTGCCGCAGTTCCTTTAGATTTCTCCCCAGAAACCACAAATGTTTATAGCTGGTGTCTCCATGTGGAACAAATTAGAGTTTCACAGAACAAAATTAAAGGTTCCCTGATTAAAAAAAAAATTAAAAACAATAAAGTCCTTCAATAATATTCAGAAAACACAAACACAGGTGCTGTTTCAATATCTGGGATTGAGTTAGCCAAAACAAAACCGGATATTTCCGGTTTGATCCAGTCATATCCAGACAAAGTGATGTGGAATTTGTATGCAATGGACTGAGAAAATTACAGTGAAAGTGGTTTTGGAGAAAAGCAAAGTCTTTTTGTTAGGCAAGTGCATAAAATGCCATCTATACAAACAGAAATATAAACATTGTCTGCCTCAGTTCCTCTAGCTTTCTCTCTAGAAAATACGAATGTGTATAGCTGGTGTCTCCATGTGGAAGCAATTAGAGTTTCCCAGTCCAAAATTAAATGTTCCCTGATAAAAAACATTCAAAGCAATAAAGTCCTTCGATAATATCAAGAAAACACAAACACAGAAGCTGTCACAATATCTGGGATTGAGTTAGCCAAACACAAGCGGATATTTCCCCTTTCATCCAGTAATATTCAGACAAAATGGTGTGGAATTCGCATGCAATCGACTGAGAGAATTACAGTGAAAGTATTTTTGGAGAAAACCAAAGTCTTTTCATTAGGCAGGTGCATAAAATGTCATGTATACAAACAGAAATATCATGTTTGTTTGCCGCAGTTCCTCTAGCTTTCTCGTTAGAAAATACGAATGTGTAGACCTGGTGTCTCCTTGTTGAACCAATTAGAGTTTCCCAGTACAAAATTAAATGTTCCCTGATAAAAAAAAAACATACAAAAAATATGCTTCGGTAATATCCAGAAATCACAATCACAGGGGCTGTGGCAATATCTGGGATTGAGTTAGCAAAAAAAAAAAAACGGATATTTCCGGTTTCATCCAGTCATATCCGGACAAAGTGGTGTGGAATTTGTATGCAATGGAATGAGAAAATCACAGTAACAATGCTTTTGGATAAAGGCAAATTCTTTTCGTTAGGCAAGTGCATAAAATGCCATCTATACAAACAGAAATATCATGTTTGTTTGCCGCAGATACTCTAGCTTTCTCCTAGAAAATACGAATGTGTAGGTGTCTCCATGGGGAACCAATTAGAGTTTCCCAGTACATAATTAAATGTTCCCTAATAAAAAAAACATTCAAAGCAATAAAGTCCTTAGATAATATCCAAAAAACACAAACGAAGAGGCTCTCGCAATATCTAGGATTCAGTTAGCCAAAACACAAGCAGATATTTCCGTTTTGATCCAGTCATATCCGGACAACGTTGTGTGGAATTCATGTGCAATGGAAAGTCAAAATCACAGTAAAAATGGTTTTCGGGAAAAGCAAAGACCTTTCGTTAGGCAAGTGCATAAAATGTCATGTATACAAACAGAAATATCATGTTTGTTTGCCACAGTTCCTCTAGTATTCTCCCTAGAATACACGAATATGCAGAACTGGTTTCTGCATGTGGAACCAATGATTGTTTCCCAGTACAAAATTAAATGCTCCCTGATTAAAAAAAACGTTCCAAACAATAATGACCATTGATAATATCCAGAAAACACAAACACAGGGGCTGTGGCAATATCTGGGATTGAGTTAGCCAAAACAAAACCAGATATTTCCGGTTTCATGCAGTCATATCTGGAAAAGTGGTGTGGAATTCGTATGCAATGGACCGACAAAATCACAGTAAAAATGGTTTTGGAGTAATGCAAAGTCATTTCTTTAGACAAGTGCATAAAATGTAATGTATACAAACAGAAATATCATGTTTGTTTGCTGCAGTTCCTCTAGCTTTCTCCAAGAAAATATGAGTGTGTAGAGCTGGTGTCTCCATGTGGAACCACTAAGTGTTTCCCAGTACAAAATTAAATGTTTCCTGACTAAAAAAAATACCTTTCAAAATAATAATGTCCATTGATAATATCCAGAAAACACAAACACAGGGGCTGTGTCAATATCTGGGATTGAGTTAGCCAAAAAAAACCGGATATTTCCGGTTTCATCCAGTCATATCTGCACAAAGTGCTGTGGAATTCCTAAGAAATGAACCGAGAAAATCACAGTAAAAATGGTTTTGGAGAAAAGCAAAGTCTTTTCGTTAGGCAAGTGCATAAAATGCAATGTATTCAAACAGAAATATCATGTTTGTTTGCCGCAGTTCCTCTCGCTTTCTCCTAGAAAATACGAATGTGTAGAGCTGGTGTCTCCATGTGGAAGCAATTAGAGTTTCCCAGTACAAAATTATATATTCCCTGATAAAAAAATTTTCAAAACAATAAAATCCTTCGATAATATCCAGAAAACACAAACACAGGGCTTGTCGCAATATCTGTGATTGAGTTAGCCAAAACAAAACCGGATATTTCCGGTTTCATCCAGTCATATCCAGACAAAGTGGTGTGGAATTCGTATGCAATGGACCGAGAAAATCACAGTAAAAATGGTTTTGGAGAAAGGCAAAGGCTTTTCGTTAGGCAAGTGCATAAAATGCCAACTATACAAACAGAAATATCATGTTTGTTTGCTGCAGTTCCTCTAGCTTTCTCCTAGAAAATACGAATGTGTAGAGCTGGTGTCTCCATGTGGAACCAATTGGAGTTTCCGAGTACAAAATTAAATGTTCCCTGATAAAAAGCATTCAAAACAATAAAGTCCTTCGATAATATCCAGAAAACACAAACACAGAGGCTGTAGCAATATCTGGGATTCAGTTAGCCAAAACACAAGCAGATATTTCCCATTTCATCCAGTCATATCCGGACAAAGTGGTGTGGAATTCACATGCAATGGACTGAGAAAATGACAGTAAAAATGGTTTTGGAGAAAAGCAAAGTCCTTTCGTTAGACAATTGCATAAAATATCATGTATACAAACAGAAATATCATGTTTGTTTGCAGCAGTTCCTCTAGCTTTCTCCTAGAAAATAAGAATGTGTAGAGCTGGTGTCTCCATGTGGAACCAATTAGAGTCTCCCAGTACAAAATTAAATGTTCCCTGATTAAAAAATATCTTTCAAACAATAAAGTCCTTCGATAATATCCAGAAAACAAAAACAAAGAGGCTGTCGCAATATCTAGGATTGAGTTAGCCAAAACACAACCGGATATTTCCCCTTTCATCCAGTCATATCCGTACAAAGTGGTGTGCAATTCCTATGCAATAGACCAAGCAAATCATAGTAAAAATGGTTTTGGAGAAAAGCAAAGTCTTTTCGTTAGACAAGTGCATAAAATGTCATGTATACAAACAGAAATATCATGTTTGTTTGCCACAGTTCCTCTAGCTTTCTCCTAGAAAATATGAATGTGTAGAGCTGGTGTCTCCATGTGGAACCAATTAGAGTTTCCCAGTACAAAATTAAATGTTCCCTGATAAGAAAAAAAATTTCAAAACAATAAATTCCTTCAATAATATCCAGAAAACACAAATTCAGGGGCTGTGGCAATATCTGGGATTGAGTTAGCCAAAACAAAACCGGATATTTCCGGTTTCATCCAGTCATATCCGGACAAAGTGGTGTGAAATTCGTATGCAATAGACCAAGCAAATGATAGTAAAAATGGTTTTGGAGAAAAGCAAAGTCCTTTCGTTAGGCAAGTGCATAAAATGTCATGTATACAAACAGAAATATCATGTTTGTTTGTCGCAGTTCCTCTAGCTTTCGCGCTAGAAAATACGAATGTGTTGAGCTGGTGTCTCCATGTGGAACCTCTGAATGTTTCCCAGTACAAAATTAAATGTTCCCTGATAAAAACAATTTCAAAACAATAAAGTCCATTGATAATATCCAGAACACAAAAACACAGGGGCTGTGGCAATGCTCAATCGGACTTGCCAGAAATGGTGGAGTTAGAAATGTGCCAGGGGATTCCAACACAATCCTACCAAGATGGCATGTAGCAATGCCATCGCACTAGTCCAAGTGATCAATTTCAGCTCACAATTGATAGCTCTGAAAGGTCTGAGTCAAAGAGATCACACAAACAAGACAAGTATCTGCTAATACTAACTGATAGAATCAAAAAGGGAGAGAAAGATCCAACATGGGAAGTGGGATACACAGCAGACTCATAGAATGGCAGATGTCCTAAACAACACTCTGGCCTCAGAATCAGCCCTCAAGGCATTCGGATCTGGCTGAAGAGCCCATGTGAGTATAGCAGGCATGGAAAGCCAAGATATCATGGAAAAGAAAAAGACCTAAATAAATGATCTCTGTGAGTGAGATCCCAGTGGAAAGTACGGGGCCATTAAAGAAGGAGGTACCCTTCTCCGAAGGGAGGAGAGAACTTCCACTTTGACTATGACCCTATCGGAATAAGATCAAAGTCAGCGAACTCTAAAGGCTTCCATAGCCCTGGCAACTCATGACTAGAGCCTAGGGAGATTACTGACGCCATGAACAGGAGTGTCAAATTGTTAAATCAGCAACAGGAGTCACTGTGTACTTACACCCCATGTGGGATCTGTCCCTAATGTGTCGTCTAAAGCGAAGTGATGCTACAACTAGTACTGAAACAGAATTTTTATACTTTGTGTTTCTGTGTGGGCACAAACTGATAAAAACATTTTAAGGTCCACAACAATCCATGTCCAAAGACCTTCTTCTGAGCCACTGCCAAGTCAAACGGTGGCCACGGTGACCAGCTCTAGGAAATAAGAATGGGGCCAGCGGCATCACTTTATCCTCAGCTTGACGTATTCCATGGAGTGTACCAGGAAAGCCACAGGGTGTCAGGTCCCTGGGGAATGTTAGCTACCAGGACAATTTCCTCCTCGGCATGGAAAAATAGGACACACAGAGGCCAAGGACTGAAAGTCTGATTTCCATAGCAACATAGGCACTGTCCCTTCTTGCTGGGGATGGAGCATGTTGAAGACCTATTCTGAGCATATATTCTCAAATAACAAGGCTTCTAAACATACTAAATTATCCTAAATAAATGGACTATGTGATTCAAGTAAGGCCATCTCAAAACTGTATAACAGTTCCTTCTAAAGCTAAGCTCTATCAGATAGCTTTTTGTTTTCCTTATGATCCCGGAGAACACCTTCGCTAATAATGGAAAGATGTTTTATCCCTGGATATATTGCCACCCCAAGTCATAGCTCATCCTGAGTCTTCCTTAATCATGTTGAGATTTCTATAAGGGTCACCTGTTGAAGTTGCTTTTTAATTCTTTGGAGAAAGCAGGCTGGGCTCAGCTATGGGCTTATGTCTGCATTACAAATGTTAAAGGGATTTATTTGCAAATAAAATATTTCCCACACGTATTTGCCTGACTAAATCATAAGGCATAAAAAACAGCCTGAATTGACAAAAATGATCATTATTGGCAAAGGGAAATCATTCCAAATATATTCATACTTACCCATATCTGCTTTTTGAACTTTGATCCAAAAAACCTTCTTGAATTAAGTGTTTTGCTTTTAGTACACTTATCTCAGAAATATGAAATGAAATAGTGAAGTAAACAGTACTATTTTTAAATAATGCAATTTATATCTAGTATGATCACATGTGGTATTCTTACTTATTATGTGGAATTGCAAGTTGAAATATTTCATATCCTATATTATAAACACTAACCTATGGTTTTCTCCTACGTTTTCAAAAGTCACTATAATATTTTCATATTGTCATTAGCATTGATTATGCTACCATATTAGTGTTCTGCTTTATATATTTAATTAAATGTTTTCTATTTTGTATCTTGCCCTGAGGCATTTTAAACATGCAGGGGACAATTTTACAAATGGGAAAATGAGGAAACAAACCAACACATAAAATGCCTGGTATGTTCCCTACTGAATATAACATTTAAAAATTGGAATTGGGTGATCACTGACATCATAAATAAGAGTGTCAATTGTTAAATCAACAACAGGAGTCACTGTGCACTTGCTCTCCATGTAGGACCTCTGTCCTTAATGAGTTGTACTATGAGAATTAACGGTAAAACTAGTCTTCAAACAGCACTTTATACTTTGTGTGTCTGTGTGGGTGCAAACTGTTGAAATCTTTACTTAGTATAGAGTTGATCTTCTGTATATAAAGATAATTAAAAAAGGATCTTAATGAAGAATGGAATGGGAGAGGGTGTAGGAGGTGGGATGGGAGTGCGGGTGGGAGGGCAGGTATGGAGGAAGAACTGCTATATTACAAAAGCTGTACCTATGAAATTTATTAAATAAAAGCTTTCTAAAAAAAGAAAAAATATATATCTGGGATTGAGTTAGCCAAAACAAAACCGGATATTTCTGGTTTCATGCAGTCATATCCGTACAAAGTGGTGTGGAATTCGTATGCAATAGACCAAGCAAATCATAGTAAAAATGGTTTTGGAGAAAAGCAAAGTCTTTTCGTTAGACAAGTGCATAAAATGTCATGTATACAAACAGAAATATCATGTTTGTTTGCCACAGTTCCTCTAGCTTTCTCCTACAAAATACGAATGTGTAGAGCTGGTGTCTCCATGTGGAACCAATTAGAGTTTCCCAGTACAAAATTATATGTTCCCTGATAAAAAAAAAACTTTAAAACAATAATGTCCATTGATAATATCCAGAAAAAACAAACACAGAGTCTGTCGCAATATCTAGGATTGAGTTAGCCAAAACAAAAGCGGATATTTCCCATTTCATCCAGTATATCCGGACAAAGTGGTGTGGAATCTGTATGCAATGGACTGAGAGAATTACAGTAAAAATGGTTTTGGAGAAAAGCAAAGTCATTTCATTAGGCAGGTGCATAAAATGTCATGTATACAAACAGAAATATCATGTTTGTTTGCCACAGTTCCTCTAGTTTTCTTCTAGAAAATAAGAATGCGTAGAGCTTGTGTCTCTTTGTGAAACCAATTATAGTTGCCCATTAGAAAATTAAATGTTCCCTGATAAAAAAAAATAAAACTTTCAAAACAATAAAGTCCATCGATAATATCCACAAAATCAAACACAGGGCTTGTGGCAATATCTGGGATTGAGTTAGGCAAAACATAACTGGATATATTTCTGGTTTCATCCGGTCAAATCCGGACAAAGTGGTGTGGAATTCGTATGCAATGGACCGAGAAAATCACAGTAAAAATTGCTTTGGAGAAAAACAAAGTCCTTTCGTTAGGCAAGTGCATAAAATGTCATGTATACAAACAGAAATATCATGTATGTTTGCCGCAGTTCCTCTAGTTTTCTCGCTAGAAAAAACGAATAGGAAGAACTGGTTTCTGCATGTGGAACCAGTGATTGTTTCGAAGTACAAAATTAAATGCTCCCTGATTAAAAAAAAAAACGTTCAAAACAATAATGACCATTGATAATATCCAGAAAACACAAACACAGGGGCTGTGGCAATATCTGGGATTGAGTTAGCCAAAACAAAACCGGATATTTCCGGTTTCATGTAGTCATATCCGGACAAAGTGGTGTGGAATTCGTATGTAATGGACCGAGAAAATCACAGTAAAAATGATTTTGGAGAAAAGCAAAGTCTTTTCATTAGGCAGGTGCATAAAATGTCATGTATACAAATAGAAATATCATGTTTGTTTGCCGCAGTTCCTCTAGATTTCTCCCTAGAAAATGCGAATGTGTAGCGCTGGTGTCTCCATGTGGAACCAATTAGAGTTTCCCAGAACAAAATTAAGTGTTCCCTGATAAAAAAACTTTCAAAAAAATAAAGTCCTTCGATAATATCCAGAAAACACAAACACAGAGGCTGTGGTAATATCTGGGATTGAGTTAGCCAAAATAGAACCGGATATTTCCGGTTTCATCCAGTCATATCGGGACAAAGAGCTGTGGAATTCCTATGCAATGGACCGAGAAAATCATAGTAAAAATGGTTTTGGAGAAAAGCAAAGTCATTTCATTACGCAAGTGCATAAATTGTCATGTATACAAACAGAAATATCATGTTTATTTGCCGCAGTTCCTCTAGAATTCTCCTAGACAATACGAATGTGTAGAGGTGGTGTCTCCATGTGCAAGCAATTAAAATTTCCCAGTACAAAATTAAATGTTCCCTGATAAAAAAAAATTTCAAAACAATAATGACCATTGATAATATACAGAAAACACAAACACAGGGGCTGTGGCAATATCTGGGATTGAGTTAGCCAAAAGAAAACCGGATATTTCCGGTTTCATCCAGTCATATCCGGACAAAGTGGTGTGCAATTCGTATGCAATGGACTGAGAAACTTGCAGTGAAAATGGTTTTGGAGAAAAGCAAAGTCTTTTCGTTAGACAAGTGCATAAAATGTCATGTATACAAACAGAAATATCATGTTTGTTTGCCACAGTTCCTCTAGCTTTCTCGCTAGAAAATACGAATGTGTAGAGCTGGTGTCTCCATGTGGAACAATTTAGTTTCCCAGTACAAGATTAAATGTTCTCTGATAATAAAAAATTTTGAAAACAATAAAGTCCTTCGATAATATCCAGAAAAAACAAACACAGGCTCTGTGGCAGTATCTGGGATTGAGTTAGACAAAACAAAACAGGATATTTCCAGTTTCATCCAATCATATCTGGACAAAGTGGTGTGGAATTCGTATGCAATGGACCGAGAAATTCACAGTAAAAATGGTTTTGGAGAAAAGCAAAGTCTTTTCGTTAGGCAAGTGCATAAAACGCCATCTATACAAAAAGAAATATCATGTTTGTTTTCCGCAGTTCCTCTAGTTTTCTCCTTGAAAAAATGAATGTGTAGAGCTGGTCTCTCCATGTGGAACCAATTAGAGATTCCCAGTACAAAACTAAATGTTCCCTGATAAAAAAATAATAAAAACTTTCAAAACAATAAAGTCCTTCGATAATATCCAGAAAACACAAACACAGGCTCTGTGGCAGTATCTGGGATTGAGTTAGCCAAAAACAAGCGGATATTTCCGGTTGCATCCAGTCATATCCGGCAAAGTGGTTTGGAATTCGTATGCAATGGATGGAGAAAATTACAGTGAAAGTGGTTTTGGAGAAAAGCAAAGTCTTTTCGTTAGGCAAGTGCATAAAATGTCATGTATACAAACAGAAATATCATGTTTGTTTGCCGCACTTTCTCAAGCTTTTTCCTAGAAAATACGAAAGTGTAGCGCTGGTGTCTCCATGTGGAACCAATTAGAGTTTCCCAGTACAAAATTAAATGTTTGCTGATTCAAAAAAATATCTTTCAAAACAATAAAGTCCGTCGATTATATCCAGAAAACACAAACACAGATGCTGTCGCAATATCTGGGATTCAGTTAGCCAAAACACAAGCTGTTATTTCCCCTTTCATCCAGCCATATCAGACAAAGTGTGCGGAATTCGCATGCAATGGAATGAGAAAATCACGGTAAAAATGGTTTTTAGAGAAAAGCAAAGTCTTATCGTTAGGCAAGTGCATAAAATGTCATGTATACAAAAAGAAATATCATGTTTGTTGGCTGCAGTTCCTCTAGCTTTCTCCCAGAAAATATGAATGTATAGAGCTGGTGTCTCCATGTGAAACCAATTAGAGTAACCCAGTACAAAATCAAATGTTCCCTGATAAAAAAAAAATTCCAAACAATAAAGGCCTTCGGTAATATCCAGAAAACACAAACACAGGGGCTGTGGCAATATCTGGGGTTGAGTTAGCAAAAAAAACCCGGATATTTCCGGTTTCATCCAGTCATCTCCGGACAAAGTGATGTGCAATTCGTAGGCAATGTACTGAGTAAATCACAATAAAAATGGTTTGGAGAAATGGAAAGCCTTTTTGTTAGGCAAGTGCATAAAATGTCATGTATACAAACAGAAATATCATGTTTGTTTGCCGCAGTTCCTCTAGCTTTCTCGCTAGAAAATACAAATATGTAGAGCCGGAGTCTCCAAGTGGAAACACTCAATTAAATGTTCCCTGATAAAAAAAAACCAGAACAATAAAGTACATTGATAATATCCAGAAAACACAATTACAGGGGCTGTCGCAATATCTGTGATTGAGTTAGCAAAAAAAAAACCCAGATATTTCGAGTTTCATAGGTCATCTCTGGAAAAAGTGGTGTGGAATTCGTATGCTATTGACTGAGAAAATTAAATTGAAAATGGTTTTGGAGAAAAGCAAATTCCTTTCGTTAGGCATGTGCATAAAATGCCATCTATACAAACAGTAATATCATGTTTGTTTGCCGCAGTTCCTCTAGCTTTCTCCCTAGAAAACAAGACTGTGTAGAGCTGGTGTCTCCATGTGGAACCAGGGATTGTTTCCACGTACAAAATTAAATGTTCCCTTATTAAAAAAACATTCAAAATAATAATGTCCATTGATAATATCCAGAAAACACAAACACAGGGGCTGTGGCAATATCTGGGATTGAGTTAGCCAAAACAGAACTGGATATTTCCGATTCAATCCAGTCATATCTGGAAAAAGTGGTGTGGAATTTGTATGCAATGGACTGAGAATATCACAGTAAAAACGGTTTTCGAGAAAAGCAAAGTCTTTTCTTTATGCAACTGCATAAAATGTCATGTATACAAACAGAAATATCATGTTTGATTGCCGCAATTCCTCTAGAGTTCTCCCTAGAAAATACGAATCTGTAGTGCTGGTGTCTCCGTGTGGAACCAATTAGAGTTTCCCAGTACAAAATTAAATGTTCCCTGATAAAAAAATTTCAAAACAATAAAGTCCTTCGATAATATCCAGAAAACACAAACACAGTGGCTCTTGCAATATCTGGGCTTGAGTTAGGAAAGAACAACAGGATATTTCGGTTTGAACTAGTCATATCCGGCCAAAGTGGTGTGGAATTTCTATGCAATGGACCGAGAAAATCACAGTAAAAACGGTTTAGGAGAAAAGCAAAGTCTTTTCGTTAGGAAAGTGCATAAAATGTCATGTATACAAACAGAAATATCATGTTTGTTTGCCCCAGTTCCTCTCTCATTCTCCCTAGAAAATACGAATATGTAGAGCTGGTGTCTCCATGAGGAACCAATTAGAGTTTCCCAATACAAAATTAAATGTTCTCTGATAAAAACATAAAAAAAATTTCAAAACAATAAAGTCCTTTGATCATATCCACAAAACTCAAACACAGGGGCTGTTGCAATATCTGGGATTGAGTAAGCCAAAACAAAACCGGATATTTCCGGATACATCCAGTCATATCCTGACAAAGTGGTGTGCAATTCGTATGCAATGGACAGACAAAATCACAGTAAAAATGGTTTTGGAGAAAAGCAAAGTGTTTTCGTTAGGCAAATGCATAAAATGTCATGTATACAAACAGAAATATCATGTTTGCTTGCCGCAGTTCCTCTAGCTTTCTCGCTAGAAAATACGAATGTGTAGAGCTGGTGTCTCCATGTGGAACCAGTGAGTGTGTCCCAGTACAAAATTAAATGTTCCCTGATAAAAAAAATTAAAGAAATTTCAAACCAATAAAATCCTTCAATTATATCCAGAAAACACAAACACAGGGGCTGTGGCAATATCTGGAATTGAGTTAGCCAAAGCAAAACCGGGTATTTCCGGTTTCATCCAGTCATATCCGGACAAAGTGGTGTGGAATTCGTATGCAATGGACCGAGAAAATCACATTAAAAATGGTTTTTTAGAAAAGCAGAGTCTTTTCGTTAGGCAACTGCATAAAATGTCATGTATACAAACAGAAATATGATGTTTGTTTGCCGCTGTTCCTCTAGTTTCTCCCTAGAAAATACGAATGTGTAGAGCTGGTGTCTCCATGTGGAACCAATTAGAGTTTCCCAGTACAAAATTAAATGTTCCCTGATAAAAACATTCAAAACAATAAAGTCCTTCGATACTATCCAGAAAAAACAAAGACAGTGGCTGTTGCAATATGTGGGATTGAGTTAGACAAAAACAACAGGATATTTCCGGTTTCATCTAGTCATATCCGAAAAAAGTGTTGTGGAATATCTATGCAATGGACTGAGAAAATCACAGTAAAAAAGGTTTTGGAGAAAAGCAAAGTCTTTTCTTTAGGAACGTCCATAAAATGTCATGTATACAAACAGAAATATCATGTTTGTTTGCCCCAGTTCCTCTAGCATTCTCGCTAGAAAATACGAATGTGTAGAGCTGGTGTCTCCATGTGGAACCACTGAGTGTTTCCCAGTACAAAATTAAATGTTCCATGATTAAAAAACAAAGTGTTAAAACAATAAAATCCTTCGATAATATCCATAAAACACAAACACGAGGGCTGTTGCAATATCTGGGATTGAGTTAGCAAAAAAAAAAAAAAAAAAACGAATATTTCCGGTTTCATCCATTCATATCCGGACAAAGTCATGAGGAATTCGTATGCAATGGACTGAGAAAATTATAGAGAAAGTGGATTTGGAGAAAAGCAAAGTCTTTTCGTTAGGCAAGTGCATAAATTGTCATGTATACAAACAGAAATATCATGTTGTTTGCCGAAGTTTCTATAGATTTCTCCCTAAAAATATGAATGTGTATAGCTGGTTTCTCCATGGGGAACCAATCAGAGTTTCCCAGTACAAAATTAAATGTTCACTGATAAAAAAAATTCAAAACCATAAAGTCCTTCGATAATATCCAGAAAGCACAAACACAGAGCTGTCGCAATATTTGGGATTCAGTTAGCCAAAACACAACATCATATTTCTGGTTTCATTCGCTCATATCAGGACCAGGTGGTGTGGAATTCATATGCAATGGAGAGACAAAATCACAGTAAAAATGGTTTTGGAGAAAAGCAAAGTCTTTTCGTTAGGCAAGTGCATAAAATATCATGTATACAAACAGAAATATCATGTTTGTTTGCCGCAGTTCCTTTAGTTTTCTTCTAGACAATACGAATGTGTAGAGCTGATGTCTCCATGTGGAGCCAATTAGTTTCCCAGTACAAAATTAAATGTTCCCTGATAAAAAAAATCTTTCAAAACAATAAAATCCTTTGATAATATCCAGAAAACACAAACACATGGGCTGTCGCAATATCTGGGATTGAGTTAGCCAAAACAAAACCGTATATTTCAGGTTACATCCACCCATATCCGGAAAAAGTGGTGAAGAATTCGTATGCAATGGACCGAGAAAATTACAGTGAAAGTGGATTTGGAGAAAAGCAAAGTCTTTTCGTTAGGAAAGTGCATAAAATGTCATGTATACAAACAGAAATATCATGTTTGTTTGCCACAGTTTCTATAACTTTCTCCCTAAATATACGAGTGTGTATAGCTGGTTTCTCCATGGGGAACCAATCAGAATTTCCCAGTACAAAATTAAATGTTCACTGAAAAAAAAAGCTTTAAAAATAATAAAGTCCATCGATAATATCCAGAAAACACAAACACAGCGGCTTTGGCAATATCTGGGATTGAGTTAGCCAAAACAAAACCGGATATTTCCGGTTTCATTCACTCATATCCGGACAAAGTGGTAGGGAATTCGTATGCACTAGAGACAAAATCACAGTAAACATGCTTTTGGAGAAAAGCAAAGTCTTTTCGTTAGGCAAGTGCATAAAATGTCATGTATACAACAGAAATGTCATGTTTCTTTGCTGCAGTTCCTCTAGTTTTCTCCTGCAAAATACGAATGTGTAGAGCTGGGGTCTCCATGTTAACGTATAAGAATTTCCCAGTACAAAATTAAATGCTCGCTGATAAAAAAAAATTGAAAACAATAAAGTCCATGGATAGTATCCAGAAAACACAAACACAGAGGCTGCGTCAATATCTGGGATTCAGATAGCCAAAAAAAAACTGTATATTTCCGGTTTCATCGAGTCATATCTGGACAAAGTGGTGTGGAATTCATATGTAATGGCCTGAGAAAATCACAATAAAAATTTTTGGAGAAAAGCAAAGTCTTTTCGTTAGGCAAGTGCATAATATATCATCTATACAAACAGAAATATCATGTTTGTTTGCCGCAGTTCCTCTAGCTTTCTCGCTGGAAAATATGATTGTGTAGAGCTGGTGTCTCCATGTGGAACCAGTGAGTGTTTCCCAGTACAAAATTAAATGTTCCCTGATAAAAAAAAAACTTTAAAAACAATAAAGTCCATTGATGATATCCAGAAAACCCAAAAACAGGATCTGTGGCAATATCTGTAATTGAATTAGCGAAAACAAAACCGGATATTTCCAGTATCATCGATTCATATCCGGACAAAGTGGTGTGGAATTCGCATGCAATGGACTGAGAAAATTACAGTAAAAATTGTTTTGGAGGAAAGCAAAGTCTATTCATTTGGCAAGTGCATAAAATGTCATGTATACAAACAGAAATATCATGTTTGTTTGCCGCAGTTCCTCTAGCTTTCTCAATAGAAAATACCAATGTGTAGAGCTGGTGTCTCCATGTGGAACTGATTAGTTTCCCAGTGCAAAATTACAAGTTCCCTGATAAAAAAAATCTTTCAAAACAATGAAGTCCTTCGATAATATCCAGAGAACACAAACACAGGGGCTGTAACCATGTCTGGATATGTTAGCCAAAACACAACCGGATATTTCCGGTTTCATCCATTCATATCCGGTCAAAGTGGTGTGGAATTCCTATGTAATGGACTGAGAAAATAACAGTGAAAATGGTTTTGAGAAAAGCAAAGTCTTTTCATTACGCAAGTGTCATGAATACAAACAGAAATATCATGTTTGTTTGTCGCAGTTCCTCTAGCTTTCTCCCTAGAAAATATGAATGTTTAGAGCTGGTGTCTCCATGTGGAACCAATTAGAGATTCCAAGTACAAAATTCAATGATCGCTGATAAAAAAAAAAAACTTTAAAATAATAATGTCCATTGATAATATCCAGAAAGACACAAACACAGGGGCTGTAGCAAAATCTGGGATTCAGTTAGCCAAAACACAAGCGGATATTTCCCCTTTCATACAGTCATATCCGGACAAAGTGGTTTGGACTTCGTATGCAATGGACCGAGAAAATCACAGTAAAAATGGTTTTGGAGAAAAGCAAAGTCTTTTCGTTAGGCAATTGCCTAAAATTTCATGTACGCAAACAGAAATACCATGTTTGTTTGCCGCAGTTCCTCTAGCTTTCTCATAGAAAATATGAATGTGTAGATCTTGTGTTTCCATGTGGAACCAATTAGAGTTTCTCAGTACAAAATTAAATGTTCCCTGATAAAAAAAAAAACTTTCAAAACAATAAAGTCCTTCGATAATATCAAGAAAACAAAAACACAAGTGCTGTGGAAATATCTGGGATTGAGTAAGCCAAAACAAAACCGGATGTTTCCGGTTTCATCCAGTCATATCCGGAAAAAGTGGTGTGGAATTAGTAAGCAATTCACTGAAAAAATTACAGTAAAAATGGTTTTGGAGAAAAGCAAAGTCTTTTCGATAGGCAAGTGCATAAAATGTCATGTATACAAACAGAAATATCATGTTTGTTTCCCGCAGATCCTCTAGCTTTCTAGTAGAAAATACGAATGTGTAGAGCTGGTGTCTCCATGTGGAACCAATTAGAGTTTCCCAGTACAAAATTAAATGTTCCCTGAAAAAAAAAGACTTTCAAAACATTAATGTACTTTGACAATATCCAGAAAACACAAACACAGGGGCTGTGGCAATATCTGGGATTGAGTTAGCCACAACAAAACCAGATATTTCCGGTTTCATCCAGTCATATCCGGACAAAGTGGTGTGGAATTCGTATGCAATGGACTGAGAAAATCACAGTAAAAATGGTTTTGGAGAAAAGCAAAGTCTTTTCATTAGGCAAGTGCATAAAATGTTATGTATACAAACAGAAATATCACGTTTGTTTGCCGCAGTTCCTCTAGCTTTCTCCTAGAAAATGCGAATGTGTAGAGTTGGTGTCTCCATGTGGAACCAATTAGAGTTTCACAGTACAAAATTAAATGTTCCCTGATAAAAAACATTCAAAACAATAAAGTCTGTTGATAATATCCAGAAAACACAAACACAAAACAGAAGCGGATATTTCCAGTTTCATCCAGTCAAATCTGGACAAAGTGGTGTGGAAATCGTATCCAATGGACCGAGAAAATCACAGTAAAAATGGTTTTGGAGAAAAGCAAAGTCTTTTCGTTAGTCAAGTGCATAAAATGTCATGTATACAAGCAGAAATATCATGTTCGTTTGCCGCAGTTCCTCTAGCTTTCTCCTAGAAAATACGAATGTGTAGAGCTGTTGTCTCCATGTGGAACCACTGAGTGTTTCCCAGTACAAAATTAAATGTTCCCTGATGAATAAAAAAAACTTTCAAAACAATAAATTCCTTCAATAATATCCAGAAAACACAAACACAGGGGCTGTGGCAATATCTGGGATTGAGTTAGCCAAAACAAAACCGGATATTTCCGGTTTCATCCAGTCATATCTGGACAAAGTGGTGTGGAATTCTTATTCAATTGACCGAGAAAATCACATTAAAACGGCTTGGGAGAAGAGCAAAGTCCTTTCGTTAGGCAACTGCATAAAAGGCCATCTATACAAACAGAAATATCATGTTTGTTTGACACAGTTCGGCTAGCTTTCTCGCTAGAAAATACAAATGTGTAGAGCTGGTGTCTCCATGTGGAACCAATTAGAGTTTCCAAGTACAAAATTTAATGTTCCCTGAGGGGGAAAAAAAAAAACTTTCACCAAAATAAAGTCCTTCGATAATATCAAGAAAATACAAACAGAAGGGCTGTGGCAATATCTGGGATTGAGTTAGCTAAAACAATACCGGATATTTCCGATTTCAACCAGTCATATCAGGAAAAACTGGTGTGTGATTTGTATGCAATGGACTGAGAAAATCACTGTAAAAATGGTTTTGGAAAAAAGCAAAGTCTATTCGTTTGGCAAGTGCATAAAATGTCATGTGTACAAACAGAAATATCATGTTTGTTTGCCGCAGTTCCTCTAGTTTTCTCCTAGAAAATACGAATGTGTGGAGCTTGTGTCTCCATGTGGAACCATTGAGTGTTTCCCAGTACAAAATTAAATATTCCCTGATCAAAAATACCTTTCAAAGCAATAATGTCAATTGATAATATCCAGAAAACACAAACACAGGGGCTGTGGCAATATCTGGCACCGAGTTAGCCAAAACAAATCTGGATATTTCCAATTTCATCCAGTCATATCCAGACAAAGTGGTGTGGAATTCGTATGCAATGGACTGAGATAATTACAGTGAAAGTGGTATGGCTACAAGCAAAGCATTTCGTTAGGCAAGATCATAAAATGTCATGTATACAAACAGATATATCATGATTGTTTGCCGCAGTTCCTCTAATTTTCTCCCTAGAAAATATGAATGTGTAGAGGTGGTGTCTCCTTGTGGAACCAATTAGAATTTCCCAGTACAAAATTAAATGTTCTCAGATAAGAAAAATAAAAAAGTTCAAAACAATAAAGTCTGTTGATAATATCCGGAAAACACAAACTCAGTGGCTGTGGCAATATCTGGGATTGAGTTAGCGAAAACAAAACCGGATATTTCCGGTTTCATCCAGTCATATCCGGACAAAGTGGTGTGGAATTCGTATGCAATGGACCGAGAAAATCACAGTAAAATGGTTTTGAGAAAAGCAAAGTCTTTTCGTTAGGCAAGTGCATAAAATTTCATGTATAGAAACAGAAATATCATGTTTGTTTGCTGCAGTTCCTCTAGCTTTCTCCTAGAAAATACCAATGTGTAGAGCTGGTGTCTCCATGTGGAACCAATTAGAGTTTCCCAGTACAAAATCAAATGTTCCCTGAAAAAAAATTTCAAACAATAAAGTTCTTCGATAATATCCAGAAAACACAAACACAGGAGTTGTGCCAATATCTGGGATTGAGTTAGCCAAAACACAACAGGATATTTCCCCTTTCATCCAGTCTTATACGGACAAAGTGGTGAGGAACTCACATGCAATAGACCGAGAAAATCATAGTAAAAATGGTTATGGAGAAAAGAAAAGCCTTTCGTTAGGCAAGTGCATAAAATGTCATGTATACAAACAAATTTATATGTTTGTTTGCCGAAGTTCCTCTAGATTTCTCGCTAGAAAATACGAATGTGTAGAGCTGGTTTCTCGATGTGGAACCACGGAGTGCTTCCCAGTACAAAATTAAATGTTCCCTGATGAAAAAAACTTTCAAAACAATGAAGAGCATTGATAATATCCAGAAAACACAAACACAGGGGTTGTGGCAATATCTGGGTTTGAGTTAGCCAAAGCAAAACGGGATATTTCCGGTTTCATCCAGTCATATCCGGACAAAGTGGTGTGCAATTCGTATGCAATAGACTGAAAAAATCACAGTGAAAATGGTTTTGGAGAAAAACAAAGTCTTTTCGTTAGGCAAGTGCATAAAATGTCATGTATAGAAACAGAAATATCATGATTGTTTGCCGCAGTACCTCTAGCATTCTCCCTAGAAAATATGAATGTGTAGAGCTGGTGTCTCCATGTGGAACCAATTAGAATTTCCCAGTACAAAATTAAATGTTCTCTGAAAAAAAAAGACTTTCAAAACATTAATGTACTTTGACAATATCCAGAAAACACAAACACAGGGGCTGTGGCAATATCTGGGATTCAGTTAGCCAAAACAGAAGCGGATATTTCCAGTTTCATCCAGTCAAATCTGGACAAAGTGGTGTGGAATTCGTATGCAATGGACCGAGAAATACGCAGTAATAATAGTTTTGGAGAGAAGAAAAGTCCTTTCTTTAGGAAATTGCATAAAATGTTTTGTATACAAACAGAAATATCATGTTTGTTTGCCGCAGTTCCTCTAGCTTTCTCCTAGAAAATACGAATGTGTAGAGCTGGTGTCTCCATGTGGAACCAATTAGCGTTTCCCAGTACAAAATTAAATGTTCCCTGATAGAAAAAAAAAAACTTTCAAAACAATAAAGTCTGTTGATAATATCCGGAAAACACAAACTCAGGGGCTGTGGCAATATCTGGGATTGAGTTAGCCAAAACAAAACCGGACATTTCCGCTTTCATCCAGTGATATCCGGACAAAGTGGTGTGGAAATCGTATCCAATGGACCGAGAAAATCACAGTAAAAATGGTTTTGGAGAAAAGCAAAGTCTTTTCGTTAGTCAAGTGCATAAAATGTCATGTATACAAGCAGAAATATCATGTTCGTTTGCCACAGTTCCTCTAGCTTTCTCCTAGAAAATACGAATGTCTAGAGCTGTTGTCTCCATGTGGAACCACTGAGTGTTTCCCAGTACAAAATTAAATGTTCCCTGATGAATAAAAAAAACTTTCAAAACAATAAATTCCTTCAATAATATCCAGAAAACACAAACACAGGGGCTGTGGCAATATCTGGGATTGAGTTAGCCAAAACAAAACCGGATATTTCCGGTTTCATCCAGTCATATCTGGACAAAGTGGTGTGGAATTCTTATTCAATTGACCGAGAAAATCACATTAAAACGGCTTGGGAGAAGAGCAAAGTCCTTTCGTTAGGCAACTGCATAAAAGGCCATCTATACAAACAGAAATATCATGTTTGTTTGACACAGTTCGGCTAGCTTTCTCGCTAGAAAATACAAATGTGTAGAGCTGGTGTCTCCATGTGGAACCAATTAGAGTTTCCAAGTACAAAATTTAATGTTCCCTGAGGGGAAAAAAAAAAACTTTCACCAAAATAAAGTCCTTCGATAATATCAAGAAAATACAAACAGAAGGGCTGTGGCAATATCTGGGATTGAGTTAGCTAAAACAATACCGGATATTTCCGATTTCAACCAGTCATATCAGGAAAAACTGGTGTGTGATTTGTATGCAATGGACTGAGAAAATCACTGTAAAAATGGTTTTGGAAAAAAGCAAAGTCTATTCGTTTGGCACGTGCATAAAATGTCATGTGTACAAACAGAAATATCATGTTTGTTTGCCGCAGTTCCTCTAGTTTTCTCCTAGAAAATACGAATGTGTGGAGCTTGTGTCTCCATGTGGAACCATTGAGTGTTTCCCAGTACAAAATTAAATATTCCCTGGTCAAAAATAACTTTCAAAGCAATAATGTCAATTGATACTATCTAGAAAACACAAACACAGTGGCTGTGCCAATATCTGGCACCGAGTTAGTCAAAACAAATCTGGATATTTCCAATTTCATCCAGTCATATCCAGACAAAGTGGTGTGGAATTCGTATGCAATGGACTGAGAAAATCACTGTAAAAATGGTTTTGGAGAAAAGCAAAGGCTTTTCCTTATGCAAGTGCATAAAATGTCATGTGTACAAACAGAAATATCATGTTTGTTTGCCGCAGTTCCTCTAGTTTTCTCCTAGAAAATACGAATGTGTGGAGCTTGTGTCTCCATGTGGAACCATTGAGTGTTTCCCAGTACAAAATTAAATATTCCCTGATCAAAAATACCTTTCAAAGCAATAATGTCAATTGATAATATCCAGAAAACACAAACACAGGGGCTGTGGCAATATCTGGCACCGAGTTAGCCAAAACAAATCTGGATATTTCCAATTTCATCCAGTCATATCCAGACAAAGTGGTGTGGAATTCGTATGCAATGGACTGAGATAATTACAGTGAAAGTGGTATGGCTACAAGCAAAGCATTTCGTTAGGCAAGATCATAAAATGTCATGTATACAAACAGATATATCATGATTGTTTGCCGCAGTTCCTCTAATTTTCTCCCTAGAAAATATGAATGTGTAGAGGTGGTGTCTCCTTGTGGAACCAATTAGAATTTCCCAGTACAAAATTAAATGTTCTCAGATAAGAAAAATAAAAAAGTTCAAAACAATAAAGTCTGTTGATAATATCCGGAAAACACAAACTCAGTGGCTGTGGCAATATCTGGGATTGAGTTAGCGAAAACAAAACCGGATATTTCCGGTTTCATCCAGTCATATCCGGACAAAGTGGTGTGGAATTCGTATGCAATGGACCGAGAAAATCACAGTAAAATGGTTTTGAGAAAAGCAAAGTCTTTTCGTTAGGCAAGTGCATAAAATTTCATGTATAGAAACAGAAATATCATGTTTGTTTGCTGCAGTTCCTCTAGCTTTCTCCTAGAAAATACCAATGTGTAGAGCTGGTGTCTCCATGTGGAACCAATTAGAGTTTCCCAGTACAAAATCAAATGTTCCCTGAAAAAAAATTTCAAACAATAAAGTTCTTCGATAATATCCAGAAAACACAAACACAGGAGTTGTGCCAATATCTGGGATTGAGTTAGCCAAAACACAACAGGATATTTCCCCTTTCATCCAGTCTTATACGGACAAAGTGGTGAGGAACTCACATGCAATAGACCGAGAAAATCATAGTAAAAATGGTTATGGAGAAAAGAAAAGCCTTTCGTTAGGCAAGTGCATAAAATGTCATGTATACAAACAAATTTATATGTTTGTTTGCCGAAGTTCCTCTAGATTTCTCGCTAGAAAATACGAATGTGTAGAGCTGGTTTCTCGATGTGGAACCACGGAGTGCTTCCCAGTACAAAATTAAATGTTCCCTGATGAAAAAAACTTTCAAAACAATGAAGAGCATTGATAATATCCAGAAAACACAAACACAGGGGTTGTGGCAATATCTGGGTTTGAGTTAGCCAAAGCAAAACGGGATATTTCCGGTTTCATCCAGTCATATCCGGACAAAGTGGTGTGCAATTCGTATGCAATAGACTGAAAAAATCACAGTGAAAATGGTTTTGGAGAAAAACAAAGTCTTTTCGTTAGGCAAGTGCATAAAATGTCATGTATAGAAACAGAAATATCATGATTGTTTGCCGCAGTACCTCTAGCATTCTCCCTAGAAAATATGAATGTGTAGAGCTGGTGTCTCCATGTGGAACCAATTAGAATTTCCCAGTACAAAATTAAATGTTCTCTGAAAAAAAAAGACTTTCAAAACATTAATGTACTTTGACAATATCCAGAAAACACAAACACAGGGGCTGTGGCAATATCTGGGATTCAGTTAGCCAAAACAGAAGCGGATATTTCCAGTTTCATCCAGTCAAATCTGGACAAAGTGGTGTGGAATTCGTATGCAATGGACCGAGAAATACGCAGTAATAATAGTTTTGGAGAGAAGAAAAGTCCTTTCTTTAGGAAATTGCATAAAATGTTTTGTATACAAACAGAAATATCATGTTTGTTTGCCGCAGTTCCTCTAGCTTTCTCCTAGAAAATACGAATGTGTAGAGCTGGTGTCTCCATGTGGAACCAATTAGCGTTTCCCAGTACAAAATTAAATGTTCTCTGATAAAAAAAAAGAAAACTTTCAAAACAATAAAGTCTGTTGATAATATCCGGAAAACAAAAACTCAGGGGCTGTGCAATATCTGGGATTGAGTTAGCCAAAACAAAACCGGACATTTCCGCTTTCATCCAGTGATATCCGGACAAAGTGGTGTGGAAATCGTATCCAATGGACCGAGAAAATCACAGTAAAAATGGTTTTGGAGAAAAGCAAAGTCTTTTCATTAGTCAAGTGCATAAAATGTCATGTATAAAAGCACAAATATCATGTTCGTTTGCCACAGTTCCTCTAGCTTTCTCCTAGAAAATACGAATGTGTAGAGCTGTTGTCTCCATGTGGAACCACTGAGTGTTTCCCAGTACAAAATTAAATTTTCCCTGTTAAAAAACATTCAAAACCATAAAGTCATTCGATAATATCCAGAAAACACAAACACAGATGCCGTAGGAATATCTGGGATTGAGTTAGCCAAAACACAAGCGGATATTTCCCACTTCATCCTGTCATATCCGGACAAAGTCGTGTGGAATTTGTATGCAATTGACAGAGTAAAATTACAGTTAAAATGGTTTTGGAGAAAAGCAAAGTCCTTTCATTAGGAAAGTGCATAAAATGTCATGTATACAAACAGAAATATCATGTTTGTTTGCCGCAGTTCCTCTAGCTTTCTCCTAGAATACAGGAATGTGTAGAACTGGTTTTTCCATGTGGAGACCAGTATTTCCCAATAGAAAATTAAATGTTCCCTGATAAAAAAAAAAAAAAACTTTCAAAACAGTAAAGTCCATCGATAATATTCAGACAACACAAACACAGTTACTGTCCCAATATCTGGGATTCAGTTAGCCAAAACAAAACGGGACATTTCCGGGTTCATCCAGTCATATCCGACCAAAGTGGTGTGGAAATCGTATGCAATGGACCGAGAAAATCACAGTAAAAATGGTTTTGGAGAAAAGCAAAGTCTTTTCGTTAGACAAGTGCATAAAATGTCATGTATACAAACAAATTTATATGTATGTTTGCCGCAGTTCCTCTAGATTTATCGCTAGAAAATACGAATGTGTAGAGCTGGTTTCTGCATGTGGAACCTGTGAGTGTTGACCAGTAGAAAATTGAATGTTCCCTGATTAAAAAAAAAACTTTCAAAACAATAAAGTCCATTGATAATATCCAGAAAACACAAACACAGAGGCTGTGGCAATATCTGGGATTGAGTTAGCCAAAAAAAACCCGGATTTTCTGGTTTCATCCAGTCATATGCGGACAAAATGATGTGGAATTCGTATGCAATGGACTGAGAAAATTGCATGGAAAATGGTTTTGGAGAAAAGCAAAGTCTTTTTGTTAGGCAAATGCATAAAATGTCATGTAAACCAACAGAAATATAATGTTGGTTTGCTGCAGTTCCTCTAGCTTTCTCCCTAGAATTACAAATGTGTAGAGCTGGTGTATCCATGTGGAACCAATCAGAGTTTCCCAGTACAAAATAAAATGTTCCCTGATTAAAAAAAAATTTGAAAACAATAAAGTCCTTCGATAATATCCAGAAACACAAACACAGAGGCTTTCGCAATAAATGGGATTCAGGTAGCCAAAACATAACCGGATATTTCTGGTTTCATCCAGTCATATCCGGACAAAGTGGTGTGGAATTCGTATGCAATGTACCGAGAAAATCACAGCAAAAACAGATCTGGAGAAAAGCAAAGTCTTTTTGTTAGGCAAGTGCATAAAATGCCATCTATACAAACGGAAATATCATGATTGTTTGCCCCAGTAAATTGAGATTTCGCCCCAGAAAATACGAATATGTAGAGCTGGTTTCTCCATGTGGAACCAGTGAGTATTTCCCAGTACAAAATTAAATGTTCCCTGATTAAAAAATAAATTTCAAAATAATAATGACCATTGATAATATCCAGAAAACACAAACACACAGGTTGTGGAAATATCTGGGATTGAGTTAGCCAAAAAAACCTGGATATTTCCGGTTTCATCCAGTCATATCCGTAAAAAGTGGTGTGGAATAGGTATGCAATGGACCCAGAAAATCACAGTTAAAATGGTTTTGGAGAAATGCAAAGTCTTTTCGTTAGGCAAGTGCATAAAATTTCATGTAAACAAATAGAAATATCATGTTGGTTTGCCGCAGTTCCTCTAGCTTTCTCCTAGAAAATACGAATGTGTAGAGCTGGTGTCTCCATGTGGAACCAATTAGAGTTTCCCAGTACAAAATTAAATGTTCCCTGATAAAAAAAAAACTTTCAAAACAATAAAGTCCTTCGATAATATCCAGGAAACACAAACACAGAGGCTTTCGCAATAAATGGGATTCAGTTATCCAAAACATAACTGGATATTTCTGGTTTCATCCAGTCATATCCATAAAAAGTGTTGTGGACTTCGTAGGAAATGGACCTAGAAAATTGCATGGAAAATGGTTTTGGAGAAAAGCAAAGTCTTTTGGTTAGGCAAGTGGATAAACTGTCATGTATACAAACAGAAATATCATGATTTTTTGCCACAGTTCTATAGATTTCTCCCCAGAAATTATGAATATGTAGAGCTGGTGTCTCCAAGAGGAACCAATTAGAGTTTCCCAGTACAAAATTAAATGTTCCCTGACAAAAAAAAAACTTTCAAAACAATAAAGTCCTTCGATAATATCCAGAAAACACAAACACAGATGCTGTCGCAATATCTGGGATTCAGTTAGCCAAAACACAAGCTGTTATTTCCCCTTTCATCCAGCCATATCAGACAAAGTGTGCGGAATTCGTATGCAATGGAATGAGAAAATCACAGTAAAAATGGTTTTGGAGAAAAGCAAAGCCTTTTCGTTAGGCAAGTGCATAAAATGCCATGTATACAAACAGAAATATCATGATTCTTTGCCGCAATTCCTCTAGCTTTCTCACTAGAAAATACGAATGTGTAGAGCTGGATTTTCAATGTGGAAACAGTGAGTGTTTCCCAGTACAAAATTAAATGTTCCCTGATTAAAAAAAAAAAAAAAACCCTTTCAAAACCATAAAGTGTTTCGATAATATCCAGAAAACACAAACATAGGTGCTGTGGCAATCTGGGATTGAGTTAGCCAAAACAAAACCGGATATTTCCGGTTTCATCCACTCATATCCGGACAAAGTAGTGTGGAATTCATACGTAATAGAATGAGAAAATTACAGTGAAAGTGATTTTGGAGTAAAGCAAAGTCTTTTCGTTTAGCAAGTGCATAAATCGTCATGTATATAAACAGAAATATCATGTTTGTTTGCCACAGTTCCTCTATCTTTGTCGCTAGAAAATACGAATGTGTAGAGCTGGTGTCTCCATGTGGAACCAATTAGTTTCCCAGTACGAAATTAAATGTTCCCGGATAAAAAAACATTCAAATATAAAGTCCTTCGATAATATCCAGAAAACACAAACACAAGAGCTGTGGCAATATCTGGGATTGAGTTAGCCAAAACAAAACCGGATATTTCCGGTTTCATCCACTCATATCCAGACAAAGTGGTGTGGAATTCATATGCAATTATACCGAGAAAATCACAGTAAAAATGGTTTTGGAGAAAAGCAAAGTCTTTTCGTTAGGCAAGTCCATAAAATGCCATCTATACAAACAGAAATATCATGTTTGTTTCCCGCAGTTCCTTTAGATTTCTCCCCAGAACATACGAATGAGTAGAGCTGGTGTCTCCATGAGGAACCAATTAGAGTTTCCCAAATCAAAATTAAATGTTCTCTGATAAAAAAAAATTTCAAAACAATAAAGTCCATCGATAATATTCAGAAAAAACAAACAGAGGATCTGTAGCAATATCTGTGATTGAGTTAGCCAAAACAAAACCGGATATTTCCGGTTTCATCCAGTCATATCCGGACAAAGTGGCGTGGAATTCGTATGCAATGGACCGAGAAAATAACAGTAAAAATGGATGTGGAGAAAAGCAAAGTCTTTTTGTTAGGCAAGTGCAGAAAATGTCATGTATAGAAACAGAAATATCATGTTTGTTTGCCGCAGTTCCTCTAGCTTTCTCCCCAGAAAATACGAATGTGTAGAGCTGTTGTCTCCATGTGGAACCAATTAGAGTTTCCCAGTACAAAATTAAATGTTCTCTGATAAAAAAAAAAAACTTTCAAAACAATAAAGTCCTTCGACAGTATCCAGAAAACACAAACACAGGAGCTGTGGCAATATCTGGGATTTAGATAGTAAAAACTGAACCGCATATTTCTGGTTTCATCCAGTCATATCCAGAGAAAGTGATGTGGAATTCATATGCAATGGACCGAGAAAATCACAGTAAAATGGTTTTAGAGAAAAGCAAATTTTTTTTCGTTAGGAAAGTGCATAAAATGTCATCTATATAAACAGAAATATGATGTTTGTTTGCCGCAGTTCCTCTAGCTTTCTCCCTAGAAAACACGAATGTGTAGAGCTGGTTTCTCCATGTGGAACCAATAAGAGTTTCCCAGAACTAACTAAATGTTACCAGTTTAAAAAAAAAAAAAACTTTCAAATCAATAATGTCCATTGAAAATATCCAGAAAACACAAACACAGATGCTGTTGCAATAACTGGGATTCAGTTAGCCAAAACAAAACCGGATACTTCCAGTTTCATCCAGTCATATCCGGACAAAGTGGTGTGGAATTCATATGCAATGGACTGAGAAAATCGCAGTAAAAATGATTTTGGAGAAAGGCAAAGTCTTTTCATTAGGTAAGTGCCTAAAATATCATGTAAACAAACAGAAATATCATGTTTGTTTTCCGTATTTCCTGTAGTTTTCTCCCTAGAAAATACGAATGTGTAGAGCTGGTTTCTCCATGTGGAACCAGTGAGTGTTTCCCAGTACAAAATTAAATGTTCACTGATTAAAAAAAAAACTTTGAAAACAATAAAATCCTTTGTTAATATTCAGAAAACACAAACACAGGGGCTGTGGCAATATCTGGGATTGAGTTAGCCAAAACAAAACCGGATATTTCCGGTTTTCATCCACTCATATCCGGACAAAGTGGTGTGGAATTCATATGCAATGGACTGAGAAAATCCCAGTAAAAACGGTTTAGGAGAAGAGCAAAGTGTTTTCGTTAGGCAAGTGCATAAAATGTCATGTATACAAACAGAAATATCATGTTTGCTTTTCGCAGTTCCTCTAGCTTTCTCCCTAGAAAATATGAATGTGTACAGCTGGTGTCTCCATGTGGAACCAATTAGAGTTTCCCAGTACAAAATTAGATATTCCCTGATAAAAAACATTCAAAACAATGAATTCCTTCGACAATATCCAGAAAACACAAACACAGGGGCTGTGGCAATATCTGGGATTTAGATAGTAAAAACTGAACCGCATACTTCTGGTTTCATCCAGTCATATCCGGAATACTGGGTGTGGAATCCGTATGCAGTGGACCGAGAAAATCACAGTAAAAATGATTTTGGAGAAAAGCAAAGTCTTTTCGTTAGGCAAGTGCATAAAATGTCATATATACAAGCAGAAATATCATGTTTGCATGCCGCAGTTCCTCTAGCTTTCTCCCTAGAAAATACGAATCTGTAGAGCTTGTTTCTCCATGTGGAACCACTAAGTGTTTCCCAGTACAAAATTAAATGTTCCTTGATAAAAAAAAAAAAACATTCAAAACAATAAAGTCCTTCGATAATATCCAGAAAACACAAACACAGGGCCTGTCGCAATATCTGGGATTGAGTTAGCCATAACAAAACCGGATATTTCCAGTTTCATCCAGTCATATCTGGAAAAAGTGGTGTGGAATTTGTATGCAATGGGTCGAGAAAATCACAGTAAAAATGGTTATGGAGAAAAGCAATTTTTTTTTCGTTAGGAAAGTGCATAAAATGCCATCTATATAAACAGAAATATGATGTTTGTTTGCCGCAGTTACTCTAGCTTTCTCCCTAGAAAACACGAATGTGTAGAGCTGGTTTCTCCATGTGGAACCAATTAGAGTTTCCCAGGACTAACTAAATGTTACCAGTTAAAAAAAATTTTCAAAACAATAATGTCCATTGTTAATATTCAGAAAACACAAACACAAGAGCTGTGGCAATATCTAGGATTGAGTTAGCCATAACAAAACCGGATATTTCCGGTTTCATCCACTCATATCCAGACAAAGTGGTGTGGAATTCATATGCAATTATACCGAGAAAATCACAGTAAAAATGGTTTTGGAGAAAAGCAAAGTCTTTTCGTTAGGCAAGTCCATAAAATGCCATCTATACAAACAGAAATATCATGTTTGTTTCCCGCAGTTCCTTTAGATTTCTCCCCAGAACATACGAATGAGTAGAGCTGGTGTCTCCATGAGGAACCAATTAGAGTTTCCCAAATCAAAATTAAATGTTCTCTGATAAAAAAAAATTTCAAAACAATAAAGTCCTTCGATAATATCCAGAAAACACAAACACAGAGGCTGTTGCAATAACTGGGATTCAGTTAGCCAAAACAAAACCAGATATTTTCAGTTTCATCCAGTCATATCCGGACAAAATTGTGTGCAATTCGTATGCAATGGACCGAGAAAATCACAGTAAAAATGGTTTTGGAAAAAAGCAAAGTCTTTTCATTAGGCCTGTCCATAAAATGCCATGTATACAAACAGAAATATCATGTTTGCTTGCCGCAGTTCCTCTAGCTTTCTCCCTAGAAAATACGAATGTATACAGCTTGTTTCTCCATGTGGAACCACTGAGTGTTTCCCAGTACAAAATTAAATGTTCCCTGATTAAAAAAAAAAAAACTTTAAAAACAATAAATTCCATTGATAATATCCAGAAAACACAAACACAGTGTCTGTCGCAATATCTGGATATCAGTTATCGAAAACACAACCAATATTTTCGGTTTCATCCAGTCATATCCGGACAAAGTGGTATAGAATTCGTATGCAATGGACCCTGAAAATCACAATAAAAATGTTTTGGAGACAAGCAAAGTCCTTTTGTTAGGCAAGTGCATAAAATGTCATGTATACAAACAGAAATATCATGTTTGTTTACCGCAGTTCCTCTAGCTTTCTCGCTAGAAAATACGAATGTGTAGTGCTGGTGTCTCCATTTGGAACCAATTAGAGTTTCACAGTACAAAATTAAATGTTCCCTTATAAAAAAACTTTCAAAACAATAAAGTCCATCGATAATATTCAGAAAAAACAAACAGAGGATCTGTAGCAATATCTGTGATTGAGTTAGCCAAAACAAAACCGGATATTTCCGGTGTCATCCAGTCATATCCGGACAAAGTGGTGTGGAATTCGTATGCAATGGACCGAGAAAATAACAGTAAAAATGGATGTGGAGAAAAGCAAAGTCTTTTTGTTAGGCAAGTGCAGAAAATGTCATGTATAGAAACAGAAATATCATGTTTGTTTGCCGCAGTTCCTCTAGCTTTCTCCCCAGAAAATACGAATATGTAGAGCTGGTGTCTTCATGTGGAACCAATTAGAGTTTCCCAGTACAAAATTAAATGTTCTCTGATAAAAAAAAAACTTTCAAAACAATAAAGTCCATCGACAGTATCCAGAAAACACAAACACAGGAGCTGTGGCAATATCTGGGATTTAGATAGTAAAAACTGAACCCCATATTTCTGGTTTCATCCAGTCATATCCAGACAAAGTGATGTGAAATTCGTATGCAATGGACCGAGAAAATCACAGTAAAATGGTTTTAGAGAAAAGCAAATTTTTTTTCGTTAGGAAAGTGCATAAAATGTCATCTATATAAACAGAAATATGATGTTTGTTTGCCGCAGTTCCTCTAGCTTTCTCCCTAGAAAACACGAATGTGTAGAGCTGGTTTCTCCATGTGGAACCAATAAGAGTTTCCCAGAACTAACTAAATGTTACCAGTTTAAAAAAAAAAAAATTTCAAATCAATAATGTCCATTGAAAATATCCAGAAAACACAAACACAGATGCTGTTGCAATAACTGGGATTCAGTTAGCCAAAACAAAACCGGATACTTCCAGTTTCATCCAGTCATATCCGGACAAAGTGGTGTGGAATTCATATGCAATGGACTGAGAAAATCGCAGTAAAAATGATTTTGGAGAAAGGCAAAGTCTTTTCATTAGGTAAGTGCCTAAAATATCATGTAAACAAACAGAAATATCATGTTTGTTTTCCGTATTTCCTGTAGTTTTCTCCCTAGAAAATACGAATGTGTAGAGCTGGTTTCTCCATGTGGAACCAGTGAGTGTTTCCCAGTACAAAATTAAATGTTCACTGATTAAAAAAAAAACTTTGAAAACAATAAAATCCTTTGTTAATATTCAGAAAACACAAACACAGGGGCTGTGGCAATATCTGGGATTGAGTTAGCCAAAACAAAACCGGATATTTCCGGTTTTCATCCACTCATATCCGGACAAAGTGGTGTGGAATTCATATGCAATGGACTGAGAAAATCCCAGTAAAAACGGTTTAGGAGAAGAGCAAAGTGTTTTCGTTAGGCAAGTGCATAAAATGTCATGTATACAAACAGAAATATCATGTTTGCTTTTCGCAGTTCCTCTAGCTTTCTCCCTAGAAAATATGAATGTGTACAGCTGGTGTCTCCATGTGGAACCAATTAGAGTTTCCCAGTACAAAATTAGATATTCCCTGATAAAAAACATTCAAAACAATGAATTCCTTCGATAATATCCAGAAAACACAAACACAGGGGCTGTGGCAATATCTGGGATTTAGATAGTAAAAACTGAACCGCATACTTCTGGTTTCATCCAGTCATATCCGGAATACTGGGTGTGGAATCCGTATGCAGTGGACCGAGAAAATCACAGTAAAAATGATTTTGGAGAAAAGCAAAGTCTTTTCGTTAGGCAAGTGCATAAAATGTCATATATACAAGCAGAAATATCATGTTTGCATGCCGCAGTTCCTCTAGCTTTCTCCCTAGAAAATACGAATCTGTAGAGCTTGTTTCTCCATGTGGAACCACTAAGTGTTTCCCAGTACAAAATTAAATGTTCCTTGATAAAAAAAAAAAACATTCAAAACAATAAAGTCCTTCGATAATATCCAGAAAACACAAACACAGGGCCTGTCGCAATATCTGGGATTGAGTTAGCCATAACAAAACCGGATATTTCCAGTTTCATCCAGTCATATCTGGAAAAAGTGGTGTGGAATTTGTATGCAATGGGTCGAGAAAATCACAGTAAAAATGGTTATGGAGAAAAGCAATTTTTTTTTCGTTAGGAAAGTGCATAAAATGCCATCTATATAAACAGAAATATGATGTTTGTTTGCCGCAGTTACTCTAGCTTTCTCCCTAGAAAACACGAATGTGTAGAGCTGGTTTCTCCATGTGGAACCAATTAGAGTTTCCCAGGACTAACTAAATGTTACCAGTTGAAAAAAATTTTCAAAACAATAATGTCCATTGTTAATATTCAGAAAACACAAACACAAGAGCTGTGGCAATATCTAGGATTGAGTTAGCCATAACAAAACCGGATATTTCCGGTTTCATCCACTCATATCCAGACAAAGTGGTGTGGAATTCATATGCAATTATACCGAGAAAATCACAGTAAAAATGGTTTTGGAGAAAAGCAAAGTCTTTTCGTTAGGCAAGTCCATAAAATGCCATCTATACAAACAGAAATATCATGTTTGTTTCCCGCAGTTCCTTTAGATTTCTCCCCAGAACATACGAATGAGTAGAGCTGGTGTCTCCATGAGGAACCAATTAGAGTTTCCCAAATCAAAATTAAATGTTCTCTGATAAAAAAAAAAATTTCAAAACAATAAAGTCCTTCGATAATATCCAGAAAACACAAACACAGAGACTGTTGCAATAACTGGGACTCAGTTAGCCAAAACAAAACCAGATATTTTCAGTTTCATCCAGTCATATCCGGACAAAATTGTGTGCAATTCGTATGCAATGGACCGAGAAAATCACAGTAAAAATGGTTTTGGAAAAAAGCAAAGTCTTTTCATTAGGCCTGTCCATAAAATGCCATCTATACAAACAGAAATATCATGTTTGCTTGCCGCAGTTCCTCTAGCTTTCTCCCTAGAAAATATGAATGTATACAGCTTGTTTCTCCATGTGGAACCACTGAGTGTTTCCCAGTACAAAATTAAATGTTCCCTGATTAAAAAAAAAAACTTTAAAAACAATAAATTCCATTGATAATATCCAGAAAACACAAACACAGAGTCTGTCGCAATATCTGGATATCAGTTATCGAAAACACAACCAATATTTTCGGTTTCATCCAGTCATATCCGGACAAAGTGGTATAGAATTCGTATGCAATGGACCCTGAAAATCACAATAAAAATGTTTTGGAGACAAGCAAAGTCCTTTTGTTAGGCAAGTGCATAAAATGTCATGTATACAAACAGAAATATCATGTTTGTTTACCGCAGTTCCTCTAGCTTTCTCGCTAGAAAATACGAATGTGTAGTGCTGGTGTCTCCATTTGGAACCAATTAGAGTTTCACAGTACAAAATTAAATGTTCCCTTATAAAAAAACTTTCAAAACAATAAAGTCCATCGATAATATTCAGAAAAAACAAACAGAGGATCTGTAGCAATATCTGTGATTGAGTTAGCCAAAACAAAACCGGATATTTCTGGTGTCATCCAGTCATATCCGGACAAAGTGGTGTGGAATTCGTATGCAATGGACCGAGAAAATAACAGTAAAAATGGATGTGGAGAAAAGCAAAGTCTTTTCGTTAGGCAAGTGCAGAAAATGTCATGTATAGAAACAGAAATATCATGTTTGTTTGCCGCAGTTCCTCTAGCTTTCTCCCCAGAAAATACGAATATGTAGAGCTGGTGTCTTCATGTGGAACCAATTAGAGTTTCCCAGTACAAAAGTAAATGTTCTCTGATAAAAAAAAAAACTTTCAAAACAATAAAGTCCATCGACAGTATCCAGAAAACACAAACACAGGAGCTGTGGCAATATCTGGGATTTAGATAGTAAAAACTGAACCGCATATTTCTGGTTTCATCCAGTCATATCCAGACAAAGTGATGTGAAATTCGTATGCAATGGACCGAGAAAATCACAGTAAAATGGTTTTAGAGAAAAGCAAATTTTTTTTCGTTAGGAAAGTGCGTAAAATGTCATCTATATAAACAGAAATATGATGTTTGTTTGCCGCAGTTCCTCTAGCTTTCTCCCTAGAAAACACGAATGTGTAGAGCTGGTTTCTCCATGTGGAACCAATTAGAGTTTCCCAGAACTAACTAAATGTTACCAGTTTAAAAAAAAAAACTTTCAAATCAATAATGTCCATTGAAAATATCCAGAAAACACAAACACAGATGCTGTTGCAATAACTGGGATTCAGTTAGCCAAAACAAAACCGGATACTTCCAGTTTCATCCAGTCATATCCGGACAAAGTGGTGTGGAATTCATATGCAATGGACTGAGAAAATCGCAGTAAAAATGATTTTGGAGAAAGGCAAAGTCTTTTCATTAGGTAAGTGCCTAAAATATCATGTAAACAAACAGAAATATCATGTTTGTTTTCCGTATTTCCTGTAGTTTTCTCCCTAGAAAATACGAATGTGTAGAGCTGGTTTCTCCATGTGGAACCAGTGAGTGTTTCCCAGTACAAAATTAAATGTTCACTGATTAAAAAAAAAAACTTTCAAAACAATAAAATCCTTTGTTAATATTCAGAAAACACAAACACAGGGGCTGTGGCAATATCTGGGATTGAGTTAGCCAAAACAAAACCGGATATTTCCGGTTTTCATCCACTCATATCCGGACAAAGTGGTGTGGAATTCATATGCAATGGACTGAGAAAATCCCAGTAAAAATGGTTTAGGAGAAGAGCAAAGTGTTTTCGTTAGGCAAGTGCATAAAATGTCATGTATACAAGCAGAAATATCATGTTTGCATGCCGCAGTTCCTCTAGCTTTCTCCCCAGAAAATACGAATGTGTAGAGCTGGTGTCTTCACGTGGAACCAATTAGAGTTTCCCAGTACAAAATTAAATGTTCTCTGATAAAAAAAAAAAAACTTTCATAACAATAAACTCCTTCGACAGTATCTAGAAAACACAAACACAGGAGCTGTGGCAATATCTGGGATTTAGATAGTAAAAACTGAACCGCATATTTCTGGTTTCATCCAGTCATATCCAGACAAAGTGATGTGGAATTCGTATGGAATGGACCGAGAAAATCACAGTAAAATGGTTTTAGAGAAAAGCAAATTTTTTTTCGTTAGGAAAGTGCATAAAATGTCATCTATATAAACAGAAATATGATGTTTGTTTGCCGCAGTTCCTCTAGCTTTCTCCCTAGAAAACACGAATGTGTAGAGCTGGTTTCTCCATGTGGAACCAATTAGAGTTTCCCAGAACTAACTAAATGTTACCAGTTAAAAAAAAAAAACTTTCAAATCAATAATGTCCATTGAAAATATCCAGAAAACACAAACACAGATGCTGTTGCAATAACTGGGATTCAGTTAGCCAAAACAAAACCGGATACTTCCAGTTTCATCCAGTCATATCCGGACAAAGTTGTGTGGAATTCATATGCAATGGACTGAGAAAATCGCAGTAAAAATGATTTTGAAGAAAGGCAAAGTCTTTTCATTAGGTAAGTGCCTAAAATATCATGTAAACAAACAGAAATATCATGTTTGTTTTCCGTATTTCCTGTAGTTTTCTCCCTAGAAAATACGAATGTGTAGAGCTGGTTTCTCCATGTGGAACCAGTGAGTGTTTCCCAGTACAAAATTAAATGTTCACTGATTAAAAAAAAAACTTTGAAAACAATAAAATCCTTTGTTAATATTCAGAAAACACAAACACAGGGGCTGTGGCAATATCTGGGATTGAGTTAGCCAAAACAAAACCAGATATTTCCGGTTTTCATCCACTCATATCCGGACAAAGTGGTGTGGAATTCATATGCAATGGACTGAGAAAATCCCAGTAAAAATGGTTTAGGAGAAGAGCAAAGTGTTTTCGTTAGGCAAGTGCATAAAATGTCATATATACAAGCAGAAATATCATGTTTGCATGCCGCAGTTCCTCTAACTTTCTCCCTAGAAAATACGAATCTGTAGAGCTTGTTTCTCCATGTGGAACCACTAAGTGTTTCCCAGTACAAAATTAAATGTTCCTTGATAAAAAAAAAAAAAAACATTCAAAACAATAAAGTCCTTCGATAATATCCAGAAAACACAAACACAGGGCCTGTCGCAATATCTGGGACTGAGTTAGCCATAACAAAACTGGATATTTCCAGTTTCATCCAGTCATATCCGGAAAAAGTGGTGTGGAATTTGTATGCAATGGGTAGAGAAAATCACAGTAAAAATGGTTATGGAGAAAAGCAATATTTTTTTCGTTAGGAAAGTGCATAAAATGCCATCTATATAAACAGAAATATGATGTTTGTTTGCCGCAGTTCCTCTAGCTTTCTCCCTAGAAAACACGAATGTGTAGAGCTGGTTTCTCCATGTGGAACCAATTAGAGTTTCCCAGTACTAACTAAATGTTACCAGTTAAAAAAAACTTTCAAAACAATAATGCCCATTGTTAATATTCAGAAAACACAAACACAGAAGCTGTGGCAATATCTAGGATTGAGTTAGCCAAAACAAAACCGGATATTTCCGGTTTCATCCAGTAATATCCGGACAAAGTGGTGTGGAATTCGTATGTAATGGACTGAGAAAATTACAGTGAAAATGATTTTGGAGAAAAGCAAAGTCTTTCGTTAGGAAAGTGCACAAAATGCCATCTATACAAACAGAAATATCATGTTTGTTTGCCGCAGTCAATCTAGCTTTCTGTTAGAAAATACGAATGTTTAGAGTTGGTGTCTCCATGTGGAACCAATTAGAGTTACCCAGTACAAAATTAAATGTTCCCTGATAAAAAACATTCAAAGCAATAAAGTCCTTTGATAATATCCAGAAAACAGAAACACAGGGGCTGTGGCAATATCTGGGATTGAGTTAGCCAAAGCACAACCGCATATTTCCGGTTTCATCCAGTCATATCCGGATAAAGTGGTGCGTATTCGTATGTAATGGACTGAGAAAATTACAGTAAAAATGGTTTTGGAGAAAAGCAAATTTTTTTCGTTAGGCAAGTACATATATCAGGTTTGTTTGCCGCAGTTCCTCAAGTTTTCTCCTACCAAATACTTATATGTGGAACTGGTGTCTCCATGTGGAACCAGTGAGTGTTTCCCAGTACAAAATTAAATGTTCCCTGATTAAAAAAAAACTTTCAAAACAATAAAGTGCTTCGATAATATCCAGAAAACACAAACACAGAGGCTGGCGCAATATCTGGAATTCAGTTAGCCAACACACTGCCGTATATTTCTGGTTTCATCCAGTCATATCCGGACAAAGTGGTGTCAAATTCTTATGCAATGGACAGATGAAATCACAGTAAAAATGGTTTTTGAGAAAAGCAAAGTATTTTCGTTAGGCAAGTGCATAAAATGTCATGTACAAAAAACAGAAATATCATGTTTGTTTGCCGCAGTTCCTCTAGCTTTCTCGCTAGAAAATATGAATGTGTAGAGCAGGTGTCTCCATGTGGAACGAGTGAGTGTTTCCCACTACAAAATAAATTGTTTCCAGATATTAAAAACCTACAAAACAGTTAAGTCCATCGATAATTTCCAGAAAACACAAACACAGGGGCTGTCGCAATATCTGGGATTGAGTTTGCAAAAAAAACCCAGATATTTCCGGTTTCATCCAGTCATATCCGGAAAAAGTTGTGTGTTATTCGTAAGCAATGGACCGATAAAATTACAGTGAAAATGGTTTTGGAGAAAATAAACACTTTTCGTTAGGGAAGTGCACAAAATACCATCTACATAAACAGAAATATCATGTTTCTATGCCGATGTTCCTAGAGCTTTCTCGCTAGAAAATACGAATGTCTAGAGCTGGTGTCTCCATGTGGAACAAATTAGAGTTTCCCGGTACAAAATTAAATGTTCCCTGATATAAAAACATTCAAAACAATAAAGTCCATCGATCATATCCAGAAAACACAAACACAGGGTCTGTGGCAAATCTGGGATTGAGATAGCCAAAACAAAACCGGATATTTCCAGTTTCATCCAGTCATATCTGGACAAAGTGGTGTGGAATTCGTATGCAAGGCCCGAGAAAATCACAGTATGAATGGTTTTGGAGAAATGCAAAGTCTTTTCGTTAGTGAAGTGCATAAAATGCCATCTATAAAAACAGAAATATTATATTTCATTGCCGCATATTGTCTAGCTTTCTCGCTAGAGTATACGAATGCTTAGAGCTGGTGTCTCCATGGGGAAGCAATTAGAGTTTCCCAGTACAAAATTAAATGTTCCCTAATAAAAATAAGAAAACATTCAAAACAATAAAGTCGTTCGATAATATCCAGAAAACACAAACACAGGGGCTGTGGCAATATCTGGGATTGAGTTATCCAAAACAAAACTGGATATATCCGGATTCATCAAGTCATATCCGGACATAGTGGTGTGGAATACGTATGCAATGGACTGAGAAAATCAAAGAAAAATTTGTTTTGGAGCAAAGTCTTTTCGTTAGGCAAGTGCATAAAATGGCATGCATACAAACAGAAATATTATGTATGTTTGCCGCAATTCCTCTAGCTTTCACCCTAGGAAATCGAATGTGTAGAACTGGTGTCACCATGTGGAAACAATTAGAGTTTCCCAGTACAAAATTCAATGTTCCCTGATAAAAAACGTTCAAAACAATAAAGTCCTTCGATAATATCCAGAAAAGACAAACACAGAGGGTGCTGAAATATCTGGGATTCAGTTAGACAAAACACAGCGGAATATTTGTGGTTTCATGAACTCATATCTGCACAAAGTGGTGGGAATTCATATGCAATGGACAGACAAATTCACAGTAAAAATGGTTTTGGAGAAAAGCAAAGTCTTTTCGTTAGCCAAGTGCATAAAATGTCATGTATACAAACAGAAATATCATGTTTGTTTTTCCGCAGTTCCTCTAGCTTTCTCCTAGAAAATACGAATGTGTAGAGCTGGTGTTTCCATGTGGAACCAGTGAGTGTTTCCAAGTACAAAATTAAATGTTCCCTGATTAAAAAAAACATTCAAAAGAATAAAGTCCATCGATAATATCCAGAAATCTCAAACTCAGGGGCTGCGGCAATATCTGGGATACAGTTAGCCAAAACAAAACTGGATATTTCCGGTTTCATCCAGTCATATCCGGAAAAAGTGTCTTTAATTCGTATGCAATGGACCGAGAAAATCAAAGTAAAAAAGGTTTTGGAGAAAAGCAAAGTCTTTTCTTTAGGCAAGTGCATAAAATGTCATGTATACAAACAGAAATATCATGTATGTTTGCTGCAGTTCCTCCAGCTTTCTCCCTAGAAAATACGAATGTGTAGATCTGGTGTCTCCATGTAGAAGTAATTAGAGCTTCCCAGTACAAAATTAAATGTTCCTTGATAAAAAAAAAATTTTCAAAGCAATAAAGTCCTTCAATAATATCCAGAAAACACAAACACAGAGGCTGTCGCAATATCTGGAATTCAGTTAGCCAAAACACAACCGGATATTTCTGGTTTCATCCAGTCATATCCGGACAAAGTGGTGTCGAATTCGTATGCAATGGAGAGACAAAATCACAGTAAAAATGGTTTGGAGAAAAGCAAAGTCTTTTCGTTAGGCAAGTACATAAAATGTCATGTATACAAACAGAAATATCATGTTTGTTTCCCGCAGTTCCTCTAGATTTCTCCTAGCAAATACGAATGTGTAGAGCTGGTGTCTCCATGTGGAACCAGTGAGTGTTTCCCAGTACAAAATTAAATGTTCTCTGATTAAAAAAACATTCAAAACAATAAAGTCCATAATAATATATACAGGGTCTACAGCAATTTCTGGGATTGAGATAGCCAAAAAAAACCGGATATTTCTGGTTTCATCCAATCGTATCCAGACAAAGTAGTGTGGAATTCGTATGCAATGGACTGAGAAAATTGCAGTGAAAATGGTTTTGGAGAAAAGCAAAGTCTTTTCGTTAGGCAAGTGCATAAAAAGTCATGTATACAAACAGAAATATCATGTTTGTTTGCCGCAGTTCCTCTAGCTTTCTCCTAGAAAATACGAATGTGTAGAGCTGGTGTCTCCATGTGGAACCAATTAGAGTTCCCCAATACATAATTAAATGTTCCCTGAGAAAAAACATTCAAAAAAGGAAAGTCCTTCGATAATATCCAGAAAACACAAACACAGAGGCTGTCGCAATATCTGGGAATCAGTTAGCCAAAACACAACCACATATTTCTGATTTCATCCAGTCATATCCGGACAAAGTTGTGTTTAATTCTTATGCAATGGACCGAGAAAATCACAGTAAAAATGGTTTTGGATAAAACCAAAGTCTTTTCGTTAGGCAGGTGCATAAATTGTCATGTATACAAACAGAAATGTCATGTTTGTTTGCCGCAGTTGCTCTAGATTTCTCCTAGAAAACACGAATGTGTAGAGCTGGTGTCTCCATGGGGAACCAGTGAGTGTTTCCCAGTATAAAACTAAATGTTCCCTGATAAAAAAACTTTCAGAACAATAATGTCCATTGATAATATCCAGAAACCACAAACAGGGGCTGTGGCAATATCTGGGATTAAGATAGCCAAAACAAAACCAGATATTTCCGGTTTCATCCAGTCATATCCGTACAAAGTGGTGTGGAATTCCTATGCCATGGACTGAGAAAATTACAGTAAAAATGCTTTTGGAGAAAAGCAAAGTCTTTTCGTTAGGCAAGTGCATAAAATGCATCTATACAAACAGAAATATCATGATTCTTTTTCACAGTTCCTTTAGATTTCTCACCAGAAAATATGAATGTGTAGAGCTGGTGTCTGCATGTGGAACCAATTAGAGTTTCCCAGTACAAAATTCAATGTTCCCTGATAAAAAAAAATTCAAAACAATAAAGTCCTTCGATAATATCCAGAAAACAAAAACAAAGAGGCTGTCGCAATATCTGGGATTCAGTTAGCCAAAACACAACCTCAGATTTCCGGTTTCATTCACTCATATCAGGATGAGGTGGTGTCGATTTCTACGTAATGTACTGAGAAAATCACAGTAAAAAAGGTTTTGGAGAAAAGAAAAGTGTTTTCTTTAGGCAAATGCATAAAATGCCATCTACACAATAAAAATATCATGTTCATTTGCCACAGTTCCTCTACCTTTCTCCTAGAAAATACGAATGTGTAGAGCTGGTGTCTCCATGTGGAACCAATTAGTTTACCAGTACAAAACTAAATGTTCCCTGATAAAAATCTTTCAAAACAATAATATCCTTTGATAATATCCAGAATCACAAACACAGTGGCTGTCTCAATATCTGTATATCATTTTGCCAAAACAAAACCGTATATTTCCAGTTTCGTTCAGCCACATCCAGACAAAGTGGTGTGAAATTCGTAGGCAATGGACCCAGAAAATCACAATAAAAGTGTTTTGGAGAAAAGCAAAGACTTTTCGTTCGGCAAGTGCATAATATGTCATCTGTACAAGCAGAAATATCATGTTTGTTTGCCGCACTTCCTCTAGCATTCTCGCTAGAAAATATGAATGTGTAGAGCTGGTGTCTCCATGTGGAACGGGTGAGTGTTTCCCAGTACGAAATTAAATGTTCCCTGATAAAAAAAAAATTTCAAAACAATAATGACCATTGATGACATCCAGAAAAAACAAGCAGAGTATCTTTGGCAATATCTGAGATTGAGTTAGCAAAAAATAAAGGCATATTTCCGGTTACATCCAGTCATATCCGGACAAAGTGGTGTGGAATTCGTATGCACTGGAGAGACAAAATCACAGTAAAAATGGTTTTGGAGAAAACCAAAGTCTTTTCGTTAGGCAAGTGCATAATATGTCATCTGTACAGCAGAAATATCATGGTTGTTTGCTGCAGTTCCTCTAGCTTTCTCACTAGAAAATACAAATGTGTAGAGCTGGTTTCTCCATGTGGAACCACTGAGTGTTTCCCAGTACAAACTTAAATGTTCCATGAAAAAAACATTCAAAACAAGGAAGTCCTTAGATAATATCCAGAAATCACAAACACAGGGGCTGTGGCAATATCTGGGATTGAGTTAGCCAAAACAAAACCGGATATTCCGGTTCCATCCAGTCATATCTGGACAAACTGGTGTCAAATTCTTATGCAATGGACAGAGAATACCACAGTAAAAATGCTTTTGGAGAAAAGCAAAGTCTTTTCGTTAGGCAAGTGCATAAAATGTCATGTATACAAACAGAAATATCATCTTTGTTTACCGCAGTTCCTCTAGTTTTCTCCTAGAAAATACAAATGTGTAGAGCTGGTGTCTCCATGTGGAACCAATCAGAGTTTCCCAGTGCAAAATTAAATGTTCCCTGATAAAAAACTTTGAAAACAATAAAGTCCTTCGATAATATCCAGAAATCACAAACACAGTGGCTGTGGCAATATCTGGGATTGAGTTAGCCAAAACAAAACCGGATATTCCGGTTCCATCCAGTCATATCTGGACAAACTGGTGTCAAATTCTTATGCAATGGACAGAGAATACCACAGTAAAAATGCTTTTGGAGAAAAGCAAAGTCTTTTCGTTAGGCAAGTGCATAAAATGCCATCTATATAAACAGAAATATCATGTTTGTTTGCCGCAGTTCCTCTAGCTTTCTCCCTAGAAAATACGAATGTGTAGAGCTGGTGTCTCCATGTGGAACCAATCAGAGTTTCACAGTGCAAAATTAAATGTTCCCTGATAAAAAACTTTGAAAACAATAAAGTCCTTCAATAATATCCAGAAATCACAAACACAGGGGCTGTGGCAATAACTGGGATTGAGTTAGCCAAAACAAAACCGGATATTTCCGGTTTCATCCAGTCATATCCGGACAGAGTGGTGTGAAATTCGTATGCAATGGACCGAGAAAATAACTGTAAAAATGGTTTTGGAGAAAAGCAAAGTCTTTTCGATAGGCAACTGCATAAAATGTCATGTATAGAAACAGAAATATGTTTGTTTGCCGCAGTTCCTCTAGCTTTCTTCTAGCAAATACGAACGTGTAGAGCTGGTGTCTCCATGTGGAACCAATTAGAGTTTCCCAGTACAAAATTAAATGTTCCCTGATAAAAAACCTTTCAAAACAATAATGTCCATTGATAACATCCAGAAAACACAAACACAGGGGCTGTGGCAATAACTGGGATTGAGTTAGCCAAAACAAAACCGGATATTTTCGGTTTTGTCCAGTCATATCCCAAAAAAGTGGTGTGGAATTTGTATGTAATCGACCGAGGAAATCACAGTAAAAATGGTTTTGGAGAAAAGCAAAGTCTTTTCGTTAGGCAAGTGCATAAAATGACATCTACATAAACAGAAATATCATGTTTGTTTGCCGCAGTTCCTCTAGCTTTCTCAGTAGAAAATACGAATCTGTAGAGCTGGTTTCTCCATGTGGAACCACTGAGTGTTTCCCAGTACATAATTAAATGTTCCCTGATAAAAAACCTTTCAAAACAATAATGTCCATTGATAATATCCAGAAAATACAAACACAGGGGCTGTGGCAATATTTGGGATTGAGTTGGCCAAAACAAAAACGGATATTTCTGGTTTCATACAGAAATATCCGGAAAAACTGCTGTAGAATTCATATGCAATGGACTGAGAGAATTGCAGTGAAAATGGTTTTGGGAAAAGCAAAGTCTTTTCGTTAGTCAAGTGCATAAAATGCCATCTATAGAAACAGAAATATCATGTATGTTTGCCGCAGTTCCTCTAGCTTTCTCCCTAGAAAATACGAATGTGTTGAGCTGGTGTCTCCATGTGGAACCACTTAGAGTTTTCCCGTACAAAATTAAGTGTACCCTGATTAAAAAAAAAACATTCAAAACAATAAAGTCCTTCGATAATATCCAGAAAACACAAACACAGGTGCTGTGGCAATATCTGGGAGTGAGTTAGCCAAAACAAAACCCGATATTTCCCGTTTCATCCAGTCATATCCGGACAAAGTGGTGTGGAATTCCTATGTAATGGATAGGAAAATCACAGTAAAAATTGTTTTGGAAAAAAGCTAAGTCCTTTCAATAGGCAAGTGCATAAAATGTCATGTATACAAACAGAAATATCATGTTTGTTTGCCGCAGTTCCTCTAGCATTCTCCCTAGAAAATACAAATGTGTAGAGCTTGTGTCTCCATGTGGAACCAATTAGAGTTTCCCAGTACAAAATTAAATGTTCCCTGATTTAAAAAATTTTCAAAACAATAAAGTCCTTTGATAATATCCAGAAAATACAAACACAGGGGCTGTGGCAATATTTGGGATTCAGTTAGCCAAAACACAAGCGGATATTTCTCCTTTCACACAGTCATATCCGGACAAAGTGGTGTGGAATATGCATGTAATGGATAGAAAAATCACAGTAATAATGGTTTTGAGAAAAGCTAAGTCCTTTCGATAGCCAAGTGCTTAAAATGCCATCTATACAAACAGAAATATCATGTTTGTTTGCCCCAGTTCCTCTAGATTTCTCACTAGAATATACTATTGTGTAGAGCTGGTGTCTAAATGTGGATCCAATTAGAGTATCCCAGTACATAATTAAATGGTCCCTGATTAAAAAAACACAACCGGATATTCCCGGTTTCATGCAGTCATATCCGGAAAAAGTGGTTTGGAATTCGTATGTACTGGACTGCGAAAATTGCAGTGAAATGTTTTGGAGAAAAGCAAAGTCTTTTTTTTAGGCAAGTGTATAAAATGCCATCTATACAAACAGAAATATCATGTTTGTTTGCCGCAGTACCTCTAGTTTTCTCGCTAGAATACATGAAACGGTAGAACTGGTTTCTGCATGTGGAACCAGTGATTGTTTCCCAGTACTAAGTTAAATGTTCCCTGATTTAAAAAAAAAAGTTCATAACAATAATGACCATTGATAATATCCAGAAAATCAAACACAGGGGCTTGGGCAATATCTGGGATTGAGTTAGCCAAAACACAACCGCATATTTCCGGTTTCACCCAGTCATATCCGGAGAAAGTGGTGTGGAATTCGTATGCAATGGACTGTGAAAATTGCAGTGAAAATGATTTTGGAGAAAAGCAAAGTCTTTTCATTAGGCAAGTGCATAAAATGTCATGAATACAAACATAAATGTCATGTTTGTTTGCCGCAGTTCCTCTAGTTTTCTCCTAGAAAATACGCATCTGTAAAGCTGGTGTCTCCATGTGGAACCAATTAGAGTTTTCCAGGGCAAAAATAAATGTTCCCTAATAAAAAAAAATCTTTCAAAATAATACAGTCCTTCGATAATATCCAGAAAACACAAAAACAGGGGCTGTGGCAATATCTGGGATTCAGTTAGCCAAAACAAAACCAGAGATATCCGGTTTCATCCAGTCATATATGGAAAAAGTGATGTGGAATTCATATGCAATGCACAGAGAAAATAACAGTAAAGTGGTTTTGGAGAAATGCAAAGTCTTTTCGTTAGGCAAGTGCATAAAATGTCATGTATACAAACAGAAATATCATGATTGTTTGCTGGATTTCCTTTAGATTTCTCCCCAGAAAATACGAATGTGTAGAGCTGGTGTCTCCATGTGGAACCAATTAGAGTTACCCAGTCAAAATCAAATGTTCCCTGATAAAAACATTTTTTTTCAAAACAATAAAGTCCTTTGATAATAGCCAGAAAACAAAAACACAGGGGGTGTCGCAATATCTGGGATTAACTTAGCCAAAACAAAACCGGATATTTCCGGTTTCTCCCAGTCATATCCCGACAAAGTTGTGTGCAATCATATGTAATGGACAGACAAAATCACAGTAAAAATCGTTTTGGAGATAAGTAAAGTCTTTTAGTTAGGCAAGTGCATAAAATGCCATCTATACAAACAGAAATATCATGATTGTTTGCCGCAGTTTCTTTAGATTTCTACCTAGAATATACGAATGTGTAGAGCTGGTGTCTCCATGTGGAACCACTGAGTGTTTCCCAGTACAAAATTAAATGTTCCCTGATAAAAAAGCATTCAAAACAATAAAGTCATGCGATAATATCCAGAAAACACAAACACAGGGGATGTGGCAATATCTGGAATTGAGTTAGCCAAAACAAAACCAGATATTTCCGGTTTTCATCCACTCATATCCGGACAAAGTGGTGTGGAATTCATATGCAATGGACTGAGAAAATCCCAGTAAAAATGGTTTAGGAGAAGAGCAAAGTGTTTTCGTTAGGCAAGTGCATAAAATGTCATATATACAAGCAGAAATATCATGTTTGCATGCCGCAGTTCCTCTAACTTTCTCCCTAGAAAATACGAATCTGTAGAGCTTGTTTCTCCATGTGGAACCACTAAGTGTTTCCCAGTACAAAATTAAATGTTCCTTGATAAAAAAAAAAAAAAACATTCAAAACAATAAAGTCCTTCGATAATATCCAGAAAACACAAACACAGGGCCTGTCGCAATATCTGGGACTGAGTTAGCCATAACAAAACCGGATATTTCCAGTTTCATCCAGTCATATCCGGAAAAAGTGGTGTGGAATTTGTATGCAATGGGTAGAGAAAATCACAGTAAAAATGGTTATGGAGAAAAGCAATATTTTTTTCGTTAGGAAAGTGCATAAAATGCCATCTATATAAACAGAAATATGATGTTTGTTTGCCGCAGTTCCTCTAGCTTTCTCCCTAGAAAACACGAATGTGTAGAGCTGGTTTCTCCATGTGGAACCAATTAGAGTTTCCCAGTACTAACTAAATGTTACCAGTTAAAAAAAACTTTCAAAACAATAATGCCCATTGTTAATATTCAGAAAACACAAACACAGAAGCTGTGGCAATATCTAGGATTGAGTTAGCCAAAACAAAACCGGATATTTCCGGTTTCATCCAGTAATATCCGGACAAAGTGGTGTGGAATTCGTATGTAATGGACTGAGAAAATTACAGTGAAAATGATTTTGGAGAAAAGCAAAGTCTTTCGTTAGGAAAGTGCACAAAATGCCATCTATACAAACAGAAATATCATGTTTGTTTGCCGCAGTCAATCTAGCTTTCTGTTAGAAAATACGAATGTTTAGAGTTGGTGTCTCCATGTGGAACCAATTAGAGTTACCCAGTACAAAATTAAATGTTCCCTGATAAAAAACATTCAAAGCAATAAAGTCCTTTGATAATATCCAGAAAACAGAAACACAGGGGCTGTGGCAATATCTGGGATTGAGTTAGCCAAAGCACAACCGCATATTTCCGGTTTCATCCAGTCATATCCGGATAAAGTGGTGCGTATTCGTATGTAATGGACTGAGAAAATTACAGTAAAAATGGTTTTGGAGAAAAGCAAATTTTTTTCGTTAGGCAAGTACATATATCAGGTTTGTTTGCCGCAGTTCCTCAAGTTTTCTCCTACCAAATACTTATATGTGGAACTGGTGTCTCCATGTGGAACCAGTGAGTGTTTCCCAGTACAAAATTAAATGTTCCCTGATTAAAAAAAAACTTTCAAAACAATAAAGTGCTTCGATAATATCCAGAAAACACAAACACAGAGGCTGGCGCAATATCTGGAATTCAGTTAGCCAACACACTGCCGTATATTTCTGGTTTCATCCAGTCATATCCGGACAAAGTGGTGTCAAATTCTTATGCAATGGACAGATGAAATCACAGTAAAAATGGTTTTTGAGAAAAGCAAAGTATTTTCGTTAGGCAAGTGCATAAAATGTCATGTACAAAAAACAGAAATATCATGTTTGTTTGCCGCAGTTCCTCTAGCTTTCTCGCTAGAAAATATGAATGTGTAGAGCAGGTGTCTCCATGTGGAACGAGTGAGTGTTTCCCACTACAAAATAAATTGTTTCCAGATATTAAAAACCTACAAAACAGTTAAGTCCATCGATAATTTCCAGAAAACACAAACACAGGGGCTGTCGCAATATCTGGGATTGAGTTTGCAAAAAAAACCCAGATATTTCCGGTTTCATCCAGTCATATCCGGAAAAAGTTGTGTGTTATTCGTAAGCAATGGACCGATAAAATTACAGTGAAAATGGTTTTGGAGAAAATAAACACTTTTCGTTAGGGAAGTGCACAAAATACCATCTACATAAACAGAAATATCATGTTTCTATGCCGATGTTCCTAGAGCTTTCTCGCTAGAAAATACGAATGTCTAGAGCTGGTGTCTCCATGTGGAACAAATTAGAGTTTCCCGGTACAAAATTAAATGTTCCCTGATATAAAAACATTCAAAACAATAAAGTCCATCGATCATATCCAGAAAACACAAACACAGGGTCTGTGGCAAATCTGGGATTGAGATAGCCAAAACAAAACCGGATATTTCCAGTTTCATCCAGTCATATCTGGACAAAGTGGTGTGGAATTCGTATGCAAGGCCCGAGAAAATCACAGTATGAATGGTTTTGGAGAAATGCAAAGTCTTTTCGTTAGTGAAGTGCATAAAATGCCATCTATAAAAACAGAAATATTATATTTCATTGCCGCATATTGTCTAGCTTTCTCGCTAGAGTATACGAATGCTTAGAGCTGGTGTCTCCATGGGGAAGCAATTAGAGTTTCCCAGTACAAAATTAAATGTTCCCTAATAAAAATAAGAAAACATTCAAAACAATAAAGTCGTTCGATAATATCCAGAAAACACAAACACAGGGGCTGTGGCAATATCTGGGATTGAGTTATCCAAAACAAAACTGGATATATCCGGATTCATCAAGTCATATCCGGACATAGTGGTGTGGAATACGTATGCAATGGACTGAGAAAATCAAAGAAAAATTTGTTTTGGAGCAAAGTCTTTTCGTTAGGCAAGTGCATAAAATGGCATGCATACAAACAGAAATATTATGTATGTTTGCCGCAGTTCCTCTAGCTTTCTCCCTAGAAAACACGAATGTGTAGAGCTGTTGTCTCCATGTGGAACCAATTAGAGTTTCCCAGTACAAAATTAAATGTTCTCTGATAAAAAAAAAAACTTTCATAACAATAAACTCCTTCGACAGTATCTAGAAAACACAAACACAGGAGCTGTGGCAATATCTGGGATTTAGATAGTAAAAACTGAACCGCATATTTCTGGTTTCATCCAGTCATATCCAGACAAAGTGATGTGGAATTCGTATGGAATGGACCGAGAAAATCACAGTAAAATGGTTTTAGAGAAAAGCAAATTTTTTTTCGTTAGGAAAGTGCATAAAATGTCATCTATATAAACAGAAATATGATGTTTGTTTGCCGCAGTTCCTCTAGCTTTCTCCCTAGAAAACACGAATGTGTAGAGCTGGTTTCTCCATGTGGAACCAATTAGAGTTTCCCAGAACTAACTAAATGTTACCAGTTAAAAAAAAAAAACTTTCAAATCAATAATGTCCATTGAAAATATCCAGAAAACACAAACACAGATGCTGTTGCAATAACTGGGATTCAGTTAGCCAAAACAAAACCGGATACTTCCAGTTTCATCCAGTCATATCCGGACAAAGTTGTGTGGAATTCATATGCAATGGACTGAGAAAATCGCAGTAAAAATGATTTTGAAGAAAGGCAAAGTCTTTTCATTAGGTAAGTGCCTAAAATATCATGTAAACAAACAGAAATATCATGTTTGTTTTCCGTATTTCCTGTAGTTTTCTCCCTAGAAAATACGAATGTGTAGAGCTGGTTTCTCCATGTGGAACCAGTGAGTGTTTCCCAGTACAAAATTAAATGTTCACTGATTAAAAAAAAAACTTTGAAAACAATAAAATCCTTTGTTAATATTCAGAAAACACAAACACAGGGGCTGTGGCAATATCTGGGATTGAGTTAGCCAAAACAAAACCAGATATTTCCGGTTTTCATCCACTCATATCCGGACAAAGTGGTGTGGAATTCATATGCAATGGACTGAGAAAATCCCAGTAAAAATGGTTTAGGAGAAGAGCAAAGTGTTTTCGTTAGGCAAGTGCATAAAATGTCATATATACAAGCAGAAATATCATGTTTGCATGCCGCAGTTCCTCTAACTTTCTCCCTAGAAAATACGAATCTGTAGAGCTTGTTTCTCCATGTGGAACCACTAAGTGTTTCCCAGTACAAAATTAAATGTTCCTTGATAAAAAAAAAAAACATTCAAAACAATAAAGTCCTTCGATAATATCCAGAAAACACAAACACAGGGCCTGTCGCAATATCTGGGACTGAGTTAGCCATAACAAAACTGGATATTTCCAGTTTCATCCAGTCATATCCGGAAAAAGTGGTGTGGAATTTGTATGCAATGGGTAGAGAAAATCACAGTAAAAATGGTTATGGAGAAAAGCAATATTTTTTTCGTTAGGAAAGTGCATAAAATGCCATCTATATAAACAGAAATATGATGTTTGTTTGCCGCAGTTCCTCTAGCTTTCTCCCTAGAAAACACGAATGTGTAGAGCTGGTTTCTCCATGTGGAACCAATTAGAGTTTCCCAGTACTAACTAAATGTTACCAGTTAAAAAAAACTTTCAAAACAATAATGCCCATTGTTAATATTCAGAAAACACAAACACAGAAGCTGTGGCAATATCTAGGATTGAGTTAGCCAAAACAAAACCGGATATTTCCGGTTTCATCCAGTAATATCCGGACAAAGTGGTGTGGAATTCGTATGTAATGGACTGAGAAAATTACAGTGAAAATGATTTTGGAGAAAAGCAAAGTCTTTCGTTAGGAAAGTGCACAAAATGCCATCTATACAAACAGAAATATCATGTTTGTTTGCCGCAGTCAATCTAGCTTTCTGTTAGAAAATACGAATGTTTAGAGTTGGTGTCTCCATGTGGAACCAATTAGAGTTACCCAGTACAAAATTAAATGTTCCCTGATAAAAAACATTCAAAGCAATAAAGTCCTTTGATAATATCCAGAAAACAGAAACACAGGGGCTGTGGCAATATCTGGGATTGAGTTAGCCAAAGCACAACCGCATATTTCCGGTTTCATCCAGTCATATCCGGATAAAGTGGTGCGTATTCGTATGTAATGGACTGAGAAAATTACAGTAAAAATGGTTTTGGAGAAAAGCAAATTTTTTTCGTTAGGCAAGTACATATATCAGGTTTGTTTGCCGCAGTTCCTCAAGTTTTCTCCTACCAAATACTTATATGTGGAACTGGTGTCTCCATGTGGAACCAGTGAGTGTTTCCCAGTACAAAATTAAATGTTCCCTGATTAAAAAAAAACTTTCAAAACAATAAAGTGCTTCGATAATATCCAGAAAACACAAACACAGAGGCTGGCGCAATATCTGGAATTCAGTTAGCCAACACACTGCCGTATATTTCTGGTTTCATCCAGTCATATCCGGACAAAGTGGTGTCAAATTCTTATGCAATGGACAGATGAAATCACAGTAAAAATGGTTTTTGAGAAAAGCAAAGTATTTTCGTTAGGCAAGTGCATAAAATGTCATGTACAAAAAACAGAAATATCATGTTTGTTTGCCGCAGTTCCTCTAGCTTTCTCGCTAGAAAATATGAATGTGTAGAGCAGGTGTCTCCATGTGGAACGAGTGAGTGTTTCCCACTACAAAATAAATTGTTTCCAGATATTAAAAACCTACAAAACAGTTAAGTCCATCGATAATTTCCAGAAAACACAAACACAGGGGCTGTCGCAATATCTGGGATTGAGTTTGCAAAAAAAACCCAGATATTTCCGGTTTCATCCAGTCATATCCGGAAAAAGTTGTGTGTTATTCGTAAGCAATGGACCGATAAAATTACAGTGAAAATGGTTTTGGAGAAAATAAACACTTTTCGTTAGGGAAGTGCACAAAATACCATCTACATAAACAGAAATATCATGTTTCTATGCCGATGTTCCTAGAGCTTTCTCGCTAGAAAATACGAATGTCTAGAGCTGGTGTCTCCATGTGGAACAAATTAGAGTTTCCCGGTACAAAATTAAATGTTCCCTGATATAAAAACATTCAAAACAATAAAGTCCATCGATCATATCCAGAAAACACAAACACAGGGTCTGTGGCAAATCTGGGATTGAGATAGCCAAAACAAAACCGGATATTTCCAGTTTCATCCAGTCATATCTGGACAAAGTGGTGTGGAATTCGTATGCAAGGCCCGAGAAAATCACAGTATGAATGGTTTTGGAGAAATGCAAAGTCTTTTCGTTAGTGAAGTGCATAAAATGCCATCTATAAAAACAGAAATATTATATTTCATTGCCGCATATTGTCTAGCTTTCTCGCTAGAGTATACGAATGCTTAGAGCTGGTGTCTCCATGGGGAAGCAATTAGAGTTTCCCAGTACAAAATTAAATGTTCCCTAATAAAAATAAGAAAACATTCAAAACAATAAAGTCGTTCGATAATATCCAGAAAACACAAACACAGGGGCTGTGGCAATATCTGGGATTGAGTTATCCAAAACAAAACTGGATATATCCGGATTCATCAAGTCATATCCGGACATAGTGGTGTGGAATACGTATGCAATGGACTGAGAAAATCAAAGAAAAATTTGTTTTGGAGCAAAGTCTTTTCGTTAGGCAAGTGCATAAAATGGCATGCATACAAACAGAAATATTATGTATGTTTGCCGCAATTCCTCTAGCTTTCACCCTAGGAAATCGAATGTGTAGAACTGGTGTCACCATGTGGAAACAATTAGAGTTTCCCAGTACAAAATTCAATGTTCCCTGATAAAAAACGTTCAAAACAATAAAGTCCTTCGATAATATCCAGAAAAGACAAACACAGAGGGTGCTGAAATATCTGGGATTCAGTTAGACAAAACACAGCGGAATATTTGTGGTTTCATGAACTCATATCTGCACAAAGTGGTGGGAATTCATATGCAATGGACAGACAAATTCACAGTAAAAATGGTTTTGGAGAAAAGCAAAGTCTTTTCGTTAGCCAAGTGCATAAAATGTCATGTATACAAACAGAAATATCATGTTTGTTTTTCCGCAGTTCCTCTAGCTTTCTCCTAGAAAATACGAATGTGTAGAGCTGGTGTTTCCATGTGGAACCAGTGAGTGTTTCCAAGTACAAAATTAAATGTTCCCTGATTAAAAAAAACATTCAAAAGAATAAAGTCCATCGATAATATCCAGAAATCTCAAACTCAGGGGCTGCGGCAATATCTGGGATACAGTTAGCCAAAACAAAACTGGATATTTCCGGTTTCATCCAGTCATATCCGGAAAAAGTGTCTTTAATTCGTATGCAATGGACCGAGAAAATCAAAGTAAAAAAGGTTTTGGAGAAAAGCAAAGTCTTTTCTTTAGGCAAGTGCATAAAATGTCATGTATACAAACAGAAATATCATGTATGTTTGCTGCAGTTCCTCCAGCTTTCTCCCTAGAAAATACGAATGTGTAGATCTGGTGTCTCCATGTAGAAGTAATTAGAGCTTCCCAGTACAAAATTAAATGTTCCTTGATAAAAAAAAAATTTTCAAAGCAATAAAGTCCTTCAATAATATCCAGAAAACACAAACACAGAGGCTGTCGCAATATCTGGAATTCAGTTAGCCAAAACACAACCGGATATTTCTGGTTTCATCCAGTCATATCCGGACAAAGTGGTGTCGAATTCGTATGCAATGGAGAGACAAAATCACAGTAAAAATGGTTTGGAGAAAAGCAAAGTCTTTTCGTTAGGCAAGTACATAAAATGTCATGTATACAAACAGAAATATCATGTTTGTTTCCCGCAGTTCCTCTAGATTTCTCCTAGCAAATACGAATGTGTAGAGCTGGTGTCTCCATGTGGAACCAGTGAGTGTTTCCCAGTACAAAATTAAATGTTCTCTGATTAAAAAAACATTCAAAACAATAAAGTCCATAATAATATAAAGAAAACAAAAACACAGGGTCTACAGCAATTTCTGGGATTGAGATAGCCAAAAAAAACCGGATATTTCTGGTTTCATCCAATCGTATCCAGACAAAGTAGTGTGGAATTCGTATGCAATGGACTGAGAAAATTGCAGTGAAAATGGTTTTGGAGAAAAGCAAAGTCTTTTCCTTAGGCAAGTGCATAAAAAGTCATGTATACAAACAGAAATATCATGTTTGTTTGCCGCAGTTCCTCTAGCTTTCTCCTAGAAAATACGAATGTGTAGAGCTGGTGTCTCCATGTGGAACCAATTAGAGTTCCCCAATACATAATTAAATGTTCCCTGAGAAAAAACATTCAAAAAAGGAAAGTCCTTCGATAATATCCAGAAAACACAAACACAGAGGCTGTCGCAATATCTGGGAATCAGTTAGCCAAAACACAACCACATATTTCTGATTTCATCCAGTCATATCCGGACAAAGTTGTGTTTAATTCTTATGCAATGGACCGAGAAAATCACAGTAAAAATGGTTTTGGATAAAACCAAAGTCTTTTCGTTAGGCAGGTGCATAAATTGTCATGTATACAAACAGAAATGTCATGTTTGTTTGCCGCAGTTGCTCTAGATTTCTCCTAGAAAACACGAATGTGTAGAGCTGGTGTCTCCATGGGGAACCAGTGAGTGTTTCCCAGTATAAAACTAAATGTTCCCTGATAAAAAAACTTTCAGAACAATAATGTCCATTGATAATATCCAGAAACCACAAACAGGGGCTGTGGCAATATCTGGGATTAAGATAGCCAAAACAAAACCAGATATTTCCGGTTTCATCCAGTCATATCCGTACAAAGTGGTGTGGAATTCCTATGCCATGGACTGAGAAAATTACAGTAAAAATGCTTTTGGAGAAAAGCAAAGTCTTTTCGTTAGGCAAGTGCATAAAATGCATCTATACAAACAGAAATATCATGATTCTTTTTCACAGTTCCTTTAGATTTCTCACCAGAAAATATGAATGTGTAGAGCTGGTGTCTGCATGTGGAACCAATTAGAGTTTCCCAGTACAAAATTCAATGTTCCCTGATAAAAAAAAATTCAAAACAATAAAGTCCTTCGATAATATCCAGAAAACAAAAACAAAGAGGCTGTCGCAATATCTGGGATTCAGTTAGCCAAAACACAACCTCAGATTTCCGGTTTCATTCACTCATATCAGGATGAGGTGGTGTCGATTTCTACGTAATGTACTGAGAAAATCACAGTAAAAAAGGTTTTGGAGAAAAGAAAAGTGTTTTCTTTAGGCAAATGCATAAAATGCCATCTACACAATAAAAATATCATGTTCATTTGCCACAGTTCCTCTACCTTTCTCCTAGAAAATACGAATGTGTAGAGCTGGTGTCTCCATGTGGAACCAATTAGTTTACCAGTACAAAACTAAATGTTCCCTGATAAAAATCTTTCAAAACAATAATATCCTTTGATAATATCCAGAATCACAAACACAGTGGCTGTCTCAATATCTGTATATCATTTTGCCAAAACAAAACCGTATATTTCCAGTTTCGTTCAGCCACATCCAGACAAAGTGGTGTGAAATTCGTAGGCAATGGACCCAGAAAATCACAATAAAAGTGTTTTGGAGAAAAGCAAAGACTTTTCGTTCGGCAAGTGCATAATATGTCATCTGTACAAGCAGAAATATCATGTTTGTTTGCCGCACTTCCTCTAGCATTCTCGCTAGAAAATATGAATGTGTAGAGCTGGTGTCTCCATGTGGAACGGGTGAGTGTTTCCCAGTACGAAATTAAATGTTCCCTGATAAAAAAAAAAATTTCAAAACAATAATGACCATTGATGACATCCAGAAAAAACAAGCAGAGTATCTTTGGCAATATCTGAGATTGAGTTAGCAAAAAATAAAGGCATATTTCCGGTTACATCCAGTCATATCCGGACAAAGTGGTGTGGAATTCGTATGCACTGGAGAGACAAAATCACAGTAAAAATGGTTTTGGAGAAAACCAAAGTCTTTTCGTTAGGCAAGTGCATAATATGTCATCTGTACAGCAGAAATATCATGGTTGTTTGCTGCAGTTCCTCTAGCTTTCTCACTAGAAAATACAAATGTGTAGAGCTGGTTTCTCCATGTGGAACCACTGAGTGTTTCCCAGTACAAACTTAAATGTTCCATGAAAAAAACATTCAAAACAAGGAAGTCCTTAGATAATATCCAGAAATCACAAACACAGGGGCTGTGGCAATATCTGGGATTGAGTTAGCCAAAACAAAACCGGATATTCCGGTTCCATCCAGTCATATCTGGACAAACTGGTGTCAAATTCTTATGCAATGGACAGAGAATACCACAGTAAAAATGCTTTTGGAGAAAAGCAAAGTCTTTTCGTTAGGCAAGTGCATAAAATGTCATGTATACAAACAGAAATATCATGTATGTTTGCTGCAGTTCCTCCAGCTTTCTCCCTAGAAAATACGAATGTGTAGATCTGGTGTCTCCATGTAGAAGTAATTAGAGCTTCCCAGTACAAAATTAAATGTTCCTTGATAAAAAAAAAATTTTCAAAGCAATAAAGTCCTTCAATAATATCCAGAAAACACAAACACAGAGGCTGTCGCAATATCTGGAATTCAGTTAGCCAAAACACAACCGGATATTTCTGGTTTCATCCAGTCATATCCGGACAAAGTGGTGTCGAATTCGTATGCAATGGAGAGACAAAATCACAGTAAAAATGGTTTGGAGAAAAGCAAAGTCTTTTCGTTAGGCAAGTACATAAAATGTCATGTATACAAACAGAAATATCATGTTTGTTTCCCGCAGTTCCTCTAGATTTCTCCTAGCAAATACGAATGTGTAGAGCTGGTGTCTCCATGTGGAACCAGTGAGTGTTTCCCAGTACAAAATTAAATGTTCTCTGATTAAAAAAACATTCAAAACAATAAAGTCCATAATAATATAAAGAAAACAAAAACACAGGGTCTACAGCAATTTCTGGGATTGAGATAGCCAAAAAAAACCGGATATTTCTGGTTTCATCCAATCGTATCCAGACAAAGTAGTGTGGAATTCGTATGCAATGGACTGAGAAAATTGCAGTGAAAATGGTTTTGGAGAAAAGCAAAGTCTTTTCCTTAGGCAAGTGCATAAAAAGTCATGTATACAAACAGAAATATCATGTTTGTTTGCCGCAGTTCCTCTAGCTTTCTCCTAGAAAATACGAATGTGTAGAGCTGGTGTCTCCATGTGGAACCAATTAGAGTTCCCCAATACATAATTAAATGTTCCCTGAGAAAAAACATTCAAAAAAGGAAAGTCCTTCGATAATATCCAGAAAACACAAACACAGAGGCTGTCGCAATATCTGGGAATCAGTTAGCCAAAACACAACCACATATTTCTGATTTCATCCAGTCATATCCGGACAAAGTTGTGTTTAATTCTTATGCAATGGACCGAGAAAATCACAGTAAAAATGGTTTTGGATAAAACCAAAGTCTTTTCGTTAGGCAGGTGCATAAATTGTCATGTATACAAACAGAAATGTCATGTTTGTTTGCCGCAGTTGCTCTAGATTTCTCCTAGAAAACACGAATGTGTAGAGCTGGTGTCTCCATGGGGAACCAGTGAGTGTTTCCCAGTATAAAACTAAATGTTCCCTGATAAAAAAACTTTCAGAACAATAATGTCCATTGATAATATCCAGAAACCACAAACAGGGGCTGTGGCAATATCTGGGATTAAGATAGCCAAAACAAAACCAGATATTTCCGGTTTCATCCAGTCATATCCGTACAAAGTGGTGTGGAATTCCTATGCCATGGACTGAGAAAATTACAGTAAAAATGCTTTTGGAGAAAAGCAAAGTCTTTTCGTTAGGCAAGTGCATAAAATGCATCTATACAAACAGAAATATCATGATTCTTTTTCACAGTTCCTTTAGATTTCTCACCAGAAAATATGAATGTGTAGAGCTGGTGTCTGCATGTGGAACCAATTAGAGTTTCCCAGTACAAAATTCAATGTTCCCTGATAAAAAAAAATTCAAAACAATAAAGTCCTTCGATAATATCCAGAAAACAAAAACAAAGAGGCTGTCGCAATATCTGGGATTCAGTTAGCCAAAACACAACCTCAGATTTCCGGTTTCATTCACTCATATCAGGATGAGGTGGTGTCGATTTCTACGTAATGTACTGAGAAAATCACAGTAAAAAAGGTTTTGGAGAAAAGAAAAGTGTTTTCTTTAGGCAAATGCATAAAATGCCATCTACACAATAAAAATATCATGTTCATTTGCCACAGTTCCTCTACCTTTCTCCTAGAAAATACGAATGTGTAGAGCTGGTGTCTCCATGTGGAACCAATTAGTTTACCAGTACAAAACTAAATGTTCCCTGATAAAAATCTTTCAAAACAATAATATCCTTTGATAATATCCAGAATCACAAACACAGTGGCTGTCTCAATATCTGTATATCATTTTGCCAAAACAAAACCGTATATTTCCAGTTTCGTTCAGCCACATCCAGACAAAGTGGTGTGAAATTCGTAGGCAATGGACCCAGAAAATCACAATAAAAGTGTTTTGGAGAAAAGCAAAGACTTTTCGTTCGGCAAGTGCATAATATGTCATCTGTACAAGCAGAAATATCATGTTTGTTTGCCGCACTTCCTCTAGCATTCTCGCTAGAAAATATGAATGTGTAGAGCTGGTGTCTCCATGTGGAACGGGTGAGTGTTTCCCAGTACGAAATTAAATGTTCCCTGATAAAAAAAAAAATTTCAAAACAATAATGACCATTGATGACATCCAGAAAAAACAAGCAGAGTATCTTTGGCAATATCTGAGATTGAGTTAGCAAAAAATAAAGGCATATTTCCGGTTACATCCAGTCATATCCGGACAAAGTGGTGTGGAATTCGTATGCACTGGAGAGACAAAATCACAGTAAAAATGGTTTTGGAGAAAACCAAAGTCTTTTCGTTAGGCAAGTGCATAATATGTCATCTGTACAGCAGAAATATCATGGTTGTTTGCTGCAGTTCCTCTAGCTTTCTCACTAGAAAATACAAATGTGTAGAGCTGGTTTCTCCATGTGGAACCACTGAGTGTTTCCCAGTACAAACTTAAATGTTCCATGAAAAAAACATTCAAAACAAGGAAGTCCTTAGATAATATCCAGAAATCACAAACACAGGGGCTGTGGCAATATCTGGGATTGAGTTAGCCAAAACAAAACCGGATATTCCGGTTCCATCCAGTCATATCTGGACAAACTGGTGTCAAATTCTTATGCAATGGACAGAGAATACCACAGTAAAAATGCTTTTGGAGAAAAGCAAAGTCTTTTCGTTAGGCAAGTGCATAAAATGTCATGTATACAAACAGAAATATCATCTTTGTTTACCGCAGTTCCTCTAGTTTTCTCCTAGAAAATACAAATGTGTAGAGCTGGTGTCTCCATGTGGAACCAATCAGAGTTTCCCAGTGCAAAATTAAATGTTCCCTGATAAAAAACTTTGAAAACAATAAAGTCCTTCGATAATATCCAGAAATCACAAACACAGTGGCTGTGGCAATATCTGGGATTGAGTTAGCCAAAACAAAACCGGATATTCCGGTTCCATCCAGTCATATCTGGACAAACTGGTGTCAAATTCTTATGCAATGGACAGAGAATACCACAGTAAAAATGCTTTTGGAGAAAAGCAAAGTCTTTTCGTTAGGCAAGTGCATAAAATGCCATCTATATAAACAGAAATATCATGTTTGTTTGCCGCAGTTCCTCTAGCTTTCTCCCTAGAAAATACGAATGTGTAGAGCTGGTGTCTCCATGTGGAACCAATCAGAGTTTCACAGTGCAAAATTAAATGTTCCCTGATAAAAAACTTTGAAAACAATAAAGTCCTTCAATAATATCCAGAAATCACAAACACAGGGGCTGTGGCAATAACTGGGATTGAGTTAGCCAAAACAAAACCGGATATTTCCGGTTTCATCCAGTCATATCCGGACAGAGTGGTGTGAAATTCGTATGCAATGGACCGAGAAAATAACTGTAAAAATGGTTTTGGAGAAAAGCAAAGTCTTTTCGATAGGCAACTGCATAAAATGTCATGTATAGAAACAGAAATATGTTTGTTTGCCGCAGTTCCTCTAGCTTTCTTCTAGCAAATACGAACGTGTAGAGCTGGTGTCTCCATGTGGAACCAATTAGAGTTTCCCAGTACAAAATTAAATGTTCCCTGATAAAAAACCTTTCAAAACAATAATGTCCATTGATAACATCCAGAAAACACAAACACAGGGGCTGTGGCAATAACTGGGATTGAGTTAGCCAAAACAAAACCGGATATTTTCGGTTTTGTCCAGTCATATCCCAAAAAAGTGGTGTGGAATTTGTATGTAATCGACCGAGGAAATCACAGTAAAAATGGTTTTGGAGAAAAGCAAAGTCTTTTCGTTAGGCAAGTGCATAAAATGACATCTACATAAACAGAAATATCATGTTTGTTTGCCGCAGTTCCTCTAGCTTTCTCAGTAGAAAATACGAATCTGTAGAGCTGGTTTCTCCATGTGGAACCACTGAGTGTTTCCCAGTACATAATTAAATGTTCCCTGATAAAAAACCTTTCAAAACAATAATGTCCATTGATAATATCCAGAAAATACAAACACAGGGGCTGTGGCAATATTTGGGATTGAGTTGGCCAAAACAAAAACGGATATTTCTGGTTTCATACAGAAATATCCGGAAAAACTGCTGTAGAATTCATATGCAATGGACTGAGAGAATTGCAGTGAAAATGGTTTTGGGAAAAGCAAAGTCTTTTCGTTAGTCAAGTGCATAAAATGCCATCTATAGAAACAGAAATATCATGTATGTTTGCCGCAGTTCCTCTAGCTTTCTCCCTAGAAAATACGAATGTGTTGAGCTGGTGTCTCCATGTGGAACCACTTAGAGTTTTCCCGTACAAAATTAAGTGTACCCTGATTAAAAAAAAAACATTCAAAACAATAAAGTCCTTCGATAATATCCAGAAAACACAAACACAGGTGCTGTGGCAATATCTGGGAGTGAGTTAGCCAAAACAAAACCCGATATTTCCCGTTTCATCCAGTCATATCCGGACAAAGTGGTGTGGAATTCCTATGTAATGGATAGGAAAATCACAGTAAAAATTGTTTTGGAAAAAAGCTAAGTCCTTTCAATAGGCAAGTGCATAAAATGTCATGTATACAAACAGAAATATCATGTTTGTTTGCCGCAGTTCCTCTAGCATTCTCCCTAGAAAATACAAATGTGTAGAGCTTGTGTCTCCATGTGGAACCAATTAGAGTTTCCCAGTACAAAATTAAATGTTCCCTGATTTAAAAAATTTTCAAAACAATAAAGTCCTTTGATAATATCCAGAAAATACAAACACAGGGGCTGTGGCAATATTTGGGATTCAGTTAGCCAAAACACAAGCGGATATTTCTCCTTTCACACAGTCATATCCGGACAAAGTGGTGTGGAATATGCATGTAATGGATAGAAAAATCACAGTAATAATGGTTTTGAGAAAAGCTAAGTCCTTTCGATAGCCAAGTGCTTAAAATGCCATCTATACAAACAGAAATATCATGTTTGTTTGCCCCAGTTCCTCTAGATTTCTCACTAGAATATACTATTGTGTAGAGCTGGTGTCTAAATGTGGATCCAATTAGAGTATCCCAGTACATAATTAAATGGTCCCTGATTAAAAAAACACAACCGGATATTCCCGGTTTCATGCAGTCATATCCGGAAAAAGTGGTTTGGAATTCGTATGTACTGGACTGCGAAAATTGCAGTGAAATGTTTTGGAGAAAAGCAAAGTCTTTTTTTTAGGCAAGTGTATAAAATGCCATCTATACAAACAGAAATATCATGTTTGTTTGCCGCAGTACCTCTAGTTTTCTCGCTAGAATACATGAAACGGTAGAACTGGTTTCTGCATGTGGAACCAGTGATTGTTTCCCAGTACTAAGTTAAATGTTCCCTGATTTAAAAAAAAAAGTTCATAACAATAATGACCATTGATAATATCCAGAAAATCAAACACAGGGGCTTGGGCAATATCTGGGATTGAGTTAGCCAAAACACAACCGCATATTTCCGGTTTCACCCAGTCATATCCGGAGAAAGTGGTGTGGAATTCGTATGCAATGGACTGTGAAAATTGCAGTGAAAATGATTTTGGAGAAAAGCAAAGTCTTTTCATTAGGCAAGTGCATAAAATGTCATGAATACAAACATAAATGTCATGTTTGTTTGCCGCAGTTCCTCTAGTTTTCTCCTAGAAAATACGCATCTGTAAAGCTGGTGTCTCCATGTGGAACCAATTAGAGTTTTCCAGGGCAAAAATAAATGTTCCCTAATAAAAAAAAATCTTTCAAAATAATACAGTCCTTCGATAATATCCAGAAAACACAAAAACAGGGGCTGTGGCAATATCTGGGATTCAGTTAGCCAAAACAAAACCAGAGATATCCGGTTTCATCCAGTCATATATGGAAAAAGTGATGTGGAATTCATATGCAATGCACAGAGAAAATAACAGTAAAGTGGTTTTGGAGAAATGCAAAGTCTTTTCGTTAGGCAAGTGCATAAAATGTCATGTATACAAACAGAAATATCATGATTGTTTGCTGGATTTCCTTTAGATTTCTCCCCAGAAAATACGAATGTGTAGAGCTGGTGTCTCCATGTGGAACCAATTAGAGTTACCCAGTCAAAATCAAATGTTCCCTGATAAAAACATTTTTTTTCAAAACAATAAAGTCCTTTGATAATAGCCAGAAAACAAAAACACAGGGGGTGTCGCAATATCTGGGATTAACTTAGCCAAAACAAAACCGGATATTTCCGGTTTCTCCCAGTCATATCCCGACAAAGTTGTGTGCAATCATATGTAATGGACAGACAAAATCACAGTAAAAATCGTTTTGGAGATAAGTAAAGTCTTTTAGTTAGGCAAGTGCATAAAATGCCATCTATACAAACAGAAATATCATGATTGTTTGCCGCAGTTTCTTTAGATTTCTACCTAGAATATACGAATGTGTAGAGCTGGTGTCTCCATGTGGAACCACTGAGTGTTTCCCAGTACAAAATTAAATGTTCCCTGATAAAAAAGCATTCAAAACAATAAAGTCATGCGATAATATCCAGAAAACACAAACACAGGGGATGTGGCAATATCTGGAATTGAGTTAGCAAAAACAAAACCGGATATTTCCGGTTTCATCCAGTCATATCCGGACAAAGTGGTGTGGAATTCGTATGCAATGGACTGTTAAAATTGCAGTGAAAATGGTTTTGGAGAAAAGCAAAGTCTTTTCGTTACGCAAGTGCATAAAATGCCATCTATACAAACAGAAATATCATGATTGTTTGCTGCAGTTCCTTTAGATTTCTCCCTAGAAAATATGAATGTGTAGAGCTGGTGTCTCCATGTGGAACCAATTAGAGTTGCGCAGTACAAAATTAAATGATCCCTGGCAAAAAACATTAAAAACAATAAAATACTTCGATAATATCCAGAAAACACAAACACAGGGTCATTGGCAATACCTGGTATTGCTTAGCCAAAACAAAACCGGATATTTCCGGTTTCATCCAGACATATCCAGAGAAAGTGATGTGGAATTCGTATGCCGTGGACCGAGAAAATCACAGTAAAAAGGGTTGGGGAGAAAAGCAAAGTCTTCTCGTTAGGCAAGTGCATAAAATGTCATGTATACAAACAGAAATATCATGTTTGTTTGCCGCAGTTCCTCTAGATTTCTCCCTAGAAAATATGAATGTGTAGAGCTTGTGTCTCTCTGTGGAACCACTGAGTGTTTCCCAGTACAAAATTAAATGTTCCCTGATATATAATCTTTCAGTACAATAAGGTCTATTGATAATATCCACAGAACACAAACACAGGGCTGTAGCAATATCTGGGATTGAGTTAACCAAAACAAAACTGGATATTTCCCGTTTCATCCAATCATATCCGCAATAAGTTTTGTGGAATTCGTATGCAATGGACTGAGAAAATTACAGTGAATGTGGTTTTGGAGAAAAGCAAATTCTTTGCGTTAGGAAAGTGCATAAAATACCATCTCTACAAACAGAAATATCATGTTTGTTTGCCGCAGTTCCTCTAGCTTTCTCTCTAGAAAATACGAATGTGTAGAGCTGGTGTCTCCATGTGGAACCAATCAGAGTTTCCCAGTACAAAATTAAATGTTCCCTTATAAGAAATCTTGCAATACAATAATGTCCTTCGATAATATCCACAAAACACAAACACAGGGGCTGTGGCAATCTGGGATTGAGTTAGCAAAAAAAAAAAAAAAAAAAAAAAAAAAACGGATATTTCCAGTTTCATCCAGTCGTATCCGGAAAAAGTGGTGTGGAATTTGTATGCAATGGACTGTGAAAATTGCAGTGAGTTTGGTTTTAGAGAAAAGCCAAGTCTTTTCCTTAGGCAAGTGCATATAATGCCATCTATACAAACAGCAATATCATGTTTCTTTGCCACAGTTTCTCTAGCTTTCTCCCTAGAAAACACGAATGTGTAGAGCTAGTGTCTCCATGTGGAACCAATTAGAGTTTCCCCGTACAAATTTAAATGTTCCCTGACAAAAAACATTAAAAACAATAAAATACTTTGAAAATATCCAGAAAATACAAACACAGGGTCTGTGGCAATATCTGGGATTGAGTTAGCCAAAATGAAACCGCATATTTCCGGTTTCATCCAGTCATATCCGGACAAAGTGGTGTGGAATTCCTATTCAATTGACTGCGAAAATTGCAGTGAAAATGGTTTTGGAGAACAGCAAAGTCTTTTCGTTAGACTAATGCATAAAATGCCATCTATACAAACAGAAAAATCATGTTTGTTTGCGCAGTTCCTCTAGCTTTCTCGTAGAATATACGAATGTGTAGAGCCGGTGTCTCCAAGTGGAACCACTGAGTGTTTCCCAGCACAAAATTAAATGTTCCCTGATAAAAAAAAAACTTTCAAAACAATAAAGTCCATTCATAAAATCCAGAAAACACAATAACAGGGGCTGTGGCAATATCTGGGATTGAGTTAGCCAAAACAAAACAGGATATTTCCAGTTTCATCCAGTCATATCCAGACAAGTGGTGTGGAATTCATATGCAATGGATTGAGAAAATCACAGTAAAAATGGTTTTGTAGAAAAGGAAATCATTTTTGATATGCAAGTGCATAAAATGCCATCTACATAAACAGAAATATCATGTTTGTTTGCCACAGTTCCTCTAGATTTCTCACTAGAAATTACGAATGTGTAGAGCTGGTGTCTCCATGTGGAAGAAATTAGAGTTTCCCAGCACAAAATTCAATGTTCCCTGATAAAAAAAATCTTTCAAAACAATAAAATCCATTGATACTATCCAGAAAACTCAAACACAGGGGCTGTGGCAATCTGGGATTTAGTTAGCCAAAACAAAACTGTATATTTCCGGTTTATCCAGTCATATCCGGACAAAGTGGTGTGGAATTTGTATGCAATGGACTGAGAAAATTGCAGTGAAAATGGTTTTGGTGAAAAGCAAAATCTTTTCGTTTGGCAAGTGCATAAAATGCCATCTATACAAACAGAAATATTAGGTTTGTTTGCCGCTGTTCCTCTGGCTTTCTCGCTAGAAAACACAAATGTGTAGAGCCGGTGTCTCCAAGTGGAACCACTGAGTGTTTCCCAGTACAAAATTAAATGTCCCCTGATAAAAAAAAAAAAAAACTTTCAAAACAATAAAGTACTTCTATAATATCCAGAAAACACAAACAGATGGGTTGTGGCAATACCTGGGATTCAGTTAGCCAAAACAAAACCAGATATTTCCGGTTTAATCCAGTCATATCTGGAAAAAGTAGTGTAGAATTCGTATGCAATGCACAGATAAAATCACAGTAAAAATGGTTTTGTAGAAAAGCAAATTCCTTTCGTTAGGGAAGTGCATAAAATTTAATGTATACAAACAGAAATATCATGTGTGTTTACCACAGTTCCTCTAGCTTTCTCCCTAGAAATTACGAATGTGTAGAGCTGGTGTCTCCATGTGCAAGAAATTAGAGTTTCCCAGCACAAAATTCAATGTTCACTGATAAAAAAAATCTTTCAAAACAATAAAGTCCTTCGATAATATCCAGAAAACACAAACAAGGGATCTGTGGCAATATCAGGGATTGAGTTAACCAAAACAAAATCGGATTTTTCCGGTTTCATCCACTAATATTCGGACCAATTGGTGTGGAATTCAAATGCAATGGACAGAGAAAATCACAGTTAAAATGGTTTTGGAGAATAGCAAAATCTTTTCGTTAGGCAAGTGCATAAAATGTCATGTATACAAACAGAAATATCAGGTTTGTTTTCCGCAGTTACTCTAGATTTCTAATAGACAATACGAATGTGTAGAGCTGGTTTCTCCATGTGGAACCAGTGAGTGTTTCCTAGTACAAATTTAAATGTTATCTGATAAAAAAATTTCAAAACAATAAAGTCCTTCAATAATATCCAGAAATCACAAATACAGGGGCTGTGACAATATCTGGGATTGAGTTAGCCAAAACAAAACCGGATATTTCCCGTTTCATCCAGTCATATCCGCAATAAGTTTTGTGGAATTCGTATGCAATGGACAGAGAAAGTTACAGTGAAAATGGTTTTGGAGAAAAGCAAAGTCTTTTCGTTAGGCAAGTGCATAAAATGTCATGTAAACAAACAGAAATATCATGTTTGTTTGCTGCAGTTGCTCTACGATTTTCCTAGAAGATACGAAAATGCAGAGCTGCTGTCTCCATGTGGAACCAGTGTTTCCCAGTAGAAAATTAAATGTTCCCTGATAAAAAAACTTTTAAAACAGTAAAGTCCATTGATAATATCCAGAAAACACAAAAACAGTGGCTGCGGCAATATCTGGGATTGACTTAGCCAAAACAAAACCGGATATGTCCTGTTTCATTCACTCATATCCGCAATAAGTTTTGTGCAATTCGTATGCAATAGACAGACAAAATCACAGTAAAAATGGTTTTGGAAAAAAGCAAAGTCTTTTCTTTAGGCAAGTGCATAAAATGTCATGTATACAAACAGAAATATCATGTTTGTTTGCCTCAGTTCCTCTAGATTTCTCGCTAGAAAATATGAATCTGTAGAGCAGGTTTCTCCATGTGGAACCAGTGAGTGTTTCCCAGTACAAAATTAAATGTTTCCTGATTAAAAAAAAAAAAACTTTGAAAACAATAATGTCCATTGATAGTATCCAGAAAACACAAACACAGGGGCTGTGACAATATCTGGGATTGAATTAGCCAAAAACAACAGGATATTTCCGGTTTCCTCCAGTCATAACCGGACAAAGTGGTGTGGAATTCGTATGCAATGGACCAAGAAAATTACAGTAAAAATGGTTTTGGAGAAAAGCAAAGCCTTTCGTTAGGCAAGTGCATAAAATGCCATGTATACAAACAGAAATATCATGATTGTTTGCCGCAGTTCCTTAAGATTTCTCCCCAGAATATACGAATGTGTAGAGCTGGTTTCTCCATGTAGAACCAATTAGAGTTTCCCAGTACAAAATTAAATATTCCCTGATAAAGAAACATTCAAAACAACAAAGTCCTTAGATAATATCCAGAAAACACAAACACAGAGTCTGTCGAAATAAATGAGATCCAGTTAGCCAAAACACAAGCGGATAGTTCCCCTTTCATCCACTCATATCCGGACAAAGTGCTGTGGAATTCGTATGCAATGCACCGAAAAAATCGCAGTAAAAACGGTTTTGGATAAAAGCAAAGTTTTTTTGTTAGGCAAGTGCATAAAATGTAATGTATACAAATAAAAATATCATGTTCACCGCACTTCCTCTATCTTTCTACTAGAAAATATGAATGTGTAGAGCTGGTGTCTCCATGTGGAACCTGTTAGAGTATCCCAGTACAAAATTAAAAGTTCCCTGATAAAAAAATATTCAAAATAATAATCTCCATTGATAATATCCAGAAAACACAAATACAGGGCTTGTCGCAATATCTGGTATTGAGTCAGCCAAAACAAAACCGGATATTTCCCCTTTCATCCAGTCGTATCTAGACAAAGTGGTGTGCAATTCGTATGCAATGGACAGAGAAAGTTACAGTGAAAATGGTTTTGGAGAAAAGTAAAGTCTTTTCGTTAGGCAAGTGCATAAAATGTCATGTAAACAAATAGAAATATCATGTTTGTTTGCTGCAGTTCCTCTACGATTCTCCTAGAAAATACGAAAGTGCAGAGCTGGTCTCTCCATGTGGAACCAGTGTTTCCCAGTAGAAAATTAAATGTTCCCTGATAAAAAAACTTTTAAAACAGTAAAGTCCATCGATAATATCCAGAAAACACAAACACAGGGACTGCGGCAATATCTGGGATTGACTTAGCCAAAACAAAACCGGATATGTCCCGTTTCATCCACTCATATCTGCAATAAGTTTTGTGCAATTTGTATGTAATGGACAGAGAAAGTTACAGTGAAAATGGTTTCGGCGAAAAGCAAAATCTTTTCGTTAGGCAAGTGCGTAAAATGCCATCTATACAAACAGAAATATCAGGTTTGTTTGCTGCAGTTCCTCTAGCTTTCTCGCTAGAAAGTACGAATGTGTAGAGCTGGTGTCTCCATGTGGAACCAGTTAGAGTTTCCCAGTACAAAATTAAATGTTCCCTGTTAAAAAAAAAAAAAAACTTTCAAAACAATAAAGTCCTTCGATAATATCCAGAAAACACAAACAGAGGGGTTGTGGCAATATCTGGGATTCAGTTAGCCAAAACAAAACCAGGTATTTCCAGTTTCATCCAGTCATATCCGGACAAAGTGGTGTGGAATTCGTATGTAATGGACTGAGAAAATTACAGTAAAAATGGATTTGGAGAAAAGTAAAGTCCTTTCGTTAGGCAACTGCATTAAATGCCATCTATACAAACAGAAATATCATGTTTCTTTGCAACAGTTCCTCTAGCTTTATCCCTAGAAAATACGAAAGTGTAGAGCTAGTGTCTCCATGTGGAACCAATTAATGTTTCCCAGTACAAAATAAAATGTTCGCTGATAAAAAAAAATTCAAAACAGTAAAGTGCTTCGATAATTTCCAGAAAATTCTAACACAGAGGCTGTCGCAATATCTGGGATTCAGTTAGCCAAAACACAACCGCATATTTCTGGTTTCATCCAGTCATGTCCGGACAAAGTTTTGTGGAAATAGTATGCAATGGACTGAGAAAATCACAGTGAAAATGGTTTTGGAGAAAAGCAAAGTCTTTTCGTTAGGCAAGTGCATAAAATGTCATGTAAACAAACAGAAATATCATGTATGTTTGCCACAGTTCCTCTAGCTTTCTCCTAGAAAATACGAATGTGTAGAGCTGGTGTCTCCATGTGGAACCAATTAGAGTTTCCCAGTAAAAAATTAAATGTTCCCTGATTAAAAAAACTTTCAAAACAATAATGACCATTGATAATATACAGAAAACACAAATACAGGGGCTGTGGCAATCTGGGATTGCGTTAGCCAAAAACTACCACATATTTCCAGTTTCATCCCGTCATTTCTGGACAAAGTGGTGTGCTATTCTTATGCAATGGACTGAGAAAATTACAGTACAATGGTTTTGGAGAAAAGCAAAGTCTTTTCGTTAGGCAAGTGCATAAAATGTAATGTATACAAACAGAAATATCATGTTTGTTTCCCGCAGATCCTCTAGCTTTCTAGTAGAAAATACGAATGTGTAGAGCACGTGTCTCCATGTGGAACCAATTAGAGTTTTCCAGTAGAAAATTAAACGTTCCCTGATAAAAAGCATTCAAACCAATAAAGACCTTCGACAATATCCAGAAAACACAACCACAGAGGCTGTCGCAATATCTGGGATTCAGTTAGCCAAAACACAAGCAGATATTTCCCCTTTCATCCAGTCATATCCGGACAAAGTGGTGTGGAATTCGTATGCAATTGACTGAGAAAATCACAGTAAAAATGGTTTTGTAGAAAAGCAAAATCCTTTCGTCAGGCAAGTGCATAAAATGCCATCTATATAAACAGAAATATCATGAGTGTTTGCCGCAGTTCCTCTTGCTTTCTCCCTAGTAAATACGAATGTTTAGAGCTGGTGTCTCCATGTGGAACCAATTGGAGTTTCCCAGTACAAAATTAAATGTTCCCTGATTAAAAAAAAAAAAAACTTTCAAAAAAATTAAGTCCTTCGATAATATCCAGAAAACAGAAACACAGGGGCTGTGGCAATATAGGGATTGAGTTAGCCAAAACAACACCGGATATTTCCGGTTTCATCCATTCATATCAGACAAAGTGGTGTGGAATTCGTATGCAATGGACCGAGAAAATCACAGTAAAAATGATTTTGGAGAAAAGCAAAGTCTTTTCATTAGGCAAGTGCATAAAATGCCATCTATACAAACAGAAATATCATGTTTGTTTGCAGCAGTTTCTCTATCTTTCTCCTAGAAAATACGAATGTGTAGAGCTGTTGTCACCATGTGGAACCAATTAGAGTTTACCAGTACAAAACTAAATGTTCCCTGATAAAAAAAAAATTTCAAAACAATAAAGTCCTTCGATAATATCCAGAAAACACAAACAGAGGGGCTGTGGCAATATCTGGGATTGAGTTAGCCAAAACAAAACCGGATATTTCCGGTTTCATCCAGTCATATCTGGACAATGTGGTGTGGATTTCATATGCAATGGAGTGAGAAAATTGCACTGAAAATGGTTTTGGAGAAACCCAAAGTCTTTTCCTTACACAAGTGCATAAAATATCATCTATACAAACAGAAATATCATGTTTGTTTGCCACAGGTCCTTTAGCTTTCTCCCTAGAAATTACAAATTTGTAGCGCTGGTTTCTCCATGTGGAACCAATTAGAGTTTACCAGTACAAAACTAAATGTTCCCTGATAAAAAAAAATTTTCAAAACAATCAAGTCCTTCAATAATATCCAGAAAACACAAACACAGGGGCTGTGGCAATATCTGGGATTGAGTTAGCCAAAACAAAACTGGATTTTCCGGTTTCCTCCAGTCATATCCGGAAAAAGTGGTGTGGAATTCGTATGCAATGGACAGAAAATTACAGTGAAAATGGTTTTGGAGAAAAGCAAAGTCTTTTCGTAAGGCAAGTGCATAAAATGCCATCTATATAAACAGAAATATCATGAGTGTTTGCCGCAGTTCCTCTTGCTTTCTCCCTAGTAAATACGAATGTTTAGAGCTGGTGTCTCCATGTGGAACCAATTGGAGTTTCCCAGTACAAAATTAAATGTTCCCTGATTAAAAAAAAAAAAACTTTCAAAAAAATTAAGACCTTCGATAATATCCAGAAAACAGAAACACAGGGGCTGTGGCAATATAGGGATTGAGTTAGCCAAAACAACACCGGATATTTCCGGTTTCATCCATTCATATCAGACAAAGTGGTGTGGAATTCGTATGCAATGGACCGAGAAAATCACAGTAAAAATGATTTTGGAGAAAAGCAAAGTCTTTTCATTAGGCAAGTGCATAAAATGCCATCTATACAAACAGAAATATCATGTTTGTTTGCAGCAGTTTCTCTATCTTTCTCCTAGAAAATACGAATGTGTAGAGCTGTTGTCACCATGTGGAACCAATTAGAGTTTACCAGTACAGAACTAAATGCTCCCTGATAAAAAAAATTTTCAAAACAATAAAGTCCTTCGATAATATCCAGAAAACACAAACACAGGGGCTTTGGCAATATCTGGGATTGAGTTAGCCAAAACAAAACCGGATATTTCCCGTTTCATTCAGTCATATCCGAACAAAGTGGTGTGCAATTCGTATGCAATGGACCAAGAAAATCACAGTAAAAATGGTTTTTGAAAAAAGTAAAGTCTTTTCGTTAGGCAAGTGCATAAAATGTTATGTATACAAACAGAAATATCATGTTTGTTTGCCGCAGTTCCTCTACCTTTCTCGCTAGAAAATACGAATCTGTAGAGCTGGTGTCTCCATGTGGAACCACTGAGTGTTTCCCAGTGCAGAATTAAATGTTCCTTGATAAAAATAAACTTTCAAAACAATAGAGTCATTTGATAATATCCAAAAAAAAGGGGGATGTGGTAATATCTGGGATTGAGTTAGCCAAAACAAACCGGATATTTCCGGTTTCATGCAGTCATATCCAGACAAAGTGGTGTGGAATTTGTATGCAATAGACCCAGCAAATCATAGTAAAAATGGTTTTGGAGAAATCAAAGTCTTTTCGTTAGACAAGTGCATAAATTGTCATGTATACAAACAGAAATATCATGTTTGTTTGCCGCACTTCCTCTAGCTTTCTCGCTAGAAAATACGAATGTGTAGAGCTGGTGTCTCCATGTGGAACCAATTAGAGTTTCTGAGTATAAAATTAAATGTTCCCTGATAAAAAAAAATGATTCAAAACAATAAAGTCCTTTGATAATATCCAGAAAACACAAACACAGGGGCTGTGGCAATATCTGCGATTGAGTTAGCCAAAAGAAAACCGGATATTTCCGGTTTCAACCAGTCATATCCGGAAAAAGTGGTGTGGAATTCATATGCAATGGATCGAAAAAACACAGTAAAAATGGTTTTGGAGAAAAGCAAAGTCCCTTCTTTAGGCAAGTGCATAAAATGTCATGTATACAAACAGAAATATCATGTTTGTTTGCCGCAGTTCCTCTAGTTTTCTCCCTAGAATACACGAATAGGAAAAACTGGTTTCTGCATGTGGAACCAGAGATTGTTTCCCAGTACAAAATTCAATGCTCCCTGATTAAAAAAAATGATCAAAACAATAATGACCATTGATAATATCCAGAAAACACAAACACAGGGGCGGTGGCAATATCTGGGATTGAGTAAGCCAAAACAAAACCGGACATTTCCGGTTTCATGCAGTCATATCCGGACAAAGTGGTGTGGAATTTGTATGCAATAGACCAAGCAAATCATAGTAAAAATGGTTTTGGAGAAAAGCAAAGTCTTTTCGTTAGGCAAATGCATAAAATGTCATGTATACAAACAGAAATATCATGTTTGTTTGCCACAGTTCTTCTAGCTTTTCCTAGAAAATGCGAATGTGTAGAGCTGGTGTCTCCATGTGGAACCACTGAGTGTTTCCCAGAACAAAATTAAATGTTCCCTGATGAAAAAAAAAAACTTTCAAAACAATAATGACCATTGATAATATCCAGAAAACACAAACACAGGGGCTGTGGCAATCTGGGATTGAGTTAGCCAAAACAAAACCGGATATTTCCGGTTTCATGCAGTCATATCCTGAAAAAGTGGTGTGGAATTTGTATGCCATAGACCAAGCAAATCATAGTAAAAATGGTTTTGGGGAAAAGCAAAGTCTTTTCGTTAGGCAAGTGTATAAACTGCATTCTATACAAACAGAAATATCATGTTTGTTTGCCGCAGTTCTTCTAGATTTCTCCTAGAAAATACGAATGTTTAGAGCTGGTGTCTCCATGAGGAACCACTGAGTGTTTCCCAGAACGAAATTAAATGTTCCCTGATGAAAAAAAAAAACTTTCAAAACAAAAATGACCATTGATAATATCCAGAATACACAAACAAAGAGGCTGTGGCAATCTGGAATTGAGTTAGCCAAAATAAAACCGGATATTTCCGGTTTCATGCAGTCATATCCGGACAAAGTGGTGTGGAATTTGTATGCAATAGACCAAGCAAATCATAGTAAAAATGGTTTTGGAGAAAAGCAAAGTCTTTTCATCAGGCAAGTGCATAAAATGTCATGTATACAAACAGAAATATCATGTTTGTTTGCCGCAGTTCTTCTAGATTTCTCCTAGAAAATACGAATGTGTAGAGCTGGTGTCTCCATGTGGAACCAATTAGAGTTTCCCAGTACAAAATTAAATGTTCCCTGATAAAAAACATTCAAAACAATAAAGTCCATTGATAATACCCAGAAAACACAAACATAGAGGCTGTCGCAATATCTAGGATTGAGTTAGCCAAAACAAAAGCGGATATTTCCCCTTTGATCCAGTCATATCCGGACAAAGTGGTGTGGAATTTGTATGCAATGGACTGAAAGAATTACAGTAAAAATGGTTTTGGAGAAAAGCAAAGTCATTTCATTATGCAGGTGCATAAAATGTCATGTATACAAACAGAAATATCATGTTTGTTTGCTGCAGTTCCTCTAGAATTCTCCGTAGAAAATACAAATGTTTAGAGCTGGTTTCTCCATGTGGAACCACTGAGTGTTTACCAGTACAAAATTAAATGTTCCTTGATAAAAAAAAGTTTCAAAACAATAAAGTCCTTTGAGAATATCCAGAAAACACAAACACAGGGGCTGTGGCAATATCTGCGATTGAGTTAGCCAAAACAAAACCGGATATTTCTGATTTCATGCAGTCATATCCGGACAAAGTGGTGTGGAATTCCTATGCAATCGACCGAGAAAATCATAGTAAAAATGGTTTTGGAGAAAAGCAAAGTCCTTTCTTTAGGCAAGTGCATAAAATGTCATGTATACAAACAGAAATATCATGTTTGTTTGCCGCAGTTCCTCTAGTTTTCTCCCTAGAATACACGAATAGGAAAAACTGGTTTCTGCATGTGGAACCAGAGATTGTTTCCCAGTACAAAATTCAATGCTCCCTGATTAAAAAAAAGATCCAAACAATAATGACCATTGATAATATCCAGAAAACCCAAACACAGGGGCTGTGGCAATATCTGGGATTGAGTTAGCCAAAACAAAACCGGATATTTCCGGTTTCATGCAGTCATATCCGGACAAAGTGGTGTGGAATTTGTATGCAATAGACCAAGCAAATCATAGTAAAAATGGTTTTGGAGAAATCAAAGTCTTTTCGTTAGACAAGTGCATAAATTGTCATGTATACAAACAGAAATATCATGTTTGTTTGCCGCACTTCCTCTAGCTTTCTCGCTAGAAAATACGAATGTGTAGAGCTGGTGTCTCCATGTGGAACCAATTAGAGTTTCTGAGTATAAAATTAAATGTTCCCTGACAAAAAAAAAAAACGATTCAAAACAATAAAGTCCTTTGATAATATCTAGAAAACACAAACACAGGGGCTGTGGCAATATCTGCGATTGAGTTAGCCAAAAGAAAACCGGATATTTCCGGTTTCAACCAGTCATATCCGGAAAAAGTGGTGTGGAATTCATATGCAATGGATCGAAAAAACACAGTAAAAATGGTTTTGGAGAAAAGCAAAGTCCCTTCTTTAGGCAAGTGCATAAAATGTCATGTATACAAACAGAAATATCATGTTTGTTTGCCGCAGTTCCTCTAGTTTTCTCCCTAGAATACACGAATATTAAGAACTGGTTTCTGCATGTGGAACCAGTGATTGTTTCCCAGTACAAAATTCAATGCTCCCTGATTAAAAAAACGTTCAAAACAAGAATGTCCTTTGATAACATCCAGAAAACACAAACACATAGGCTGTGGCAATATCTGGGATTGAGTTAGCCAAAACAAAACCGGATATTTCCGGTTTCATGCAGTCATATCCGGACAAAGTGGTGTGGAATTTGTATGCAATAGACCAAGCAAATCATAGTAACAATGGTTTTGGAGAAAAGCAAAGTCTTTTCGTTAGGCAAGTGCATAAAATGCCATCTATACAAACAGAAATATCATGTTTGTTTGCCGCAGTTCTTCTAGATTTCTCCTAGAAAATACGAATGTGTAGAGCTGGTGTCTCCATGTGGAACCACTGAGTGTTTCCCAGAACAAAATTAAATGTTCCCTGATGAAAAAAAAAAAACTTTGAAAACAAAAATGACCATTGATAATATCCAGAAAACACAAACACAGAGGCTGTGGCAATCTGGAATTGAGTTAGCCAAAATAAAACCGGATATTTCCAGTTTCATGCAGTCATATCCGGACAAAGTGGTGTGGAATTTGTATGCAATAGACCAAGCAAATCATAGTAAAAATGGTTTTGGAGAAAAGCAAAGTCTTTTCGTTAGGCAACTGCATAAAATGTCATGTATACAAACAGAAATATCATGTTTGTTTGCCGCAGTTCTTCTAGATTTCTCCTAGAAAATACGAATGTGTAGAGCTGGTGTCTCCATGTGGAACCAATTAGAGTTTCCCAGTACAAAATTAAATGTTCCCTGATAAAAAACATTCAAAACAATAAAGTCCATTTATAATACCCAGAAAACACAAACACAGAGGCTGTCGCAATATCTAGGATTGAGTTAGCCAAAACAAAAGCAGATATTTCCCCTTTGATCCAGTCATATCCGGACAAAGTGGTGTGGAATTTGTATGCAATGGACTGAAAGAATTACAGTAAAAATGGTTTTGGAGAAAAGCAAAGTCATTTCATTATGCAGGTGCATAAAATGTCATGTATACAAACAGAAATATCATGTTTGTTTGCTGCAGTTCCTCTAGCATTCTCCGTAGAAAATACAAATGTTTGGAGCTGGTTTCTCCATGTGGAACCACTGAGTGTTTCCCAGTACAAAATTAAATGTTCCCTGATAAAAAAAAAAGTTTCAAAACAATAAAGTCCTTTGATAATATCCAGAAAACACAAACACAGGGGCTGTGGCAATATCTGGGATTGAGTTAGCCAAAGAAAACCGGATATTTCCGGTTTCAACCAGTCATATCCGGACAAAGTGGTGTGGAATTCCTATGCAATGGACCGAGAAAATCATATTAAAAATGGTTTTGGAGAAAAGCAAAGTCCTTTCTTTAGGCAAGTGCATAAAATGTCATGTATACAAACAGAAGTATCATGTTTGTTTGCCGCAGTTCCTCTAGTTTTCTCCCTAGAATACACGAATATTAAGAACTGGTTTCTGCATGTGGAACCAGTGATTGTTTCCCAGTACAAAATTAAATGCTCCCTGATTAAAAAAAAGATCCAAACAATAATGACCATTGATAATATCCAGAAAACACAAACACAGGGGCTGTGGCATTATCTGGGATTGAGTTAGCCAAAACAAAACCGGATATTTCCGGTTTCATGCAGTCATATCCGGACAAAGTGGTGTGGAATTTGTATGCAATAGACCAAGCAAATCATAGTAAAAATGGTTTTGGAGAAATCAAAGTCTTTTCGTTAGACAAGTGCATAAATTGTCATGTATACAAACAGAAATATCATGTTTGTTTGCTGCAGTTCCTCTAGCTTTCTCGCTAGAAAATACGAATGTGTACAGATGGTGTCTCCATGTGGAACCAATTAGAGTTTCCGAGTATAAAATTAAATGTTCCCTGATAAAAAAAAAGGTTCAAAACAATAAAGTCCTTTGATAATATCCAGAAAACACAAACACAGGGGCTGTGGCAATATCTGCGATTGAGTTAGCCAAAAGAAAACCGGATATTTCCGGTTTCAACCAGTCATATCCGGACAAAGTGGTGTGGAATTCCTATGCAATGGACCGAGAAAATCATAGTAAAAATGGTTTTGGAGAAAAGCAAAGTCCTTTCTTTAGGCAAGTGCATAAAATGTCATGTATACAAACAGAAATATCATGTTTGTTTGCCGCAGGTCCTCTAGTTTTCTCCCTAGAATACACGAATAGGAAGAACTGGTTTCTGCATGTGGAACCAGTGATTGTTTCCCAGTACAAAATTCAATGCTCCCTGATTACAAAAAACGTTCCAAACAAGAATGTCCATTGATAATATCCAGAAAACACAAACACATAGGCTGTGGCAATATCTGGGATTGAGTTAGCCAAAACAAAACCGGATATTTCCGGTTTCATGCAGTCATATCTGAACAAAGTGGTGTGGAATTTGTATGCAATAGACCAAGCAAATCATAGTAACAATGGTTTTGGAGAAATCAAAGTCTTTTGGTTAGGCAAGTGCATAAAATGCCACCTATACAAACAGAAATATCATGTTTGTTTGCCGCAGTTCTTCAGGCTTTCTCCTAGAAAATACGAATGTGTAGAGCTGGTGTCTCCATGTGGAACCACTGAGTGTTTCCCAGAACAAAATTAAATGATCCCTGATGAAAAAAAAAAAACTTTCAAAACAATAATGACCATTGATAATATCCAGAAAACAAAAACACAGAGGCTGTGGCAATATCTGGGATTGAGTTAGCCAAAACAAAACCGGATATTTCCGGTTGCATCCAGTCATATCCGGACAAAGTGGTGTGGAATTCCTATGCAATGGACCGAGAAAATCATAGTAAAAATGGTTTTGGAGAAAAGCAAAGTCCTTTCTTTAGGCAAGTGCATAAAATGTCATGTATACAAACAAAAATATCATGTTTGTTTGCCGCAGTTCTTCTAGATTTCTCCTAGAAAATACGAATGTGTAGAGCTGGTGTCTCCATGTGGAACCAATTAGAGTTTCCCAGTACAAAATTAAATGTTCCCTGATAAAAAACATTCAAAACAATAAAGTCCATTGATAATACCCATAAAACACAAACACAGAGGCTGTCGCAATATCTAGGATTGAGTTAGCCAAAACAAAAGCAGATATTTCCCCTTTGATCCAGTCATATCCGGACAAAGTGGTGTGGAATTTGTACGCAATGGACTGAGAGAATTACAGTAAAAATGGTTTTGGAGAAAAGCAAAGTCATTTCATTATGCAGGTGCATAAAATGTCATGTATACAAACAGAAATATCATGTTTGTTTGCTGCAGTTCCTCTAGCATTCTCCGTAGATAATACAAATGTTTAGAGCTGGTTTCTCCATGTGGAACCACTGAGTGTTTCCCAGTACAAAATTAAATGTTCCCTGATAAAAAAAGGTTCAAAACAATAAAGTCCTTTGATAATATCCAGAAAACACAAACACAGGGGCTGTGGCAATATCTGCGATTTAGTTAGCCAAAAGAAAACCGGATATTTCCGGTTTCAACCAGTCATATCCGGACAAAGTGGTGTGGAATTCCTATGCAATGGACCGAGAAAATCATAGTAAAAATGGTTTTGGAGAAAAGCAAAGTCCTTTCTTTAGGCAAGTGCATAAAATGTCATGTATACAAACAGAAGTATCATGTTTGTTTGCCGCAGTTCCTCTAGTTTTCTCCCTAGAATACACGAATATTAAGAACTGGTTTCTGCATGTGGAACCAGTGATTGTTTCCCAGTACAAAATTAAATGCTCCCTGATTAAAAAAAAGATCCAAACAATAATGACCATTGATAATATCCAGAAAACACAAACACAGGGGCTGTGGCATTATCTGGGATTGAGTTAGCCAAAACAAAACCGGATATTTCCGGTTTCATGCAGTCATATCCGGACAAAGTGGTGTGGAATTTGTATGCAATAGACCAAGCAAATCATAGTAAAAATGGTTTTGGAGAAATCAAAGTCTTTTCGTTAGACAAGTGCATAAATTGTCATGTATACAAACAGAAATATCATGTTTGTTTGCTGCAGTTCCTCTAGCTTTCTCGCTAGAAAATACGAATGTGTACAGATGGTGTCTCCATGTGGAACCAATTAGAGTTTCCGAGTATAAAATTAAATGTTCCCTGATAAAAAAAAAGGTTCAAAACAATAAAGTCCTTTGATAATATCCAGAAAACACAAACACAGGGGCTGTGGCAATATCTGCGATTGAGTTAGCCAAAAGAAAACCGGATATTTCCGGTTTCAACCAGTCATATCCGGACAAAGTGGTGTGGAATTCCTATGCAATGGACCGAGAAAATCATAGTAAAAATGGTTTTGGAGAAAAGCAAAGTCCTTTCTTTAGGCAAGTGCATAAAATGTCATGTATACAAACAGAAATATCATGTTTGTTTGCCGCAGGTCCTCTAGTTTTCTCCCTAGAATACACGAATAGGAAGAACTGGTTTCTGCATGTGGAACCAGTGATTGTTTCCCAGTACAAAATTCAATGCTCCCTGATTACAAAAAACGTTCCAAACAAGAATGTCCATTGATAATATCCAGAAAACACAAACACATAGGCTGTGGCAATATCTGGGATTGAGTTAGCCAAAACAAAACCGGATATTTCCGGTTTCATGCAGTCATATCTGAACAAAGTGGTGTGGAATTTGTATGCAATAGACCAAGCAAATCATAGTAACAATGGTTTTGGAGAAATCAAAGTCTTTTGGTTAGGCAAGTGCATAAAATGCCACCTATACAAACAGAAATATCATGTTTGTTTGCCGCAGTTCTTCAGGCTTTCTCCTAGAAAATACGAATGTGTAGAGCTGGTGTCTCCATGTGGAACCACTGAGTGTTTCCCAGAACAAAATTAAATGATCCCTGATGAAAAAAAAAAAACTTTCAAAACAATAATGACCATTGATAATATCCAGAAAACAAAAACACAGAGGCTGTGGCAATATCTGGGATTGAGTTAGCCAAAACAAAACCGGATATTTCCGGTTGCATCCAGTCATATCCGGACAAAGTGGTGTGGAATTCCTATGCAATGGACCGAGAAAATCATAGTAAAAATGGTTTTGGAGAAAAGCAAAGTCCTTTCTTTAGGCAAGTGCATAAAATGTCATGTATACAAACAAAAATATCATGTTTGTTTGCCGCAGTTCTTCTAGATTTCTCCTAGAAAATACGAATGTGTAGAGCTGGTGTCTCCATGTGGAACCAATTAGAGTTTCCCAGTACAAAATTAAATGTTCCCTGATAAAAAACATTCAAAACAATAAAGTCCATTGATAATACCCATAAAACACAAACACAGAGGCTGTCGCAATATCTAGGATTGAGTTAGCCAAAACAAAAGCAGATATTTCCCCTTTGATCCAGTCATATCCGGACAAAGTGGTGTGGAATTTGTACGCAATGGACTGAGAGAATTACAGTAAAAATGGTTTTGGAGAAAAGCAAAGTCATTTCATTATGCAGGTGCATAAAATGTCATGTATACAAACAGAAATATCATGTTTGTTTGCTGCAGTTCCTCTAGCATTCTCCGTAGATAATACAAATGTTTAGAGCTGGTTTCTCCATGTGGAACCACTGAGTGTTTCCCAGTACAAAATTAAATGTTCCCTGATAAAAAAAGGTTCAAAACAATAAAGTCCTTTGATAATATCCAGAAAACACAAACACAGGGGCTGTGGCAATATCTGCGATTTAGTTAGCCAAAAGAAAACCGGATATTTCCGGTTTCAACCAGTCATATCCGGACAAAGTGGTGTGGAATTCCTATGCAATGGACCGAGAAAATCATAGTAAAAATGGTTTTGGAGAAAAGCAAAGTCCTTTCTTTAGGCAAGTGCATAAAATGTCATGTATACAAACAGAAGTATCATGTTTGTTTGCCGCAGTTCCTCTAGTTTTCTCCCTAGAATACACGAATATTAAGAACTGGTTTCTGCATGTGGAACCAGTGATTGTTTCCCAGTACAAAATTAAATGCTCCCTGATTAAAAAAAAGATCCAAACAATAATGACCATTGATAATATCCAGAAAACACAAACACAGGGGCTGTGGCATTATCTGGGATTGAGTTAGCCAAAACAAAACCGGATATTTCCGGTTTCATGCAGTCATATCCGGACAAAGTGGTGTGGAATTTGTATGCAATAGACCAAGCAAATCATAGTAAAAATGGTTTTGGAGAAATCAAAGTCTTTTCGTTAGACAAGTGCATAAATTGTCACGTATACAAACAGAAATATCATGTTTGTTTGCCGCAGTTCCTCTAGCTTTCTCGCTAGGAAATACGAATGTGTACAGATGGTGTCTCCATGTGGAACCAATTAGAGTTTCCGAGTATAAAATTAAATGTTCCCTGATAAAAAAAAAAGATTCAAACAATAAAGTCCTTTGATAATATCTAGAAAACACAAACACAGGGGCTGTGGCAATATCTGTGATTGAGTTAGCCAAAAGAAAACCGGATATTTCCGGTTTCAACCAGTCATATCCGGAAAAAGTGGTGTGGAATTCATATGCAATGTACCAAAAAAACACAGTAAATATAGTTTTGGAGAAAAGCAAAGTCCCTTCTTTAGGCAAGTGCATAAAATGTCATGTAAACAAACAGAAATTTCATGTTTGTTTGCCACAGTTCCTCTAGTTTTCTCCCTAGAATACACGAATATTAAGAACTGGTTTCTGCATGTGGAACCAGTGATTGTTTCCCAGTACAAAATGAAATGCTCCCTGATTAAAAAAAATGTTCAAAACAATAATGACCATTGATAATATCCAGAAAACACAAACACAGTGGCGGTGGCAATATCTGGGATTGAGTAAGCCAAAACAAAACCGGACATTTCCGGTTTCATGCAGTCATATCCGGACAAAGTGGTGTGGAATTTGTATGCAATAGACCAAGCAAATCATAGTAAAAATGGTTTTGGAGAAAAGCAAAGTCTTTTCGTTAGGCAAATGCATAAAATGTCATGTATACAAACAGAAATATCATGTTTGTTTGCCACAGTTCTTCTAGCTTTTCCTAGAAAATGCGAATGTGTAGAGCTGGTGTCTCCATGTGGAACCACTGAGTGTTTCCCAGAACAAAATTAAATGTTCCCTGATGAAAAAAAAAACTTTCAAAACAATAATGACCATTGATAATATCCAGAAAACACAAACACAGGGGCTGTGGCAATCTGGGATTGAGTTAGCCAAAACAAAACCGGATATTTCCGGTTTCATGCAGTCATATCCTGAAAAAGTGGTGTGGAATTTGTATGCCATAGACCAAGCAAATCATAGTAAAAATGGTTTTGGGGAAAAGCAAAGTCTTTTCGTTAGGCAAGTGTATAAACTGCCATCTATACAAACAGAAATATCATGTTTGTTTGCCGCAGTTCTTCTAGATTTCTCCTAGAAAATACGAATGTTTAGAGCTGGTGTCTCCATGAGGAACCACTGAGTGTTTCCCAGAACGAAATTAAATGTTCCCTGATGAAAAAAAAAAAACTTTCAAAACAAAAATGATCATTGATAATATCCAGAAAACACAAACACAGAGGCTGTGGCAATCTGGAATTGAGTTAGCCAAAATAAAACCGGATATTTCCCCTTTGATCCAGTCATATCCGGACAAAGTGGTGTGGAATTTGTATGCAATGGACTGAAAGAATTACAGTAAAAATGGTTTTGGAGAAAAGCAAAGTCATTTCATTATGCAGGTGCATAAAATGTCATGTATACAAACAGAAATATCATGTTTGTTTGCTGCAGTTCCTCTAGAATTCTCCGTAGAAAATACAAATGTTTAGAGCTGGTTTCTGCATGTGGAACCACTGAGTGTTTACCAGTACAAAATTAAATGTTCCTTGATAAAAAAAAGTTTCAAAACAATAAAGTCCTTTGAGAATATCCAGAAAACACAAACACAGGGGCTGTGGCAATATCTGCGATTGAGTTAGCCAAAACAAAACCGGATATTTCTGATTTCATGCAGTCATATCCGGACAAAGTGGTGTGGAATTCCTATGCAATGGACCGAGAAAATCATAGTAAAAATGGTTTTGGAGAAAAGCAAAGTCCTTTCTTTAGGCAAGTGCATAAAATGTCATGTATACAAACAGAAATATCATGTTTGTTTGCCGCAGTTCCTCTAGTTTTCTCCCTAGAATACACGAATAGGAAAAACTGGTTTCTGCATGTGGAACCAGAGATTGTTTCCCAGTACAAAATTCAATGCTCCCTGATTAAAAAAAAGATCCAAACAATAATGACCATTGATAATATCCAGAAAACCCAAACACAGGGGCTGTGGCAATATCTGGGATTGAGTTAGCCAAAACAAAACCGGATATTTCCGGTTTCATGCAGTCATATCCAGACAAAGTGGTGTGGAATTTGTATGCAATAGACCAAGCAAATCATAGTAAAAATGGTTTTGGAGAAATCAAAGTCTTTTCGTTAGACAAGTGCTTAAATTGTCATGTATACAAACAGAAATATCATGTTTGTTTGCCGCAGTTCCTCTAGCTTTCTCGCTAGAAAATACGAATGTGTACAGATGGTGTCTCCATGTGGAACCAATTAGAGTTTCTGAGTATAAAATTAAATGTTCCCTGATAAAAAAAAAAGATTCAAAACAATAAAGTCCTTTGATAATATCTAGAAAACACAAACACAGGGGCTGTGGCAATATCTGCGATTGAGTTAGCCAAAACAAAACCGGATATTTCCGGTTTCAACCAGTCATATCCGGAAAAAGTGGTGTGGAATTCATATGCAATGGACCAAAATAACACAGTAAATATAGTTTTGGAGAAAAGCAAAGTCCCTTCTTTAGGCAAGTGCATAAAATGTCATGTAAACAAACAGAAATATCATGTTTGTTTGCCGCAGTTCCTCTAGTTTTCTCCCTAGAATACACGAATATTAAGAACTGGTTTCTGCATGTGGAACCAGTGATTGTTTCCCAGTACAAAATGAAATGCTCCCTGATTAAAAAAAAACATTCAAAACAATAATGACCATTGATAATATCCAGAAAACACAAACACAGAGGCTGTGGCAATATCTGGGATTGAGTTAGCCAAAACAAAACCGGACATTTCCGGTTTCATGCAGTCATATCCGGACAAAGTGGTGTGGAATTTGTATGCAATAGACCAAGCAAATCATAGTAAAAATGGTTTTGGAGAAAAGCAAAGTCTTTTCGTTAGGCAAATGCATAAAATGTCATGTAAACAAACAGAAATATCATGTTTGTTTGCCGCAGTTCCTCTAGTTTTCTCCCTAGAATACACGAATAGGAAAAACTGGTTTCTGCATGTGGAACCAGTGATTGTTTCCCAGTACAAAATTCAATGCTCCCTGATTAAAAAAAAGATCCAAACAATAATGACCATTGATAATATCCAGAAAACACAAACACAGGGGCTGTGGCAATATCTGGGATTGAGTTAGCCAAAACAAAACCGGATATTTCCGGTTGCATCCAGTCATATCCGGACAAAGTGGTGTGGAATTTGTATGCAATACACCAAGCAAATCATAGTAAAAATGGTTTTGGGGAAATCAAAGTCTTTTCGTTAGACAAGTGCATAAATTGTCATGTATACAAACAGCAATATCATGTTTGTTTGCCGCACTTCCTCTAGCTTTCTCGCTCGAAAATACGAATGTGTAGAGCTGGTGTCTCCATGTGGAACCAATTAGAGTTTCTGAGTATAAAATTAAATGTTCCCTGATAAAAAAAAAACGATTCAAAACAATAAAGTCCTTTGATAATATCCAGAAAACACAAACACAGGGGCTGTGGCAATATCTGCGATTGAGTTAGCCAAAAGAAAACCGGATATTTCCGGTTTCAACCAGTCATATCCGGAAAAAGTGGTGTGGAATTCATATGCAATGGACCGAAAAAACACTTTAAAAATGGTTTTGGAGAAAAGCAAAGTCCCTTCTTTAGGCAAGTGCATAAAATGTCATGTATACAAACAGAAATATCATGTTTGTTTGCCGCAGTTCCTCTAGTTTTCTCCCTAGAATACATGAATATTAAGAACTGGTTTCTGCATGTGGAACCAGTGATTGTTTCCCAGTACAAAATGAAATGCTCCCTGATTAAAAAAAACGTTCAAAACAAGAATGTCCATTGATAACATCCAGAAAACACAAACACATAGGCTGTGGCAATATCTGGGATTGAGTTAGCCAAAACAAAACCTGATATTTCCGGTTTCATGCAGACATATCCGGACAAAGTGGTGTGGAATTTGTATGCAATAGACCAAGCAAATCATAGTAACAATGGTTTTGGAGAAAAGCAAAGTCTTTTCGTTAGCCAAGTGCATAAAATGCCATCTATACAAACAGAAATATCATGTTTGTTTGCCGCAGTTCTTCTAGGTTTTTCCTAGAAAATACGAATGTGTAGAGCTGTTGTCTCCATGTGGAACTACTGAGTGTTTCCCAGAACAAAATTAAATGTTCCCTGATGAAAAAAATAACTTTCAAAACAAAAATGATCATTGATAATATCCAGAAAACACAAACACAAAGGCTGAGGCAAGCTGGAATTGAGTTAGCCAAAACAAAACCGGATATTTCCGGTTTCATGCAGTCATATCCGGACAAAGTGGTGTGGAATTTGTATGCAATAGACCAAGCAAATCATAGTAAAAATGGTTTTGGAGAAAAGCAAAGTCTTTTCGTTAGACAAGTGCATAAAATGTCATGTATACAAACAGAAATATCATGTTTGTCTGCCGCAGTTCCTCTAGTTTCTCACTTAGAAAATACGAATGTGTAGAGTTGGTTTCTCCATGTGGAACCACTGAGTATTTCCCAGAACAAAATTAAATGTTCCCTGATGAAAAAAGAACTTTCAAAACAATAATGACCATTGATAATATCCAGAAAACACAAACACAGAGGCTGTGGTAATCTGGGATTGAGTTAGCCAAAACAAAACTGGATATTTTCGGTTTCATGCAGTCATATCCGGACAAAGTGGTGTGGAATTTGTATGCAATAGACCAAGCAAATCATAGTAAAAATGGTTTTGGAGAAAAGCAAAGTCTTTTCGTTAGGCAAGTGCATAAAATGCCAATTATACAAACAGAAATATCATGTTTGTTTGCCGCAGTTCCTCTAGATTTCTCCTGGAAAATATGAATGTGTAGAGCTGTTGTCTCCATGGGGAACCACTGAGTGCTTCCCATTACAAAATTAAATGTTCCCCGAGAAAAAAAAAACTTTCAAAACAATAATGACCATTGATAATATCCAGAAAACACAAACACAGAGGCTGTGGCAATCTGGGATTGAGTTAGCCAAAACAAAACCGGATATTTCTGGTTTCATCCAGTCATATTGGGACAAAGTGCTGTGGAATTCCTATGCACTGGACATAGAAAATCATAGTATAAAATGGGTTTGGAGAAAAGCAAAGTCTTTTCATTAGGAAAGTGCATAAAATGTCATGTATAAACAGAAATATCATGTTTGCTTACCGCAGTTCCTCTAGCTTTCTCCTAGAAAATACGAATGTGTAGAGCTGGTGTCTCCATGTGGAACCAATTAGAGTTTCCCAGTACAAAATTAAATGTTCCCTAATAAAAAAAACATTCAAAACAATAAAGTCCTTCGATAATATCCAGAAAACACAAACACAGAGGCTGTCACAATATCTAGGATTGAGTTAGCCAAAACAAAAGCGGATATTTGCCCTTTCATCCAGTCATATCGGGACAAAATGGTGTGGAATTCATATACAATGGAATGGGAGAATTACAGTAAAAATGGTTTTGGAGAAAAGCAAAGCCATTTCATTAGGCAGGTGCATAAAATGTCATGTATACAAACAGAAATATCATGTTTGTTTGCTGCAGTTCCTCTAGCATTCTCCGTAGAAAATACAAATGTTTAGAGTTGGTTTCTCCATGTGGAACCACTGACTGTTTCCCAGTACAAAATTAAATGCTCCCTGATTTAAAAAGTTTCAAAACAATAAAGTTCTTCGATAATATCCAGAAAACACAAATACAGGGGCTGGGGCAATATCTGGGATTGAGTAAGCCAAAAAATAAAACCGGATATTTCCGGTTTCATGCAGTCATATCCGGACAAAGTGTTGTGGAATTTGTATGCAATAGACCAAGCAAATCATAGTAAAAATGGTTTTGGAGAAAAGCAAAGTCCTTTCTTTAGGCAAGTGCATAAAATGTCATGTATACAAACAGAAATATCATGTTTGTTTGCCGCAGTTCCTCTGTTTTCTCCCCAGAATAGACGAATAGAAAGAACTGGTTTCTGCATGTGGAACCAGTGATTGTTTCCCAGTACAAAATTAAATGCTCCCTGATTAAAAAAAAAACTTTCAAAACAATAATGACCATTGATAATATCCAGAAAACACAAACACAGGGGCTGTGGCAATATCTGGGATTGAGTTAGCCAAAACAAAACCGGATATTTCCGGTTACATGCAGTCATATCCGGACAAAGTGGTGTGGAATTTGTATGCAATAGACCAAGCAAATCATAGTAAAAATGGTTTTGGATAAAAGCAAAGTCCTTTCGTTAGACAAGTGCATAAATTGTCATGTATACAAACAGAAATATCATGTTTGTTTGCCGAGTTCCTCTAGCTTTCTCGCTAGAACATATGAATGTGTAGAGTGGGTGTCTCCATGTGGAACCACTGAGTGTTTCCCAGTACAAAATTAAATGTTCCCTGATGAAAAAAAAACTTTCAAAACAATAATGACCATTGATAATATCCAGAAAACACAAACACAGAGGCTGTGGCAATCTGGGATTGAGTTAGCCAAAACAAAACCGGATATTTCCGGTTTCATCCAGTCATATTGGGACAAAGTGCTGTGGAATTCCTATGCAATGGACATAGAAAATCATAGTATAAAATGGGTTTGGAGAAAAGCAAAGTCTTTTCATTAGGAAAGTGCATAAAATGTCATGTGTACAAACAGAAAGATCATGTTTGTTGCCGGAGTTCCTCTAGGTTTCTCCCTAGAATACACAAATAGGAAGAACTGGTTTCTGCATGTGGAACCAGTGATTGTTTACCAGTACAAATTTAAATGATCCGTGATTAAAAAAAAACGTTCAAAACAATAATGACCATTGATAATATCCAGAAAACACAAACACAGGGGCTGTGGCAATATCTGGGATTGAGTTAGCCAAAACAAAACCGGATATTACCGGTTGCATCCAGTCATATCCGGACAAAGTGGTGTGGAATTTGTATGCAGTAGACCAAGCAAATCACAGTAAAAGTGATTTTGGAGCAAAGCAAAGTCTTTTTTTTTGGGCAAGTGCATAAAATGTCATGTATACAAACAGAAATATCATGTTTCCTTGCCGCAGTTCCTCTAGCTTTCTCCTAGAAAATACGAATGTGTAGAGCTGGTGTCTCCATGTGGAACCAATTAGAGTTTCTCAGTACAAAATTAAATGTTCCCTGATAAAAAAATATTCAAAACAATAAAATCCTTCGATAATATCCAGAAAACACAAACTCAGAGGCTGTCACAATATCTAGGATTGAGTTAGCCAAAACAAAAGCGGATATTTGCCCTTTCATCCAGTCATATCTGGACAAAATGGTGTGGAATTCGTATACAATGGACTGGGAGAATTACAGTAAAAATGGTTTTGGAGAAAAGCAAAGCCATTTCATTAGGCAGGTGCATAAAATGTCATGTATACAAACAGAAATATCATGTTTGTTTGCTGCAGTTCCTCTAGCATTCTCCGTAGAAAATACAAATGTTTAGAGCTGGTTTCTCCATGTGGAACCACTGAGTGTTTCCCAGTACAAAATTAAATGCTCCCTGATTAAAAAAGTTTCAAAACAATAAAGTTCTTCTATAATATCCAGAAAACACAAACACAGGGGCTGTGGCAATATCTGGGATTGAGTTAGCCAAAACAAAACCGGATATTACCAGTTGCATCCAGTCATATCCGGACAAAGTGGTGTGGAATTTGTATGCAATACACCAAGCAAATCATATTAAAAATGGTTTTGGAGAAAAGCAAATTCGTTTCTTTAGGCAAGTGCATAAAATGTCATGTATACAAACAGAAATATCATATTTGTTTGCCGAGTTCCTCTAGCTTTCTCGCTAGAAAATACGAATGTGTAGAGTGGGTGTCTCCATATGGAACCACTGAATGTTTCCCAGTACAAAATTAAATGTTCCCTGATGAAAAGAAAAACTCAAAACAATAATGACCATTGATAATATCCAGAAAACACAAACACAGGGGCTGTGGCAATATCTGGGATTGAGTTACCCAAAACAAAACCGGATATTTCCGGTTGCATCCAGTCATATCCGGACAAAGTGGTGTGGAATTTGTAAGCAATAGACCAAGCAAATCATAGTAAAAATGGTTTTGGAGAAAAGCAAAGTCCTTTCTTTAGGCAAGTGCATAAAATGTCATGTATACAAACAGAAATATCATGTTTGTTTGCCGAGTTCCTCTAGGTTTCTCGCTAGAAAATACGAATGTGTAGAGCGGGTGTCTCCATATGGAACCACTGAATGTTTCCCAGTACAAAATTAAATGTTCCCTGATGAAAAGAAAAACTCAAAACAATAATGACCATTGATGATATCCAGAAAACACAAACACAGAGGCTGTGGCAATCTGGGATTGAGTTAGCCAAAACAAAACCGGATATTTCCGATTTCATGCAGTCATATCCGGACAAGTGGTGTGGAATTTGTATGCAATAGACCAAGCAAATCATAGTAAAAATGGTTTTGGAGAAAAGCAAAGTCTTTTCGTTAGGCAAGGGCATAAAATGTCATGTATACAAACAGAAATATCATGTTTGTTTGCCGCAGTTCCTCTAGTTTTCTCCCTAGAATACACGAATAGGAAGAACTGGTTTCTGCATGTGGAACCAGTGATTGTTTCCCAGTACAATATTAAATGCTCCCTGATTAAAAAAAAAACTTTCCAAACAATAATGACCATTGAGAATATCCAGAAAACACAAACACAGGGGCTGTGGCAATATCTGGGATTGAGTTAGCCAAAACAAAACCGGATATTTCCAGTTTCATGCAGTCATATCGGGACAAAGTGGTGTGGAATTTGTATGCAATAGACCAAGCAAATCATAGTAAAAATGGTTTTGGAGAAAAGCAAAGTCCTTTTTAGGCAAGTGCATAAAATGTCATGTATACAAACAGAAATATCATGTTTGCTTGCCGCAGTTCCTCTAGGTTCTCGCTTAGAAAATACGAATGTGTAGAGCTGATGTCTCCATGTGGAACCACTGAGTTTTTCCAGGTACAAAATTAAATGTTCCCTGGTTAAAAAAAACTTTCCAAACAATAATGACCATTGATAATATCCACTAAGCACAAACACAGGGGCTTTGGCAATATCTGGGATTGAGTTAGCCAAAACAAAACCGGATATTTCCGGTTTCATGCAGTCATATCTGGTCAAAGTGGTGTGGAACTTGTATGCAATAGACCAAGCAAATCATAGTAAAAATGGTTTTGGAGAAAAGCAAAGTCTTTCTTTAGGCAAGTGCATAAAATGTCATGTATACAAACAGAAATATCATGTTTGTTTGCCGCAGTTCCTCTAGTTTTCTCCCTAGAATACACGAATAGGAAGAACTGGTTTCTGCATGTGGAACCAGTGATTGTTTCCCAGTACAATATTAAATGCTCCCTGATTAAAAAAAGGTTCAAAACAATAATGGCCATTGATAATATCCAGAAAACACAAACACATAGGCTGTGGCAATATCTGGGATTGAGTTAGCCAAAACAAAACCGGATATTTCCGGTTTCATGCAGTCATATCCGGACAAAGTGTTGTGGAATTTGTATGCAATGGACTGAGAAAATCATAATAAAAATGGCTTTGGAAAAAAGCAAAGTCTTTCTTTAGGCAAGTGCATAAAATGTCATGTATACAAACAGAAATATCATGTTTGTTTGCCGCAGTTCCTCTGTTTTCTCCCTAGCATACACGAATAGGAAGAACTGGTTTCTGCATGTGGAACCAGTGATTGTTTCCCAGTACAAAATGAAATGCTCCCTGATTAAAAAATACGTTCCAAACAGTAATGACCATTGATAATATCCAGAAAACACAAACACAGGGGCTGTGGCAATATCTGGGATTGAGTTAGCCAAAACAAAACCGGATATTTCTGGTTTCATACAGTCATATCCGGACAAAGTGGTGTGGAATTTGTATGCAATAGACCAAGCAAATCATAGTAAAAATGGTTTTGGAGAAATCAAAGTCTTTTCGTTAGACAAGTCCATAAATTGTCATGTACACAAACAGAAATGTCATGTTTGTTTGCCGCAGTTCCTCTAGCTTTCTAGCTAGAAAATACGAATCTGTAGAGCTATTGTCTCCATGTGGAACCAATTAGAGTTTCCCAGTATAAAATTAAATGTTCCCTGATAAAAAAAAGTTTCAACACAATAAAGTCCTTTGATAATATCCAGAAAACACAAACACAGGGGCTGCGGCAATATCTGCAATTGAGTTATCCAAAACAAAACCGGATATTTCCAGTTTCAACCAGTCATATCCGGACAAAGTGGTGTGGAATTTGTATGCAATAGACCAAGCAAATCTTAGTAAAAAAGGTTTTGGAGAAAAGCAAAGTCCTTTCTTTAGGCAAGTGCATAAAATGTCATGTATCATGTATACAAACAGAAATATCATGTTTGTTTGCCGCAGTTCCTCTATTTTTCTCCCTAGAATACACGAATAGGAAGAACTGGTTTCTGCATGTGGAACGAGTGATTGTTTCCCAGTACAAAATGAAATGCTCCATGATTAAAAAATACGTTCCAAACAATAATGACCATTGATAATATCCAGAAAACACAAACACAGGGGCTGTGGCAATATCTGGGATTGAGTTAGCCAAAACAAAACCGGATATTTCCAGTTTCATGCAGTCATATCGGGACAAAATGGTGTGGAATTCATATACAATGGAATGGGAGAATTACAGTAAAAATGGTTTTGGAGAAAAACAAGGTCTTTTCGTTAGGCAAGTGCATAAAATGTCATGTATACAAACAGAAATATCATGTTTCTTTGCTGCAGTTCTTCTAGCTTTCTCCTAGAAAATACGAATGTGTAGAGCTGGTGTCTCCATGTGGATCCAATTAGAGTTTCCCAGTACAAAATTAAATGTTCCCTGATAAAAAAACATTCAAAACAATAAAGTCCTTTGATAATATCCAGAAAACACAAACACAGAGGCTGTCACAATATCTAGGATTGAGTTAGCCAAAACAAAAGCAGATATTTCCCCTTTGAGCCAGTCATATCCGGACAAAGTGGTGTGGAATTTTTATGAAATGGACTGAGAGAATTACAGTAAAAATGGTTTTGGAGAAAAGCAAAGTCATTTCATTATGCAGGTGCATAAAATGTCATGTATACAAACAGAAATATCATGTTTGTTTGCTGCAGTTCCTCTAGCATTCTCCGTAGAAAATGCAAATGTTTAGAGCTGGTTTCTCCATGGGGAACCACTGAGTGTTTCCCAGTACAATGCTAAATGTTCCCTGATAAAAAAAAAGTATCAAAACAATAAAGTCCTTTGATAATATCCAGAAAACACAAACACAGGGGCTGCGGCAATATCTGCGATTGAGTTAGCCAAAACAAAACCGGATATTTCCGGTTTCATGCAGTCATATCCGGAAAAAGTGGTGTGGAATTCCTATGCAATGGACTGAGAAAATCATAGTAAAAATGGTTTTGGAGAAAAGCAAAGTCCTTTCTTTAGGCAAGTGCATAAAATGTCATGTATACAAACAGAAATATCATGTTTGTTTGCCGCAGTTCCTCTGTTTTCTCCCTAGAATACACGAATAGGAAGAACTGGTTTCTGCATGTGGAACCAGTGATTGTTTCCCAGTACAAAATTAAATGCTCGCTGATTAAAAAAATACGTTCAAAACAATAATGGCCATTGATAATATCCAGAAAACACAAACACAGGGGCTGTGGCAATATCTGGGATTGAGTTAGCCAAAACAAAACCGGATATTTCCGGTTCCATTCAGTCATATCCGGACAAAGTGGTGTGGAATTTGTATGCAATAGACCAAGCAAATCATAGTAAAAATGGTTTTGGAGAAAAGCAAAGTCTTTTCGTTAGACAAGTGCATAAAATGTCATGTATACAAAGAGAAATTTCCTGTTTGTTTGCCGCAGTTCCTCTAGTTTCTCGTTAGAAAATACGAATGTGTAGAGCTGGTGTCTGCATGTGGAACCACTGAGTGTTTCCCAGTACAATGCTAAATGTTCCCTGATAAAAAAAAAACTTTCAAAACAATAATGACCATTGACAATATCCAGAAAACAGAAACACAGGGGCTGTGGCAATATCTGGGATTGAGATAGCCAAAAGAAAACCGCATATTTCCGGTTTCATGCAGTCATATCCGGACAAAGTGGTGTGGAATTTGTATGTAATAGACCAAGCAAATCATAGTAAAAATGGTTTTGTAGAAAAGCAAAGTCTTTTCGTTAGGCAAGTGCATAAAATGCCATCTATACAAACAGAAATATCATGTTTGTTTGCCACAGTTCTTCTAGCTTTCTACTAGAAAATACGAATGTGTAGAGCTGGTGTCTCCATGTGGAACCACTGAGTGTTTAACAGAACAAAATTAAATGATCCCTGATGAAAACAAATACTTTCAAAACAATAATGACCATTGATAATATCCAGAAAACAAAAACACAGGGGCTGTGGCAATATCTGGGATTGAGTTAGCCAAAACAAAACCGGATATTTCCGGTTTCAACCAGTCATATCCGGACAAAGTGGTGTGGAATTTGTATGCAATGGACTGAGAAAATCATAATAAAAATGGCTTTGGAAAAAAGCAAAGTCCTTTCTTTAGGCAAGTGCATAAAATGTCATGTATACAAACAGAAATATCATGTTTGTTTGCCGCAGTTCCTCTGTTTTCTCCCTAGAATACACGAATAGGAAGAACTGGTTTCTGCATGTGGAACGAGTGATTGTTTCCCAGTACAAAATGAAATGCTCCATGATTAAAAAATATGTTCCAAACAATAATGACCATTGATAATATCCAGAAAACACAAACACAGGGGCTGTGGTAATATCTGGGATTGAGTTAGCCAAAACAAAACCGGATATTTCCGGTTTCATGCAGTCATATCCGGACAAAGTGGTGTGGAATTGGTATGCAATAGACCAAGCAAATCATAGTAAAAATGGTTTTGGAGAAAAGCAAAGTCTTTTCGTTAGACAAGTGCATAAAATGTCATGTATACAAAGAGAAATTTCCTGTTTGTTTGCCGCAGTTCCTCTAGTTTCTCGTTAGAAAATACGAATGTGTAGAGCTGGTGTCTGCATGTGGAACCACTGAGTGTTTCCCAGTACAATGCTAAATGTTCCCTGATTAAAAAAAAACTTTCAAACCAATAATGACCATTGATAATATCCAGAAAACAGAAACACAGGGGCTGTGGCAATATCTGGGATTGAGATAGCCAAAAGAAAATCGGACATTTCCGGTTTCATGCAGTCATATCGGGACAAAGTAGTGTGGAATTTGTATGCAATAGACCAAGCAAATCATAGTAAAAATGGTTTTGGAGAAAAGCAAAGTCCTTTCTTTAGGCAAGTGCATAAAATGTCATGTATCATGTATAGAAACAGAAATATCACGTTTGTTTGCCGCAGTTCCTCTAGTTTTCTCCCCAGAATACACGAATAGGAAGAACTGGTTTCTGCATGTGGAACCAGTGATTGTTTCCCAGTACAAAATTAAATGCTCCCTGATAAAAAAAAAGTTCCAAACAATAATGGCCATTGATAATATCAAGAAAACACAAACACAGGGGCTGTGGTAATATCTGGGATTGAATTAGCCAAAACAAAACCAGATATTTCCGGTTTCATGCAGTCATATCTGGACAAAGTGGTGTGGAATTTGTATGCAATAGACCAAGCAAATCATAGTAAAAATGGTTTTGGAGAAAAGCAAAGTCTTTTCTTTAGGAAAGTGCATAAAATGCCACCTATACAAACAGAAATATCATGTTTGTTTGCCGAGTTCCTCTAGCTTTCTCGCTAGAACATATGAATGTGTAGAGTGGGTGTCTCCATGTGGAACCACTGAGTGTTTCCCAGTACAAAATTAAATGTTCCCTGATGAAAAAAAAACTTTCAAAACAATAATGACCATTGATAATATCCAGAAAACACAAACACAGAGGCTGTGGCAATCTGGGATTGAGTTAGCCAAAACAAAACCGGATATTTCCGGTTTCATCCAGTCATATTGGGACAAAGTGCTGTGGAATTCCTATGCAATGGACATAGAAAATCATAGTATAAAATGGGTTTGGAGAAAAGCAAAGTCTTTTCATTAGGAAAGTGCATAAAATGTCATGTGTACAAACAGAAAGATCATGTTTGTTGCCGGAGTTCCTCTAGGTTTCTCCCTAGAATACACAAATAGGAAGAACTGGTTTCTGCATGTGGAACCAGTGATTGTTTACCAGTACAAATTTAAATGATCCGTGATTAAAAAAAAACGTTCAAAACAATAATGACCATTGATAATATCCAGAAAACACAAACACAGGGGCTGTGGCAATATCTGGGATTGAGTTAGCCAAAACAAAACCGGATATTACCGGTTGCATCCAGTCATATCCGGACAAAGTGGTGTGGAATTTGTATGCAGTAGACCAAGCAAATCACAGTAAAAGTGATTTTGGAGCAAAGCAAAGTCTTTTTTTTGGGCAAGTGCATAAAATGTCATGTATACAAACAGAAATATCATGTTTCCTTGCCGCAGTTCCTCTAGCTTTCTCCTAGAAAATACGAATGTGTAGAGCTGGTGTCTCCATGTGGAACCAATTAGAGTTTCTCAGTACAAAATTAAATGTTCCCTGATAAAAAAATATTCAAAACAATAAAATCCTTCGATAATATCCAGAAAACACAAACTCAGAGGCTGTCACAATATCTAGGATTGAGTTAGCCAAAACAAAAGCGGATATTTGCCCTTTCATCCAGTCATATCTGGACAAAATGGTGTGGAATTCGTATACAATGGACTGGGAGAATTACAGTAAAAATGGTTTTGGAGAAAAGCAAAGCCATTTCATTAGGCAGGTGCATAAAATGTCATGTATACAAACAGAAATATCATGTTTGTTTGCTGCAGTTCCTCTAGCATTCTCCGTAGAAAATACAAATGTTTAGAGCTGGTTTCTCCATGTGGAACCACTGAGTGTTTCCCAGTACAAAATTAAATGCTCCCTGATTAAAAAAGTTTCAAAACAATAAAGTTCTTCTATAATCTCCAGAAAACACAAACACAGGGGCTGTGGCAATATCTGGGATTGAGTTAGCCAAAACAAAACCGGATATTACCAGTTGCATCCAGTCATATCCGGACAAAGTGGTGTGGAATTTGTATGCAATACACCAAGCAAATCATATTAAAAATGGTTTTGGAGAAAAGCAAATTCGTTTCTTTAGGCAAGTGCATAAAATGTCATGTATACAAACAGAAATATCATATTTGTTTGCCGAGTTCCTCTAGCTTTCTCGCTAGAAAATACGAATGTGTAGAGTGGGTGTCTCCATATGGAACCACTGAATGTTTCCCAGTACAAAATTAAATGTTCCCTGATGAAAAGAAAAACTCAAAACAATAATGACCATTGATAATATCCAGAAAACACAAACACAGGGGCTGTGGCAATATCTGGGATTGAGTTACCCAAAACAAAACCGGATATTTCCGGTTGCATCCAGTCATATCCGGACAAAGTGGTGTGGAATTTGTAAGCAATAGACCAAGCAAATCATAGTAAAAATGGTTTTGGAGAAAAGCAAAGTCCTTTCTTTAGGCAAGTGCATAAAATGTCATGTATACAAACAGAAATATCATGTTTGTTTGCCGAGTTCCTCTAGGTTTCTCGCTAGAAAATACGAATGTGTAGAGCGGGTGTCTCCATATGGAACCACTGAATGTTTCCCAGTACAAAATTAAATGTTCCCTGATGAAAAGAAAAACTCAAAACAATAATGACCATTGATGATATCCAGAAAACACAAACACAGAGGCTGTGGCAATCTGGGATTGAGTTAGCCAAAACAAAACCGGATATTTCCGATTTCATGCAGTCATATCCGGACAAGTGGTGTGGAATTTGTATGCAATAGACCAAGCAAATCATAGTAAAAATGGTTTTGGAGAAAAGCAAAGTCTTTTCGTTAGGCAAGGGCATAAAATGTCATGTATACAAACAGAAATATCATGTTTGTTTGCCGCAGTTCCTCTAGTTTTCTCCCTAGAATACACGAATAGGAAGAACTGGTTTCTGCATGTGGAACCAGTGATTGTTTCCCAGTACAATATTAAATGCTCCCTGATTAAAAAAAAAACTTTCCAAACAATAATGACCATTGAGAATATCCAGAAAACACAAACACAGGGGCTGTGGCAATATCTGGGATTGAGTTAGCCAAAACAAAACCGGATATTTCCAGTTTCATGCAGTCATATCGGGACAAAGTGGTGTGGAATTTGTATGCAATAGACCAAGCAAATCATAGTAAAAATGGTTTTGGAGAAAAGCAAAGTCCTTTTTAGGCAAGTGCATAAAATGTCATGTATACAAACAGAAATATCATGTTTGCTTGCCGCAGTTCCTCTATTTTTCTCCCTAGAATACACGAATAGGAAGAACTGGTTTCTGCATGTGGAACGAGTGATTGTTTCCCAGTACAAAATGAAATGCTCCATGATTAAAAAATACGTTCCAAACAATAATGACCATTGATAATATCCAGAAAACACAAACACAGGGGCTGTGGCAATATCTGGGATTGAGTTAGCCAAAACAAAACCGGATATTTCCAGTTTCATGCAGTCATATCGGGACAAAATGGTGTGGAATTCATATACAATGGAATGGGAGAATTACAGTAAAAATGGTTTTGGAGAAAAACAAGGTCTTTTCGTTAGGCAAGTGCATAAAATGTCATGTATACAAACAGAAATATCATGTTTCTTTGCTGCAGTTCTTCTAGCTTTCTCCTAGAAAATACGAATGTGTAGAGCTGGTGTCTCCATGTGGATCCAATTAGAGTTTCCCAGTACAAAATTAAATGTTCCCTGATAAAAAAACATTCAAAACAATAAAGTCCTTTGATAATATCCAGAAAACACAAACACAGAGGCTGTCACAATATCTAGGATTGAGTTAGCCAAAACAAAAGCAGATATTTCCCCTTTGAGCCAGTCATATCCGGACAAAGTGGTGTGGAATTTTTATGAAATGGACTGAGAGAATTACAGTAAAAATGGTTTTGGAGAAAAGCAAAGTCATTTCATTATGCAGGTGCATAAAATGTCATGTATACAAACAGAAATATCATGTTTGTTTGCTGCAGTTCCTCTAGCATTCTCCGTAGAAAATGCAAATGTTTAGAGCTGGTTTCTCCATGGGGAACCACTGAGTGTTTCCCAGTACAATGCTAAATGTTCCCTGATAAAAAAAAAGTATCAAAACAATAAAGTCCTTTGATAATATCCAGAAAACACAAACACAGGGGCTGCGGCAATATCTGCGATTGAGTTAGCCAAAACAAAACCGGATATTTCCGGTTTCATGCAGTCATATCCGGAAAAAGTGGTGTGGAATTCCTATGCAATGGACTGAGAAAATCATAGTAAAAATGGTTTTGGAGAAAAGCAAAGTCCTTTCTTTAGGCAAGTGCATAAAATGTCATGTATACAAACAGAAATATCATGTTTGTTTGCCGCAGTTCCTCTGTTTTCTCCCTAGAATACACGAATAGGAAGAACTGGTTTCTGCATGTGGAACCAGTGATTGTTTCCCAGTACAAAATTAAATGCTCGCTGATTAAAAAAATACGTTCAAAACAATAATGGCCATTGATAATATCCAGAAAACACAAACACAGGGGCTGTGGCAATATCTGGGATTGAGTTAGCCAAAACAAAACCGGATATTTCCGGTTCCATTCAGTCATATCCGGACAAAGTGGTGTGGAATTTGTATGCAATAGACCAAGCAAATCATAGTAAAAATGGTTTTGGAGAAAAGCAAAGTCTTTTCGTTAGACAAGTGCATAAAATGTCATGTATACAAAGAGAAATTTCCTGTTTGTTTGCCGCAGTTCCTCTAGTTTCTCGTTAGAAAATACGAATGTGTAGAGCTGGTGTCTGCATGTGGAACCACTGAGTGTTTCCCAGTACAATGCTAAATGTTCCCTGATAAAAAAAAAACTTTCAAAACAATAATGACCATTGACAATATCCAGAAAACAGAAACACAGGGGCTGTGGCAATATCTGGGATTGAGATAGCCAAAAGAAAACCGCATATTTCCGGTTTCATGCAGTCATATCCGGACAAAGTGGTGTGGAATTTGTATGTAATAGACCAAGCAAATCATAGTAAAAATGGTTTTGTAGAAAAGCAAAGTCTTTTCGTTAGGCAAGTGCATAAAATGCCATCTATACAAACAGAAATATCATGTTTGTTTGCCACAGTTCTTCTAGCTTTCTACTAGAAAATACGAATGTGTAGAGCTGGTGTCTCCATGTGGAACCACTGAGTGTTTAACAGAACAAAATTAAATGATCCCTGATGAAAACAAATACTTTCAAAACAATAATGACCATTGATAATATCCAGAAAACAAAAACACAGGGGCTGTGGCAATATCTGGGATTGAGTTAGCCAAAACAAAACCGGATATTTCCGGTTTCAACCAGTCATATCCGGACAAAGTGGTGTGGAATTTGTATGCAATGGACTGAGAAAATCATAATAAAAATGGCTTTGGAAAAAAGCAAAGTCCTTTCTTTAGGCAAGTGCATAAAATGTCATGTATACAAACAGAAATATCATGTTTGTTTGCCGCAGTTCCTCTGTTTTCTCCCTAGAATACACGAATAGGAAGAACTGGTTTCTGCATGTGGAACGAGTGATTGTTTCCCAGTACAAAATGAAATGCTCCATGATTAAAAAATATGTTCCAAACAATAATGACCATTGATAATATCCAGAAAACACAAACACAGGGGCTGTGGTAATATCTGGGATTGAGTTAGCCAAAACAAAACCGGATATTTCCGGTTTCATGCAGTCATATCCGGACAAAGTGGTGTGGAATTGGTATGCAATAGACCAAGCAAATCATAGTAAAAATGGTTTTGGAGAAAAGCAAAGTCTTTTCGTTAGACAAGTGCATAAAATGTCATGTATACAAAGAGAAATTTCCTGTTTGTTTGCCGCAGTTCCTCTAGTTTCTCGTTAGAAAATACGAATGTGTAGAGCTGGTGTCTGCATGTGGAACCACTGAGTGTTTCCCAGTACAATGCTAAATGTTCCCTGATTAAAAAAAAACTTTCAAACCAATAATGACCATTGATAATATCCAGAAAACAGAAACACAGGGGCTGTGGCAATATCTGGGATTGAGATAGCCAAAAGAAAATCGGACATTTCCGGTTTCATGCAGTCATATCGGGACAAAGTAGTGTGGAATTTGTATGCAATAGACCAAGCAAATCATAGTAAAAATGGTTTTGGAGAAAAGCAAAGTCCTTTCTTTAGGCAAGTGCATAAAATGTCATGTATCATGTATAGAAACAGAAATATCACGTTTGTTTGCCGCAGTTCCTCTAGTTTTCTCCCCAGAATACACGAATAGGAAGAACTGGTTTCTGCATGTGGAACCAGTGATTGTTTCCCAGTACAAAATTAAATGCTCCCTGATAAAAAAAAAGTTCCAAACAATAATGGCCATTGATAATATCAAGAAAACACAAACACAGGGGCTGTGGTAATATCTGGGATTGAATTAGCCAAAACAAAACCAGATATTTCCGGTTTCATGCAGTCATATCTGGACAAAGTGGTGTGGAATTTGTATGCAATAGACCAAGCAAATCATAGTAAAAATGGTTTTGGAGAAAAGCAAAGTCTTTTCTTTAGGAAAGTGCATAAAATGCCACCTATACAAACAGAAATATCATGTTTGTTTGCCGAGTTCCTCTAGCTTTCTCGCTAGAACATATGAATGTGTAGAGTGGGTGTCTCCATGTGGAACCACTGAGTGTTTCCCAGTACAAAATTAAATGTTCCCTGATGAAAAAAAAACTTTCAAAACAATAATGACCATTGATAATATCCAGAAAACACAAACACAGAGGCTGTGGCAATCTGGGATTGAGTTAGCCAAAACAAAACCGGATATTTCCGGTTTCATCCAGTCATATTGGGACAAAGTGCTGTGGAATTCCTATGCAATGGACATAGAAAATCATAGTATAAAATGGGTTTGGAGAAAAGCAAAGTCTTTTCATTAGGAAAGTGCATAAAATGTCATGTGTACAAACAGAAAGATCATGTTTGTTGCCGGAGTTCCTCTAGGTTTCTCCCTAGAATACACAAATAGGAAGAACTGGTTTCTGCATGTGGAACCAGTGATTGTTTACCAGTACAAATTTAAATGATCCGTGATTAAAAAAAAACGTTCAAAACAATAATGACCATTGATAATATCCAGAAAACACAAACACAGGGGCTGTGGCAATATCTGGGATTGAGTTAGCCAAAACAAAACCGGATATTACCGGTTGCATCCAGTCATATCCGGACAAAGTGGTGTGGAATTTGTATGCAGTAGACCAAGCAAATCACAGTAAAAGTGATTTTGGAGCAAAGCAAAGTCTTTTTTTTGGGCAAGTGCATAAAATGTCATGTATACAAACAGAAATATCATGTTTCCTTGCCGCAGTTCCTCTAGCTTTCTCCTAGAAAATACGAATGTGTAGAGCTGGTGTCTCCATGTGGAACCAATTAGAGTTTCTCAGTACAAAATTAAATGTTCCCTGATAAAAAAATATTCAAAACAATAAAATCCTTCGATAATATCCAGAAAACACAAACTCAGAGGCTGTCACAATATCTAGGATTGAGTTAGCCAAAACAAAAGCGGATATTTGCCCTTTCATCCAGTCATATCTGGACAAAATGGTGTGGAATTCGTATACAATGGACTGGGAGAATTACAGTAAAAATGGTTTTGGAGAAAAGCAAAGCCATTTCATTAGGCAGGTGCATAAAATGTCATGTATACAAACAGAAATATCATGTTTGTTTGCTGCAGTTCCTCTAGCATTCTCCGTAGAAAATACAAATGTTTAGAGCTGGTTTCTCCATGTGGAACCACTGAGTGTTTCCCAGTACAAAATTAAATGCTCCCTGATTAAAAAAGTTTCAAAACAATAAAGTTCTTCTATAATATCCAGAAAACACAAACACAGGGGCTGTGGCAATATCTGGGATTGAGTTAGCCAAAACAAAACCGGATATTACCAGTTGCATCCAGTCATATCCGGACAAAGTGGTGTGGAATTTGTATGCAATACACCAAGCAAATCATATTAAAAATGGTTTTGGAGAAAAGCAAATTCGTTTCTTTAGGCAAGTGCATAAAATGTCATGTATACAAACAGAAATATCATATTTGTTTGCCGAGTTCCTCTAGCTTTCTCGCTAGAAAATACGAATGTGTAGAGTGGGTGTCTCCATATGGAACCACTGAATGTTTCCCAGTACAAAATTAAATGTTCCCTGATGAAAAGAAAAACTCAAAACAATAATGACCATTGATAATATCCAGAAAACACAAACACAGGGGCTGTGGCAATATCTGGGATTGAGTTACCCAAAACAAAACCGGATATTTCCGGTTGCATCCAGTCATATCCGGACAAAGTGGTGTGGAATTTGTAAGCAATAGACCAAGCAAATCATAGTAAAAATGGTTTTGGAGAAAAGCAAAGTCCTTTCTTTAGGCAAGTGCATAAAATGTCATGTATACAAACAGAAATATCATGTTTGTTTGCCGAGTTCCTCTAGGTTTCTCGCTAGAAAATACGAATGTGTAGAGCGGGTGTCTCCATATGGAACCACTGAATGTTTCCCAGTACAAAATTAAATGTTCCCTGATGAAAAGAAAAACTCAAAACAATAATGACCATTGATGATATCCAGAAAACACAAACACAGAGGCTGTGGCAATCTGGGATTGAGTTAGCCAAAACAAAACCGGATATTTCCGATTTCATGCAGTCATATCCGGACAAGTGGTGTGGAATTTGTATGCAATAGACCAAGCAAATCATAGTAAAAATGGTTTTGGAGAAAAGCAAAGTCTTTTCGTTAGGCAAGGGCATAAAATGTCATGTATACAAACAGAAATATCATGTTTGTTTGCCGCAGTTCCTCTAGTTTTCTCCCTAGAATACACGAATAGGAAGAACTGGTTTCTGCATGTGGAACCAGTGATTGTTTCCCAGTACAATATTAAATGCTCCCTGATTAAAAAAAAAACTTTCCAAACAATAATGACCATTGAGAATATCCAGAAAACACAAACACAGGGGCTGTGGCAATATCTGGGATTGAGTTAGCCAAAACAAAACCGGATATTTCCAGTTTCATGCAGTCATATCGGGACAAAGTGGTGTGGAATTTGTATGCAATAGACCAAGCAAATCATAGTAAAAATGGTTTTGGAGAAAAGCAAAGTCCTTTTTAGGCAAGTGCATAAAATGTCATGTATACAAACAGAAATATCATGTTTGCTTGCCGCAGTTCCTCTAGGTTCTCGCTTAGAAAATACGAATGTGTAGAGCTGATGTCTCCATGTGGAACCACTGAGTTTTTCCAGGTACAAAATTAAATGTTCCCTGGTTAAAAAAAACTTTCCAAACAATAATGACCATTGATAATATCCACTAAGCACAAACACAGGGGCTTTGGCAATATCTGGGATTGAGTTAGCCAAAACAAAACCGGATATTTCCGGTTTCATGCAGTCATATCTGGTCAAAGTGGTGTGGAACTTGTATGCAATAGACCAAGCAAATCATAGTAAAAATGGTTTTGGAGAAAAGCAAAGTCTTTCTTTAGGCAAGTGCATAAAATGTCATGTATACAAACAGAAATATCATGTTTGTTTGCCGCAGTTCCTCTAGTTTTCTCCCTAGAATACACGAATAGGAAGAACTGGTTTCTGCATGTGGAACCAGTGATTGTTTCCCAGTACAATATTAAATGCTCCCTGATTAAAAAAAGGTTCAAAACAATAATGGCCATTGATAATATCCAGAAAACACAAACACATAGGCTGTGGCAATATCTGGGATTGAGTTAGCCAAAACAAAACCGGATATTTCCGGTTTCATGCAGTCATATCCGGACAAAGTGTTGTGGAATTTGTATGCAATGGACTGAGAAAATCATAATAAAAATGGCTTTGGAAAAAAGCAAAGTCTTTCTTTAGGCAAGTGCATAAAATGTCATGTATACAAACAGAAATATCATGTTTGTTTGCCGCAGTTCCTCTGTTTTCTCCCTAGCATACACGAATAGGAAGAACTGGTTTCTGCATGTGGAACCAGTGATTGTTTCCCAGTACAAAATGAAATGCTCCCTGATTAAAAAATACGTTCCAAACAGTAATGACCATTGATAATATCCAGAAAACACAAACACAGGGGCTGTGGCAATATCTGGGATTGAGTTAGCCAAAACAAAACCGGATATTTCTGGTTTCATACAGTCATATCCGGACAAAGTGGTGTGGAATTTGTATGCAATAGACCAAGCAAATCATAGTAAAAATGGTTTTGGAGAAATCAAAGTCTTTTCGTTAGACAAGTCCATAAATTGTCATGTACACAAACAGAAATGTCATGTTTGTTTGCCGCAGTTCCTCTAGCTTTCTAGCTAGAAAATACGAATCTGTAGAGCTATTGTCTCCATGTGGAACCAATTAGAGTTTCCCAGTATAAAATTAAATGTTCCCTGATAAAAAAAAGTTTCAACACAATAAAGTCCTTTGATAATATCCAGAAAACACAAACACAGGGGCTGCGGCAATATCTGCAATTGAGTTATCCAAAACAAAACCGGATATTTCCAGTTTCAACCAGTCATATCCGGACAAAGTGGTGTGGAATTTGTATGCAATAGACCAAGCAAATCTTAGTAAAAAAGGTTTTGGAGAAAAGCAAAGTCCTTTCTTTAGGCAAGTGCATAAAATGTCATGTATCATGTATACAAACAGAAATATCATGTTTGTTTGCCGCAGTTCCTCTATTTTTCTCCCTAGAATACACGAATAGGAAGAACTGGTTTCTGCATGTGGAACGAGTGATTGTTTCCCAGTACAAAATGAAATGCTCCATGATTAAAAAATACGTTCCAAACAATAATGACCATTGATAATATCCAGAAAACACAAACACAGGGGCTGTGGCAATATCTGGGATTGAGTTAGCCAAAACAAAACCGGATATTTCCAGTTTCATGCAGTCATATCGGGACAAAATGGTGTGGAATTCATATACAATGGAATGGGAGAATTACAGTAAAAATGGTTTTGGAGAAAAACAAGGTCTTTTCGTTAGGCAAGTGCATAAAATGTCATGTATACAAACAGAAATATCATGTTTCTTTGCTGCAGTTCTTCTAGCTTTCTCCTAGAAAATACGAATGTGTAGAGCTGGTGTCTCCATGTGGATCCAATTAGAGTTTCCCAGTACAAAATTAAATGTTCCCTGATAAAAAAACATTCAAAACAATAAAGTCCTTTGATAATATCCAGAAAACACAAACACAGAGGCTGTCACAATATCTAGGATTGAGTTAGCCAAAACAAAAGCAGATATTTCCCCTTTGAGCCAGTCATATCCGGACAAAGTGGTGTGGAATTTTTATGAAATGGACTGAGAGAATTACAGTAAAAATGGTTTTGGAGAAAAGCAAAGTCATTTCATTATGCAGGTGCATAAAATGTCATGTATACAAACAGAAATATCATGTTTGTTTGCTGCAGTTCCTCTAGCATTCTCCGTAGAAAATGCAAATGTTTAGAGCTGGTTTCTCCATGGGGAACCACTGAGTGTTTCCCAGTACAATGCTAAATGTTCCCTGATAAAAAAAAAGTATCAAAACAATAAAGTCCTTTGATAATATCCAGAAAACACAAACACAGGGGCTGCGGCAATATCTGCGATTGAGTTAGCCAAAACAAAACCGGATATTTCCGGTTTCATGCAGTCATATCCGGAAAAAGTGGTGTGGAATTCCTATGCAATGGACTGAGAAAATCATAGTAAAAATGGTTTTGGAGAAAAGCAAAGTCCTTTCTTTAGGCAAGTGCATAAAATGTCATGTATACAAACAGAAATATCATGTTTGTTTGCCGCAGTTCCTCTGTTTTCTCCCTAGAATACACGAATAGGAAGAACTGGTTTCTGCATGTGGAACCAGTGATTGTTTCCCAGTACAAAATTAAATGCTCGCTGATTAAAAAAATACGTTCAAAACAATAATGGCCATTGATAATATCCAGAAAACACAAACACAGGGGCTGTGGCAATATCTGGGATTGAGTTAGCCAAAACAAAACCGGATATTTCCGGTTCCATTCAGTCATATCCGGACAAAGTGGTGTGGAATTTGTATGCAATAGACCAAGCAAATCATAGTAAAAATGGTTTTGGAGAAAAGCAAAATCTTTTCGTTAGACAAGTGCATAAAATGTCATGTATACAAAGAGAAATTTCCTGTTTGTTTGCCGCAGTTCCTCTAGTTTCTCGTTAGAAAATACGAATGTGTAGAGCTGGTGTCTGCATGTGGAACCACTGAGTGTTTCCCAGTACAATGCTAAATGTTCCCTGATAAAAAAAAAACTTTCAAAACAATAATGACCATTGACAATATCCAGAAAACAGAAACACAGGGGCTGTGGCAATATCTGGGATTGAGATAGCCAAAAGAAAACCGCATATTTCCGGTTTCATGCAGTCATATCCGGACAAAGTGGTGTGGAATTTGTATGTAATAGACCAAGCAAATCATAGTAAAAATGGTTTTGTAGAAAAGCAAAGTCTTTTCGTTAGGCAAGTGCATAAAATGCCATCTATACAAACAGAAATATCATGTTTGTTTGCCACAGTTCTTCTAGCTTTCTACTAGAAAATACGAATGTGTAGAGCTGGTGTCTCCATGTGGAACCACTGAGTGTTTAACAGAACAAAATTAAATGATCCCTGATGAAAACAAATACTTTCAAAACAATAATGACCATTGATAATATCCAGAAAACAAAAACACAGGGGCTGTGGCAATATCTGGGATTGAGTTAGCCAAAACAAAACCGGATATTTCCGGTTTCAACCAGTCATATCCGGACAAAGTGGTGTGGAATTTGTATGCAATGGACTGAGAAAATCATAATAAAAATGGCTTTGGAAAAAAGCAAAGTCCTTTCTTTAGGCAAGTGCATAAAATGTCATGTATACAAACAGAAATATCATGTTTGTTTGCCGCAGTTCCTCTGTTTTCTCCCTAGAATACACGAATAGGAAGAACTGGTTTCTGCATGTGGAACGAGTGATTGTTTCCCAGTACAAAATGAAATGCTCCATGATTAAAAAATATGTTCCAAACAATAATGACCATTGATAATATCCAGAAAACACAAACACAGGGGCTGTGGTAATATCTGGGATTGAGTTAGCCAAAACAAAACCGGATATTTCCGGTTTCATGCAGTCATATCCGGACAAAGTGGTGTGGAATTGGTATGCAATAGACCAAGCAAATCATAGTAAAAATGGTTTTGGAGAAAAGCAAAGTCTTTTCGTTAGACAAGTGCATAAAATGTCATGTATACAAAGAGAAATTTCCTGTTTGTTTGCCGCAGTTCCTCTAGTTTCTCGTTAGAAAATACGAATGTGTAGAGCTGGTGTCTGCATGTGGAACCACTGAGTGTTTCCCAGTACAATGCTAAATGTTCCCTGATTAAAAAAAAACTTTCAAACCAATAATGACCATTGATAATATCCAGAAAACAGAAACACAGGGGCTGTGGCAATATCTGGGATTGAGATAGCCAAAAGAAAATCGGACATTTCCGGTTTCATGCAGTCATATCGGGACAAAGTAGTGTGGAATTTGTATGCAATAGACCAAGCAAATCATAGTAAAAATGGTTTTGGAGAAAAGCAAAGTCCTTTCTTTAGGCAAGTGCATAAAATGTCATGTATCATGTATAGAAACAGAAATATCACGTTTGTTTGCCGCAGTTCCTCTAGTTTTCTCCCCAGAATACACGAATAGGAAGAACTGGTTTCTGCATGTGGAACCAGTGATTGTTTCCCAGTACAAAATTAAATGCTCCCTGATAAAAAAAAAGTTCCAAACAATAATGGCCATTGATAATATCAAGAAAACACAAACACAGGGGCTGTGGTAATATCTGGGATTGAATTAGCCAAAACAAAACCAGATATTTCCGGTTTCATGCAGTCATATCTGGACAAAGTGGTGTGGAATTTGTATGCAATAGACCAAGCAAATCATAGTAAAAATGGTTTTGGAGAAAAGCAAAGTCTTTTCTTTAGGAAAGTGCATAAAATGCCACCTATACAAACAGAAATATCATGTTTGTTTGCCGCAGTTCTTCAGGCTTTCTCCTAGAAAATACGAATGTGTAGAGCTGGTGTCTCCATGTGGAACCACTGAGTGTTTCCCAGAACAAAATTAAATGTTCCCTGATGAAAAAAAAAAAACTTTCAAAACAATAATGACCATTGATAATATCCAGAAAACACAAACACAGAGGCTGTGGCAATCTGGGATTGAGTTAGCCAAAACAAAACCGGATATTTCCGGTTGCATCCAGTCATATCCGGACAAAGTGATGTGGAATTTGTATGCAATAGACCAAGGAAATCATAGTAAAAATGGTTTTGGAGAAAAACAAGGTCTTTTCGTTAGGCAAGTGCATAAAATGTCATGTATACAAACAGAAATATCATGTTTCTTTGCTGCAGTTCTTCTAGCTTTCTCCTAGAAAATACGAATGTGTAGAGCTGGTGTCTCCATGTGGATCCAATTAGAGTTTCCCAGTACAAAATTATATGTTCCCTGATAAAAAACATTCAAAACAATAAAGTCCTTTGATAATATCCAGAAAACACAAACACAGAGGCTGTCGCAATATCTAGGATTGAGTTAGCCAAAACAAAAGCAGATATTTCCCCTTTGAGCCAGTCATATCCGGACAAAGTGGTGTGGAATTTTTATGAAATGGACTGAGAGAATTACAGTAAAAATGGTTTTGGAGAAAAGCAAAGTCATTTCATTATGCAGGTGCATAAAATGTCATGTATACAAACAGAAATATCATGTTTGTTTGCTGCAGTTCCTCTAGCATTCTCTGTAGAAAATGCAAATGTTTAGAGCTGGTTTCTCCATGGGGAACCACTGAGTGTTTCCCAGTACAATGCTAAATGTTCCCTGATAAAAAAAAAGTATCAAAACAATAAAGTCCTTTGATAATATCCAGAAAACACAAACACAGGGGCTGCGGCAATATCTGCGATTGAGTTAGCCAAAACAAAACCGGATATTTCCGGTTTCATGCAGTCATATCCGGAAAAAGTGGTGTGGAATTCCTATGCAATGGACTGAGAAAATCATAGTAAAAATGGTTTTGGAGAAAAGCAAAGTCCTTTCTTTAGGCAAGTGCATAAAATGTCATGTATACAAACAGAAATATCATGTTTGTTTGCCGCAGTTCCTCTGTTTTCTCCCTAGAATACACGAATAGGAAGAACTGGTTTCTGCATGTGGAACCAGTGATTGTTTCCCAGTACAAAATTAAATGCTCGCTGATTAAAAAAATACGTTCAAAACAATAATGGCCATTGATAATATCCAGAAAACACAAACACAGGGGCTGTGGCAATATCTGGGATTGAGTTAGCCAAAACAAAACCGCATATTTCCGGTTTCAAGCAGTCATATCCGGACAAAGTGGTGTGGAATTTGTATGCAATAGACCAAGCAAATCATTGTAAAAAGGGTTTTGGAGAAAAGCAAAGTCTTTTCGTTAGACAAGTGCATAAAATGTCATGTATACAAAGAGAAATTTCCTGTTTGTTTGCCGCAGTTCCTCTAGTTTCTCGTTAGAAAATACGAATGTGTAGAGCTGGTGTCTGCATGTGGAACCACTGAGTGTTTCCCAGTACAAAATGAAATGCTCCCTGATAAAAAAAAAAAAAACTTTCAAAACAATAATGACCATTGATAATATCCAGAAAACAGAAACACAGGGGCTGTGGCAATATCTGGGATTGAGATAGCCAAAAGAAAACCGCATATTTCCGGTTTCATGCAGTCATATCCGGACAAAGTGGTGTGGAATTTGTATGTAATAGACCAAGCAAATCATAGTAAAAATGGTTTTGTAGAAAAGCAAAGTCTTTTCGTTAGGCAAGTGCATAAAATGCCATCTATACAAACAGAAATATCATGTTTGTTTGCCGCAGTTCCTCTAGCTTTCTAGCTAGAAAATACGAATGTGTAGAGCTGGTGTCTCTATGTGGAACCAATTAGAGTTTCCCAGTATAAAATTAAATGTTCCCTGATAAAAAAAAGTTTCAAAACAATAAAGTCCTTTGATAATATCCAGAAAACACAAAAACAGGGGCTGCGGCAATATCTGCGATTGAGTTATCCAAAACAAAACCGGATATTTCCGGTTTCAACCAGTCATATCCGGACAAAGTGGTGTGGAATTTGTATGCAATAGACCAAGCAAATCATAGTAAAAAAGGTTTTGGAGAAAAGCAAAGTCCTTTCTTTAGGCAAGTGCATAAAATGTCATGTATCATGTATACAAACAGAAATATCATGTTTGTTTGCCGCAGTTCCTCTATTTTTCTCCCTAGAATACACGAATAGGAAGAACTGGTTTCTGCATGTGGAACCAGTGATTGTTTCCCAGTACAAAATTAAATGCTCCCTGATAAAAAAAAAAGTTCCAAACAATAATGGCCATTGATAATATCCAGAAAACACAAACACAGGGGCTGTTAATATCTGGGATTGAGTTAGCCAAAACAAAACCGGATATTTCCGGTTTCATGCAGTCATATCCAGACAAAGTGGTGTGGAATTTGTATGCAATAGACCAAGCAAATCATAGTAAAAATGGTTTTGGAGAAAAGCAAAGTCTTTTCGTTAGACAAGTGCATAAATTGTCATGTATACAAACAGAAATATCATGTTTGTTTGCCGCAGTTCTTCTAGCTTTCTCCTAGAAAATACGAATGTGTAGAGCTGGTGTCTCCATGTGGAACCACTGAGTGTTTCCCAGAACAAAATTAAATGTGCCCTGATGAAAAAAAAAAAACTTTCAAAACAATAATGACCATTGATAATATCCAGAAAACACAAACACAGAGGCTTTGGCAATCTGGGATTGAGTTAGCCAAAAGAAAACCGGATATTTCCGGTTTCATGCAGACATATCCGGACAAAGTGGTGTGGAATTTGTATGCCATAGACCAAACAAATCATAGTAAAAATGGTTTTGGAGAAAAGCAAAGTCCTTTCTTTAGGCAAGTGCATAAAATGTCATGTATACAAACAGAAATATCATGTTTGTTTGCCGCAGTTCCTCTATTTTTTTCCCTAGAATACACGAATAGGAAGAACTGGTTTCTGCATGTGGAACCAGTGATTGTTTCCCAGTACAAAATGAAATGCTCCATGATTAAAAAATACGTTCCAAACAATAATGACCATTGATAATATCCAGAAAACACAAACACAGCGGCTGTGGCAATATCTGGGATTGAGTTAGCCAAAAGAAAACCGGATATTTCCGGTTTCATGCAGTCATATCCGGACAAAGTGGTGTGGAATTTGTATGCCATAGACCAAGCAAATCATAGTAAAAATGGTTTTGGAGAAAAGCAAAGTCCTTTCTTTAGGCAAGTGCATAAAATGTCATGTATACAAACAGAAATATCATGTTTGCTTGCCGCAGTTCCTCTAGTTTTCTCCCTAGAATACACGAATAGGAAGAACTGGTTTCTGCCTGTGGAACCAGTGATTGTTTCCCAGTACAAAATTAAATGCTCCCTGATAAAAAAAAGTTCCAAACAATAATGGTCATTGATAATATCCAGAAAACACAAACACAGGGGCTGTGGCAATATCTGGGATTGAGTTAGCCAAAACAAAACCGGATATTTCCGGTTTCATGCAGTCATATCCGGACAAAGTGGTGTGGAATTCCTATGCAATGGACCGAGAAAATCATAATAAAAATGGCTTTGGAGAAAAGCAAAGTCCTTTCTTTAGGCAAGTGCATAAAATGTCATGTATCATGTATAGAAACAGAAATATCACGTTTGTTTGCCGCAGTTCCTCTAGTTTTCTCCCCAGAATACACGAATAGGAAGAACTGGTTTCTGCATGTGGAACGAGTGATTGTTTCCCAGTACAAAATTAAATGCTCCCTGATAAAAAAAAAGTTCCAAACAATAATGGCCATTGATAATATCAAGAAAACACAAACACAGGGGCTGTGGTAATATCTGGGATTGAGTTAGCCAAAACAAAACCGGATATTTCCGGTTTCATGAAGTCATATCCGGACAAAGTGGTGTGGAATTTGTATGCCATAGACCAAGCAAATCATAGTAAAAATGGTTTTGGAGAAAAGCAAAGTCTTTTCTTTAGGAAAGTGCATAAAATGCCACCTATACAAACAGAAATATCATGTTTGTTTGCCGCAGTTCTTCAGGCTTTCTCCTAGAAAATACGAATGTGTAGAGCTGGTGTCTCCATGTGGAACCACTGAGTGTTTCCCAGAACAAAATTAAATGTTCCCTGATGAAAAAAAAAAAACTTTCAAAACAATAATGACCATTGATAATATCCAGAAAACACAAACACAGAGGCTGTGGCAATCTGGGATTGAGTTAGCCAAAACAAAACCGGATATTTCCGGTTGCATCCAGTCATATCCGGACAAAGTGGTGTGGAATTTGTATGCAATAGACCAAGGAAATCATAGTAAAAATGGTTTTGGAGAAAAACAAGGTCTTTTCGTTAGGCAAGTGCATAAAATGTCATGTATACAAACAGAAATATCATGTTTCTTTGCTGCAGTTCTAGCTTTCTCCTAGAAAATACGAATGTGTAGAGCTGGTGTCTCCATGTGGATCCAATTAGAGTTTCCCAGTACAAAATTAAATGTTCCCTGATAAAAAACATTCAAAACAATAAAGTCCTTTGATAATATCCAGAAAACACAAACACAGAGGCTGTCGCAATATCTAGGATTGAGTTAGCCAAAACAAAAGCAGATATTTCCCCTTTGAGCCAGTCATATCCGGACAAAGTGGTGTGGAATTTTTATGAAATGGACTGAGAGAATTACAGTAAAAATGGTTTTGGAGAAAAGCAAAGTCATTTCATTATGCAGGTGCATAAAATGTCATGTATACAAACAGAAATATCATGTTTGTTTGCTGCAGTTCCTCTAGCATTCTCCGTAGAAAATGCAAATGTTTAGAGCTGGTTTCTCCATGGGGAACCACTGAGTGTTTCCCAGTACAATGCTAAATGTTCCCTGATAAAAAAAAAGTATCAAAACAATAAAGTCCTTTGATAATATCCAGAAAACACAAACACAGGGGCTGCGGCAATATCTGCGATTGAGTTAGCCAAAACAAAACCGGATATTTCCGGTTTCATGCAGTCATATCCGGAAAAAGTGGTGTGGAATTCCTATGCAATGGACTGAGAAAATCATAGTAAAAATGGTTTTGGAGAAAAGCAAAGTCCTTTCTTTAGGCAAGTGCATAAAATGTCATGTATACAAACAGAAATATCATGTTTGTTTGCCGCAGTTCCTCTGTTTTCTCCCTAGAATACACGAATAGGAAGAACTGCTTTCTGCATGTGGAACCAGTGATTGTTTCCCAGTACAAAATTAAATGCTCGCTGATTAAAAAAATACGTTCAAAACAATAATGGCCATTGATAATATCCAGAAAACACAAACACAGGGGCTGTGGCAATATCTGGGATTGAGTTAGCCAAAACAAAACCGGATATTTCCGGTTTCATGCAGTCATATCCGGACAAAGTGGTGTGGAATTTGTATGCAATAGACCAAGCAAATCATAGTAAAAATGGTTTTGGAGAAAAGCAAAGTCTTTTCGTTAGACAAGTGCATAAAATGTCATGTATACAAAGAGAAATATCATGTTTGCTTGCCGCAGTTCCTCTAGTTTCTCGTTAGAAAATACGAATGTGTAGAGCTGGTGTCTGCATGTGGAACCACTGAGTGTTTCCCAGTACAATGCTAAATGTTCCCTGATAAAAAAAAACTTTCAAAACAATAATGACCATTGATAATATCCAGAAAACAGAAACACAGGGGCTGTGGCAATATCTGGGATTGAGATAGCCAAAAGAAAACCGCATATTTCCGGTTTCATGCAGTCATATCCGGACAAAGTGGTGTGGAATTTGTATGTAATAGACCAAGCAAATCATAGTAAAAATGGTTTTGTAGAAAAGCAAAGTCTTTTCGTTAGGCAAGTGCATAAAATGCCATCTATACAAACAGAAATATCATGTTTGTTTGCCACAGTTCTTCTAGCTTTCTCCTAGAAAATACGAATGTGTAGAGCTGGTGTCTCCATGTGGAACCACTGAGTGTTTCCCAGAACAAAATTAAATGATCCCTGATGAAAACAAATACTTTCAAAACAATAATGACCATTGATAATATCCAGAAAACACAAACACAGGGGCTGTGGCAATATCTGGGATTGAGTTAGCCAAAACAAAACCGGATATTTCCGGTTTCATGCAGTCATATCCGGACAAAGTGGTGTGGAATTTGTATGCAATGGACTGAGAAAATCATAATAAAAATGGCTTTGGAAAAAAGCAAAGTCCTTTCTTTAGGCAAGTGCATAAAATGTCATGTATACAAACAGAAATATCATGTTTGTTTGCCGCAGTTCCTCTGTTTTCTCCCTAGCATACACGAATAGGAAGAACTGGTTTCTGCATGTGGAACCAGTGATGTTTCCCAGTACAAAATGAAATGCTCCCTGATTAAAAAATACGTTCCAAACAATAATGACCATTGATAATATCCAGAAAACACAAACACAGGGGCTGTGGCAATATCTGGGATTGAGTTAGCCAAAACAAAACCGGATATTTCTGGTTTCATGCAGTCATATCCGGACAAAGTGGTGTGGAATTGGTATGCAATAGACCAAGCAAATCATAGTAAAAATGGTTTTGGAGAAAAGCAAAGTCTTTTCGTTAGACAACTGCATAAATTGTCATGTACACAAACAGAAATATCATGTTTGTTTGCCGCAGTTCCTCTAGCTTTCTAGCTAGAAAATACGAATGTGTAGAGCTGGTGTCTCTATGTGGAACCAATTAGAGTTTCACAGTATAAAATTAAATGTTCCCTGATAAAAAAAAGTTTCAAAACAATAAAGTCCTTTGATAATATCCAGAAAACACAAAAACAGGGGCTGCGGCAATATCTGCGATTGAGTTATCCAAAACAAAACCGGATATTTCCGGTTTCAACCAGTCATATCCGGACAAAGTGGTGTGGAATTTGTATGCAATAGACCAAGCAAATCATAGTAAAAAAGGTTTTGGAGAAAAGCAAAGTCCTTTCTTTAGGCAAGTGCATAAAATGTCATGTATACAAACAGAAATATCATGTTTGTTTGCCGCAGTTCCTCTAGTTTTCTCCCTAGAATACACGAATAGGAAGAACTGCTTTCTGCATGTGGAACCAGTGATTGTTTCCCAGTACAAAATTAAATGCTCTCTGATAAAAAAAAGTTCCAAACAATAATGGTCATTGATAATATCCAGAAAACACAAACACAGGGGCGGTGGCAATATCTGGGATTGAGTTAGCCAAAAGAAAACCGGATATTTACGGTTTCATGCAGTCATATCCGGACAACGTGGTGTGGAATTCCTATGCAATGGACCGAGAAAATCATAATAAAAATGGCTTTGGAGAAAAGCAAAGTCCTTTCTTTAGGCAAGTGCATAAAATGTCATGTATACAAACAGAAATATCATGTTTGTTTGCCGCAGTTCCTCTATTTTTTTCCCTAGAATACACGAATAGGAAGAACTGGTTTCTGCATGTGGAACCAGTGATTGTTTCCCAGTACAAAATGAAATGCTCCCTGATTAAAAAATACGTTCCAAACAATAATGACCATTGATAATATCCAGAAAACACAAACACAGCGGCTGTGGCAATATCTGGGATTGAGTTAGCCAAAACAAAACCGGATATTTCCGGTTTCATGCAGTCATATCCGGACAAAGTGGTGTGGAATTTGTATGCAATAGACCAAGCAAATCATAGTAAAAATGGTTTTGGAGAAAAGCAAAGTCCTTTCTTTAGGCAAGTGCATAAAATGTCATGTATACAAACAGAAATATCATGTTTGTTTGCCGCAGTTCCTCTAGTTTTCTCCCTAGAATACACGAATAGGAAGAACTGCTTTCTGCATGTGGAACCAGTGATTGTTTCCCAGTACAAAATTAAATACTCCCTGATAAAAAAAAGTTCCAAACAATAATGGTCATTGATAATATCCAGAAAACACAAACACAGGGACGGTGGCAATATCTGGGATTGAGTTAGCCAAAACAAAACCGGATATTTCCGGTTTCATGCAGTCATATCCGGACAAAGTGGTGTGGAATTCCTATGCAATGGACCGAGAAAATCATAATAAAAATGGCTTTGGAGAAAAGCAAAGTCCTTTCTTTAGGCAAGTGCATAAAATGTCATGTATACAAACAGAAATATCATGTTTGTTTGCCGCAGTTCCTCTATTTTTTTCCCTAGAATACACGAATAGGAAGAACTAGTTTCTGCATGTGGAACCAGTGATTGTTTCCCAGTACAAAATGAAATGCTCCATGATTAAAAAATACGTTCCAAACAATAATGACCATTGATAATATCCAGAAAACGCAAACACAGGGGCTGTGGCAATATCTGGGATTGAGTTAGCCAAAAGAAAACCGGATATTTCCGGTTTCATGCAGTCATATCCGGACAAAGTGGTGTGGAATTTGTATGCAATAGACCAAGCAAATCATAGTAAAAATGGTTTTGGAGAAAAGCAAAGTCTTTTCGTTAGGCAAGTGCATAAAATGCCATCTATACAAACAGAAATATCATGTTTGTTTGCCACAGTTCTTCTAGCTTTCTCCTAGAAAATACGAATGCGTAGAGCTGGTGTCTCCATGTGGAACCACTGAGTGTTTCCCAGAACAAAATTAAATCATCCCTGAAGAAAACAAATACTTTCAAAACAATAATGACCATTGATAATATCCAGAAAACACAAACACAGGGGCTGTGGCAATATCTGGGATTGAGTTAGCCAAAACAAAACCGGATATTTCCGGTTTCATGCAGTCATATCCGGACAAAGTGGTGTGGAATTTTTATGCAATGGACTGAGAAAATCGTAATAAAAATGGCTTTGGAGAAAAGCAAAGTCCTTTCTTTAGGCAAGTGCTTAAAATGTCATGTATACAAACAGAAATATCATGTTTGTTTGCCGCAGTTCCTCTGTTTTCTCCCTAGCATACACGAATAGGAAGAACTGGTTTCTGCATGTGGAACCAGTGATTGTTTCCCAGTACAAAATGAAATGCTCCCTGATTAAAAAATACGTTCCAAACAATAATGGCCATTGATAATATCCAGAAAACACAAACATATGGGCTGTGGCAATATCTGGGATTGAGTTAGCCAAAACAAAACCGGATATTTCTGGTTTCATACAGTCATATCCGGACAAAGTGGTGTGGAATTGGTATGCAATAGACCAAGCAAATCATAGTAACAATGGTTTTGGAGAAATCAAAGTCTTTTCGTTAGACAAGTGCATAAATTGTCATGTACACAAACAGAAATGTCATGTTTGTTTGCCGCAGTTCCTCTAGCTTTCAAGCTAGAAAATACGAATGTGTAGAGCTGGTGTCTCCATGTGGAACCAATTAGAGTTTCCCAGTATAAAATTAAATGTTCCCTGATAAAAAAAGTTTCAAAACAATAAAGTCCTTTGATAATATCCAGAAAACACAAACACAGGGGCTGCGGCAATATCTGCGATTGAGTTATCCAAAACAAAACCGGATATTTCCGGTTTCAACCAGTCATATCCGGACAAAGTGGTGTGGAATTTGTATGCAATAGACCAAGCAAATCATAGTAAAAAAGGTTTTGGAGAAAAGCAAAGTCCTTTCTTTAGGCAAGTGCATAAAATGTCATGTATCATGTATACAAACAGAAATATCATGTTTGTTTGCCGCAGTTCCTCTATTTTTCTCCCTAGAATACACGAATAGGAAGAACTGGTTTCTGCATGTGGAACCAGTCTTTGTTTCCCAGTACAAAATGAAATGCTCCCTGATTAAAAAATACGTTCCAAACAATAATGACCATTGATAATATCCAGAAAACACAAACACAGGGGCTGTGGCAATATCTGGGATTGAGTTAGCCAAAACAAAACCGGATATTTCCGGTTTCATGCAGTCATATCCGGACAAAGTGGTGTGGAATTCCTATGCAATGGACCGAGAAAATCATAATAAAAATGGCTTTGGAGAAAAGCAAAGTCCTTTCTTTAGGCAAGTGCATAAAATGTCATGTATACAAAGAGAAATTTCCTGTTTGTTTGCCGCAGTTCCTCTAGTTTCTCGTTAGAAAATACGAATGTGTAGAGCTGGTGTCTGCATGTGGAACCACTGAGTGTTTCCCAGTACAATGCTAAATGTTCCCTGATAAAAAAAAGCTTTCAAAACAATAATGACCATTGATAATATCCAGAAAACAGAAACACAGGGGCTGTGGCAATATCTGGGATTGAGATAGCCAAAAGAAAACCGGATATTTCCGGTTTCAACCAGTCATATCCGGACAAAGTGGTGTGGAATTTGTATGCAATAGACCAAGCAAATCATAGTAAAAATGGTTTTGGAGAAAAGCAAAGTCCTTTCTTTAGGCAAGTGCATAAAATGTCATGTATCATGTATAGAAACAGAAATATCACGTTTGTTTGCCGCAGTTCCTCTAGTTTTCTCCCCAGAATACACGAATAGGAAGAACTGGTTTCTGCATGTGGAACCAGTGATTGTTTCCCAGTACAAAATTAAATGCTCCCTGATAAAAAAAAAAGTTCCAAACAATAATGGCCATTGATAATATCAAGAAAACACAAACACAGGGGCTGTGGTAATATCTGGGATTGAGTAAGCCAAAAGAAAACCGGATATTTCCGGTTTCATGCAGTCATATCCGGACAAAGTGGTGTGGAATTTGTATGCAATAGACCAAGCAAATCATAGTAAAAATGGTTTTGGAGAAAAGCAAAGTCTTTTCGTTAGGCAAGTGCATAAAATGCCACCTATACAAACAGAAATATCATGTTTGTTTGCCGCAGTTCTTCAGGCTTTCTCCTAGAAAATACGAATGTGTAGAGCTGGTGTCTCCATGTGGAACCACTGAGTGTTTCCCAGAACAAAATGAAATGTTCCCTGATGAAAAAAAAACTTTCAAAACAATAATGACCATTGATAATATCCAGAAAACACAAACACAGAGGCTGTAGCAATCTGGGATTGAGTTAGCCAAAACAAAACCGGATATTTCCGGTTGCATCCAGTCATATCCGGAAAGAGTGATGTGGAATTTGTATGCAATAGACCAAGGAAATCATAGTAAAAATGGTTTTGGAGAAAAACAAGGTCTTTTCGTTAGACAAGTGCATAAAATGTCATGTATACAAACAGAAATATCATGTTCTTTTGCCGCAGTTCTTCTAGCTTTCTCCTAGAAAATACGAATGTGTAGAGCTGGTGTCTCCATGTGGAACCAATTAGAGTTTCCCAGTACAAAATTAAATGTTCCCTGATAAAAAACATTCAAAACAATAAAGTCCTTTGATAATATCCAGAAAACACAAACACAGAGGCTGTCGCAATATCTAGGATTGAGTTAGCCAAAACAAAAGCAGATATTTCCCCTTTGATCCAGTCATATCCGGACAAAGTGGTGTGGAATTTTTATGAAATGGACTGAGAGAATTACAGTAAAAATAGTTTTGGAGAAAAGCAAAGTCATTTCATTATGCAGGTGCATAAAATGTCATGTATACAAACAGAAATATCATGTTTGTTTGCCGCAGTTCTTCTAGCTTTCTCCTAGAAAATACGAATGTGTAGAGCTGGTGTCTCCATGTGGAACCACTGAGTGTTTCCCAGAACAAAATTAAATGTGCCCTGATGAAAAAAAAAAACTTTCAAAGCAATAATGACCAATGATAATATCCAGAAAACACAAACACAGAGGCTGTGGCAATCTGGGATTGAGTTAGCCAAAACAAAACCGGATATTTCCGGTTTCATGCAGTCATATCCTGACAAAGTGGTGTGGAATTTGTATGCCATAGACCAAGCAAATCATAGTAAAAATGGTTTTGGAGAAAAGCAAAGTCCTTTCTTTAGGCAAGTGCATAAAATGTCATGTATACAAACAGAAATATCATGTTTGTTTGCCGCAGTTCCTCTGTTTTCTCCCTAGAATACACGAATAGGAAGAACTGCTTTCTGCATGTGGAACCAGTGATTGTTTCCCAGTACAAAATGAAATGCTCCCTGATTAAAAAAAAGTTCGAAACAATAATGTCCATTGATAATATCCAGAAAACACAAACACAGGGGCTGTGGCAATATCTGGGATTGAGTTAGCCAAAACAAAACTGGATATTTCCGGTTTCATGCAGTCATACCCGGACAAAGTGGTGTGGAATTTGTATGCAATAGACCAAGCAAATCGTAGTAAAAATGGTTTTGGAGAAAAGCAAAGTCTTTTCGTTAGGCAAGTGCATAAAATGCCATCTATACAAACAGAAATATCATGTTTGTTTGCCGCAGTTCTTCTAGCTTTCTCCTAGAAAAGACGAATGTGTAGAGCTGGTGTCACCATGTGGAACCACTGAGTGTTTCCCAGAACAAAATTAAATGTTCCCTGATGAAAAAAAAAAACTTTCAAAACAAAAATGACCATTGATAATATCCAGAAAACACAAACACAGGGGCTGTTAATATCTGGGATTGAGTTAGCCAAAACAAAACCGGATATTTCCGGTTTCATGCAGTCATATCCGGACAAAGTGGTGTGGAATTTGTATGCAATAGACAAAGCAAATCATAGTAAAAATGGTTTTGGAGAAAAGCAAAGTCCTTTCTTTAGGCAAGTGCATAAAATGTCATGTATACAAACAGAAATATCATGTTTGTTTGCCGCAGTTCCTCTAGTTTTCTCCCTAGAATACACGTATAGGAAGAACTGGTTTCTGTATGTGGAACCAGTGATTGTTTCCCAGTACAAAATTAAATGCTCCCTGATTAAAAAAAAAGTTCCAAACAATAATGACCATTGATAATATTCAGAAATCACAAACATATGGGCTGTGGCAATATCTGGGATTGAGTTAGCCAAAACAAAACAGGATATTTCCGGTTTCATACAGTCATATCCGGACAAAGTGGTGTGGAATTTGTATGCAATAGACCAAGCAAATCATAGTAACAATGGTTTTGGAGAAAAGCAAAGTCTTTTCGTTAGGCAAGTGCAAAAAATGTCATGTATACAAACATAAATATGTTTGTTTGCCGCAGTTCTTCTAGCTTTTTCCTAGAAAATACGAATGTGTAGAGCTGGTGTCTCCATGTGGAACCAATTAGAGTTTCCCAGTACAAAATTAAATGTTCCCTGATAAAAAACATTCAAAACAATAAAGTCCATTGATAATATCCAGAAAACACAAACACAGAGGCTGTCACAATATCTAGGATTGAGTTAGCCAAAACAAAACCGCATATTTCCGGTTACATCCAGTCATATCCGGACAAAGTGGTGTGGAATTTGTATGTAATGGACTGAGAGAATTACAGTAAAAATGGTTTTGGAGAAAAGCAAAGTTATTTCATTAGGCAGGTGCATAAAATGTCATGTATACAAACAGAAATATCATGTTTGTTTGCTGCAGTTCCTCTAGCATTCTCCGTAGAAAATACAAATGTTTAGAGCTGGTTTCTCCATGTGGAACCACTGAGTGTTTCCCAGTACAAAATTAAATGTTCCCTGATAAAAAAAAAAGTTTCAAAACAATAAAGTCCTTTGATAATATCCAGAAAACACAAACACAGGGGCTGTGGCAATATCTGGGATTGAGTTAGCCAAAACAAAACCGGATATTTCCGGTTTCATGCAGTCATATCCGGACAAAGTGGTGTGGAATTCCTATGCAATGGACCGAGAAAATCATAGTAAACATGGTTTTGGGGAAAAGCAAAGTCCTTTCTTTAGGCAAGTGCATAAAATGTCATGTATACAAACAGAAATATCATGTCCGTTTGCCGCAGTTCCTCTAGTTTTCTCCCTAGAATATACGAATAGAAGAACTGGTTTCTGCATGTGGAACCAGTGATTGTTTCCCAGTACAAAATTAAATGCTCCCTGATTAAAAAAAAGTTCCAAACAATAATGGTCATTGATAATATCCAGAAAACACAAACACAGGGGCTGTGGCAATATCTGGGATTGAGTTAGCCAAAACAAAACCGGATAATTCCGGTTTCATTCAGTCATATCGGGACAAAGTGGTGTGGAATTGGTATGCCATAGACCAAGCAAATCATAGTAAAAATTGTTTTGGAGAAAAGCAAAGTCCCTTCTTTAGGCAAGCGCATAAAATATCATGTATACAAACAGAAATATCATGTTTGTTTGCCGCAGTTCTTCTAGGTTTCTCCTAGAAAAAACTAATGCGTAGAGCTGGTGTCTGCATGTGGAACCAGTGATTGTTTCCCAGTACAAAATGAAATGTTCCCTGATAAAAATAAACTTTCAAAACAAAAATGACCATTGATAATATCCAGAAAACACAAACACAGGGGCTGTGGCAATATCTGGGATTGAGTTAGCCAAAACAAAACCGGATATTTCCGGTTTCATGCAGTCATATCCGGACAAAGTGGTGTGGAATTTGTATGCCATAGACCAAGCAAATCATAGTAAAAATGGTTTTGGAGAAAAACAAAGTCCTTTTTTAGGCAAGTGTATAAAATGTCATGTATCTTGTATACAAACAGAAATATCATGTTTGTTTGCCGCAGTTCTTCAGGCTTTCTCCTAGAAAATGCGAATGTGTAGAGCTGGTGTCTCCATGTGGATCCAATTAGAGTTTCCCAGTACAAAATTAAATGTTCCCTGATAAAAAACATTCAAAAGAATAAAGTCCTTTGATAATATCCAGAAAACACAAACACAGAAACTGTCGCAATATCTAGGATTGAGTTAGCCAAAACAAAAGCAGATATTTCCCCTTTGATCCAGTCATATCTGGACAAAGTGGTGTGGAATTTTTATGCAATGGACTGAGAGAATTACAGTAAAAAAATTTTTTGGAGAAAAGCAAAGTCATTTCATTAGGCAGGTGCATAAAATGTCATGTATACAAGCAGAAATATCATGTTTTTTGCTGCAGTTCCTCTAGCATTCTCCGTAGAAAATACAAATGTTTAGAGCTGGATTCTCCATGTGGAACAACTGAGTGTTTCCCAGTACAAAATTAAATGTTCCCTGATAAAAAAAAATTTCAAAACAATAAAGTCCTTTGATAATATCCAGAAAACACAAACACAGGGGCTGTGGCAATATCTGGGATTGAGTTAGCCAAAACAAAACCGGATATTTCCGGTTTCATGCAGTCATATCCGGACAAAGTGGTGTGGAATTTGTATGCAATAGACCAAGCAAATCATAGTAAAAAAGGTTTTGGAGAAAAGCAAAGTCCTTTCTTTAGGCAAGTGCATAAAATGTCATGTATACAAACAGCAATATCATGTTTGTTTGCCGCAGTTCCTCTATTTTTCTCCCTAGAATACACGAATAGAAAGAACTGGTTTCTGCATGTGGGACGAGTGATTGTTTCCCAGTACAAAATGAAATGCTCCCTGATTAAAAAATACGTTCCAAACAATAATGACCATTGATAATATCCAGAAAACACAAACACAGGGGCTGTGGCAATATCTGGGATTGAGTTAGCCAAAACAAAACCGGATATTTCCGGTTTCATGCAGTCATATCCGGACAAAGTGGTGTGGAATTTGTATGCAATAGTCCACGCAAATCATAGTAAAAAAGGTTTTGGAGAAAAGCAAAGTCCTTTCTTTTGGCAAGTGCATAAAATGTCATGTATCATGTATACAAACAGAAATATCATGTTTGTTTGCCGCAGTTACTCTGTTTTCTCCATAGAATACACGAATAGGAAGAACTGGTTTCTGCATGTGGAACCAGTGATTGTTTCCCAGTACAAAATGAAATGCTCCCTGATTAAAAAAATACGTTCCAAACAATAATGACCATTGATAATATCCAGAAAACACAAACACAGGGGCTGTGGCAATATCTGGGATTGAGTTAGCCAAAACAAAACCGGATATTTCCGGTTTCATGCAGTCATATCCGGACAAAAATGGTGTGGAATTTGTATGCAATAGACCAAGCAAATCATAGTAAAAATGGTTTTGGAGAAAAGCAAAGTCTTTTCGTTAGGCAAGTGCATAAACTGTCATGTATACAAACAGAAATATCATGTTTGTTTGCCAGTTCTTCTACCTTTCTCGCTAGAAAATACAAATCTGTAGAGCTGGTGTCTCCATGTGGAACCAATTAGAGTCTCCCAGTACAAAATTAAATGTTCCCTGATAAAAAACATTCAAAACAATAAAGTCCATTGATAATATCCAGAAAACACAAACACAGAGGCTGTCACAATATCTAGGATTGAGTTAGCCAAAACAAAACCACATATTTCCGGTTACATCCAGTCATATCCGGACAAAGTGGTGTGGAATTTGTATGCAATGGACTGAGAGAATTACAGTAAAAATGGTTTTGGAGAAAAGCAAAGTCATTTCATTAGGCAGGTGCATAAAATGTCATGTAAACAAACGGAAATATCATGTTTGTTTGCTGCAGTTCCTCTAGTTTTCTCCCTAGAATACACGAATATTAAGAACTGGTTTCCGCATGTGGAACCAGTGATTGTTTCCCAGTACAAAATGAAATGCTCCCTGATTAAAAAAAACGTTCCAAACAATAATGACCATTGATAATATCCAGAATACAAAAGCAATGGGGCTGTGGCAATATCTGGGATTGAGTTAGCCAAAACAAAACCGGATATTTCCGGTTTCATGCAGTCCTATCTAGAAAAAGTGGTGTGGAATTCCTATACAATGGACGGAGAAAATCATAGTAAAAATGGTTTTGGAGAAAAGCAAAGTCTTTTCGTTAGCCAAGTGCATAAAATGTCATGTATACAAACAGAAATATCATGTTTGTTTGCCGCAGTTCCTCTAGCTTTCTCCCTAGAAAATACGAATGTGTAGAGCTGGTGTCTCCATGTGGAACCACTGAGTGTTTCCCAGTACAAAATTAAATGTTCCCTGATAAAAAAAAAACTTTCAAAACAATAATGAACATTGACAATATCCAGAAAACAAAAACACAGAGGCTGTGGCAATCTGGGATTGAGTTAGCCAAAACAAAACCGGATATTTCCGGTTTCATGCAGTCATATCCTGACAAAGTGGTGTGGAATTTGTATGCAATAGACCAAGCAAATCATAGTAAAAATGGTTTTGGAGAAAAGCAAAGTCTTTTCGTTAGGCAAGTGCATAAAATGTCATGTATACAAACAGAAATATCATGTTTGTTTCCCGCAGTTCTTCTGGCTTTCTCCTAGAAAATACGAATGTGTAGAGCTGGTGTCTCCATGTGGAACCAATTAGAGTTTCCCAGTACAAAATTAAATGTTCCCTGATAAAAAACATTCAAAACAATAAAGTCCTTTGATAATATCCAGAAAACACAAACACAGAGGCTGTGGCAATATTTGTGATTGAGTTATCCAAAACAAAAGCGGATATATCCCCTTTGATCCAGTCATATCAGGTCAAAGTGGTGTGGAATTCGTATGCAATGGACTGAGAGAATTACAGTAAAAATGGTTTTGGAGAAAAGCAAAGTCATTTCATTAGGCAGGTGCATAAAATGTCATGTATACAAACAGAAATATCATGTTTGTTTGCTGCAGTTCCTCTAGCATTCTCCGTAGAAAAAACAAATGCTTAGAGCTGGTTTCTCCATGTGGAACCACTGAGGGTTTCCCAGTACAAAATTAAATGTTCCCTGATAAAAAAAGTTTCAAAACAATAAAGTCCTTTGATAATATCCAAAAAAACACAAACACAGGGGCTGTGGCAATATCTGGGATTGAGTTAGCCAAAAGAAAACTGGATATTTCCGGTTTCATCCAGTCATATCCGGACAAAGTGTTCTGGAATTCCTATGCAATGGACCGAGAAAATCATAGTAAAAATGGTTTTGGAGAAAAGCAAAGTCCTTTCTTTAGGCAAGTGCATAAAATGTCATGTATCATGTATACAAACAGAAATATCATGTTTGTTTGCCGCAGTTCCTCTAGCATTCTCCGTAGAAAAAACAAATGCTTAGAGTTGGTGTCTCCATGTGGAACCAATTAGAGTTTCCCAGTACAAAATTAAATGTTCCCAGATTAAAAAATAGTTTCAAAACAATAAAATCCTTCGATAATATCCAGAAAACACAAACACAGGGCCTGTGGCAATATCTGGGATTGAGTTAGCCAAAACAAAACCGGATATTTCCGGTTTCATCCAGTCATATCCGGTAAAAGTGGTGTGGAATTCCTATGCAATGGACCGCGAAAATCACAGTAAAAATGGTTTTGGAGAAAAGCAAAGTCTTTTCATTAGGCATGTGCATAAAATGCCATCTATACAAACAGAATTATCATGTTTGTTTGCTGCAGTTCCTCTAGCTTTCTCCCTAGAAAATACGAATGTGTAGAGCTGGTGTCTCCATGTGCAAGCAATTAGAGTTTCCCAGTAGAAAATTAAATGTTCCCTGATAAAAAAAAATTAAAACAATAATGACCATTGATAATATACAGAGATCACAAACACAGGGGCTGTGGCAATATCTGGGATTGAGTTAGCCAAAACAAAACCGAATATTTCTGGTTTCATCCAGTCATATCCTGACAAAGTGGTGTGGAATTCGTATGCAGTGGACTGAAAAAATCAGAGTAAAAATGTTTTTGTAGAAAAGCAAAGCCTTTTCGTTAGGCAAGTGCATAAAATGCCATCTATACAAAAAGAAATATCATGTTTGTTTGCCGCAGTTCCTCTGGCTTTCTCCTAGAAAATACGAATGTGTAGAGCTGGTCTCTCCATGTGGAATCAATTAGAGTTTCCCAGTACAAAATTAAATTTTCCCTCATAAAAAAAAAAAAAAAAAAACTTTCAAAACAAAAAATTCCTTCGATATCATCCAGAAAACTCAAACACAGAGGATGTCGCAATAGCTGGCATTCAGTTAGCCAAAACACAACCGGATATATCTGGTTTCATCCAGTCATATCTGGACAAAGTGATGTGGAATTCCTATGCAATGGACAGACAAAATCACAGTAAAAATGGTTTTGGAGAAAAGCGAAGTCCTTTTGTTAGGCAAGTGAATAAAATGTCATGTATACAAACAGAAATATCATGATTGTTTGTCACAGTTCCTTTAGATTTCTCCCCAGAAAATACGTATTTGTAGAGCTGGTTTCTCCATTTGGAACCACTGAGTGTTTCCCAATACAAAATTAAATGTTCCCTGATGAAAAAAAAACTTTAAAAACAATAATGTCCATTGGTTATATCCACAAAGCACAAACACAGGGGCTGTGGCAATATCTGGGATTGAGTTATCCAAAACAAAACCGGATATTTCCAGTTGCATTCAGTCACATCCATAAAAATTGTTGTGCAATTCGTATGCAATGGACTGAGAAACTTGCAGTGAAAATGTTTTTGGAGAAAAGCAAAGTCTTTTCATTAGGCAACTGCATAAAATGTCATGTATACAAACAGAAATATCATATTTGTTTGCCACAGTTCCTCTAGCTTTCTTCTAGAAAATAAGAACGCGTAGAGCTTGTGTCTCCATGTGAAACCATTTATAGTTGCCCATTACAAAATTAAATGTTCCCTGATAAAACAATAAAACTTTCAAAACAATAAAGTCCATCGATAATATCCACAAAATCAAACACAGGGCTTGTGGCAATATCTGGGATTGAGTTAGGCAAAACATAACTGGATATATTTCTGGTTTAATCCAGTCAAATCTGGACAAAGTTTTGTGGAATTCGTATGCAATGGACCGAGAAAATCACAGTAAAAATGGCTTTGGAGAAAAGCAAAGTCCTTTCGTTAGGCAAGTGCATAAAATGTCATGTATACAAACAGAAATATCATGTTTGAATAGAGTTCGCCAAAAACAACAGGATATTACCGGTTTCATCAAATCATACCCATAAAAACTGGTGTGAAATTCGTATGCAATCGACTGAGAAAATTGCAGTGAAAATTGTTTTGGAGAAAAGCAAAGTCTTTTCATTAGGCAAGTCCATAAAAGGCTATCTATACAAGGAGAAATGTCAGGATTTTTTGCCGCAGTTGCTCTAGATTTTTCGCTAGAAATATGAATGTGTAGAGCTAGTGTCTCCATGTGGAGCCAATTAGACTTTCCCAGTACAAAATTAAATGTTCTCTGAGGAAAAAAAATACTTTCAAAACAATAAAGTCCTTCAATAATACCCAGAAAACACAAACACAGGGGCAGTGGCAATATCTGGGATTGAGTTAGCCAAATATAACTGGATATTTCCGGTTTCATCCAGTCAAATCCGGACAAAGTGGTGTGGAATTCATATGAAATGGACTGAGAAAATCACAGTAAAAATGGCTTTGGAGCAAAGCAAAATTCTTTCATTAGGCAAGTGCATAAATTGCCATCTATACAAACAGAAATATCACGTTTCTTTGCCACCGTTCCTCTAGCTTTCTCCTAGAAAATACAAATGTGTAGAGCTGGTGTCTCCATGTGGAACCAATTAGAGTTTCCCAGCACAAAATTAAATGTTCCCTGATTAAAAAAAAAAACCTTTCAAAACAATAAAGTCATTCGATAATATCCAGAAAACACAAACACAGAGGCTGTGGCAATATCTGGGATTGAGTTAGCCAAAACAAAACCGGATATTTCCGGTTGCATCCAGTCATATCGGGACAAAGAGCTGTGGAATTCATATGCAATGGACCGAGCAAATCATAGTAAAAATGGTTTTGGAGAAAAGCAAAGTCTTTTCGTTAGGCAAGTGCATAAAATATCATGTATACAAACAGAAATATCATGTTTATTTGCCGCAGTTCCTCTAGCATTCTCCTAGAAAATACGAATGTGTAGAGGTGGTGTCTCCATGTGCAAGCAATTAAAGTTTCCCAGTACAAAATTAAATGTTCCCTGATAAAGAAAAAAGAAAAAAAAACGTTCAAAACTATGAAGTCCTTCAATAACATCCGGAAAACACAGACACAGGATCTGTGGCAATATCTGGGATTGAGTTAGCAAAAACATAACCGGATATTTCTGATTTCATCCAGTCATATCCGGACAAAGTGGTATGGAATTCACAGCAATGGACCGGGAACCTCACAGTAAAAATGGTTTTGGGGAAAGGCAAAGAGTTTTCGTTAGGCAAGTGCATAAAATGTCATGTATATAAACAGAAATATAATGTTTGTTTTCCGCAGTTCCTCTAGCTTTCTCCTAGAAAATACGAACGTGTACAGCTGGTGTCTCCATGTGGAACCAATTAGAGTTTCCCAGTATAAAATTAAATGTTCCCTGATAAAAAAAAAACTTTCAAAACAATAAAGCCCATCGATAATATCCAGAGAACACAAACAGAGGATCTGTGGCAATATCTAGGATAGAGTTAGCCAAAACATAACTGGATATTTCTGGTTTCATTCAGTCAAATCCGGACAAAGTGGTGTGGAATTCGTATGCAATGGACCGATAAAATCACAGTAAAAATGGCTCTGGAGCAAAGCAAAGTCCTTTTGTTAGGCAAGTGCATAAAATGCCATCTATACAAAGAGAAATATCATGTTCCTTTGCCACAGTTTCTCTAGATTTCTCCCTAGAAAATATGAATCTGTAGAGCTGGTGTCTCAATGTGGAATCAATTAGAGTTTCCCAGTACAAAATTAAATGTTACCAGATTAAAAAAAATAAAACTTTCAAAAAAATAAAGTCCTTCAATAATATCCAGAAAACACAAACAAAGGGGATGTGGCAATATCTGGGATATAGATAGTAAAAACTAAACCGCATATTTCTGGTTTCATCCAGGCATATCCTGAAAAAGTGGTGTGGAATTTGTATGGAATCGACTGTGAAAATTGCAGTGAAAATGGTTTTGGAGAAAAGCAATGTCTTTTCGTTAGGCAAGTCCATAAAATGCTATCTATATAAGGAGAAATGTCATGTTTGTTTGCCACAGTTCCTCTAGCTTTCTCCTAGAAAATACGAATGTGTAGAGCTGGTGTCTCTATGTGGAACCAATTAGATTTTCCAAGTACAAAATTAAATGTTCCCTGAGGGAAAAAAAAAACTTTAAAAACAAGAAAGTCCTTTGATGATATCCAGAAAACACAAACACAGGGGCTATGGCAATATCTGGGATTGAGTTAGCCAAAGCAAAACCGTATATTTCCGATTTCATCCAGTGATATCTGGACAAAGTGGTGTGCAATTCGTATGAAATTCACAGAGAAACTAACAGTAAAAATGGTTTTGGAGAAAAGCAAAGTCTTTTCGTTAGGCAAGTGCATAAAATGTCATGTATACAAACAGAAATATCAGGATTTTTTGCCGCAGTTCCTCTAGTTTTCTCCTAGAAAATACGAATGTGTAGAGTTGGTGTCTCCATGTGGAACCAACTAGAGTTTCCCAGTACAAAATTAAATGTTCCCTGATTAAAAAAAACATTCAAAACAATAAAGTCCTTCGATAATATCCAGAAAACACAAACACAGAAGCTGTGGCAATATCTGGGATTGAGTTAGCCAAAATAAAACGGGATATTTTTGGTTTCATCCAGTCATATCCGGACAAAGTGGTATGCAATTCATATGCAATGGACCGAGAAAATCACATTAAAAATGGTTTTGGAGAAAAGCAAAATCTTTTCTGTAGGCAAGTGCATAAAATGTCATGTAACCAAACAGAAATATCATGTTTGTTTCCCGCAGTCTCTCTAGATTTCTCTCTAGAAACTACGAATGTCTATAGCTTGTGTCTCCATGTGGAACCAGTGAATGTTTCCCAGTAGAAAATTAAATGTTCCCTGATAAAAAAAATAACTTTCAAAACAATAAAGTCCTTTGATAATATCCAGAAATCACAAACACAGGTGCTGTGGCAATAACTGGGATTGAGTTAGCAGAAAAAAAACCTGATATTTCCGGTTTCATCCAGTCTTATCGGACTAAGTGTTGTGCAATTCATATGTAATGGACAGACAAAATCACAGTAAAAATGGTTTTGGAGAAAAGCAAAGTCTTTTCGTTAGGCAAGTGCTTAAAATGCCATCTATACAAACAGAAATATCACGATTGTTTGCCGCAGTTCATTTAGCTTTCTCCCCAGAAAATACGAATTTGTAGAGCTGGTGTCTCCATGTGGAACCAATTAGAGTTGCTCAGTACAAAATTAAATGTTCCTTGATGAAAAAAACATTCAAAACAATAAAGTCCTTCGATAATATCCAGAAAACACAAACACAGAGTCTGTGGCAATATCTGAGATTGAGTTAGAAAAACAAAACCGGATATTTCTGGTTTCATCCAGTCATATCCAGACAAAGTGTTGTGGAAAACGTATGCAATGGACTGTGAAAATTGCAGTGAAAATGGTTTTGGAGAAAAGAAAAGTCTTTTCGTTAGGCAGGAACATAAAATGCCATTTATACAAACAGAAATATCATGATTGTTTGCCGCATTTCCTTTACATATCTCCCTAGAAAATACGAATGTGTAGAGCTGGTGTCTCCATGTGGAACCAATTAGAGTTTCCCAGTACAAAATTAAATGATCCCTGACAAAAAACATTCAAAACAATAAAATACTTCGATAATATCCAGAGGCTGCGGCAATATCTGGGATTCAGTTAGCCAAAATACAAAAAAATATTTCCGGTTTCATCCAGTCATATCCGGAGAAAGTGATGTGGAATTCGTATGCAATGGACCAAGAAAATCACAGTAAAAATGGTTTTGGAGAAAAGCAAAGCTTTTCGTTAGGCAAGTGTATAAAATGCCATCTATAAAAACAGAAATATCACGTTTGTTTGCCGCAGTTCCTCTAGCTTTCTCCCCAGAAAATACGGATGTGTAGATATGGTGTCTCAATGTGGAACCAATTAGAGTTTCCCAGTACAAAATCAAATGTTCCCTGATAAAAAAAAAATCTTTTCAAAACAATAATGTTCTTCGATAATATCCAGAAAACAGAAACACAAGGGTTGTGGTAATATCTTAGATTGAGTTAGCCAAAAGAAAACAGGATATTTCCGGTTTCATCCAGTCATATCCGGAAAAAGTGGTGTGCAATTCGTATGTAATGGACAGACAAAATCACAGTAAAAATGGTTTTGGGGAAAAGCAAAGTCTTTTCGTTATGCAAGTGCATAAAATGCCATCTATACAAACACAAATATCATGTTTGTTTGCCACAATTCCTCTAGCTTTCTCCCTAGAATATACGAATGTGTAGAACTGGTGTGTCCATGAGGAACCAATTAGAGTTTCCCAATACAAATTTAAATGTTCCCTGATAAAAAAAATTTCAAAATATATTGTCCATTCATAATATCCAGAAAACACAAACACAGAGACAGTCGCTGAGAGAAAATAAGGCAGGAAGGGGTTAAAATTGAGTTGCTTGGCTAACTGCATATTGTTCTGCTTTTGTACAAAATAGCTGGGCTTGCAAAATGCATTTTTTTAAGATAACTAGACTTTAGCTGACCTTGTAACATGTGATGATTGTGCTAATGCTTTTATGAGATAATGGAGCATGTGATAATTATTTTAGGAGCTATGTTGAGTTTTTGGTCATGATGACCCCGTGTTTGTGCTTGCTCAAGGTTTTTGTCCCTTACTCTGGAAAAACCCTTTACCTTGTCATGTATTTGTCATGCTGCGGTTTATCTTGTGACTTTTTGTAACGCTATGGAGATATGCTAATGTTGTGGTTTTAATCCTTAAATACTCTGAGCGGTTGATGATCGGGGCCTCTCTTCTTGCACAGAGATGGCCCATCTGCGCAGATGTAATAAACTTCCTCTTGTTCTTTGCATCGATTGGAATGGATTTCGTGTTTCTGGGGTCGGTAGAAGTGTGGGACACCTTTCGGGGGTCTTACAGTCGCAATATCTGGGATTCAGTTAGCGAAAATAAACCGGATATTTCCAGTTTCATCCAGTCATATCCGGACAAAGTGTTGTGCAATTCGTATGCAATGGACCGAGAAAATCACAGTAAAAATCGTTTTGGAGAAAAACAAAGTCTTTTCATTACGCAAGTGCATAAAATGTCATGTATACAAACAGAAATATCATCTTTGTTTCCCGCAGTTCCTCTAGCTTTCTCACTAGAAAATACGAATGTGTAGAGCTGGTGTCTCCATGTGGAACAAATTAGAGTTTCCCAGTACAAAATTAAATATTCCCTGATAAAAAATATTCAAAACAATAAAGTCCTTCGATAATATCCAGAAAACACAAACACAGGGGCTGTCGCAATATCTGGGACTCAGTTAGCCAAAACACAAGCAGATATTTCTAGTTTCATCCAGACAATCCGGACAAAGTGGTATGGAATTCGTATGCAAGGTACCGAGAAATTCACAGTAAAAATGGTTTTGGAGAAAAGCAAACTCTTTTCGTCAGGCAAGTGCATAAAATGTCATGTATATGAACTGAAATATCAGGATTTTTGCCGCAGTTCCTCTAGTTTTCTCCTTAGAAAATACGAATGTGTAGAGCTGGTGTCTCCATGCGGAACAAATTAGAGTTTCCAAGTACAATAATTAAATGTTTCCAGTACAAAATTAAATGTTCCCTGATAAAAAACATTCAAATCAATAAAGTCCATCGATAATATCCAGAAAATACAAACACAGGGCCTGTGGCAATTTTTGGGATTCAGTTAACCAAAACACAAGCAGATATTTCCCCTTTCATTCACTGATATCCGGACAAAGTTGTGTGGAATTCATATGCAATGGACAGAGAAAATCACAGTAAAAATGGTTTTTGAGAAAAGCAAAGTCTTTTCGTTAGGTAAGCGCATAAAATGTCATGTATCCAAACAGAAATATCATATGTGATTGCCGTAGTTCCTCTAGGTTTCTCCCTAGAAAATACGAATTTGTAGAGCTGATGTCTCCATGCGGAACCAGTAAGAGTTTCCAAGTACAAAATTAAATCTTCCCGGATATGAAAAAAGAAAAACATTTAAAAAAATAAAGTCATTCGATAATATCCAGAAAACACAAACACATAGGCTGTGGCAATATCTGGGATTGAGTTAGCCAAAAAAACCCGGATATTTCCGGTTTCATCCAGTCATATCCGGACAAAGTGGTGTGGAATTCATATGCAATGGAGTTAAAACCAATCAGAGTTTCCCAGTACAAAATTAAATATTCCCTGATTAAAAAAAAAAGAAAACTTAAAAACCATAAAGTCCATTGATAATATCCAGATAACACAAACACAGTGGCTGTCGCAATATCTGGGATTCAGTTAGCCAAAAAAAAAAAAACAACTTTCAAAACAATAAAGTCCTTCGATAATATCCAGAAAACACAAACGCAGATGCTGTGGTAATATCTGGGGTTGAGTTAGAAAAAAGAAAACCGGATATTTCTGGTTTCATCCAGTCATATCCGGACAACGTGGTATGCAATTCGTATGCAATAGACCGAGAAAATCACAGTAAAAATGGCTTTGGAGAAAAGCAAAGTCTTTTCGATAGGCAAGTCCGTAAAATGTCATGTATACAAACAGAAATATCAGGCTTGTTTGCCGCAGTTCCTCCAGCTTTCTCTCTAGAAAATACAAATGTGTAGAGCTGGTGTCTCCATGTGGAACCAATTAGAGTTTCCCAGTACAAAATTAAATGATCCCTGATAAAAATATTCAAAACCATAAAATACTTCGATTATATCCAGAAAACACTAACACAGAGGCTGTCGTAATATCTGGGATTCAGTTAGCCAAAACACAACTGCATATTTCCGGTTTCATCCAGTCATATCCGGACAAAGTGGTGTGGAATTCGTATGCAATGTATAGACAAAATCGCAGTAAAAATGGTTTTGGAGAAAAGCAAAGTCTTATCTTTAGGCAAGTGCATAAAATGTCATGTATACAAACAGAAATATCATGTTGGTTTACCACAGTTCCTCTAGATTTCTCCCTAGAAAATATGCATGTGTAGAGCTGGTGTCTCCATGTGAAGGCAATTACAGTTTCCCAGTACAAAATTATATGTTCCCTGATTAAAAAGAAAAAAAAAACTTTCAAAACAATAAAGTCCTTCGATAATATCCAGAAAACACAAACACAGGGGCTGCGGCAATATCTGGGATTCAGTTAGCCAAAACAGAAGCGAATATTTCCGGTTTCATCCAGTCATACCCGGACAAACTGGTGTGGAATTCGTATGCAATGGACCGAGAAAATCACAGTAAAAATGGTTTTGGAGAAAAGCAAAGTCTTTTCATTAGACAAGTGCATAAATTGCCAACTATACAAACAAAAATATCATATTCGTTTGGCCCAGTTCCTCTAGATTTCTCACTAGAAAAGACGAATGTGTAGAGCTGGTGTCTCCATGTGGAACCAACTAGAGTTTCACAGTACAAAATTAATTGTTCCCTGATAAAAAAAATTTCAAAACAATAAAGTCCTTCGATAATATCCAGAAAACACAAACACAGGGGCTGTGGCAATATCTGGCATTGAGTTATCCAAAACAAAACCGGATATTTCCAGTTTCATCCAGTCATATAAGGAAAAAGTGGTGTGGAGTTCATTTGCAATGGACTTAAAAAATTGCAGTGAAAATGGTTTTGGGTAAAAGCAAAATCCTTTCCTTAGGCAAGTGCATAAAATGCAATATATACAAACAGAAATATCATGTTTGTTTCCCGGAGTTCCTCTAGCAATCTCCCTAGACAATATGAATGTATAGAGTGGTTTCTCCATGTGGAACCAATTAGAGTTTCACAGTACAAAATTAAATGGCCCCTGATTAAAAAAAATTTCAAAACAATAAAGTCCTTCGATAATATCCAGAAATCACAAAAACAGGTGCTGTGGCAATATCTCGGATTGAGTTAGCCAAAACACAACCGGATATTTCCGATTTCATCCAGTTTTATCCAGACAAAGTGGTGTGGAATTCGTATGCAATGGACAGACAAAATCACAGTAAATGGTTTTGGAGAAAAGCAAAGTCTTTTCGTTAGGCAAGTGCATAAAATTCCATCTATACAAACAGAAATATCATGTTTGTTTCCCGCAGTTCTTTTAGATTTCTCCCCAGAAAATACGAATGTGTAGAGCTGATGTCTCCATGTGGAACCAATTAGAGTTTCCCAGTACAAAAGTAAATGTTCCCTGATAAAAATACATTCAAAATAATAAAGTCCATTGATAATATCCATGAAACACAAACACAGGGGCTGTGGCAATATCTGGGATTGAGTTAGACAAAACAAACGGGATATTTCCGGTTTCATCCAGTCATATCCGGACGAAGTGGTGTGGAATTCGTATGCAATGGACAGACAAAATCACAGTAAAAATGGATTTGTAGAAAAGTAAAGTCTTTTCGTTAGGCAAGTGCATAAAATGGCATCTATACCAACAGAAATATCATGATTGTTTGCCGCAGTTCCTTTAGGTTTATCCCTAGAAAATAGGAATGTGTAGAGATGGTGCCTACATGTGGAACCAATCAGAGTTTCCCAGTAGAAATTCAATTGTTCCCTGATTAAAAAAAAAAAAACTTTCAAAACAATAAAGTCCTTCGATAACATCTAGAAAACAGAAACACAGGGGCTGTGGCAATATCTGGGATTGAGTTAGCCAAAGTAACCGGATATTTCCGGTTTCATCCAGTCATATCCATACAAAGTGGTGTGGAATTCGTATGCAATGGACCGAGAAAATCACATTAAAAATGGTTTTGGAGAAAGGCAAAATCTTTTCGGTAGGCAAGTGCATAAAATGTCATGTAACCAAACAGAAATATCATGTTTGTTTCCCGCAGTTTCTCTAGATTTCTCCCTAGAAACTATGAATGTGTATAGCTGGTGTCTCCATGTGGAACCAATGAGTGTTTCCCAGTAGAAAATTAAATGTTCCCTGATTAAAAAAAAAAAAACTTTCAAAAAAATAAATTCCTTTGATAATATCCAGAAAACACAAACACAGGTGCTGTGGCAATAACTGGGATTGAGTTAGCAGAAAAAAAACCGGATATTTCCGGTTTCATCCAGTCTTATCGGACTAAGTGTTGTGCAATTCATATGTAATGGACAGACAAAATCACAGTAAATATGGTTTTGGAGAAAACCAACGTCTTCGTTATGCAAGTGCATAAAATGCCATCTATACAAACAGAAATATCATGATTGTTTGCCGTAGTTCATTTAGATTTCTCCCCAGAAAATACGAATGTGTAGAGCTGGTGTCTCCATGTGGAACCAATTAGAGTTTCCCAGTACAAAATTAAATGTTCCCTTATGAAAAAAACATTCAAAACAATAAAATATTTCGATAATATCCAGAAAATACAAACACAGAGGCTGCGGCAATATCTGGGATTCAGTTAGCCAAAACACAAAAGCATATTTCTGGTTTCATCCAGTCATATCCAGACAAAGTGTTGTGGAAATCGTATGCAATGGACTGTGAAAATTGCAGTGAAAATGGTTTTGGAGAAAAGCAAAGTCTTTTCGTTAGGCAGGAGCATAAAATGTCATGTAAACAAACAGAAATATCATGTTTGTTTGCCTCAGTTCATCTAGCTTTCAAGCTAGAAAATACGAATGTGTAGAGCTGGTGTCTCCATGTGGAACCAATTAGAATTTTCCAGTACAAAATTAAATGTTCCCTGATAAAAAATATTCAAAACAATAAAGTCCTTCGATAATATCCAGAAAACACAAACACAGAGGCTGTCGCAATATCTGGTACTCAGTTAGCCAAAACAAAACCGGATATTTCCGGTTTCATCCAGTCATATGCGGACAAAGTGGTGTGGAATTCGTATGCAATCGACCGAGAAAATCACAGTAAAAATCATTTTGAAGAAATGGAAAGTCTTTTCCTTAGGCAAGTGCATAAAAATCATGTATAGAAAAAGAAATATCATGTTTTTTTTTATATACTTTTCTTGTCACATTCTTATATTTTAAATAATTTTCATTTCATCCCAGAGGCTGCCACTCACTTTGAAATCAAAGGTGTAATTGGTGTAAGGCATCAAGTTATTTTCATAGGCGCTCTTAAGTTGGAAGCCATGTGTGATTCTCCCTTCTGAGCTTCCATTCTTTCCATTGCAGCTGAAGTTCATAAGACACTAATTGTACCTTAGTTCCTTGAAGTCTTTATGGTTGTCAGCTACTCCTCCATTGCTTAAATATTCCACAACACCTTAATCTGGCAATGAGTTAAGATCTGCACATAGCACCAGCGGGATAGAATTAGGATCTGTGGTTGGGCTGGCAGGCCTACTAGAAGCTTTCTCCAGAATGTTTTTAACCTCTGAGACAAACATCATGTTCTGGATGAGTTTCACATCAGAATACTCTGGGTCCCAATGCATGTGGGCATTTGCCACAATAAGCAGCTGTTTGTCTGCAGCATGAATTGGCTTCATACCTGCTCCAAATAGTTCCTTGTGGACCTCTAATACCACAGCAACACCAATGTTATCTTTTGTCATCACTCTGTTTAGCATAGCTTCGGATCCATCTGAATTAACCATTGCCACTTGGTTAAATTCCACTGTATGCTTTTGCACCAATGTAAATTTTTCTGTTTTGAAGAATATTGCACAACCATCCACATGCTTTCTCTCCTGCTCAGACATGATTTTGGCACGTGACTTTGGAGAAAAAAATCCATCATATCCACGCTCCTTCAATGCTGGCAGAAAGAGAGTGAAGTATTGCTCTGTTTCCACTTCCTGAAGACTAATGATATCTGCGTCACAGTTAACAATTTCTTCCATAATTCCCTTTTTCCTGTATTCCCAGTTTAATGCCCAGGAGGGGCAATAGCCATATAGCTGCCGGGTGGCGTATTTATCACATAACACATTGTAACACATAACCGTGAATGATGCTGATGGTAGAATTTGGTCTCGTTCTTTTAATGTAATCCATGGCCTCGGAGGAAGCTGCTCTGGATGAACTGCTAGATTGTCAAGCATGAAGTTCAGTAGCTTTCGGGTTCCATCTGGGTCCTGGTACAAGTTGAGAATATCCTGTGATAAAGGATTGCCTTTCAAACCTAGAGTTTGTAGCTGGAAGAGCCGACCAAGTTCATGAGGCAAAACCCGTAACAGATTGTTATTTAAAAGCAATTCCCTGAGAGACACCATGTTTCCTAGTTCTGCTGGTAAACTTCTGAGTTTATTGGATGACAGATCCAGGTAAACCAGATTATGAAGCTTGGCAATATCAGGTGGAATGCGACTAAGGTAATTGTCATTTAGGTGCAGCGCTGTCAAGTGTGTCAATGACCAAAGTGATGTACTTAAGCTCCGCACTCTACCTGAAATTTCTAATTCTGCCCAGTGAGATTTTTTCCCATTGGCTACCTCCTCTGCTGACATGATGGTATAAATTCGGCGAGGATCTGGAGGATCATATTTTTCCTTTGGCATCCCTATTAGTCTCATTCTCTGCCTCCGGCCCACAAGGAGCAACAGCAGCCATTTCCCCACGGCAGGGGAAACACCACACACACTCACACACACACACACGCCACGAGCGTGCGCGCGCGCGGGCCCCCACAGATGCTTCCCCTCCGGAGCCGCGGCCGCAGACGCAAACACAAACACCCACGCCCGGCCGCCCCGAGGGGAAGCCGCCGCGGCACGCCAGCCCGGGCCGAGGCTCGCGGAGGGGCCTGCCGTGTCCCCCCCTCCCCCTTTTTTTTTCACTGTTCAAGGTTTATTTGGTGATTTAGTTGGTATGACACATGGATAGCTGGTTGCATTGCTATATGTAGATCTTTCTTTTTACATTATGTGCAGTGTACACTATTCATACATACAATACACAAAATAAGATCCTTTAGAACAGTTTTGCACAAGACATGCAATACTGAGTTTATACAATATTGGATCCCAGGTTGTGACTGACTGGGAAAAAAAGTTGGACTAAGCACGTTTGGTGAAGGGACCAGAAGTTACGTAGCACACAGTAAACGCAAGTCTAGTCGGAAGGGCAACTGGAGCTCGTGCAACACAGGCAGTGGCACCTCAGAGGTGGCAAACTATATCTTGGGCTGACAAGATTCCTCTAGATTTCTCCTAGAAAATACGAATGTGTAGAGCTGGTTTCTCCATGTGAAACCAATTAGAATTTCCCATTACAAAATTATATGTTCCCTGATAAAAAAAAAAAAAAAAAACTTTGAAAACAATGAAGTCCTTCGATAATATCCAGAAAACACAAACGCAGATGCTGTGGTAATATCTGGGGTTGAGTTAGAAAAAACAAAACTGGATATTTCTGGTTTCATCCAGTCATATCCGGACAATGTGGTGTGCAATTCGTATGCAATAGACCGAGAAAATCACAGTAAAAATGGTTTTGGAGAAAAGCAAAGTCTTTTCGATAGGCAAGTGCATAAAAAGTCATGTATACAAACAGAAATATCAGGCTTGTTTGCCGCAGTTCCTCCAGCTTTCTCTCTAGAAAATACGAATGTGTAGAGCTGGTGTCGCCATGAGGAACCACTGAGTATTTCCCAGTACAAAATTAAATGTTCCCTGATAAAAAAAATTCAAAATAATAATGTCCATTAATAATATCCAGAAAATATAAACACAGGGGCTGTGGCAATATCTGGGACTCAGTTAGCCAAAACAAAACCGGATATTTCCGGTTTCATCCAGTCATATCCAGACAAAGTGGTGTGGAATTCGTATGCAATGGACCGAGAAAATCAGAGTGAAAATGGTTTTGGAGAAAAGCAAAGTCATTTCGTTAGGCAAGTGCATAAAATGCCATCTATACAAACAGAAATATCATGTTTCTTTGCTGCAGTTCATCTAGCTTTCAACCTAGAAAATATGAATGTGTAGAGCTGGTGTCTCCATGTGGAACCAATTAGTTTCCCAGTACAAAATTAAATGTTCCCTGATAAAAATTTTTTTTTTCAAAACAATAAAATCTTTCGATAATATCCAGAAAACAGAAAAACATGGGTTGTGGCAATATCTAGGATTGAATTAGCCAAAAGAAAACAGGATATTTCCGGTTTCATCCAGTCATATCCGGAAAAATTGGTGTGCAATTCGTATGTAATGGACCGAGAAAATCACAGTAAAAATCGTTTTGGAGAAAAGCAAAGTCTTTTCGTTAGGCAAGTGCATAAAATGCCGTCTATACAAACAGAAAAATCATATTATTTGCCGCAGTTCATTTAGATTTCTACGCAGAAAATACGAATGTGTAGAGCTGGTGTCTCCATGTGTAAGCAATTAGAGTTGCCCAGTAAAAAATTAAATGTTCCCTAACAAAAAATATTCAAAACAATAAATTACTTCGATAATATCCAGAAAACACAAACACAGAGGCTGTCGCAATATGTGGGATTCAGTTACTCAAAAAAAACCCGGATATTTCTGGTTTCATCCAGTCATATTCAGACAAAGTGATGTGGAACTCATATGCAATGGACTGTGAAAATTGCAGTGAAAAAAGTCTTTTCGTTATGCAGTGCATAAAATCCCATCTATACAAACAGAAATATCATGATTGTTTGCCGCAGTTCCTTTAAATCTTTCCCCAGAAAATACAAATGTGTAGAGCTGGTGTCTCCATGTGAAATCAATTAGCGTTTCCCAGTACAAAATTAAATGTTACCAGATTAAAAAAAATAAAACTTTAAAAACAATAAAGTCCTTCGATAATATCCAGAAAACACAAACACAGGGGCTGTGCCAATATCTGGGATTGAGTTAGCCGAAACATAACCGGATATTTCCAGTTTCATCCAGTCATATCCGGACAAAGTGGTGTGGAATTCGTATGCAATGGACTGAGAAAATTACAGTGAAAGTGGTTTTGGAGAAAAGAAAAGTATTCGCGTTAACCAAGTGCATAAATTGTCATATATACAAACAGAAATATCATGTTTGTTTGCCGCAGTTCCTCTAGCTTTCTCGCTAGAAAATACGAATGTGTAGAGCTGGAGTCTCCATGTGGAACCACTGAGTGTTTCCCAGTATAAAATTAAATGTTCCCTGATAAAAAATCTTTCTATACAATAATGTCCATTGATAATATCCGGAAACATTAACACAAGGGCTGTGGCAATATCTGGGATTCAGTTAGCCAAAACAAAACCGGATATTTCTGGTTTCATCCAGTCATATCCGCACAAAGTGGTGTGGAATTCGTATGCAATGGACTGCGAAATTTGCAGTGAAAATGATTTTGGAGAAAAGCAAAGTCTTTTCTTTAGGCAAGTGCATAAAATGCCATCTATACAAACAGAAATATCATGATTGTTTGCTGCAGTTCCTTTAGATTTCTCCCCAGAAAATACGAATGTGTAGAGCTGGTGTCTCCATGTGGAACCAATTAGAGTTTCCCAGTACAAAATTAAATATTCCCTGATAAAAAAAAGTTTCAATACAATAAAGTCCATTGATAATATCCAGAAAACACAAACACAGAGGCTTTCGCAATTTCTGGGATTGATTTAGCAAAAAAAAACGGATATTTCCGGATTCATCCAGTCATTTCCGGACAAAGTGGTGTGGAATTTGTATGCAGTGGACCAAGAGAATTGCAGTAAAAATGATTTTGGAGAAAAGTAAAGTCTTTTCGTTAGGCAGGTGCATAAAATGCCATCTATATAAATGGAAATATCATGATTGTTTGCCGCAGTTCCTGTGGCTTTCTCGCTAGAAAATACGAATGTGTAGAGATGGTTTCTCCATGTGGAACCAGTGAGTGTTTCCCAGTACAAAATTAAATGTTCCTTGATTAAAAAAAAAACTTTCAAAACAATGAAGTCCTTCGATAATATCCAGAAAACACAAACACCGGGGCTTTTGCAATATCTGGAATTCAGTTAGACTAAACAAAAACGGATATTTCCAGTTTCATCCACTCATATCCGGACAAAGTGGTGTGGAATTCGTATGCAATGGACTGAGAAAATTGCAGTGAAAACGGTTTTGGAGAAAAGCAAAGTCTTTTCGTTAGGCAAGTGCATATAATGCCATCTATACAAACAGAAATATCAGGATTTTTTGCCGCAGTTCCTCTAGCTTTCTCCTAGAAAATACGAATGTGTAGAGCTGGTGTCTCCATGTGGAACCAATTAGTGTTTCCCAGCACAAAAGTAAATGTTCCCTGATAAAAAACATTCAAAATAATAAAGTCCATCGATAATATCCAGAAAACACAAACACAGGGGCTGTGGCAATTTTTGGGATTCAGTTAACCAAAACACAAACAGATATTTCCCCTTTCATTCACTGATATCCGGACAAAGTGGTGTGGAATTCGTATGCAATGGACAGAGAAAATCACATTAAAAACGGTTTTGGAGAAAAGCAAAATCTTTTCGTTAGGCAAGTGCATAAAATGTCATCTATACAAACAGAAATATCAGGATTTTTTGCCGCAGTTCCTATAGATTTCTCCCCAGAAAATGCGAATGTGTAGAGCTGGTGTCTCCATGAGGAATCAATTAGAGTTTCCCAGTACAAAATTAAATATTCCCTGATTGAAAAAAAAATTCAAAACAATCAAGTCCTTCGATAATATCCAGAAAACACAAACACAGAGGCTGTCCCAATATCTGGAATTTAGTTAGCCAAAACAAAACCAGATATTTCCGGTTCTTCCAGTCATATGCAGACAAAGTGGTGTGCAATTCATATGCAATGGGCAGAGATAATCACAGTGAAAATGGTTTTGGAGAAAAGCAAAGTCTTGTCGTTAGGCAAGTTCAGAAAATGTCATGTATACAAACCTAAATATCATGTTTGTTAGCCGCAGTCCTCTAGCTTTCTCGCAAGAAAATACGAATGTGTAGATATGGTGTCTGCATGTGGAACCACTGAGTGTTTCCAAATACTAAATTAAATATTCCCTGATAAAGAAAAAAATTTCCGCACAATATAGTCCATTGATAATATCCAGAAAACACAAACACAGGGGCTGTGGCAATCTGGGATTGAGTTAGCCAAAAAAATCCGGATATTTCCGGTTTCACCCAGTTATATCTGGACAGAGTGGTGTGGAATTCGTATGCAATGGACCGCGAAAATCACAGTGAAAGTGCTTTTAAAGAAAAGCAAAGTCCTTTTTTAGACAAGTGCATAAAATGCCATCTATACAAACAGAAATATCATGATTGTTTGACGCAGTTCCTTTAGATTTCTCTCCAGAAAATAGGAATGTGTAGAGCTGGTGTCTCCACATGGAACCAATTAGAGTTTCCCAGTACAAAATTAAATGTTCCCTGATAAAAAAAATTTCAAAACAATAAAATCCTTCGATAATATCCAGGAAAATCAAATAAAGAGGATGCGGCAATATCTGGGATTGAGTTACCCAAAACAAAACCGGATATTTCCGGTTTCATCCAGTGATTTCTGGACAAAGTGGTGTGGAATTTGTATGCAATGGACCGAGAAAATTGCGGTAAAATGGTTTTGGAGAAAAGCAAAAGGCAAGTGCATAAAATGTCATGTATACATACAGAAATATCATGTTTGTGTGCCGCAGTTCCTCTAGATTTCTCACTACAAAATACGAATGTGTAGAGCTGGTGTCTCCATGTTGAACCAATTAGAATTTCACAGTACAAAATTAAATGTTCCCTGATTAAAAAAAAACTTTCAAAACAATAAATTCCTTTGATAATATCCAGAAAACACAAACACAGGTTCTGTGCCAATATCAGTGATTGAGTTAGCCAAAACAAAACCGGGTATTTCCGGTTTCATGCAGTCATATCTGGACAAAGTGGTGTGGAATTTGTATGCAATGGACCAAGCAAATCATAGTAAAAATGGTTTTGGAGAAAAGCAAAGTCTTTTCGTTAGACAAGTACATAAAATGTCATATATACAAACAGAAATATCATGTTTGTTTGCCGCAGTTCTTCTAGCTTTCTCCTAGAAAATACGAATGTGTAGAGCTGGTGTCTCCATGTGGAACCACTGAGTGTTTTCCAGAACAAAATTAAATGTGCCCTGATGAAAAAAAAAACTTTCAAAACAATAATGACCATTGATAATATCCAGAAAACACAAACACAGAGGCTGTGGCAATCTGGGATTGAGTTAGCCAAAACAAAACCGGATATTTCCGGTTTCATGCAGTCATATCCTGACAAAGTGGTGTGGAATTTGTATGCAATAGACCAAGCAAATCATAGTAAAAATGGTTTTGGAGAAAAGCAAAGTCCTTTCTTTAGGCAAGTGCATAAAATGTCATGTATACAAACAGAAATATCATGTTTGCTTTCCGCAGTTCCTCCAGCTTTCTTGCTAGAAAATACGAATGTGTAGAGCTGGTGTCTCCATGTGGAACCAGTGATTGTTTCCAAGTACAAAGTTAAATGTTCCCTGAAAAAAAAATTTCAAAACAATAAAATCGTTTGATAATATCCAGAAAACACAAACACAGGGGCTGTGGCAATATCTGGGATTGAGTTAGCCAAAAAACAACGGATATTTCCGGTTTCATCCAGTCATATCTGGACAAAGTGGTGTGGAATTCGTATGCAATAGAACGAGAAAATCAGAGTAAAAATGGTTTTGGAGAAAAGCAAAGTCTTTTCATTAGGCAAGTGCATAAAATGTCATGTATACAAACAGAAATATCATGTTTGTTTGCCGCAGTTACTCTAGCTCTCTACTAAAAAATACGAATGTGTAGAGCTGGTGTCTCCATGTGGAACCAATTAGAATTTCCCAGTACAAAATTAAATATTCCCTGATAAAAAACATTCAAAACAATAAAGTCCTTCGATAATATTCATAAAACACAAACACAGAGGCTGTCGCAATATCTGGGATTCAGTTAGCCAAAACACAAGCGGATATTTCCCCTTTCATCCAGTCATATCCAGACAAATGGTATGCAATTCGTATGCAATGGACCGAGAAAATCCCAGTAAAAATGGTTTTGGAGAAAAACAAAGTCCTTTCATTATGCAACTACATAAAATGTCATGTAAACAAAGAGAAATATCATGTTTTTTTGCCGAAGTTCCTCTAGTTTTCTAGCAGAAAATACGAATGTGTGGAGCTGGTGTCTCCATGTGGAACCAATTAGAGTTTCCCAGTACAAAATTAAATGTTACCTGATAAAAAAAAAAAAAAAAACTTTCAAGCCAATAAAGTCCTTCGATAATATCCAGAAAACACAAACACAGAAGCTGTTGCAATAACTGGGATTCAGTTAGCAAAAACACAAGCGGGTATTTCCAGTTTCATCCAGTCATATCTGGACAAAGTCGTGTGGAATTCGTATGCAATGGATCGAGAAAATCACAGTAAAAATTGTTTTGGAGAAAAGCAAAGTCTTTTCGTTAGGCAAGTGCCTAAAATATCATGTATACAAAGAGAAATATCATGTTTGTGTGCCGCAGTTCCTGTAGCTTTCTCTTAAAAAATACGAATGTGTAGAGCTGGTGTCTCCTTGGGGAATCAATTAGTGTTTCCCAGCAGAAAATTAAATGTTTCCTGATAAAAAAAAAACTTTCAAGCCAATAAAGTCCTTCGATAATATCCAGAAAACACAAACACAGAAGCTGTTGCAATAACTGGGATTCAGTTAGCAAAAACACAAGCGGGTATTTCCAGTTTCATCCAGTCATATCTGGACAAAGTCGTGTGGAATTCGTATGCAATGGACCGAGAAAATCACAGTAAAAATGGTTTTGGAGAAAAGCAAAGTCTTTTCGTCAGGCAAGTGCATACAATTTCATGTATACAAACAGAAATATCATGTTTGTTTGCCGCAGTTCCTGTAGCTTTCTCTTAAAAAATACGAATGTGTAGAGCTGGTGTCTCATTGGGGAATCAATTAGTGTTTCCCAGCAGAAAATTAAATGTTTCCTGATAAAAAAAACATTCAAAACAATAAAGTCCTTCGATAATATCCAGAAAACACAAACACAGGGGCTGTGGCAATATCTGGGATTGAGTTAGCCAAAAAACAACGGATATTTCCGGTTTCATCCAGTCATATCTGGACAAAGTGGTGTGGAATTCGTATGCAATAGAACGAGAAAATCACAGTAAAAATGGTTTTGGAGAAAATAAAATCTTTTCGTTAGGCAAGTCCATAAATGCCATCTATACAAACGGAAATATCCTGTTTGTTTGCCGCAGTTCCTTTAGATTTCTCCCCAGAACATACGAATGTGTAGAGCTGGTGTCTCCATGAGGAACCTATTATAGTTTCCCAATTCAAAATTAAATTTCTCTGATAAAAAAAAAACTTTCAAATCAATAAAGTCCTTCGATAATATCCAGAAAACACAAACACAGAAGCTGTTGCAATAACTGGGATTCAGTTAGCCAAAACAAAACTGGATATTTCCGGTTTCATCCAGTCATATCCGGACAAAGTGGTGTGGAATTCGTATGCAATGGACCCAGAAAATCACAGAAAAATGGTTTTGGAGAAAAGCAAAAATCTTTTCGTTAGACAAGTGCCTAAAATATCATGTATACAAACAGAAATATCATGTTTGTTTGCTGCAGTTCCTCTAGCTTTCTCCTAAAAAATACGAATGTGTAGAGCTGGTTTCTCCATGTGGAACCAGTGAGTGTTTCCCAGTACAAAGTTAAATGTTCCCTGAAAAAAAATTTGAAAACAATAAAATCGTTTGATAATATCCAGAAAACACAAACACAGGGGCTGTGGCAATATCTGGGATTGAGTTAGCAAAACAAAACCAGATACTTCCGGTTTCATCCAGTCATATCCGGACAAAGTGGTGTGCAATGAGTATGCAATGGACCGAGAAAATCCCAGTAAAAATGGTTTTGGAGAAATGCAAACTCTTTTTGTTAGGCAAGTGCATAAAATGTCATGTATACAAACAGAAATATCATGTTTGTCGCAGTTCCTCTAGCTCTCTACTAAAAAATACGAATGTGTAGAGCTGGTGTCTCCATGTGGAACCAATTAGAGTTTCCCAGTACAAAATTAAATATTCCCTGATAAAAAACATTCAAAACAATAAAGTCCTTCGATAATATTCATAAAACACAAACACAGATGCTGTCGCAATATCTGGCATTCAGTTAGCCAAAACACAAGCGGATATTTCCCCTTTCATCCAGTCATATCCAGACAAATGGTATGCAATTTGTATGCAATGGACCGAGAAAATCCCAGTAAAAATGGTTTTGGAGAAAAACAAAGTCCTTTCATTATGCAACTACATAAAATGTCATGTAAACAAAGAGAAATATCATGTTTTTTTGCCGAAGTTCCTCTAGTTTTCTAGCAGAAAATACGAATGTGTAGAGCTGGTATCTCCATGTGGAACCAATTAGAGTTTCCCAGTACAAAATTAAATGTTACCTGATAAAAAAAAAAAAAACTTTCAAGCCAATAAAGTCCTTCGATAATATCCAGAAAACACAAACACAGAAGCTGTTGCAATAACTGGGATTCAGTTAGCAAAAACACAAGCGGGTATTTCCAGTTTCATCCAGTCATATCTGGACAAAGTCGTGTGGAATTCGTATGCAATGGACTGAGAAAATCACAGTAAAAATGGTTTTGGAGAAAAGCAAAGTCTTTTTGTTAGGCAAGTGCCTAAAATATCATGTATACAAAGAGAAATATCATGTTTGTGTGCCGCAGTTCCTGTAGCTTTCTCTTAAAAAATACGAATGTGTAGAGCTGGTGTCTCCTTGGGGAATCAATTAGTGTTTCCCAGCAGAAAATTAAATGTTTCCTGATAAAAAAAAAAAAACTTTCAAGCCAATAAAGTCCTTCGATAATATCCAGAAAACACAAACACAGAAGCTGTTGCAATAACTGGGATTCAGTTAGCAAAAACACAAGCGGGTATTTCCAGTTTCATCCAGTCATATCTGGACAAAGTCGTGTGGAATTCGTATGCAATGGACCGAGAAAATCACAGTAAAAATGGTTTTGGAGAAAAGCAAAGTCTTTTCATTAGGCAAGTGCCTAAAATATCATGTATACAAAGAGAAATATCATGTTTCTGTGCCGCAGTTCCTGTAGCTTTCTCTTAAAAAATACGAATGTGTAGAGCTGGTGTCTCCTTGGGGAATCAATTAGTGTTTCCCAGTACAAAATTAAATGTTCCTTGATTAAAAAAAAAAAACATTCAAAACAATAAAGTCCTTCGATAATATCCAGAAAACACAAACACAGGGGCTGTGGCAATATCTGGGATTCAGTTAGCCAAAACACAAGCGGATATTTCCCCTTTCATCCAGTCATATCCAGACAAATGGTGTGCAATTCGTATGCAATGGACCGAGAAAATCCCATAAAAATGGTTTTGGAGAAAAGCAAAGTCTTTTCGTCAGGCAAGTGCATACAATTTCATGTATACAAACAGAAATATCATGTTTGTTTGCTGCAGTCCCTCTACCTTTCTCCCTAGAAAATACGAATGTGTAGAGCTGGTGTCTCCATGTGGAACCAATTAGAGTTTCCCAGTACAAAATTAAATGTTCCCTGATTAAAAAAAAAAAAACTTTCAAAACAATAAAGTCCTTCGATAATATCCAGAAAACACAATCACAGAAGCTGTAGCAATAACTGAGATTCAGTTAGCCAAAACACAAGCGGGTATTTCCTGTTTCATCCAGGCATATCCGGACAAAGTGCTGTGGAATTCGTATGCAATGGACCGAGAAAATCACAGTAAAAATGCTTTTGGAGAAAACCAATGTCCTTTCTTTTGGCAAGTGCATATAATGTCATGTACACAAACAGAATTATCATGTTTGTTTCCCGCAGTTCTTCTCGCTTTCTCCTAGAAAATATGAATGTGTAGAGCTGGTGTCTCCATGTGGAACCCATTAGAGTTTCCCAGTACAAAATTAAATGTTACCTAATTGAAAAAAAAAAACTTTCAAAACAATAATGTCCATTTATAATATCCAGAAAACACAAACACAGGGGCTGTGGCAATATCTGGCATTAAGTTATCCAAAAGAAAACTGTATATTTCTGGTTTCATCTAGTCATATCTGCACAAAGTGGTGTGGAATTCGTATGCAATGGACTGAGAAAATCACAGTAAAAATGGTTTTGGAGAAAAGCAAAGTTTTTTCGTTAGGCAAGTGCATAAAATGCCATCTATACAAACAGAAATATCATATTCTTTGCCGAAGTTCATTTAGATTTCTCCCCAGAAAATACGAATGTGTAGAGCAGGTGTCCCCATGTGGAACCAATTAGAGTTGCCCAGTACAAAATTAAATGTTCCCGGATAAAAAAAATTTCAAAACAATAAAGTCATTCGATAATATCCAGAAAACACAAACACAGGGGCTGTGGTAATATCTGGAATTGAGTTAGCCAAAACAAACCCGGATATTTCCGGTTTCAAACAGTCATATCCGGACAAAGTGGAGTGGAATTCGTATGCAATGGACAGACAAAATCACAGTAAAAATGGATTTGTAGAAAAGTAAAGTCTTTTCGTTAGGCAAGTGCATAAAATGCCATCTATACAAACAGAAATATCATGTTTGTGTGCCGCAGTTCCTCTAGCTTTCTAGTAGAAAATACGAATGTGTAGAGGTGGTGTCTCCATGTGGAACCAATTAGAGTTTCCCAGTACAAAATTAAATGTTACCTGATTAAAAAAAAAAAAAAACATTCAAGCTAATAAAGTCCGTCGATAATATCTAGAAAACACAAACACAGAAGCTGTTGGAATAACTGGGATTCAGTTAGCAAAAACACAAGTGGGTATTTCCAGTTTCATCCAGTCATATCCGGACAAAGTCGTGTGGAATTCGTATGCAATGGACCGAGAAAATCACAGTAAAAATGGTTTTGGAGAAAAGCAAAGTCTTTTCATTAGGCAAGTGCCTAAAATATCATGTATACAAACAGAAATATCATGTTTGTGTGCCGCAGTTCCTGTAGCTTTCTCTTAAAAAATATGAATGTGTAGAGCTGGGGTCTCCTTGGGGAATCAATTAGTGTTTCCCAGCAGAAAATTAAATGTTTCGTGATAAAAAAAAACATTCAAAACAATAAAGTCCTTCGATAATATCCAGAAAACAAAAACACAGGGGCTGTGGCAATATCTGGGATTCAGTTAGCCAAAACACAAGCAGGTATTTCCTGTTTCATCCAGGCATATCTGGACAAAGTGGTGTGGAATTCGTATGCAATGGACCGAGAAAATCACAGTAAAAATGGTTTTGGAGAAAAACAAAGTCCTTTTGTTAGGCAAGTGCATATAATGTCATGTATACAAACAGAATTATCATGTTTGTTTCCCGCAGTTCCTCTCGCTTTCTCCTAGAAAATATGAATGTGTAGAGCTGGTGTCTCCATGTGGAACCAATTAGAGTTTCCCACTACAAAATTAAATGTTCCCTGATTAAAAAAAAAAAAAACTTTCAAAACAATAAAGTCCTTCGATGATATCCATAAAACACAACCACAGGTGTTGTGCCAGTATCTGAGATTGCGTTAGCCAAAACAAAACCAGATATTTCCGGTTTCATCAAATTATATCCGGACAAAATATTGTGGAACTCTTATGCAATGGACCGAGAAAATAACAGTGAAAATGGTTTTGGAGAAAAGCAAAGTCTTTTCGTTAGGCAAGTATATAAAAGGTAATCTATACAAACAGAAATATCATGGTTGTTTGCCGCAGTTCTTTAGATTTCTCCCAAGAAAATACGAATGTGTAGACCTGGTGTCGCCATGTGGAACCAATTAGAGTTTCCCAGTACAAAATTAAATGTTCCCTGATTAAAAAAAAAAACTTTAAAAACAATAAAGTCCTTCGATAATATTCATAAAACACAAACACAGAGTCTGTCGCAATATCTGGGATTCAGTTAGCCAAAACACAAGTGGATATTTCCCCTTTCATCCAGTCATATCCAGACAAATGGTATGCAATTCGTATGCAATGGACCGAGAAAATCCCAGTAAAAATGGTTTTGGAGAAAAACAAAGTCCTTTCGTTATGCAACTACATAAAATGTCATGTAAACAAAGAAAATATCATGTTTTTTTGCCGCAGTTCCTCTAGCTTTCTAGTAGAAAATACGAATGTGTAGAGGTGGTGTCTCCATGTGGAACCAATTAGAGTTTCCCAGTACAAAATTAAATGTTACCTGATTAAAAAAAAAATTCAAGCTAATAAAGTCCGTCGATAATATCTAGAAAACACAAACACAGAAGCTGTTGCAATAACTGGGATTCAGTTAGCAAAAACACAAGTGGGTATTTCCAGTTTCATCCAGTCATATCCGGACAAAGTCGTGTGGAATTCGTATGCAATGGACCGAGAAAATCACAGTAAAAATGGTTTTGGAGAAAAGCAAAGTCTTTTCATTAGGCAAGTGCCTAAAATATCATGTATACAAACAGAAATATCATGTTTGTGTGCCGCAGTTCCTGTAGCTTTCTCTTAAAAAATACGAATGTGTAGAGCTGGGGTCTCCTTGGGGAATCAATTAGTGTTTCCCAGCAGAAAATTAAATGTTTCGTGATAAAAAAAAAACATTCAAAACAATAAAGTCCTTCGATAATATCCAGAAAACAAAAACACAGGGGCTGTGGCAATATCTGGGATTCAGTTAGCCAAAACACAAGCAGGTATTTCCTGTTTCATCCAGGCATATCTGGACAAAGTGGTGTGGAATTCGTATGCAATGGACCGAGAAAATCACAGTAAAAATGGTTTTGGAGAAAAGCAAAGTCCTTTTGTTAGGCAAGTGCATATAATGTCATGTATACAAACAGAATTATCATATTTGTTTCCCGCAGTTCCTCTCGCTTTCTCCTAGAAAATATGAATGTGTAGAGCTGGTGTCTCCATGTGGAACCAATTAGAGTTTCCCACTACAAAATTAAATGTTCCCTGATTAAAAAAAAAAAACTTTCAAAACAATAAAGTCCTTCGATGATATCCAGAAAACACAACCACAGGTGTTGTGCCAGTATCTGAGATTGCGTTAGCCAAAACAAAACCAGATATTTCCGGTTTCATCAAATTATATCCGGACAAAATGTTGTGGAACTCTTATGCAATGGACCGAGAAAATAACAGTGAAAATGGTTTTGGAGAAAAGCAAAGTCTTTTCGTTAGGCAAGTGTATAAAAGGTAATCTATACAAACAGAAATATCATGGTTGTTTGCCGCAGTTCTTTAGATTTCTCCCAAGAAAATACGAATGTGTAGAGCTGGTGTCGCCATGTGGAACCAATTAGAGTTTCCAAGTACAAAATTAAATGTTCCCTGATTAAAAAAAAAACTTTAAAAACAATAAAGTCCTTCGATAATATCCAGAAAACACAAACACAGAAGCTGTTGCAATAACTGTGATTCAGTTAGCCAAAACAAAACCGGATATTTCCGGTTTCATCCAGTCATATCCAGACAAAGTGGTGTGGAATTCGTATGCAATGGACCCAGAAAATCACAGTAAAAATTTTTTTGGAGAAAAGCAAAGTCGTTTCATTAGGAAAGTGCATAAAATGTCATGTAAACAAAGAGAAATATCATGTTTTTTTGCCGCAGTTCCTCTAGGTTTCTAGTAGAAAATACGAATGTGTAGAGCTGGTGTCTCCATGTGGAACCAATTAGAGTTTCCCAGTACAAAGTTCAATGTTCCCTGATAAAAAAAAATTTCAAAACAATAAAGTCCATCAATCATATCCAGAAAACACAAACACAGGGGCTTCGGCAATACCTGGGTTTCAGTTAGCCAAAAAAGAACCGGATATTTCCGGTTTCATCCACTCATATACGGACAAAGTGGTGTGCAATTCGTATGCAATGGACTGAGAAAATCACAGTAAAAATGGTTATGGAGAAAATAAAAGTCTTTTTGTTAGGCAAGTCCATTAAATGCCATCTATACAAACAGAAATATCATGTTTGTTTGCCGCAGTAACTCCAGCTTTCTCCTAGAAAATACGAATGTGTAGAGCTGGTGTCTCCATGTGGAACCAATTAGAGTTTCCCAGTACAAAATTAAATGTTCCCTGATTAAAAAAAAAAAAAACTTTCAAGACAATAAAGTCATTCGATAATATCCAGAAAACACAAACACAGGTGCTGTGGCAATATCTGGAATTGAGTTAGCCAAAACAAAACCGGATATTTCCGGTTTCATCCAGTCATATCCGGACAAAGTGATATGCAATTCGTATGCAATAGACCGAGAAAATCCCAGTAAAAATGGTTTTGGAGAAAAGCAAACTCCTTTCATTTGGCAAGTACATAAAATGTCATGTATACAAACAGAAATATCATGTTTGTTTGCCGCAGTTCCTCTAGCTTTCTCGCTAGAAAATACAAATATGTAGAGCTGGTGTCTCAATGTGGAATCAATTAGAGTTTCACAGTACAAAATTAAATGTTCCCTGATAAAAATCATTCAAAAAAATAAATTCCTTCCATTATATCCATAAAACACAAACACAGGGGCTGTGGCAATATCTGGTATTGAGTTAGCCAAAGCAAAACCGGATATTTTCCCCTTTCATCCAGTCATATCCGGACAAAGTGGTGTGGAATTCATATGCAATGGACCGAGAAAATCACAGTAAAAATGGTTATGGTGAAAATAAAAGTCTTTTTGTTAGGCAAGTCCATAAAATGCCATTATACAAACAGAAATATTATCTTTGTTTGCCGCAGTTCCTATAGATTTCTCCCTACAAAATACGAATGTGTAGAGCTGGTGTCTCCATGAGGAACAAATTAGAGTTTCCCAATTCAAAATTAAATGTTCTCTGATAAAAAAAAAATTTCAAAACAATAAAGTCCTTGGATAATATCCAGAAAACACAAACACAGAAGCTGTTGTAATAACTGGGATTCAGTTAGCCAAAACACAAGCGGATATTTCCCCTTTCATCCAGTCATATCCAGACAAATGGTATGCAATTCGTATGCAATGGACCGAGAAAATCCCAGTAAAAATGGTTTTGGAGAAAAGCAAAGTCTTTTCGTCAGGCAAGTGCATAAAAAGTCATGTATACAAACAGAAATATCATGTTTGTTTGCTGCAGTCCCTCTACCTTTCTCCCTAGAAAACACGAATGTGTAGAGGTGGTGTCTCCATGTGGAACCAATTAGAGTTTCCAAGTACAAAATTAAATGTTCCCTGATTAAAAAAAAAAAAACAAAAAACAAAAACTTTCAAAACCATAAAGTCCTTTGATAATATCCAGAAAACACAATCACAGAAGCTGTAGCAAAAACTGGGATTCAGTTAGCCAAAACACAAGCAGGTATTTCCTGTTTCATCCAGGCATATCCGGACAAAGTGGTGTGGAATTCGTATGCAATGGACGGAGAAAATCACAGTAAAAATGGTTTTGGAGAAAACCAAAGTCCTTTCGTTAGGCAACTACATAAAATGTCATGTATACAAACAGAATTATCATGTTTGTTTCCCGCAGTTCCTCTCGCTTTCTCCAAGAAAATATGAATGTGTAGAGCTGGTGTCTCCATGTGGAACCAATTAGAGATTCCCAGTACAAAATTAAATGTTCCCTGATTAAAAAAAAAAAAAAAACTTTCAAAACAATAAAGTCCTTCGATAATATCCAGAAAACACAAACACAGATGTTGTGCCAGTATCTGAGATTGCGTTAGCCAAAACTCAACCGGATATTTCCGGTTTCATCCAGTCATATCCGGAAAAAGTGGTGTGGAATTCGTATGCAATGGAACGAGAAAATTACAGTGAAAGTGGTTTTGGAGAAAATCAAAGTCTTTTCGTTAGGCAAGTGCATAAAATGTCATGTATACAAACAAAAATATCATGTTTGTTTGCCATAGTTCCTCTAGATTTCTCCCTAGAAAATACGAATGTGTAGAGCTGGTGTCTCCATGTGGAACCAGTGAGTGTTTCCCAGTACAAAATTAAATGTTCCCTGATTAAAAAACTTTCAAAACAATAAAGTCCATCGATAATTTCCAGAAAACACATACACAGAGGTTTCCGCAATATCTGGGATTGAGTTAGCCAAAACACAACCAGATATTTCCGGTTTCATCCAGTCATATCCGGACAAAGTGGTGTCTAATTCTTATGTAATGGACTGAGAAAATTACAGTGAAAATGATTTTGGAAAAAGCGAAGTCCCTTCGTTAGGGAAGTGCATAAAATGCCATTTATACAAACAGAAATACCATGTTCGTTTTCAGCAGTTCCTCTAGGTTTCTCCTAGAAAATATGAATGTGTAGAGCTGGTGTCTCCATGTGGAACCAGTGAGTGTTTCCCAGTACAAAATTAAATGTTTCCAGATAAAAAAATCATTCAAAACAATAAAGTCCTTCAATAATATCCACAAAACTAAAACACAGAGGCTGTCTCGATATCTGGGATTCAGTTAGCCAAAACACAACCGCATATTTCTGGTTCCATCCAGTCATATCCGGAAAAAGTGGTGTGGAATTCGTATGCAATGGAACGAGAAAATTACAGTGAAAGTGGTTTTGGAGAAAAGCAAAGTGTTTTCGTTAGGCAAGTGCATAAAATGTCATGTATACAAACAGAACTATCATGTTTGCTTACCACAGTACCTCTAGCTTTCTCGCTAGAAAATACGAATGTGAAGAGCTGTTGTCTTTATGTGGAACCACTGAGTGTTTCCCAGTAAAAAATTAAATGTTCCCTGATTAAAAAGAAACTTTCAAAACAATAATGTCCATTGATAATATCCAGAAAACACAAACATAGGTGCTGTGGCAATATCTGGGATTAAGTTAGCCAAAATAAAACTGGACATTTCTGGATTCATCCACTCTTATCCGGACAAAGTGGTGTGGAATTCGTATGCCATGAACTGAGAAAATTACAGTGAAAGTGGTTTTGGAGAAAAGCAAAGTCTTTTTGTTAGGCAAGTGCATAAAATGTCATGTATACAAACAAAAATATCATGTTTGCTTACCACCGTTCCTCTAGCTTTCTCCCTAGAAAATACGAATGTGTAGAGCTGGTGTCTCCATGTGGAACCAGTGATTGTTTCCCAGTACAAAATTAAATGTTCCCTGATTAAAAAACATTCAAAACAATAAAGTCCTTTGATAATATCCAGAAATCACAAACAGAGGGGCTGTGGCAATATCTGGTATTGAGTTAGCCAAAACACAACCGGATATTTCTGGTTTCATTCAGTCATATCCGGACAAAGTGGTGTGCAATTCCTATGCAATGGACAGACAAATTCACAGTAAACGATTTTGGAGAAAGCAAAGTCTTTTCGTTAGGCAAGTGCATAAAATGCCATCTATACAAACAGAAATATCATGATTGTTTGCCGCAGTTCCTTTAGATTTCTCCCCAGAATGTACGAATGTGTAGAGCTGGTGTCTCCATGTGGAACCAATTAGAGTTTCCCAGTGCAAAAATAAATGTTCCCGAAGATGGCGGAATAGGCAGGGAGGACACTATTATTCCGGGAGAGAGACAGTTTAATATAAGTGGAGATACTGCAGGGTCAAGGATGAGTAGGGGATGAAACAGCAGAGGAAACTCTTCCGGAACTAGTGATTCACAGTGGACCTGCGTGGAGAGCATGGGAGCCCAAGTTTGGGACACCAGCGGGAGACTCAACACACTAGCACTGGAACGCGAACTGAGCCGAACCTCAATAGCCCAAGACACCAGCAGGCAAGTGGAAAGAGGAGGCTAGAGGGAACGAGGCTTGAAACTCCGTGGGGAAAAATTCACCAGGCTAACTAGAAGAGAGAGAGTAAAAAATTAAGAAAGTGACCAATACGGACACAAGTTTCTCTCTCTCCGCTCACCTCTCAAAGGTGAGCAAGACAGAGCAGGCGCCATTTTCGACATATATCATAAGCAGGGCGACCTCAGGTCTGCACCGGCCCTGAGCCTAGCAGAAACACCGGACTCTGGAGGGAGGGGTGAAATAACAGGAGATTAGGATCTAACTTGGCAACCCAGTGGGAGACTGCAGGAGAATTGGAGCCCATACTGAGGGCAGCACAGATTCCCTGTGTGGTCCTTGGGAAAGAGCTTCTGATCTCTGGCTCCTGTGGGCATATCATTTGCCTGCTAACTACCTCCAATTACATTCAGCTGTGCGGAATTACTTCCCTTTTGAATAAAAAAAAGAGAGATTTACCAGACCTAACCTGGGAGTGTCATCTTTGACACACCCTCAACCCTGAGGAATCAAACACAGCTCTCAGTCCACACTCATCTCAAGCCTCTAAGGCTCCACTGAAAGCAGACAGTCCACTTAATATAGAGCCATAGTGTAACAAGAAAAAACACCACAGTGAAGAAGCTAAATATCTCCAACATGCCAAACAACACACGCAAAAACCGAGGTAACAAGAACAAGGGAGACACTATGATGCCCCCAAATGAAAAAGACACCCCAATTCAAGATTATGAAGCTGATGAGATAGAAGAAATGCAAGAAGCGGATCTCAAAACTTGATAAGAACATTAAGAAGTTCTCAAAAACAAATTCTTGAACTACAGAAATCTTTAATGGACAAGATAGAAAATCTCTCTCGTGAAAATGAAATATTAAGGAGGAATCAAAATGAAATGAAACAACTAGTGGAACAAGAAACTGGGATAGTGACGAGAAATCATAATGAAATGAAAAATTCAATAGATCAAATGACAAACACATTAGAGAGCCTTAAAAACAGAATGGGCAAAGGAGAAAAGAGAATATCAGACTTAGAAGACAGAGAACAGGAAAGGAAACAGGCAAACCAAAGAAAAGAAGAAGAAATTAGAAATCTAAAAAATATTGTTGGGAATCTACAGGATACTATTAAAAAACCCAACATTCGGGTTCTAGGAGTTCCTGAAGGCATGGAGAGGGAGAAAGGATTAGAAGGCATTTTCAGTGAGATACTAGCAGAAAATTTCCCAGGTTTGGAGAAGGACAGAGGCATCTTAGTACAGGAAGCTTATAGAACCCCTAATAAACATGACCAAAAGAGATCCTCAACACGACATGTTGTAATCAAACTCACCACAGTGAAACATAAAGAAAAGATCCTAAAATGTACAAGAGAGAAATGTCAGATTACTCTTAGAGGATCTCCAATTAGAGTCACAGCAGACTTCTCATCAGAAACCCTACAAGCTAGAAGGGAATGGCGAGACATAGCCCAGGTACTAAGAGAGAAAAACTGCCAGCCCAGAATACTATATCCTGCAAAGCTCTCATTTGTGAATGAAGGTGAAATTAAGACTTTTCATAGCAAACAGAAACTGAAAGAATTTGTGGCCACTCATCCTGCCCTGCAAAAGATGCTTAAAGATGTGTTACACACAGAAACACAGAAACATGGTCACCAATATGAAAGAAGGTAAAGGAAGGAAACCTCACAGCAAAAGATCGCAGGAAGCTCAATTTCTCTTCGACATAGAATTAAACTCTGATGCTCTGTTAAAGCAATGTGTTAAAGTAATCTATTATGTTCTCTTGATGTCTGTTCAATTCTAATTGTTCAAAAACAGCTGAATTTTTATTAAGAGCTATGGGTTATTTAAATATGTGCTTATTTTCAAAGATTTGAATAATCACCTTGTAACAATGATCAAATTTGTTCTATGTTATGTCATGATTTTAAGGAATCTTATTTCAACTAGATATTTTGGATTTTGAGCCTTCTTGGTATACTTGACAGGCATTCAAAAAATCAAAGTTTCAAACAATCTGGTCTCTAAAATTTCCAGTAAATACTGGACTTTGGATGTTCCCTGATTAAAAAAAAAACTTTCAAAACAATAATGTCCTTCGATAATATCCAGAAAACACAAACACAGAGGCTGTGGCAATATCTGGGATTGAGTTAGCCAAAGCAAAACCGGATATTTCCCCTTTCATCCAGTCATATCCGGACAAAGTGGTGTGGAATTCGTATGCAATAGACTGAGAAAATCACAGTAAAAATGGTTTTGGAGAAAATAAAAGTCTTTTCTTTAGGCAAGTCCATAAAATGCCATCTATACAAACAGAAATATCATGTTTGTTTGCCGCGGTTCCTTTAGATTACTCCCCAGAACATACAAATGTGTAGAGCTGTTGTCTCCATGAGGAACCAATTAGAGTTTCCCAATTCAAATTTAAATGTTCTCTGATAAAAAAAAACTTTCAAAACAATAAAGTCCTTCGATAATATCCAGAAAACAAAAACACAGAAGCTGTTGCAATAACTGGGATTCAGTTAGCCAAAACAAAACCGGATATTTCTGGTTTCATCCAGTCATATCCGGACAAAGTGGTGTGGAATTCGTATGCAATGTACTGAGAAAATCACAGTAAAAATGGTTTTGGAGGAAAGCAAAGTCTTTTCGTTAGGCAAGAGCTTAAAATATCACGTATACAAACAGAAATATCATGTTCGTTTGCTGCATTTCCTCTAGATTTCTCGCTAGAAAATACGAATGTGTAGAGCTGGTGTCTCCATGTGGAACCAGGGAGTGCTTCCCAGTACAAAATTAAATGTTCCCTGATTAAAAAAAAAACTTTCAAAACAATAAAATCGTTTGATAATATCCAGAACACACAAACAAAGGGGCTGTGGCAATATCTGGGATGGAGTTAGCCAAAACACAACCGGATATTTTCGGTTTCATGCAGTCATATCCGGACAAAGTGGTGTGGAATTCCTATGCAATGGACTGAGAGAATCACAGTAAAAATGGTTTTGGAGAAAAAGAAAGTCTTTTTGTTAGGCAAGTGTATAAAATGCCATCTATACAAACAGAAATATCATGTTTGTGTGCCGCAGTTCCTGTAGCTTTCTCCTAAAAAATACGAATGTGTAGAGCGTGTGTCTCCTTGGGGAATCAATTAGTGCTTCCCAGCACAAAATTAAATGTTTCCTGATAAAAAAACATTCAAAACAATAAAGTCCTTCGATAATATCCAGAAAACACAAACACAGGTGCTGTGGCATTATCTAGGATTCAGTTAGCCAATAAAAGAAAACGTGATATTTCCAGTTTCATCCAGTCAAATCTGTACAACTTGGTGTGCAATTCGTATGCAATGGACAGCCAAAATCACAGTAAAAATGGTTTTGGAGAAAAGCAAATTCTTTTCGTTAGGCAAGTGCATAAAATGTCATGTATACAAAGAGAAATATCATGTTTGTTTGCCGTAGTTCCTCTAGCTTTCTAGTAGAAAATACGAATTTGTAGAGCTGGTGTCTCTATGTGGAACCAATTAGAGTTTCCCGGTACAAAATTAAATGTTCCCTGATAAAAAAAAATTTCAAACAATAAAATCCTTTGATAATATTCAGAAAACACAAACACAGGGGCTGTGGCAATATCTGGGATTGAGTTAGCCAAAACACAACGGATATTTCCAGTTTCATCCAGTCATATCCTGACAAAGTTGCGTGGAATTCATATGCAATGAACCGAGAAAATCCCAGTAAAAATTGTTTTGGAGAAAAGCAAAGTCTTTTTGTTAGGCAAGTGCATAAAATGTCATGTATACAAACAGAAATATCATGTTTGTATGCCCCAGTTCCGCTAGCTTTCTCCTAAGAAATACGAATGTGTAGAGCTGGTGTCTCCTTGGGGAACCAATTAGTGTTTCCCAGTACAAAATTAAATGTTTCCTGATAATTAAAACATTCAAAATAATAATGTCCTTCGATAATATTCATAAAACACAAACAAAGTGGCTGTCGCAATATCTGGGATTCAGTTAGCCAAAACACCAGCAGATATCTCCCCTTTCAACCAGTCATATCCGGACAAAGTGGTGTGGAATTCGTATGCAATGGACCGAGAAAATCACAGAAAAATGGTTTTGGGGAAAAGAAAAGTCTTTTCGTTAGGCAAGTGCATAAAATATCATGTATACAAACAGTAATATCATGTTTGCCATATTTCCTCTAGTTTTCTCCCTAGAAAATACGAATGTGTAGAGCTGGTGTCTCCATGTGGAACCAGTGAATGTTTCCCAGTACAAAATTAAATGTTCCCTGATTAAAAAAAAAAAAAAACTTTCAAAACAATAAAGTCCTTCGATAATATCCAGAAAACACAAACACAGGAGCTGTGGCAATATCTGGGATTGAGAAAGCCAAAACACAAGCGGTTATTTCCAGTTTCATCCAGTCATATCCGGACAAAGTGGTGTGGAATTTGTATGCAATAGACCGAGAAAATCAAGTAAAAATGGTTTTGGAGAAAAGCAAAGTTCTTTCGTTAGGCAAGTGCATATAATGTCATGTATACAAACAGAAATATCATGTTTGCTTGCCGCAGTTCCTCTAGCTTTCTCCTAGAAAATAAGAATGTGTAGATCTGGTGCCTCCATTTGGAACCAATTAGAATTTCCAAGTACAAAATTAAAGATTCCCTGATTTTAAAAAAAAAAAAACTTTCAAAACAATAAAGTCCTTCGATAATATCCAGAAAACGCAAACACAGAGGCTGTAGCAATATCTGGGATTGAGTTAGCCAAAAGAAAACCGGATATTTCCGGTTTCATGTTGTCATAATCCCGGCAAAGTGGTTTGGAATTTGTATGCAATGGACTGAGTAAATCCCAGTAAAAATGGTTTTGGAGAAAAGCAAAGTCGTTTTGTTAGGCAAGTGCATAAAATGTCATGTATACAAACAGAAATATCCTGTTTGCTTGCCGCAGTTCCTCTAGCTTTCTCGCTAGAAAATACGAATGTGTAGAGCTGGTGTCTGCATGTGGAACCAGAGTTTCACAGTACAAAATTAAATGTTCCCTGATAAAAAACATTCAAAACAATAAAGTCCTGCGATAATATCCAGAATACACAAACACAGGGGCAGTGGCAATATCTGGGATTGAGTTAGACAAAACACAACCGGATATTTCCGGTTTCATCCCGTCATATCTGGACAAAGTGGTGTGGAATTCCTATGCAATGGACTGAGAAAATCACAGTAAAAATGGTTTTGGAGAAAAGCAAAGTCGTTTTGTTAGGCAAGTGCATAAAATGTCATGTATACAAACAGAAATATCCTGTTTGCTTGCCGCAGTTCCTCTAGCTATCTCGCTAGAAAATACGAATGTGTAGTGCTGGTGTCTCCATGTGGAACCAGAGTTTCACAGTACAAAATTAAATGTTCCCTGATAAAAAACATTCAAAACAATAAATTCCTGCGATAATATCCAGAATACACAAACACAGGGGCAGTGGCAATATCTGGGATTGAGTTAGACAAAACACAACCGGATATTTCCGGTTTCATCCCGTCATATCTGGACAAAGTGGTGTGGAATTCATATGCAATGGACTGAGAAAATCCCAGTAAAAATGGTTTTGGAGAAAAGCAAGTCCTTTCGTTAGGCAAGTGCATATAATGTCATGTATACAAACAGAATTATCATGTTTTTTTCCCGCAGTTCCTCTAGCTTTCTCCTAGAAAATACAAATGTGTACATGAGGTGTCTCCATGTGGAACCAATTCGAGTTTCACAGTATAAAATTAAATGTTACCTGATTAAAAAAAATTCAAAACAATAATGTCCTTCGATAATATCCAGAAAACACAAACACAGAGGCTGTGGCAATATCTGGGATTGAGTTAGCCAAAGCAAAACCGGATATTTCCCCTTTCATCCAGTCATATCCGGACAAAGTGGTGTGGAATTCGTATGCAATAGACTGAGAAAATCACAGTAAAAATGGTTTTGGAGAAAATAAAAGTCTTTTCGTTAGGCAAGTCCATAAAATGCCATCTATACAAACAGAAATATCATGTTTGTTTGCCGCGGTTCCTTTAGATTACTCCCCAGAACATACAAATGTGTAGAGCTGTTGTCTCCATGAGGAACCAATTATAGTTTCCCAGCAGAAAATTAAATGTTCTCTGATAAAAAAAAAACTTTCAAAACAATAAATTCCTTCGATAACATCCAGAAAACACAAACACAGAAGCTGTTGCAATAACTGGGATTCAGTTAGCCAAAACAAAACCGGATATTTCCAGTTTCATACAGTAATATCCGGACAAAGTGGTGTGGAATTCGTATGCAATGTACTGAGAAAATCACAGTAAAAATGGTTTTGGAGAAAAGCAAAGTCTTTTCGTTAGGCAAGTGCCTAAAATATCACGTATACAAACAGAAATATCATGTTCGTTTGCTGCATTTCCTCTAGATTTCTCGCTAGAAAATACGAATGTGTAGAACTGGTGTCTCCATGTGGAACCAGGGAGTGCTTCCCAGTAAAAATTAAATGTTCCGTGATTAAAAAAAAAACTTTCAAAACAATAAAATCGTTTGATAATATCCAGAACACACAAACAAAGGGGCTGTGGCAATATCTGGGATTGAGTTAGCCAAAACACAACCGGATATTTTCGGTTTCATCCAGGCATATCTGGACAAAGTGGTGTGGAATTCCTATGCAATGGACTGAGAGAATCACAGTAAAAATGGTTTTGGAGAAAAAGAAAGTCTTTTCGTTAGGCAAGTGTATAAAATGCCATCTATACAAACAGAAATATCATGTTTGTGTGCCGCAGTTCCTGTAGCTTTCTCCTAAAAAATACGAATGTGTAGAGCGTGTGTCTCCTTGGGGAATCAATTAGTGTTTCCCAGCACAAAATTAAATGTTTCCTAATAAAAAAAACATTCAAAACAATAAAGTCCTTCGATAATATCCAGAAAACACAAACACAGGTGCTGTGGCATTATCTAGGATTCAGTTAGCCAAAAAAAGAAAACGGGATATTTCCAGTTTCATCCAGTCAGATCTGTACAACTTGGTGTGCAATTCGTATGCAATGGACAGCCAAAATCACAGTAAAAATGGTTTTGGAGAAAAGCAAATTCTTTTCGTTAGGCAAGTGCATAAAATGTCATGTATACAAACAGAAATATCTTGATTGTTTGCCGCAGTTCGGCTAGCTTTCTCCTTAGAAAATACGAATGTGTAGAGTTGGTTTCTCCATGTGGAACCAGTGAGTTTTTCCAAGTACAAAGTTAAATGTTCCCTGATTAAAAAAATAAATTTCAAAACAATAAAATCCTTTGATAATATCCAGAAAACACAAACACAGCGGCTGTGGTAATATCTGGGTTTGAGTTAGCCAAAAACAACAGAATATTTCCGGTTACATCCAGTGATATCCGGACAAAGTGGTATGCAATTCGTATGCAATGGACCGAGAAAATCCCAGTAAAAATGGTTTTGGAGAAAAGCAAAGTCTTTTCGTTAGGCAAGTGCATAAAATGCCATCTTTACAAACAGAAATATCCTGTTTGCTTGCCGCAGTTCCTCTAGCTTTCTCACTAGAAAATACGAATGTGTCGAGCTGGTGTCTCAATGTGGAACCAATTAGAGTTTCACAGTACAAAATTAAATGTTCCTTGAGAAAAATCATTCAAAACAATAAAGTCCTTCGATAATATCCAGAAAACACAAACAATGAGGCTGTCGCAATATCTGAGATTCAGTTAGCCAAAACACAAGCGGATATTTCCCCTTTCAACCAGTCATATCCGGACAAAGTGGTGTGGAATCCGTATGCAATGGACCGAGATGATCACTGTAAAAATCGTTTTGGAGAAAAACAAAGTCCTTTCGTTATGCAAGTGCATAAATTTTCATGTAAGCAAACAGAAATATCATGTGTGATTGCCACAGTTCCTCTAGCTTTCTCCTAGAAAATACGAATGTGTAGAGCTGGTTTCTCCATGTGGAACAAATTAGAGTTTCCAGTACAAAAATAAATGTTCCCAGATAAAACAAATAAAAAAACTTCAAAAGAATAAAGTCCTTCAATAATATAAAGAAAACACAAACACAGGTGATATGGTATTATCTAGGATTAAGTTAGCCAAAAAAAGAAAACGGGATATTTCCAGTTTCATCCAGTCAAATCTGTACAAATTGGTGTGCAATTCGTATGCAATGGACAGTCAAAATCACAGTTATAATGGTTTTGGAGAAAAGCAAATTCTTTTCGTTAGGCAAGTGCATAAAATGTCATGTAAACAAACAGAAATATCATGATTGTTTGCCGCTTTTCGTCTAGCATTCTCCTTAGAAAATACGAATGTGTACATCTGGTGTCTCCATGTGGAACCAGTGAGTGTTTTCCAGTACAAAATTAAATGTTCCCTGATAAAAAAAAAAAACTTTCAAAACAATAAAATCCTTCGATAATATCCAGAAAACACAAACACAGTGGCTGTGGTAATATCTGGGTTTGAGATAACCAAAACAAAACCAGATATTTCCAGTTACATGCAATCATATCCGGACAAAGTGGTATGCAATTCGTATGCAATGGACCGAGAAAATCCCAGTAAAAATGGTTTTGGAGAAAAGCAAAGTCTTTTCGTTAGGCAAGTGTATAAAAGGTCATCTATACAAACAGAAATATCATGATTTTTTGCCGCAGTTCCTTTAGATTTCTCCCCAGAACATAGGAATGTGTAGAGCTGGTGTCTCCATGTGGAACAAATTAGAGTTTCACAGTAGAAAATTAAATGTTCCCTGATTAAAAACAAACTTTCAAAACAATAAATTCCTTCGATAATATCCAGAAAACACAAACACTGGTTCTGTGCCAATGTCTGTGATTGAGTTAGCCAAAAGAAAACCGGATATTTCCGGTTTTATCCAGTCATATCCGGAAATTGGTATGCAATTTGTATGCAATGGACCGAGAAAATCCCAGTAAAAATGGTTTTGGAGAAAAGCAAAGTCCTTTCGTTAGGCAAATGCATAAAATGTCATGTACACAAACAGAAATATCATGTTTCCTTGCCGCAGTTCCTCCAGCTTTTTCGCTAGAAAATACGAATGTGTAGAGCTGGTGTCTCCATGTGGAACCAATTATAGTTTCACAGTACAAAATTCAATGTTCCCTGATAAAAATCATTCAAAACAATAAAATCCTTTGATAATATTCAGAATACACAAACACAGGGGCTGTGGCAATATCTGGGATTGAGTTAGCCAAAGCAAAACCGGATATTTCCCCTTTCATCCAGTCATATCCGGACAAAGTGGTGTGGAATTCGTATGCAATAGACTGAGAAAATCACAGTAAAAATGGTTTTGGAGAAAATAAAAGTCTTTTCGTTAGTCAAGTGCATAAAATGTCATGTATACAAACAGAAATATCATGTTTGTTTCCCGCAGTTCCTCTCGCTTTCTCCTAGATAATACGAATGTGTAGAGCTGGTGTTTCCATGTGGAAACAATTAGTTTCCCAGTACAAAATTAAATGTTCTCTGATAAAAAAAAAAACATTCAGAACAATAATGTCCATTGATAATATCCAGAAAACACAAACACAGGGGCTGTTGCAATATCTGGGATTCAGGTAGCCAAAACAAACCGGATATTTCCGGTTTCATGCAGTCATATCTGGACAAAGTGGTGTGCAATACATATGCAATGGACAGAAAAAATCACAGTAAAAATGGTTTTGGAGAAAAGCAAATCTTTTCGTTAGGCAAGTGCATAAAATGCCATCTATATTAACAGAAATATCATATTTGTTTGCCGAAGTTCCTCTAGCTTTATCTTGAAAATAAGAATGTGTAGAACTGGTTTCTCCATGTGGAATGAATTACAGTTTCAAGTACAAAGTTAAATATTCCCTGACAAAAAACATTCAAAACAATAAAGTACCTCGATAATATCCAGAAAACACAAACACAGGGGCTGTGGCAATATCTGGGATTGAGTTAGCCAAAACAAAACCGGATATTTCCGGTTTCATCCAGTCAAATAAAGAAAAAGTGGTGTGCAATTCGTATGCAATAGACCGAGAAAATCACAGTAAAAATGGCTTTGGAGAAAAGCAAAGTCTTTTCGTTAGGCAAGTGCATAAAATGACATCTATCCAAATAGAAATATCATGTTTCTTTGCCACAGTTCCTCTACTTTCTCCCTAGAAAATACGAATGTGTAGAGCTTGTGTCTCCATGTGAAACCAATTAAAGTTTCCCAGTACAAAAGTAAATTTTCCCTGATAAAAAAAACATTCAAAACAATAAAGTCCTTCGATAATATCCAGAAAATACAAACACAGAGGCTGTTGCAATATCTGGGATTCAGTTAGCAGAAACAAAACCACATATTTCTGGTTTCATCCAGTCATGTCCGGACAAAGTGGTGTGGAATTCATATGCAATGGACCGACAAAATCACAGTAAAAATGGTTTTGGGGAAAAGCAAAATCTTTTCGTTAGGCAATTGCATAAAATGCCATCTATATAAACAGAAATATCATATTTGTTTGCCGAAGATCCTCTAGCTTTATCTTGAAAATAAGAATGTGTAGAACTGGTTTCTCCATGTGGAATGAATTAGAGTTTCAAGTACAAAATTAAATATTCCCTGACAAAAAACATTCAAAACAATAAAGTACCTCGATAATATCCAGAAAACACAAACACAGGAGTTGTGGCAATATCTGGGATTGAGTTAGCCAAAACAAAACCGGATATTTCGGTTTCATCCAGTCATATAAGGAAAAAGTGGTGTGGAATTCTTATACAATGGATGGAGAAAATTACAGTGAAAATGGTTTTGGAGAAAAGCTAAGTCCTTTCTTTAGGCAAGTGCATAAAATGCCATCTATACAAACGGAGAGATCATGATTGTTTGCCACAGTTAATTGAGATTTCTCCCCAGAAAATACGAAAGTGTAGAGCTGGTTTCTCCATGTGGAATCAGTGAGTGTTTCCCAATACAAAATTAAATGTTCCGTGATAAAAAAAATTCAAACAATAATGTCCATTGATAATATTCAGAAAACACAAACACAGGGGCTGTCGCAATATCTGGGATTCGGTTAGCCAAAACACAACCGCATATTTCTGGTTTCATCCACTCATATCAGGACAAAGTGGTTTGGAATTTGTATGAAATGGACCGACAAAATCGCACTAAAAATGATATTGGAGAAAAGCAAAGTCTTTTGGTTATGCAAGTGCATAAAATGTCATCTAAACAAACAGAAATATCATTTTTGTTTGCTACAGTTCTTTAGATTTCTCCCCAGAAAATGCGAATGTGTAGAACTGGTGTCTCCATGTGGAACCAATTAGAGTTTCCCAGTACAAAATTATATGTTCCCTGATAAAAAAAAATTCAAAACAATAATGTCCATTGATAATATCCGGAAAACACAAACACAGAGGCTGTGGCAACATCTGGGATCGAGTTAGCAAAAACAGAACCGCATATTTTAGTTTTCATCCACTCATATCTGGACAAAGTGGTGTGGAATTTGTATTCAATGGACCGACAAAATCACAGTAAAAATGATTTTGGGGAAAAGCAAAGTATTTTCGTTAGGCAAGTGCATAAAATGCCATCTATACAAACAGAAATATCATGTTTGTTTGCCGCAGTTCCATTAGCTTTCTCCCTAGAAAATATGAATGTGTAGAGCTGGTGTCTCCATGTGGAACCAATCAGAGTTTCCCAGTACAAAATTAAATGTTCCCTGATAAAAAAAACATTCAAAATAATGAAATACTTCGATAATATCCAGAATACACAAACACAGAGGCCGTCCCCATATCTGGGATTCAGTTAGCCAAAACAAAACCGGATATTTCTGGTTTCATCCAGTCATATCCGGACAAAGTGGTGTGGAATTTGTATGCAATAGACCAAGCAAATGATTGTAACAATGGTTTTGGAGAAAAGCAAAGTCTTTTCGATAGTCAAGTGCATAAAATGTCATGTATACAAACAGAAATATCATGTTTGTTTGCCGCAGTTCCTCTAGCTTTCTCGCTTAGAAAATACGAATATGCAGAGCTGGTGTCTCCATTTGGAACCACTGAGTGTTTCCCAGTACAAAATTAAATGATCCGTGATTAAAAAAACTTTCAAAACAATAATGACCATTGATAATATCCAGAAAACACAAACACAGAGGCTGTGGCAATCTGGGATTGAGTTAGCCAAAAGAAAACCGGATATTTCCGGTTTCATGCAGTCATATCCGGACAAAGTGGTGTGGAATTTGTATGCAATAGACCAAGCAAATCATAGTAAAAATGGTTTTGGAGAAAAGCAAAGTCCTTTCTTTAGGCAAGTGCATAAAATGTCATGTATACAAACAGAAATATCATGTTTGTTTGCCGCAGTCCCTCTTGCTTTCTCGCTTAGAAAATATGAATATGCAGAGCTGGTGTCTCCATTTGGAACCACTGAGTGTTTCCCAGTACAAAATTAAATGATCCTTGATTAAAAAAACTTTCAAAACAATAATGACCATTGATAATATCCAGAAAACACAAACACAGAGGCTGTGGCAATCTGGGATTGAGTTAGCCAAAACAAAACCGGATATTTCCGGTTTCATGCAGTCATATCCGGACAAAGTGGTGTGGAATTTGTATGCAATGGACATAGAAAATCATAGTAACAATGGTTTTGGAGAAAAGCAAAGTCTTTTCATTAGGAAAGTGCATAAAATGTCATGTATACAAACAGAAATATCATGTTTGTTTGCCGAAGTTCCTCTAGCATTCTCCGTAGAAAATACAAATGTTTAGAGCTTGTTTCTCCATGTGGAACCAGTGATTGTTTCCCAGTACAAATTTAAATGCTCCGTGATTAAAAAAAAAAACGTTCAAAACAATAATGACCATTGATAATATCCAGAAAACACAAACACAGGGGCTGTGGCAATATCTGGGATTGAGTTAGCCAAAACAAAACCTGATATTTCCGGTTGCATCCAGTCATATCCGGACAAAGTGGTGTGGAATTTGTATGCAATAGACCAAGCAAATCATAGCAAAAATGATTTTGGAGAAAAGCAAAGTCTTTTCGTTTGACAAGTGCATAAAATATCATGTATACAAACAGAAATATCACGGTTTTCTTTTTGCCGCAGTTCTTCTAGCTTTCTCCTAGAAAATACGAATGTGTAGAGCTGGTGTCTCCATGTGGAACCAATTAGAGTTTCCCAGTACAAAATTAAATGTTCCCTGAAAAAAAAACTTTCAAAACAATAAAGTCCTTCGATAATATCCAGAAAACACAAACACAGAGGCTGTCGCAATATCTAGGATTGAGTTAGCCAAAACAAAAGCGGATATTTCCCCTTTGATCCAGTCATATCCAGACAAAGTGGTTTTTAATTCGTATGCAATGGAGTGAGAGAATTACAGTACAAATGGTTTTGGAGAACAGCAAAGTCCTTTCTTTAGGCAGGTGCATAAAATGTCATGTATACAAACAGAAATATCATTTTCTTTGCTGCAGTTCCTCTAGCATTCTCCATAGAAAATACAAATGTTTAGAGCTGGTTTCTCCATGTGGAACCACTGAGTGTTTCCCAGTACAAAATTAAATGTTCCCTAATAAAAAAGTTTCAAAATAATAAAGTCCTTTGATAATATCTAGAAAAAACAAACACAGGGGCTGTGGCAATATCTGGGATTGAGTTAGCCAAAAGAAAACCAGATATTTCCGGTTTCATCCAGTAATATCCGGAAAAAGTGGTGTGGAATTCCTTTGCAATGGACTGAGAGAATCACAGTAAAAATGGTTTTGGAGAAAAGCAAAGTCCTTTCTTTAGGCAAGTGCATAAAATGTCATGTATACAAACAGAAATATCATGTTTGTTTGCTGCAGTTCCTCTAGATTCAGGCTTAGAAAATATGAATGTGTAGAGCTGATGTCTCCATGTGGAACCACTGAGTGTTTCCCAGAACATAATTTAATGTTCCCTGGTTAAAAAAAAACGTTCAAAACAATAATGACCATTGATAATATCCAGAAATCACAAACACAGGGTCTGTGGCAATACCTGGGATTCAGTTAGCCAAAACAAAACAGGATATTTCCGGTTTCCTGCAGTCATATCCGGACAAAGTGTTGTGGAATTTGTATGCAATAGACCAAGCAAATCATAGTAAAAATGGGATTGGAGAAAAGCAAAGTCCTTTCGTTAGACAAGTGCATAAAATGTCATGTATACAAACAGAAATATCATATTTGTTTGCCGTAGTTCCTCTATTTTTCTCCCTAGAATACACGAATAGGAAGAACTGGTTTCTGCATGTGCAACCAGTGATTGTTTCCCAGTACAAAATTAAATGCTCCCTGATTAAAAAAAAAACGTTCCAAACAATAATGACCATTATTAATATCCAGAAAACACAAACACAGGGGCTGTGGCAATATCTGGGATTGAGTTAGCCAAAACAAAAGCGGATATTTCCGGTTTCATGCAGTCATATCCGGACAAAGTGGTGTGGAATTTGTATGCGATAGACCAAGCAAATCATAGTAAAAATGGTTTTGGAGAAAAGCAAAGTCTTTTCGTTAGGCAAGTGCATAAAATGCCATCTATACAAACAGAAATATCATGTTTGTTTGCCGCAGTTCCTCTAGCTTTTTCGCTAGAAAATACAAATGTGTAGAGCTGGTGTCTCCATGTGGAACCACTGAGTGTTTCCCAGTACAAAATTAAATGTTCCCTGATGAAAAAAATTTGAAATCAATAAAGTCCATAGATAATATCCAGAAATCACAAACACAGAGGCTGTGGCAATCTGGGATTGAGTTCCGGTTTCATGCAGTCATATCCGGACAAAGTGGTTTGGAATTTGTATGCAATAGACCAAGCAAATCATAGTAAAAATGGTTTTGGAGAAAAGCAAAGTCCTTTTTTAAGGCAAGTGCTTAAAATGTCATGTATACAAACAGAAATATCATGTTTCTTTGCCGTAGTTCCTCTAGTTTTCTCCCCAGAATACACGAATAGGAAGAACTGGTTTCTGCATGTGGAACCAGTGATTGTTTCCCAGTACAAAATTAAACGCTCCCTGATTAAAAAAAAACGTTCAAAACAATAATGACCATTGATAATATCCAGAAAACACAAACACAGGGGCTGTGGCAAAATCTCGGATTGAATTAGCCAAAACAAAACCGGATATTTCCAATTACATCCAGTCATATACGGACAAAGTGGTGTGGAATTTGTATGCAATAGACCAAGCATATCATTGTAAAAATGGTTTTGGAGAAAAGCAAAGTCTTTTCGTTAGACAAGTGCATAAAATGTCATGTATACAAACAGAAATATCATGTTTGTTTGCCGCAGTTCCTCTAGCTTTCTCGCTAGAAAATACGAATGTGTAGAGCTGGTGTCTCCATGTGGCACCAGTGATGTTTTCCCAGGACAAAATTAAATATTCCCTGATTAAAAAAAAAGTTCAAAACAATAATGACCATTGATAATATCCAGAAAACACAAACAATGGGGCTGTGGCAATATCTGGGATTGAGTTAGCCAAAAGAAAACCGGATATTTCCGGTTTCATGCAGTCATATCCGGAAAAAGTGGTGTGGACTTCCTATGCAATGGACCGAGAAAATCATAGTAAAAATGGTTTTGGAGAAAAGCAAAGTCTTTTCGTTAGACAAGTGTATAAAATATCATGTATACAAACAGAAATATCATGTTTGTTTGCCTCAGTTCCTCTAGTTTCTCGCTAGAAAATACGAATGTGTAGCACTGGTGTCTCCATGTGGAACCAATTAGAGTTTCCCAGTACAAAATTAAATGTTCCCTGATAAAAAAAAACATTCAAAACAATAAAATCCTTTGATAATATCCAGAAAACATAAACACAGAGGCTGTCGCAATATCTGGGATTAAGTTAGCCAAAACAAAAGCGCATATTTGCCCTTTCATCCAGTCATTACCGGACAAAATGGTGTGGAATTCGTATGCAATGGACTGAGAGAATTACAGTACAAATGGTTTTGGAGAACAGCAAAGTCCTTTCTTTAGGCAGGTGCATAAAATGTCATGTATACAAACAGAAATATCATATTTGTTTGCTGCAGTTCCCCTAGCATTCTCCGTAGAAAATACAAATGTTTAGAGCTGGTTTCTATTTGTGGAACCACTGAGTGTTTCCCAGTACAAAATTAAATGTTCCCTGAGAAAAAAAAACTTTCAAAACAATAATGACCATTGATAATATCCAGAAAACACAAACACAGGGGCTGTGTCAATATCTGGGATTGAGTTAGCCAAAACAAAACCGGATATTTCCGGTTTCATCCAGTCATATCCGGAAAAAGTGCTGTGGAATTCCTATGCAATGGACTGAGAGAATCACAGTAAAAATGGTTTTGGAGAAAAGTAAAGTCCTTTCTTTAGGCAAGTGCATAAAATATCATGTATACAAACAGAAATATCATGTTTGCTTGCCGCAGTTCCTCTAGGTTTTGCCCTAGAATACTGGAATAGGAAAAACTGGTTTCTGCATATGGAAACAGTGATTGTTTCCCAGTACAAAATTAAATGCTCCCTGATTAAAAAAAAACATTCAAAACAATAATGACCATTGATAATATCCAGAAAACACAAGCACAGGGGCTGTGGCAATATCTGGGATTGAGTTAGCCAAAAGAAATCCGGATATTTCTGTTTTCATGCAGTCATATCTGGACAAAGTGGTGTGGAATTTGTATGCAATAGACCAAGCAAATCATAGTAAAAATGGTTTTGGAGAAATCAAAGTCTTTTCGTTAGACACGTGCATAAAATGTCATGTATACAAACAGAAATAATCATGTTTGTTTGCCGCAGTTCCTCTAGCTTTCTCGCTAGAATATACGAATGTGTACAGATGGTGTCTCCATGTGGAACCAATTAGAGTTTCCCAGTACAAAATTAAATGTTCCCCGATAAAAAAAAGGTTCAAAAAATAAACTCATTTGATAATATCGAGAAAACACAAACACAGGGGCTGTGGCAATATCTGCGATTGAGTTAGCCAAAAGAAAGCCGGATATTTCCGGTTTCATCCAGTCATATCTGGAAAAAGTGGTGTGGAATTTGTATGCAATAGACCAAGCAAATCATAGTAAAAATGGTTTTGGAGAAAAGCAAAGTCTTTTCGTTAGGCAAGTGCATAAAATGCCATCTATACAAACAGAAATATCATGTTTGTTTGCCGCAGTTCCTCTAGCTTTCTCGCTAGAAAATACAAATGTGTAGAGCTGGTGTCTCCATGTGGAACCAATTAGAGTTTCCCAGTACAAAATTAAATGTTCCCTGATGAAAAAAAATACTTTCAAAACAATGATGTCCTTTGATAATATCCAGAAAACACAAACACAGAGGCTGTGGCAATCTGGGATTGAGTTAGCCAAAACAAAATGGATATTTCCCCTTTCATCCATTCATATCCGGACAAAGTGTTGTGGAATTTGTATGCAATGGACTGAGAGAATTACTGTAAAAATGGTTTTGGAGAAAAGCTAAGTCATTTCATTAGGCAGGTGCATAAAATGTCATGTATACAAACAGAAATATCATTTTCTTTGCTGCAGTTCCTCTAGCATTCTCCGTAGAAAATACAAATGTTTAGAGCTGGTTTCTATTTGTGGAACCACTGAGTGTTTCCCAGTACAAAATTAAATGTTCCCTGATAAAAAAAAGTTTCAAAACAATAAAGTCCTTTGATAATATCCAGAAAACACAAACACAGGGGCTGTGTCAATATCTGGGATTGAGTTAGCCAAAACAAAACCGGATATTTCCGGTTTCATCCAGTCATATTGGAAAAAAGTGCTGTGGAATTCCTATGCAATGGACATAGAAAATCATAGTATAAAATGGTTTTGGAGAAAAGCAAAGTCTTTTCATTAGCAAAGTGCATAAAATGTCATGTATACAAACAGAAATATCATGTTTGCTTGCCGCAGTTCCTCTAGGTTTTGCCCTAGAATACTGGAATAGGAAAAACTGGTTTCTGCATATGGAAACAGTGATTGTTTCCCAGTACAAAATTAAATGCTCCCTGATTAAAAAAAAAACATTCAAAACAATAATGACCATTGATAATATCCAGAAAACACAAGCACAGGGGCTGTGGCAATATCTGGGATTGAGTTAGCCAAAAGAAATCCGGATATTTCTGTTTTCATGCAGTCATATCTGGACAAAGTGGTGTGGAATTTGTATGCAATAGACCAAGCAAATCATAGTAAAAATGGTTTTGGAGAAATCAAAGTCTTTTCGTTAGACACGTGCATAAAATGTCATGTATACAAACAGAAATATCATGTTTGTTTGCCGCAGTTCCTCTAGCTTTCTCGCTAGAATATACGAATGTGTGCAGATGGTGTCTCCATGTGGAACCAATTAGAGTTTCCCAGTACAAAATTAAATGTTCCCCGATAAAAAAAAGGTTCAAAAAATAAACTCCTTTGATAATATCCAGAAAACACAAACACAGGAGCTGTGGCAATATCTGGGATTGAGTTAGCCAAAAGAAAACCGGATATTTCCGGTTTCATCTAGTCATATCTGGAAAAAGTGGTGTGGAATTTGTATGCAATAGACCAAGCAAATCATAGTAAAAATGGTTTTGGAGAAAAGCAAAGTCTTTTCGTTAGGCAAGTGCATAAAATGCCATCTATACAAACAGAAATATCATGTTGGTTTGCCGCAGTTCCTCTAGCTTTCTCGCTAGAAAATACAAATGTGTAGAGCTGGTGTCTCCATGTGGAACCACTGAGTGTTTCCCAGTTCAAAATTAAATGTTCCCTTATAAAAAAAATTTGAAATCAATAAAGTCCTTAGATAATATCCAGAAAACACAAACACAGAGGCTATGGCAATCTGGGATTGAGTTAGCCAAAAGAAAACCTGATATTTCCGGTTTCGTGCAGTCATATCAGGACAAAGTGGTGTGGAATTTGTATGCAATAGACCAAGCAAATCATAGTAACAATGGTTTTGGAGAAAAGCAAAGTCTTTTCGATAGTCAAGTGCATAAAATGTCATGTATACAAACAGAAATATCATGTTTGCTTGCCGCAGTTCCTCTAGCTTTCTCGCTTAGAAAATACGAATATGCAGAGCTGGTGTCTCCATTTGGAACCACTGAGTGTTTCCCAGTACAAAATTAAATGATCCTTGATTAAAAAAACTTTCAAAACAATAATGACCATTGATAATATCCAGAAAACACAAACACAGAGGCTGTGGCAATCTGGGATTGAGTTCCGGTTTCATGCAGTCATATCCGGACAAAGTGGTGTGGAATTTGTATGCAATAGACCACGCAAATCATAGTAAAAATGGTTTTGGAGAAAAGCAAAGTCCTTTCTTTAGGCAAGTGCATAAAATGTCATGTATACAAACAGAAATATCATGTTTGTTTGCCGCAGTTCCTCTTGCTTTCTCCTGGAAACTATGAATGTGTAGAGCTGTTGTCTCCATGGGGAACCACTGAGTGTTTCCCAGTACAAAATTAAATGTTCCCTGAGAAAAAAAAACTTTCAAAACAATAATGACCATTGATAATATCCAGAAAACACAAACACAGAGGCTGTGGCAATCTGGGATTGAGTTAGCCAAAACAAAACCGGATATTTCCGGTTTCATCCAGTCATATTGGAACAAAGTGCTGTGGAATTCCTATGCAATGGACATAGAAAATCATAGTATAAAATGGTTTTGGAGAAAAGCAAAGTCTTTTCATTAGCAAAGTGCATAAAATGTCATGTATACAGAGAAAAATCAGGTTTGCTTGCCGCAGTTCCTCTAGGTTTTGCCCTAGAATACTGGAATAGGAAAAACTGGTTTCTGCATATGGAAACAGTGATTGTTTCCCAGTACAAAATTAAATGCTCCCTGATTAAAAAAAAAACATTCAAAACAACAATGACCATTGATAATATCCAGAAAATACAAGCACAGTGGCTGTGGCAATATCTGGGATTGAGTTAGCCAAAAGAAAACCGGATATTTCTGTTTTCATGCAGTCATATCTGGACAAAGTGGTGTGGAATTTGTATGCAATAGACCAAGCAAATCATAGTAAAAATGGTTTTGGAGAAATCAAAGTCTTTTCGTTAGACACGTGCATAAAATGTCATGTATACAAACAGAAATATCATGTTTGTTTGCCGCAGTTCCTCTAGCTTTCTCGCTAGAATATACGAATGTGTACAGATGGTGTCTCCATGTGGAACCAATTAGAGTTTCCCAGTACAAAATTAAATGTTCCCCGATAAAAAAAAGGTTCAAAAAATAAACTCCTTTGATAATATCCAGAAAACACAAACACAGGGGCTGTGGCAATATCTGCGATTGAGTTAGCCAAAAGAAAACCGGATATTTCCGGTTTCATCCAGTCATATCTGGAAAAAGTGGTGTGGAATTTGTATGCAGTAGACCAAGCAAATCATAGTAAAAATGGTTTTGGAGAAAAGCAAAGTCTTTTCGTTAGGCAAGTGCATAAAATGCCATCTATACAAACAGAAATATCATGTTGGTATGCCGCAGTTCCTCTAGCTTTCTCGCTAGAAAATACAAATGTGTAGAGCTGGTGTCTCCATGTGGAACCACTGAGTGTTTCCCAGTACAAAATTAAATGTTCCCTTATAAAAAAAAAATTGAAATCAATAAAGTCCTTAGATAATATCCAGAAAACACAAACACAGAGGCTATGGCAATCTGGGATTGAGTTAGCCAAAAGAAAACCTGATATTTCCGGTTTCGTGCAGTCATATCAGGACAAAGTGGTGTGGAATTTGTATGCAATAGACCAAGCAAATCATAGTAATAATGGTTTTGGAGAAAAGCAAAGTCTTTTCGATAGTCAAGTGCATAAAATGTCATGTATACAAACAGAAATATCATGTTTGTTTGCCGCAGTTCCTCTAGTTTTCTCCCGAGAATACACGAATAGGAAGAACTGGTTTCTGCATGTGGAACCAGTGATTGTTTCCCAGTACAAAATTAAATGTTCCCTGATTAAAAAAAAACGTTCAAAAAAATAATGACCATTATTAATATCCAGAAAACACAAACACAGGGGCTGTGGCAATATCTGCGATTGAGAGCCAAAAGAAAACCGGATATTTCCGGTTTCATCCAGTCATATCTGGAAAAAGTGGTGTGGAATTTGTATGCAATAGACCAAGCAAATCATAGTAAAAATGGTTTTGGAGAAAAGCAAAGTCCTTTCTTTAGGCAAGTGCATAAAATGTGACGTATACAAACAGAAATATCATGTTTGTTTGCCGCAGTTCCTCTAGTTTTCTCCCTAGAGTACACGAAAAGGAAGAACTGGTTTCTGCATGTGGAACCAATGATTGTTTCCCAGTAAAAAATTAAATGCTCTATGGTTAAAAAAAAAAAGTTCAAAAGAATAATGACCATTGATAATATCCAGAAAACACAAGCACAGGGGCTGTGGCAATATCTGGGATTGAGTTAGCCAAAAGAAATCCGGATATTTCTGTTTTCATGCAGTCATATCTGGACAAAGTGGTGTGGAATTTGTATGCAATAGACCAAGCAAATCATAGTAAAAATGCTTTTGGAGAAATCAAAGTCTTTTCGTTAGACACGTGCATAAAATGTCATGTATACAAACAGAAATATCATGTTTGTTTGCCGCAGTTCCTCTAGCTTTCTCGCTAGAATATACGAATGTGTACAGATGGTGTCTCCATGTGGAATCAATTAGAGATTCCCAGTACAAAATTAAATGTTCCCCGATAAAAAAAAGGTTCAAAAAATAAACTCCTTTGATAATATCCAGAAACACAAACACAGGGGCTGTGGCAATATCTGCGATTGAGTTAGCCAAAAGAAAACCGGATATTTCCGGTTTCATCCAGTCATATCTGGAAAAAGTGGTGTGGAATTTGTATGCAGTAGACCAAGCAAATCATAGTAAAAATGGTTTTGGAGAAAAGCAAAGTCTTTTCGTTAGGCAAGTGCATAAAATGCCATCTATACAAACAGAAATATCATGTTTGTTTGCCGCAGTTCCTCTAGCTTCTCGCTAGAAAATACAAATGTGTAGAGCTGGTGTCTCCATGTGGAACCACTGAGTGTTTCCCAGTACAAAATTAAATGTTCCCTTATAAAAAAAAAATTGAAATCAATAAAGTCCTTAGATAATATCCAGAAAACACAAACACAGAGGCTATGGCAATCTGGGATTCAGTTAGCCAAAAGAAAACCTGATATTTCCGGTTTCGTGCAGTCATATCAGGACAAAGTGGTGTGGAATTTGTATGCAATAGACCAAGCAAATCATAGTAACAATGGTTTTGGAGAAAAGCAAAGTCTTTTCGATAGTCAAGTGCATAAAATGTCATGTATACAAACAGAAATATCATGTTTGCTTGCCGCAGTTCCTCTAGCTTTCTCGCTTAGAAAATACGAATATGCAGAGCTGGTGTCTCCATTTGGAACCACTGAGTGTTTCCCAGTACAAAATTAAATGATCCTTGATTAAAAAAACTTTCAAAACAATAATGACCATTGATAATATCCAGAAAACACAAACACAGAGGCTGTGGCAATCTGGGATTGAGTTAGCCAAAACAAGACCGGATATTTCCGGTTTCATGCAGTCATATCTGCACAAAGTGGTGTGGAATTTGTATGCAATATTCCAAGCAAATCATAGTAAAAATGGTTTTGGAGAAAAGCAAAGTCCTTTCTTTAGGCAAGTGCATAAAATGTCATGTATACAAACAGAAATATCATGTTTTTTTGCCGCAGTTCCTCTTGCTTTCTCCTGGAAAATATGAATGTGTAGAGCTGTTGTCTCCATGGGGAACCACTGACTGTTTCCCATTACAAAATTAAATGTTCCCTGAGGAAAAAAAACTTTCAAAACAATAATGACCATTGATAATATCCAGAAAACACAAACACAGAGGCTGTGGCAATCTGGGATTGAGTTAGCCAAAACAAAACCGGATATTTCCGGTTTCATCCAGTCATATTGGAACAAAGTGCTGTGGAATTCCTATGCAATGGACATAGAAAATCATAGTATAAAATGGTTTTGGAGAAAAGCAAAGTCTTTTCCTTAGGAAAGTGCATAAAATGTCATGTATACAAACAGAAATATCATGTTTGCTTGCCGCAGTTCCTCTAGGTTTTGCCCTAGAATACTGGAATAGGAAAAACTGGTTTCTGCATATGGAAACAGTGATTGTTTCCCAGTACAAAATTAAATGCTCCCTGATTAAAAAAAACATTCAAAACAATAATGACCATTGATAATATCTAGAAAACACAAACACAGGGCCTGTGGCAATATCTGGGATTGAGTTAGCCAAAACAAAACCGGATATTTCTGGTTACATGCAGTCATATCCGGACAAAGTGGTGTGGAATATGTATGCAATAGACCAAGCAAATCATAGCAAAAATGATTTTGGAGAAAAGCAAAGTCTTTTCGTTTGACAAGTGCATAAAACATCATGTATACAAACAGAAATATCATGTTTTTTTTTGCTGCAGTTCTTCTAGCTTTCTCCTAGAAAATACGAATGTGTAGAGCTGGTGTCTCCATGTGGAACCAATTAGAGTTTCCCAGTACAAAATTAAATGTTCCCTGATAAAAAACATTCAAAACAATAAAGTCCTTCGATAATATCCAGAAAACACAAACACAGAGGCTGTCGCAATATCTAGGATTGAGTTAGCCAAAACAAAAGCGGATATTTCCCCTTTGATCCAGTCATATCCAGACAAAGTGGTGTTTAATTCATATGCAATGGAGTGAGAGAATTACAGTACAATTGGTTTTGGAGAACAGCAAAGTCCTTTCTTTAGGCAAGTGCATAAAATGTCATGTATACAAACAGAAATATCATGTTTGTTTGCTGCAATTCCTCTAGCATTTTCCGTAGAAAATACAAATGTTTAGAGCTGGTGTCTCCATGTGGAACTACTGAGTGTTTCCCAGTACAAAATTAAATGTTCCCTAATAAAAAAGTTTCAAAATAATAAAGTCCTTTGATAATATCTAGAAAAAACAAACACAGGGGCTGTGGCAATATCTGGGATTGAGTTAGCCAAAAGAAAACCAGATATTTCCGGTTTCATCCAGTAATATCCGGAAAAAGTGGTGTGGCATTCCTATGGAATGGACTGAGAGAATCACAGTAAAAATGGTTTTGGAGAAAAGCAAAGTCCTTTCTTTAGGCAAGTGCATAAAATGTCATGTATACAAACAGAAATATCATGTTTGTTTGCCGCAGTTCCTCTAGTTTTCTCGCTAGAATACACGAATAGGAAGAACTGGCTTCTGCATGTGGAACCAGTGATTGTTTCCCAGTGCAAAATTAAATGCTCCCTGATTAAAAAAAAGTTCAAAACAATAATGACCATTGATAATATCCAGAAAACACAAACACAGGGGCTGTGGCAATATCTGGGATTGAGTTAGCCAAAAGAAAACCGGATATTTCCGGTTTCATCCAGTCATATCCGGAAAAAGTGGTGTGGAATTCCTATGCAATGGACCAAGAAAATCATAGTAAAAATGGTTTTGGAGAAAAGCAAAGTCTTTCTTGAGGCAACTGCATAGAATGTCATGTATACAAACAGAAATATCATGTTTGTTTGCCGCAGTTCCTCTAGTTTCAGGCTTAGAAAATACGAATGTGTAGAGCTTATGTCTCCATGTGGAACCACTGAGTGTTTCCCAGAACATAATTAAATGTTCCCTGGTTAAAAAAAACGTTCAAAACAATGAAGTCCATTGATAATATCCAGAAAACACAAACACAGGGGCTGTGGCAATATCTGGGATTGAGTCAGCCAAAACAAAACCGGATATTTCCGGTTTCCTGCAGTCATATCCGGACAAAGTGGTGTGGAATTTGTATGCAATAGACCAAGCAAATCATAGTAAAAATGGGATTGGAGAAAAGCAAAGTCCTTTTTGAGGCAAGTGCATAAAATGTCATGTATACAAACAGAAATATCATGTTTGCTTGCCGCAATTCCTCTAGCTTTCTCCCTAGAGTACACGAATAGGAAGAACTGGTTTCTGCATGTGGAACCAGTTATTGTTTCCCAATACAAAATTAAATGCTCCCTGATTAAAAAAAAACGTTCCAAACAATAATGACCATTGATAATATCCAGAAAACACAAACACTGGGGCTGTGGCAATATCTGGGATTGAGTTAGCCAAAACAAAAGCGGATATTTCCCCTTTGATCCAGTCATATCGGGACAAAGTGGTGTGGAATTTGTATGCAATAGACCAAGCATATCATAGTAAAAATGGTTTTGGAGAAAAGCAAAGTCTTTTCGTTAGACAAGTGCATAAAATGTCATGTATACAAACAGAAATATCATGTTTGTTTGCCGCAGTTCCTCTAGCTTGCTCGCTAGAAAATACAAATGTTTAGAGATTATTTCTCCATGTGGAATCACTGAGTGTTTCCCAGTACAAAATTAAATGTTCCCTGATAAAAAAAAAGTTTCAAAACAATAAAGTCCTTTGATAATATCCAGAAAACACAAATACAGGGTCTGTGGCAATATCTGGGATTGTGTTAGCCAAAGCAAAACCGGATATTTCCGGTTTCATGCAGTCATATCCGGACAAAGTGGTGTGGAATTTGTATGCAATAGACCAAGCAAATCATAGTAAAAATGGTTTTGGAGAAAAGCAAAGTCCTTTCTTGAGGCAAGTGCATAAAATGTCATGTATACAAACAGAAATATCATGTTTGCTTGCCGCAGTTCCTCTAGTTTTCTCCCTAGAATACACGAATAGGAAGAACTGGTTTCTGCATGTGGAACCAGTGATTGTTTCCCAATACAAAATTAAATGCTCCCTGTTTAAAAAAAAACGTTCCAAACAATAATGACCATTGATAATATCCAGAAAACACAAACACAGGGGCTGTGGCAATATCTGGGATTGAGTTAGCCAAAACAAAACCGGATATTTCCGGTTTCATGCAGTCATATCCGGACAAAGTGGTGTGGAATTTGTATGCAATAGACCAAGCAAATCATAGTAAAAATGGTTTTGGAGAAAAGCAAAGTCTTTTCGTTAGGCAAGTGCATAAAATGCCATCTATACAAACAGAAATATCATGTTTGTTTGCCGCAGTTCCTCTAGCTTTCTCGCTAGAAAATACAAATGTGTAGAGCTGGTGTCTCCATGTGGAACCACTGAGTGTTTCCCAGTACAAAATTAAATGTTCCCTGATGAAAAAAATTTGAAATCAATAAAGTCCATAGATAATATCCAGAAATCACAAACACAGAGGCTGTGGCAATATATGTGTTTGAGTTAGCCAAAACAAAAGCGGATATTTGCCCTTTCATCCAGTCATATCCGGACAAAGTGGTGTGGAATTTGTATGCAATAGACCAAGCAAATCATAGTAAAAATGGTTTTGGAGAAAAGCAAAGTCTTTTCGTTAGGCAAGTGCATAAAATGCCATCTATACAAACAGAAATATCATGTTTGTTTGCCGCAGTTCCTCTAGTTTTCTCCCTAGAGTACACAAAAAGGAAGAACTGGTTTCTGCATGTGGAACCAATGATTGTTTCCCAGTAAAAAATTAAATGCTCCATGGTTAAAAAAAAAGTTAAAAACAATAATGACCATTGATAATATCCAGAAAACACAAGCACAGGGGCTGTGGCAATATCTGGGATTGAGTTAGCCAAAAGAAATCCGGATATTTCTGTTTTCATGCAGTCATATCTGGACAAAGTGGTGTGGAATTTGTATGCAATAGACCAAGCAAATCATAGTAAAAATGCTTTTGGAGAAATCAAAGTCTTTTCGTTAGACACGTGCATAAAATGTCATGTATACAAACAGAAATATCATGTTTGTTTGCCGCAGTTCCTCTAGCTTTCTCGCTAGAATATACGAATGTGTACAGATGGTGTCTCCATGTGGAATCAATTAGAGATTCCCAGTACAAAATTAAATGTTCCCCGATAAAAAAAGGTTCAAAAAATAAACTCCTTTGATAATATCCAGAAAACACAAACACAGGGGCTGTGGCAATATCTGCGATTGAGTTAGCCAAAAGAAAACCGGATATTTCCGGTTTCATCCAGTCATATCTGGAAAAAGTGGTGTGGAATTTGTATGCAATAGACCAAGCAAATCATAGTAAAAATGGTTTTGGAGAAAAGCAAAGTCTTTTCGTTAGGCAAGTGCATAAAATGCCATCTATACAAACAGAAATATCATGTTTGTTTGCCGCAGTTCCTCTAGCTTTCTCGCTAGAAAATACAAATGTGTAGAGCTGGTGTCTCCATGTGGAACCACTGAGTGTTTCCCAGTACAAAATTAAATGTTCCCTTATAAAAAAAAATTGAAATCAATAAAGTCCTTAGATAATATCCAGAAAACACAAACACAGAGGCTATGGCAATCTGGGATTGAGTTAGCCAAAAGAAAACCTGATATTTCCGGTTTCGTGCAGTCATATCAGGACAAAGTGGTGTGGAATTTGTATGCAATAGACCAAGCAAATCATAGTAACAATGGTTTTGGAGAAAAGCAAAGTCTTTTCGATAGTCAAGTGCATAAAATGTCATGTATACAAACAGAAATATCATGTTTGCTTGCCGCAGTTCCTCTAGCTTTCTCGCTTAGAAAATACGAATATGCAGAGCTGGTGTCTCCATTTGGAACCACTGAGTGTTTCCCAGTACAAAATTAAATGATCCTTGATTAAAAAAACTTTCAAAACAATAATGACCATTGATAATATCCAGAAAACACAAACACAGAGGCTGTGGCAATCTGGGATTGAGTTAGCCAAAACAAGACCGGATATTTCCGGTTTCATGCAGTCATATCCGGACAAAGTGGTGTGGAATTTGTATGCAATAGACCACGCAAATCATAGTAAAAATGGTTTTGGAGAAAAGCAAAGTCCTTTCTTTAGGCAAGTGCATAAAATGTCATGTATACAAACAGAAATATCATGTTTTTTTGCCGCAGTTCCTCTTGCTTTCTCCTGGAAAATATGAATGTTTAGAGCTGTTGTCTCCATGGGGAACCACTGAGTGTTTCCCATTACAAAATTAAATGTTCCCTGAGGAAAAAAAACTTTCAAAACAATAATGACCATTGATAATATCCAGAAAACACAAACACAGAGGCTGTGGCAATCTGGGATTGAGTTAGCCAAAACAAAACCGGATATTTCTGGTTTCATCCAGTCATATTGGAACAAAGTGCTGTGGAATTCCTATGCAATGGACATAGAAAATCATAGTATAAAATGGTTTTGGAGAAAAGCAAAGTCTTTTCCTTAGGAAAGTGCATAAAATGTCATGTATACAAACAGAAATATCATGTTTGCTTGCCGCAGTTCCTCTAGGTTTTGCCCTAGAATACTGGAATAGGAAAAACTGGTTTCTGCATATGGAAACAGTGATTGTTTCCCAGTACAAAATTAAATGCTCCCTGATTAAAAAAAACATTCAAAACAATAATGACCATTGATAATATCTAGAAAACACAAACACAGGGCCTGTGGCAATATCTGGGATTGAGTTAGCCAAAACAAAACCGGATATTTCTGGTTACATGCAGTCATATCCGGACAAAGTGGTGTGGAATTTGTATGCAATAGACCAAGCAAATCATAGCAAAAATGATTTTGGAGAAAAGCAAAGTCTTTTCGTTTGACAAGTGCATAAAACATCATGTATACAAACAGAAATATCATGTTTTTTTTTGCTGCAGTTCTTCTAGCTTTCTCCTAGAAAATACGAATGTGTAGAGCTGGTGTCTCCATGTGGAACCAATTAGAGTTTCCCAGTACAAAATTAAATGTTCCCTGATAAAAAACATTCAAAACAATAAAGTCCTTCGATAATATCCAGAAAACACAAACACAGAGGCTGTCGCAATATCTAGGATTGAGTTAGCCAAAACAAAAGCGGATATTTCCCCTTTGATCCAGTCATATCCAGACAAAGTGGTGTTTAATTCATATGCAATGGAGTGAGAGAATTACAGTACAATTGGTTTTGGAGAACAGCAAAGTCCTTTCTTTAGGCAAGTGCATAAAATGTCATGTATACAAACAGAAATATCATGTTTGTTTGCTGCAATTCCTCTAGCATTTTCCGTAGAAAATACAAATGTTTAGAGCTGGTGTCTCCATGTGGAACTACTGAGTGTTTCCCAGTACAAAATTAAATGTTCCCTAATAAAAAAGTTTCAAAATAATAAAGTCCTTTGATAATATCTAGAAAAAACAAACACAGGGGCTGTGGCAATATCTGGGATTGAGTTAGCCAAAAGAAAACCAGATATTTCCGGTTTCATCCAGTAATATCCGGAAAAAGTGGTGTGGCATTCCTATGGAATGGACTGAGAGAATCACAGTAAAAATGGTTTTGGAGAAAAGCAAAGTCCTTTCTTTAGGCAAGTGCATAAAATGTCATGTATACAAACAGAAATATCATGTTTGTTTGCCGCAGTTCCTCTAGTTTTCTCGCTAGAATACACGAATAGGAAGAACTGGCTTCTGCATGTGGAACCAGTGATTGTTTCCCAGTGCAAAATTAAATGCTCCCTGATTAAAAAAAAGTTCCAAACAATAATGACCATTGATAATATCCAGAAAACACAAACACAGGGGCTGTGGCAATATCTGGGATTGAGTTAGCCAAAAGAAAACCGGATATTTCCGGTTTCATCCAGTCATATCCGGAAAAAGTGGTGTGGAATTCCTATGCAATGGACCAAGAAAATCATAGTAAAAATGGTTTTGGAGAAAAGCAAAGTCTTTCTTGAGGCAACTGCATAAAATGTCATGTATACAAACAGAAATATCATGTTTGTTTGCCGCAGTTCCTCTAGTTTCAGGCTTAGAAAATACGAATGTTTAGAGCTGATGTCTCCATGTGGAACCACTGAGTGTTTCCCAGAACATAATTAAATGTTCCCTGGTTAAAAAAAAACGTTCAAAACAATAAAGTCCATTGATAATATCCAGAAAACACAAACACAGGGGCTGTGGCAATATCTGGGATTGAGTCAGCCAAAACAAAACCGGATATTTCCGGTTTCCTGCAGTCATATCCGGACAAAGTGGTGTGGAATTTGTATGCAATAGACCAAGCAAATCATAGTAAAAATGGGATTGGAGTAAAGCAGTCCTTTCGTTAGACAAGTGCATAAAATGTCATGTATACAAACAGAAATATCATGTGTGTTTGCCGCAGTTCCTCTAGTTTTCTCCCTAGAATACACGAATAGGAAGAACTGGTTTCTGCATGTGGAACCAGTGATTGTTTCCCAGTACAAAATTAAATGCTCCCTGATTAACAAAAAACGTTCAAAACAATAATGACCATTGATAATATCCAGAAAACACAAACACAGGGGCTGTGGCAATATCTGCGATTGAGTGCCAAAAGAAAACCGGATATTTCCGTTTCATCCAGTCATATCTGGAAAAAGTGGTGTGGAATTTGTATGCAATAGACCAAGCAAATCATAGTAAAAATGGTTTTGGAGAAAAGCAAAGTCCTTTCTTTAGGCAAGTGCATAAAATGTCACGTATACAAACAGAAATATCATGTTTGTTTGCCGCAGTTCCTCTAGTTTTCTCCCTAGAGTACACGAAAAGGAAGAACTGGTTTCTGCATGTGGAACCAATGATTGTTTCCCAGTAAAAAATTAAATGCTCCATGGTTAAAAAAAAAAAGTTCAAAACAATAATGACCATTGATAATATCCAGAAAACACAAGCACAGGGGCTGTGGCAATATCTGGGATTGAGTTAGCCAAAAGAAATCCGGATATTTCTGTTTTCATGCAGTCATATCTGGACAAAGTGGTGTGGAATTTGTATGCAATAGACCAAGCAAATCATAGTAAAAATGGGATTGGAGTAAAGCAGTCCTTTCGTTAGACAAGTGCATAAAATGTCATGTATACAAACAGAAATATCATGTGTGTTTGCCGCAGTTCCTCTAGTTTTCTCCCTAGAATACACGAATAGGAAGAACTGGTTTCTGCATGTGGAACCAGTGATTGTTTCCCAGTACAAAATTAAATGCTCCCTGATTAACAAAAAACGTTCAAAACAATAATGACCATTATTAATATCCAGAAAACACAAACACAGGGGCTGTGGCAATATCTGCGATTGAGTGCCAAAAGAAAACCGGATATTTCCGGTTTCATCCAGTCATATCTGGAAAAAGTGGTGTGGAATTTGTATGCAATAGACCAAGCAAATCATAGTAAAAATGGTTTTGGAGAAAAGCAAAGTCCTTTCTTTAGGCAAGTGCATAAAATGTCACGTATACAAACAGAAATATCATGTTTGTTTGCCGCAGTTCCTCTAGTTTTCTCCCTAGAGTACACGAAAAGGAAGAACTGGTTTCTGCATGTGGAACCAATGATTGTTTCCCAGTAAAAAATTAAATGCTCCATGGTTAAAAAAAAAAGTTCAAAACAATAATGACCATTGATAATATCCAGAAAACACAAGCACAGGGGCTGTGGCAATATCTGGGATTGAGTTAGCCAAAAGAAATCCGGATATTTCTGTTTTCATGCAGTCATATCTGGACAAAGTGGTGTGGAATTTGTATGCAATAGACCAAGTAAATCATAGTAAAAATGCTTTTGGAGAAATCAAAGTCTTTTCGTTAGACAAGTGCATAAAATGTCATGTATACAAACAGAAATATCATGTTTGTTTGCCGCAGTTCCTCTAGCATTCTCCGTAGAAAATACAAATATTTAGAGCTGGTTTCTCCACGTGGAACCACTGAGTGTTTCCTAGTACAAAATTAAATGTTCACTGATAAAAAAAAGTTTCAAAACAATAAAGTCCTTTGATAATATCCAGAAAACACAAACACAGGGGCTGTGGCAATATCTGGGATTGAGTTAGGCAAAACAAAACCGGATATTTCTGGTTTCATGCATTCATTTCCGGACAAAGTGGTGTGGAATTTGTATGCAATAGACCAAGCAAATCATAGTAAAAATGGTTTTGGAGAAAAGCAAAGTCCTTTCTTGAGGCAAGTGCATAAAATGTCATGTATACAAACAGAAATATCATGTTTGCTTGCCGGAGTTCCTCTAGTTTTCTCCCTAGAATACACGAATAGGAAGAACTGGTTTCTGCATGTGGAACCAGTGATTGTTTTCCAATACAAAATTAAATGCTCCCTCTTTAAAAAAAAAGTTCCAAACAATAATGACCATTGATAATATCCAGAAAACACAAACACAGGGGCTGTGGCAATATCTGGGATTGAGTTAGCCAAAACAAAACCGGATATTTCTGGTTTCATGCAGTCATATCCGGACAAAGTGGTGTGGAATTTGTATGCAATAGACCAAGCAAATCATAGTAAAAATGGTTTTGGAGAATAGCAAAGTCTTTTCGTTAGTAAAGTGCATAAAATGCCATCTATACAAACAGAAATATCATGTTTGTTTGCGGCGGTTCTTCTAGCTTTCTCCTAGAAAATACAAATGTGTAGAGCTGGTATCTCCATGTGGAACCAATTAGAGTTTCCCAGTACAAAATTAAATGTTCGCTGATAAAAAACATTCAAAACAATAACGTCCTTTGATAATATCCAGAAAACACAAACACAGAGGCTGTGGCAATATCTGTGTTTGAGTTAGCCAAAACAAAAGCGGATATTTGCCCTTTCATCCAGTCATATCCGGACAAAGTGGTGTGGAATTCGTATGCAATGGACTGAGAGAATTACAGTAAAAATGGTTTTGGAGAAAAGCAAAGTCATTTCATTAGGCAGGTGCATAAAATGTCATGTATACAAACAGAAATATCATGTTTGTTTGCCGCAGTTCCTCTAGCATTCTCCGTAGAAAATACAAATATTTAGAGCTGGTTTCTCCACGTGGAACCACTGAGTGTTTCCTAGTACAAAATTAAATGTTCACTGATAAAAAAAAGTTTCAAAACAATAAAGTCCTTTGATAATATCCAGAAAACACAAACACAGGGGCTGTGGCAATATCTGGGATTGAGTTAGGCAAAACAAAACCGGATATTTCCGGTTTCATGCAGTCATTTCCGGACAAAGTGGTGTGGAATTTGTATGCAATAGACCAAGCAAATCATAGTAAAAATGGTTTTGGAGAAAGGAAAGTCCTTTCTTGAGGCAAGTGCATAAAATGTCATGTATACAAACAGAAATATCAGGTTTGCTTGCCGCAGTTCTTCTAGCTTTCTCCTAGAAAATACGAATGTGTAGAGCTGGTGTCTCCATGGGGAACCAATTAGAGTTTCCCAGTACAAAATTAAATGTTCCATGATATAAAACATTCAAAACAATAAAGTCCTTTGATAATATCCAGAAAACACAAACACAGAGGCTGTTGCAATATATGTGATTGAGTTAGCCAAAACAAAAGCGGATATTTCCCCTTTCATCCAGTCATATCCGGACAAGGTGGTGTGGAATTCGCATGCAATGGACTGAGAGAATTACAGTAAAAATGGTTTTGGAGAAAAGCAAAGTAATTTCATTAGGCAGGTGCGTAAAATGTCATGTATACAAACAGAAATATCATGTTTGTTTGCCGCAGTTCCTCTAGCATTCTCCGTAGAAAATACAAATGTTTAGAGCTGGTTTCTCCACATGGAACCACTGAGTGTTTCCTAGTACAAAATTAAATGTTCACTGATAAAAAAAAGTTTCAAAACAATAAAGTCCTTTGATAATATCCAGAAAACACAAACACAGGGGCTGTGGCAATATCTGGGATTGAGTTAGGCAAAACAAAACCGGATATTTCCGGTTTCATGCAGTCATATCCGGACAAAGTGGTGTGGAATTTGTATGCAATAGACCAAGCAAATCATAGTAAAAATGGTTTTGGAGAAAAGCAAAGTCTTTTCGTTAGACAGGTGCATAAAATGTCATGTATACAAACAGAAATATCATGTTTGTTTGCCTCAGTTCCTCTAGCTTTCTCGCTAAAAAATACGAATGTGTAGAGCTGGTGTCTCCATGTCGAACCACTGAGTGTTTCCCAGTACAAAATTAAATGTTCCCTGATAAAAAAAAAATTGAAAACAATAAAGTCCATTGATAATATCCAGAAAACACAAACACAAGGGCTGTGGCAATATCTGGGATTGAGTTAGCCAAAAGAAAACCGGATATTTCCGGTTTCATGCAGTCATATCCGGACAAAGTGGTGTGGAATTTGTATGCAATAGACCAAGCAAATCATAGTAAAAATGGTTTTGGAGAAAAACAAAGTCTTTTCGTTAGACAAGTGCATAAAATGTCATGTATACAAACAGAAATATCATGTTTGTTTGCCGCAGTTCCTCTAGCATTCTCGCTAGAAAATACGAATGTGTAGAGCTGGTGTCTCCATGTGGAACCACTGAGTGTTTCCCAGTACAAAATTAAATGTTCCCTAATAAAAAAAAATTTGAAAACAATAAAGTCCATTGATAATATCCAGAAAACACAAACACAAGGGCTGTGGCAATATCTGGGATTGAGTTAGCCAAAACAAAACCGGATATTTCCGGTTTCATGCAGTCATATCCGGACAAAGTGGTGTGGAATTTGTATGCAATAGACCAAGCAAATCATAGTAAATATGGTTTTGGAGAAAAGCAAAGTCCTTTCTTGAGGCAAGTGCATAAAATGTCATGTTTACAAACAGAAATATCATGTTTGCTTGCCGCAGTTCCTCTAGCTTTCTCCCTAGAGTACACGAATAGGAAGAACTGGTTTCTGCATGTGGAACCAGTGGTTGTTTCCCAATACAAAATTAAATGCTCCCTGATTAAAAAAAAAAAACGTTCCAAACAATAATGACCATTGATAATATCCAGAAAACACAAACACTGGGGCTGTGGCAATATCTGGGATTGAGTTAGCCAAAACAAAAGCGGATATTTCCCCTTAGATCCAGTCATATCGGGACAAAGTGGTGTGGAATTTGTATGCAATCGACCAAGCAAATCATAGTAAAAATGGTTTTGGAGAAAAGCAAAGTCTTTTCGTTAGACAAGTGCATAAAATGTCATGTATACAAACAGAAATATCATGTTTGTTTGCCGAAGTTCCTCAAGCATTCTCCGTAGAAAATATAAATATTTAGAGCTTGTTTCTCCATGTGGAACCACTGAGTGTTTCCCAGTACAAAATTAAATGTTCCCTGATAAAAAAAAAGTTTCAAAACAATAAAGTCCTTTGATAATATCCAGAAAACACAAACACAGGGTCTGTGGCAATATCTGGGATTGAGTTAGCCAAAACAAAACCGGATATTTCCGGTTTCATGCAGTCATATCCGGACAAAGTGGTGTGGAATTTGTATGCAATAGACCAAGCAAATCATAGTAAAAATGGTTTTGGAGAAAAGCAAAGTCCTTTCTTGAGGCAAGTGCATAAAATGTCATGTATACAAACAGAAATATCATGTTTGCTTGCCGCAGTTCCTCTAGTTTTCTCCCTAGAATACACGAATAGGAAGAACTGGTTTCTGCATGTGGAACCAGTGATTGTTTTCCAATACAAAATTAAATGCTCCCTGTTTCAAAAAAAAGTTCCAAACAATAATGACCATTGATAATATCCAGAAAACACAAACACAGGGGCTGTGGCAATATCTGGGATTGAGTTAGCCAAAACAAAACCGGATATTTCCGGTTTCATGCAGTCATATCCGGACAAAGTGGTGTGGAATTTGTATGCAATAGACCAAGCAAATCATAGTAAAAATGGTTTTGGAGAATAGCAAAGTCTTTTCGTTAGTAAAGTGCATAAAATGCCATCTATACAAACAGAAATATCATGTTTGTTTGCGGCGGTTCTTCTAGCTTTCTCCTAGAAAATACAAATGTGTAGAGCTGGTATCTCCATGTGGAACCAATTAGAGTTTCCCAGTACAAAATTAAAAGTTCGCTGATAAAAAACATTCAAAACAATAACGTCCTTTGATAATATCCAGAAAACACACACACAGAGGCTGTGGCAATATCTGTGTTTGAGTTAGCCAAAACAAAAGCAGATATTTGCCCTTTCATCCAGTCATATCCGGACAAAGTGATGTGGAATTCGTATGCAATGGACTGAGAGAATTACAGTAAAAATGGTTTTGGAGAAAAGCAAAGTCATTTCATTAGGCAGGTGCATAAAATGTCATGTATACAAACAGAAATATCATGTTTGTTTGCCGCAGTTCCTCTAGCATTCTCCGTAGAAAATACAAATATTTAGAGCTGGTTTCTCCACGTGGAACCACTGAGTGTTTCCTAGTACAAAATTAAATGTTCACTGATAAAAAAAAGTTTCAAAACAATAAAGTCCTTTGATAATATCCAGAAAACACAAACACAGGGGCTGTGGCAATATCTGGGATTGAGTTAGCCAAAAGAAAACCGGATATTTCCGGTTTCATGCAGTCATATCCGGACAAAGTGGTGTGGAATTTGTATGCAATAGACCAAGCAAATCATAGTAAAAATGGTTTTGGAGAAAAGCAAAGTCCTTTCTTGAGGCAAGTGCATAAAATGTCATGTATACAAACAGAAATATCATGTTTGCTTGCCGCAGTTCCTCTAGTTTTCTCCCTAGAATACACGAATAGGAAGAACTGGTTTCTGCATGTGGAACCAGTGATTGTTTTCCAATACAAAATTAAATGCTCCCTGTTTAAAAAAAAAGTTCCAAACAATAATGACCATTGATAATATCCAGAAAACACAAACACAGGGGCTGTGGCAATATCTGGGATTGAGTTAGCCAAAACAAAACCGGATATTTCCGGTTTCATGCAGTCATATCCGGACAAAGTGGTGTGGAATTTGTATGCAATAGACCAAGCAAATCATAGTAAAAATGGTTTTGGAGAATAGCAAAGTCTTTTCATTAGTAAAGTGCATAAAATGCCATCTATACAAACAGAAATATCATGTTTGTTTGCGGCGGTTCTTCTAGCTTTCTCCTAGAAAATACAAATGTGTAGAGCTGGTATCTCCATGTGGAACCAATTAGAGTTTCCCAGTACAAAATTAAATGTTCGCTGATAAAAAACATTCAAAACAATAACGTCCTTTGATAATATCCAGAAAACACAAACACAGAGGCTGTGGCAATATCTGTGTTTGAGTTAGCCAAAACAAAAGCAGATATTTGCCCTTTCATCCAGTCATATCCGGACAAAGTGATGTGGAATTCGTATGCAATGGACTGAGAGAATTACAGTAAAAATGGTTTTGGAGAAAAGCAAAGTCATTTCATTAGGCAGGTGCATAAAATGTCATGTATACAAACAGAAATATCATGTTTGTTTGCCGCAGTTCCTCTAGCATTCTCCGTAGAAAATACAAATATTTAGAGCTGGTTTCTCCACGTGGAACCACTGAGTGTTTCCTAGTACAAAATTAAATGTTCACTGATAAAAAAAAGTTTCAAAACAATAAAGTCCTTTGATAATATCCAGAAAACACAAATACAGGGTCTGTGGCAATATCTGGGATTCTGTTAGCCAAAACAAAACTGGATATTTCCGTTTTTATGCAGTCATATCCGGACAAAGTGGTGTGGAATTTGTATGCAATAGACCAAGCAAATCATAGTAAAAATGGTTTTGGAGAAAAGCAAAGTCCTTTCTTGAGGCAAGTGCATAAAATGTCATGTATACAAACAGAAATATCATGTTTGCTTGCCGCAGTTCCTCTAGTTTTCTCCCTAGAATACACGAATAGGAAGAACTGGTTTCTGCATGTGGAACCAGTGATTGTTTCCCAATACAAAATTAAATGCTCCCTGTTTAAAAAAAACGTTCCAAACAATAATGACCATTGATAATATCCAGAAAACACAAACACAGGGGCTGTGGCAATATCTGGGATTGAGTTAGCCAAAACAAAACCGGATATTTCCGGTTTCATGCAGTCATATCCGGACAAAGTGGTGTGGAATTTGTATGCAATAGACCAAGCAAATCATAGTAAAAATGGTTTTGGAGAATAGCAAAGTCTTTTCGTTAGTAAAGTGCATAAAATGCCATCTATACAAACAGAAATATCATGTTTGTTTGCGGCGGTTCTTCTAGCTTTCTCCTAGAAAATACAAATGTGTAGAGCTGGTATCTCCATGTGGAACCAATTAGAGTTTCCCAGTACAAAATTAAATGTTCGCTGATAAAAAACATTCAAAACAATAACGTCCTTTGATAATATCCAGAAAACACAAACACAGAGGCTGTGGCAATATCTGTGTTTGAGTTAGCCAAAACAAAAGCGGATATTTGCCCTTTCATCCAGTCATATCCGGACAAAGTGGTGTGGAATTCGTATGCAATGGACTGAGAGAATTACAGTAAAAATGGTTTTGGAGAAAAGCAAAGTCATTTCATTAGGCAGGTGCATAAAATGTCATGTATACAAACAGAAATATCATGTTTGTTTGCCGCAGTTCCTCTAGCATTCTCCGTAGAAAATACAAATATTTAGAGCTGGTTTCTCCACGTGGAACCACTGAGTGTTTCCTAGTACAAAATTAAATGTTCACTGATAAAAAAAAGTTTCAAAACAATAAAGTCCTTTGATAATATCCAGAAAACACAAACACAGGGGCTGTGGCAATATCTGGGATTGAGTTAGGCAAAACAAAACCGGATATTTCCGGTTTCATGCAGTCATTTCCGGACAAAGTGGTGTGGAATTTGTATGCAATAGACCAAGCAAATCATAGTAAAAATGGTTTTGGAGAAAAGCAAAGTCCTTTCTTGAGGCAAGTGCATAAAATGTCATGTATACAAACAGAAATATCAGGTTTGCTTGCCGCAGTTCTTCTAGCTTTCTCCTAGAAAATACGAATGTGTAGAGCTGGTGTCTCCATGGGGAACCAATTAGAGTTTCCCAGTACAAAATTAAATGTTCCATGATATAAAACATTCAAAACAATAAAGTCCTTTGATAATATCCAGAAAACACAAACACAGAGGCTGTTGCAATATATGTGATTGAGTTAGCCAAAACAAAAGCGGATATTTCCCCTTTCATCCAGTCATATCCGGACAAGGTGGTGTGGAATTCGCATGCAATGGACTGAGAGAATTACAGTAAAAATGGTTTTGGAGAAAAGCAAAGTCATTTCATTAGGCAGGTGCGTAAAATGTCATGTATACAAACAGAAATATCATGTTTGTTTGCCGCAGTTCCTCTAGCATTCTCCGTAGAAAATACAAATGTTTAGAGCTGGTTTCTCCACATGGAACCACTGAGTGTTTCCTAGTACAAAATTAAATGTTCACTGATAAAAAAAGTTTCAAAACAATAAAGTCCTTTGATAATATCCAGAAAACACAAACACAGGGGCTGTGGCAATATCTGGGATTGAGTTAGCCAAAAGAAAACCTGATATTTCCGGTTTCGTGCAGTCATATCAGGACAAAGTGGTGTGGAATTTGTATGCAATAGACCAAGCAAATCATAGTAACAATGGTTTTGGAGAAAAGCAAAGTCTTTTCGATAGTCAAGTGCATAAAATGTCATGTATACAAACAGAAATATCATGTTTGCTTGCCGCAGTTCCTCTAGCTTTCTCGCTTAGAAAATACGAATATGCAGAGCTGGTGTCTCCATTTGGAACCACTGAGTGTTTCCCAGTACAAAATTAAATGATCCTTGATTAAAAAAACTTTCAAAACAATAATGACCATTGATAATATCCAGAAAACACAAACACAGAGGCTGTGGCAATCTGGGATTGAGTTAGCCAAAACAAGACCGGATATTTCCGGTTTCATGCAGTCATATCTGCACAAAGTGGTGTGGAATTTGTATGCAATATACCAAGCAAATCATAGTAAAATGGTTTTGGAGAAAAGCAAAGTCCTTTCTTTAGGCAAGTGCATAAAATGTCATGTATACAAACAGAAATATCATGTTTTTTTGCCGCAGTTCCTCTTGCTTTCTCCTGGAAAATATGAATGTTTAGAGCTGTTGTCTCCATGGGGAACCACTGAGTGTTTCCCATTACAAAATTAAATGTTCCCTGAGGAAAAAAAACTTTCAAAACAATAATGACCATTGATAATATCCAGAAAACACAAACACAGAGGCTGTGGCAATCTGGGATTGAGTTAGCCAAAACAAAACCGGATATTTCTGGTTTCATCCAGTCATATTGGAACAAAGTGCTGTGGAATTCCTATGCAATGGACATAGAAAATCATAGTATAAAATGGTTTTGGAGAAAAGCAAAGTCTTTTCCTTAGGAAAGTGCATAAAATGTCATGTATACAAACAGAAATATCATGTTTGCTTGCCGCAGTTCCTCTAGGTTTTGCCCTAGAATACTGGAATAGGAAAAACTGGTTTCTGCATATGGAAACAGTGATTGTTTCCCAGTACAAAATTAAATGCTCCCTGATTAAAAAAAACATTCAAAACAATAATGACCATTGATAATATCTAGAAAACACAAACACAGGGCCTGTGGCAATATCTGGGATTGAGTTAGCCAAAACAAAACCGGATATTTCTGGTTACATGCAGTCATATCCGGACAAAGTGGTGTGGAATTTGTATGCAATAGACCAAGCAAATCATAGCAAAAATGATTTTGGAGAAAAGCAAAGTCTTTTCGTTTGACAAGTGCATAAAACATCATGTATACAAACAGAAATATCATGTTTTTTTTTGCTGCAGTTCTTCTAGCTTTCTCCTAGAAAATACGAATGTGTAGAGCTGGTGTCTCCATGTGGAACCAATTAGAGTTTCCCAGTACAAAATTAAATGTTCCCTGATAAAAAACATTCAAAACAATAAAGTCCTTCGATAATATCCAGAAAACACAAACACAGAGGCTGTCGCAATATCTAGGATTGAGTTAGCCAAAACAAAAGCGGATATTTCCCCTTTGATCCAGTCATATCCAGACAAAGTGGTGTTTAATTCATATGCAATGGAGTGAGAGAATTACAGTACAATTGGTTTTGGAGAACAGCAAAGTCCTTTCTTTAGGCAAGTGCATAAAATGTCATGTATACAAACAGAAATATCATGTTTGTTTGCTGCAATTCCTCTAGCATTTTCCGTAGAAAATACAAATGTTTAGAGCTGGTGTCTCCATGTGGAACTACTGAGTGTTTCCCAGTACAAAATTAAATGTTCCCTAATAAAAACGTTTCAAAATAATAAAGTCCTTTGATAATATCTAGAAAAAACAAACACAGGGGCTGTGGCAATATCTGGGATTGAGTTAGCCAAAAGAAAACCAGATATTTCCGGTTTCATCCAGTAATATCCGGAAAAAGTGGTGTGGCATTCCTATGGAATGGACTGAGAGAATCACAGTAAAAATGGTTTTGGAGAAAAGCAAAGTCCTTTCTTTAGGCAAGTGCATAAAATGTCATGTATACAAACAGAAATATCATGTTTGTTTGCCGCAGTTCCTCTAGTTTTCTCGCTAGAATACACGAATAGGAAGAACTGGCTTCTGCATGTGGAACCAGTGATTGTTTCCCAGTGCAAAATTAAATGCTCCCTGATTAAAAAAAAGTTCCAAACAATAATGACCATTGATAATATCCAGAAAACACAAACACAGGGGCTGTGGCAATATCTGGGATTGAGTTAGCCAAAAGAAAACCGGATATTTCCGGTTTCATCCAGTCATATCCGGAAAAAGTGGTGTGGAATTCCTATGCAATGGACCAAGAAAATCATAGTAAAAATGGTTTTGGAGAAAAGCAAAGTCTTTCTTGAGGCAACTGCATAAAATGTCATGTATACAAACAGAAATATCATGTTTGTTTGCCGCAGTTCCTCTAGTTTCAGGCTTAGAAAATACGAATGTTTAGAGCTGATGTCTCCATGTGGAACCACTGAGTGTTTCCCAGAACATAATTAAATGTTCCCTGGTTAAAAAAAAACGTTCAAAACAATAAAGTCCATTGATAATATCCAGAAAACACAAACACAGGGGCTGTGGCAATATCTGGGATTGAGTCAGCCAAAACAAAACCGGATATTTCCGGTTTCCTGCAGTCATATCCGGACAAAGTGGTGTGGAATTTGTATGCAATAGACCAAGCAAATCATAGTAAAAATGGGATTGGAGTAAAGCAGTCCTTTCGTTAGACAAGTGCATAAAATGTCATGTATACAAACAGAAATATCATGTGTGTTTGCCGCAGTTCCTCTAGTTTTCTCCCTAGAATACACGAATAGGAAGAACTGGTTTCTGCATGTGGAACCAGTGATTGTTTCCCAGTACAAAATTAAATGCTCCCTGATTAACAAAAAACGTTCAAAACAATAATGACCATTGATAATATCCAGAAAACACAAACACAGGGGCTGTGGCAATATCTGCGATTGAGTGCCAAAAGAAAACCGGATATTTCCGTTTCATCCAGTCATATCTGGAAAAAGTGGTGTGGAATTTGTATGCAATAGACCAAGCAAATCATAGTAAAAATGGTTTTGGAGAAAAGCAAAGTCCTTTCTTTAGGCAAGTGCATAAAATGTCACGTATACAAACAGAAATATCATGTTTGTTTGCCGCAGTTCCTCTAGTTTTCTCCCTAGAGTACACGAAAAGGAAGAACTGGTTTCTGCATGTGGAACCAATGATTGTTTCCCAGTAAAAAATTAAATGCTCCATGGTTAAAAAAAAAAAGTTCAAAACAATAATGACCATTGATAATATCCAGAAAACACAAGCACAGGGGCTGTGGCAATATCTGGGATTGAGTTAGCCAAAAGAAATCCGGATATTTCTGTTTTCATGCAGTCATATCTGGACAAAGTGGTGTGGAATTTGTATGCAATAGACCAAGCAAATCATAGTAAAAATGGGATTGGAGTAAAGCAGTCCTTTCGTTAGACAAGTGCATAAAATGTCATGTATACAAACAGAAATATCATGTGTGTTTGCCGCAGTTCCTCTAGTTTTCTCCCTAGAATACACGAATAGGAAGAACTGGTTTCTGCATGTGGAACCAGTGATTGTTTCCCAGTACAAAATTAAATGCTCCCTGATTAACAAAAAACGTTCAAAACAATAATGACCATTATTAATATCCAGAAAACACAAACACAGGGGCTGTGGCAATATCTGCGATTGAGTGCCAAAAGAAAACCGGATATTTCCGGTTTCATCCAGTCATATCTGGAAAAAGTGGTGTGGAATTTGTATGCAATAGACCAAGCAAATCATAGTAAAAATGGTTTTGGAGAAAAGCAAAGTCCTTTCTTTAGGCAAGTGCATAAAATGTCACGTATACAAACAGAAATATCATGTTTGTTTGCCGCAGTTCCTCTAGTTTTCTCCCTAGAGTACACGAAAAGGAAGAACTGGTTTCTGCATGTGGAACCAATGATTGTTTCCCAGTAAAAAATTAAATGCTCCATGGTTAAAAAAAAAAGTTCAAAACAATAATGACCATTGATAATATCCAGAAAACACAAGCACAGGGGCTGTGGCAATATCTGGGATTGAGTTAGCCAAAAGAAATCCGGATATTTCTGTTTTCATGCAGTCATATCTGGACAAAGTGGTGTGGAATTTGTATGCAATAGACCAAGTAAATCATAGTAAAAATGCTTTTGGAGAAATCAAAGTCTTTTCGTTAGACAAGTGCATAAAATGTCATGTATACAAACAGAAATATCATGTTTGTTTGCCGCAGTTCCTCTAGCATTCTCCGTAGAAAATACAAATATTTAGAGCTGGTTTCTCCACGTGGAACCACTGAGTGTTTCCTAGTACAAAATTAAATGTTCACTGATAAAAAAAAGTTTCAAAACAATAAAGTCCTTTGATAATATCCAGAAAACACAAACACAGGGGCTGTGGCAATATCTGGGATTGAGTTAGGCAAAACAAAACCGGATATTTCTGGTTTCATGCAGTCATTTCCGGACAAAGTGGTGTGGAATTTGTATGCAATAGACCAAGCAAATCATAGTAAAAATGGTTTTGGAGAAAAGCAAAGTCCTTTCTTGAGGCAAGTGCATAAAATGTCATGTATACAAACAGAAATATCATGTTTGCTTGCCGGAGTTCCTCTAGTTTTCTCCCTAGAATACACGAATAGGAAGAACTGGTTTCTGCATGTGGAACCAGTGATTGTTTTCCAATACAAAATTAAATGCTCCCTCTTTAAAAAAAAAGTTCCAAACAATAATGACCATTGATAATATCCAGAAAACACAAACACAGGGGCTGTGGCAATATCTGGGATTGAGTTAGCCAAAACAAAACCGGATATTTCTGGTTTCATGCAGTCATATCCGGACAAAGTGGTGTGGAATTTGTATGCAATAGACCAAGCAAATCATAGTAAAAATGGTTTTGGAGAATAGCAAAGTCTTTTCGTTAGTAAAGTGCATAAAATGCCATCTATACAAACAGAAATATCATGTTTGTTTGCGGCGGTTCTTCTAGCTTTCTCCTAGAAAATACAAATGTGTAGAGCTGGTATCTCCATGTGGAACCAATTAGAGTTTCCCAGTACAAAATTAAATGTTCGCTGATAAAAAACATTCAAAACAATAACGTCCTTTGATAATATCCAGAAAACACAAACACAGAGGCTGTGGCAATATCTGTGTTTGAGTTAGCCAAAACAAAAGCGGATATTTGCCCTTTCATCCAGTCATATCCGGACAAAGTGGTGTGGAATTCGTATGCAATGGACTGAGAGAATTACAGTAAAAATGGTTTTGGAGAAAAGCAAAGTCATTTCATTAGGCAGGTGCATAAAATGTCATGTATACAAACAGAAATATCATGTTTGTTTGCCGCAGTTCCTCTAGCATTCTCCGTAGAAAATACAAATATTTAGAGCTGGTTTCTCCACGTGGAACCACTGAGTGTTTCCTAGTACAAAATTAAATGTTCACTGATAAAAAAAAGTTTCAAAACAATAAAGTCCTTTGATAATATCCAGAAAACACAAACACAGGGGCTGTGGCAATATCTGGGATTGAGTTAGGCAAAACAAAACCGGATATTTCCGGTTTCATGCAGTCATTTCCGGACAAAGTGGTGTGGAATTTGTATGCAATAGACCAAGCAAATCATAGTAAAAATGGTTTTGGAGAAAGGAAAGTCCTTTCTTGAGGCAAGTGCATAAAATGTCATGTATACAAACAGAAATATCAGGTTTGCTTGCCGCAGTTCTTCTAGCTTTCTCCTAGAAAATACGAATGTGTAGAGCTGGTGTCTCCATGGGGAACCAATTAGAGTTTCCCAGTACAAAATTAAATGTTCCATGATATAAAACATTCAAAACAATAAAGTCCTTTGATAATATCCAGAAAACACAAACACAGAGGCTGTTGCAATATATGTGATTGAGTTAGCCAAAACAAAAGCGGATATTTCCCCTTTCATCCAGTCATATCCGGACAAGGTGGTGTGGAATTCGCATGCAATGGACTGAGAGAATTACAGTAAAAATGGTTTTGGAGAAAAGCAAAGTAATTTCATTAGGCAGGTGCGTAAAATGTCATGTATACAAACAGAAATATCATGTTTGTTTGCCGCAGTTCCTCTAGCATTCTCCGTAGAAAATACAAATGTTTAGAGCTGGTTTCTCCACATGGAACCACTGAGTGTTTCCTAGTACAAAATTAAATGTTCACTGATAAAAAAAAGTTTCAAAACAATAAAGTCCTTTGATAATATCCAGAAAACACAAACACAGGGGCTGTGGCAATATCTGGGATTGAGTTAGGCAAAACAAAACCGGATATTTCCGGTTTCATGCAGTCATATCCGGACAAAGTGGTGTGGAATTTGTATGCAATAGACCAAGCAAATCATAGTAAAAATGGTTTTGGAGAAAAGCAAAGTCTTTTCGTTAGACAGGTGCATAAAATGTCATGTATACAAACAGAAATATCATGTTTGTTTGCCTCAGTTCCTCTAGCTTTCTCGCTAAAAAATACGAATGTGTAGAGCTGGTGTCTCCATGTCGAACCACTGAGTGTTTCCCAGTACAAAATTAAATGTTCCCTGATAAAAAAAAAATTGAAAACAATAAAGTCCATTGATAATATCCAGAAAACACAAACACAAGGGCTGTGGCAATATCTGGGATTGAGTTAGCCAAAAGAAAACCGGATATTTCCGGTTTCATGCAGTCATATCCGGACAAAGTGGTGTGGAATTTGTATGCAATAGACCAAGCAAATCATAGTAAAAATGGTTTTGGAGAAAAACAAAGTCTTTTCGTTAGACAAGTGCATAAAATGTCATGTATACAAACAGAAATATCATGTTTGTTTGCCGCAGTTCCTCTAGCATTCTCGCTAGAAAATACGAATGTGTAGAGCTGGTGTCTCCATGTGGAACCACTGAGTGTTTCCCAGTACAAAATTAAATGTTCCCTAATAAAAAAAAATTTGAAAACAATAAAGTCCATTGATAATATCCAGAAAACACAAACACAAGGGCTGTGGCAATATCTGGGATTGAGTTAGCCAAAACAAAACCGGATATTTCCGGTTTCATGCAGTCATATCCGGACAAAGTGGTGTGGAATTTGTATGCAATAGACCAAGCAAATCATAGTAAATATGGTTTTGGAGAAAAGCAAAGTCCTTTCTTGAGGCAAGTGCATAAAATGTCATGTTTACAAACAGAAATATCATGTTTGCTTGCCGCAGTTCCTCTAGCTTTCTCCCTAGAGTACACGAATAGGAAGAACTGGTTTCTGCATGTGGAACCAGTGGTTGTTTCCCAATACAAAATTAAATGCTCCCTGATTAAAAAAAAAAAACGTTCCAAACAATAATGACCATTGATAATATCCAGAAAACACAAACACTGGGGCTGTGGCAATATCTGGGATTGAGTTAGCCAAAACAAAAGCGGATATTTCCCCTTAGATCCAGTCATATCGGGACAAAGTGGTGTGGAATTTGTATGCAATCGACCAAGCAAATCATAGTAAAAATGGTTTTGGAGAAAAGCAAAGTCTTTTCGTTAGACAAGTGCATAAAATGTCATGTATACAAACAGAAATATCATGTTTGTTTGCCGAAGTTCCTCAAGCATTCTCCGTAGAAAATATAAATATTTAGAGCTTGTTTCTCCATGTGGAACCACTGAGTGTTTCCCAGTACAAAATTAAATGTTCCCTGATAAAAAAAAAGTTTCAAAACAATAAAGTCCTTTGATAATATCCAGAAAACACAAACACAGGGTCTGTGGCAATATCTGGGATTGAGTTAGCCAAAAGAAAACCGGATATTTCCGGTTTCATGCAGTCATATCCGGACAAAGTGGTGTGGAATTTGTATGCAATAGACCAAGCAAATCATAGTAAAAATGGTTTTGGAGAAAAGCAAAGTCCTTTCTTGAGGCAAGTGCATAAAATGTCATGTATACAAACAGAAATATCATGTTTGCTTGCCGCAGTTCCTCTAGTTTTCTCCCTAGAATACACGAATAGGAAGAACTGGTTTCTGCATGTGGAACCAGTGATTGTTTTCCAATACAAAATTAAATGCTCCCTGTTTCAAAAAAAAGTTCCAAACAATAATGACCATTGATAATATCCAGAAAACACAAACACAGGGGCTGTGGCAATATCTGGGATTGAGTTAGCCAAAACAAAACCGGATATTTCCGGTTTCATGCAGTCATATCCGGACAAAGTGGTGTGGAATTTGTATGCAATAGACCAAGCAAATCATAGTAAAAATGGTTTTGGAGAATAGCAAAGTCTTTTCGTTAGTAAAGTGCATAAAATGCCATCTATACAAACAGAAATATCATGTTTGTTTGCGGCGGTTCTTCTAGCTTTCTCCTAGAAAATACAAATGTGTAGAGCTGGTATCTCCATGTGGAACCAATTAGAGTTTCCCAGTACAAAATTAAAAGTTCGCTGATAAAAAACATTCAAAACAATAACGTCCTTTGATAATATCCAGAAAACACACACACAGAGGCTGTGGCAATATCTGTGTTTGAGTTAGCCAAAACAAAAGCAGATATTTGCCCTTTCATCCAGTCATATCCGGACAAAGTGATGTGGAATTCGTATGCAATGGACTGAGAGAATTACAGTAAAAATGGTTTTGGAGAAAAGCAAAGTCATTTCATTAGGCAGGTGCATAAAATGTCATGTATACAAACAGAAATATCATGTTTGTTTGCCGCAGTTCCTCTAGCATTCTCCGTAGAAAATACAAATATTTAGAGCTGGTTTCTCCACGTGGAACCACTGAGTGTTTCCTAGTACAAAATTAAATGTTCACTGATAAAAAAAAGTTTCAAAACAATAAAGTCCTTTGATAATATCCAGAAAACACAAACACAGGGGCTGTGGCAATATCTGGGATTGAGTTAGCCAAAAGAAAACCGGATATTTCCGGTTTCATGCAGTCATATCCGGACAAAGTGGTGTGGAATTTGTATGCAATAGACCAAGCAAATCATAGTAAAAATGGTTTTGGAGAAAAGCAAAGTCCTTTCTTGAGGCAAGTGCATAAAATGTCATGTATACAAACAGAAATATCATGTTTGCTTGCCGCAGTTCCTCTAGTTTTCTCCCTAGAATACACGAATAGGAAGAACTGGTTTCTGCATGTGGAACCAGTGATTGTTTTCCAATACAAAATTAAATGCTCCCTGTTTAAAAAAAAAGTTCCAAACAATAATGACCATTGATAATATCCAGAAAACACAAACACAGGGGCTGTGGCAATATCTGGGATTGAGTTAGCCAAAACAAAACCGGATATTTCCGGTTTCATGCAGTCATATCCGGACAAAGTGGTGTGGAATTTGTATGCAATAGACCAAGCAAATCATAGTAAAAATGGTTTTGGAGAATAGCAAAGTCTTTTCATTAGTAAAGTGCATAAAATGCCATCTATACAAACAGAAATATCATGTTTGTTTGCGGCGGTTCTTCTAGCTTTCTCCTAGAAAATACAAATGTGTAGAGCTGGTATCTCCATGTGGAACCAATTAGAGTTTCCCAGTACAAAATTAAATGTTCGCTGATAAAAAACATTCAAAACAATAACGTCCTTTGATAATATCCAGAAAACACAAACACAGAGGCTGTGGCAATATCTGTGTTTGAGTTAGCCAAAACAAAAGCAGATATTTGCCCTTTCATCCAGTCATATCCGGACAAAGTGATGTGGAATTCGTATGCAATGGACTGAGAGAATTACAGTAAAAATGGTTTTGGAGAAAAGCAAAGTCATTTCATTAGGCAGGTGCATAAAATGTCATGTATACAAACAGAAATATCATGTTTGTTTGCCGCAGTTCCTCTAGCATTCTCCGTAGAAAATACAAATATTTAGAGCTGGTTTCTCCACGTGGAACCACTGAGTGTTTCCTAGTACAAAATTAAATGTTCACTGATAAAAAAAAGTTTCAAAACAATAAAGTCCTTTGATAATATCCAGAAAACACAAATACAGGGTCTGTGGCAATATCTGGGATTCTGTTAGCCAAAACAAAACTGGATATTTCCGTTTTTATGCAGTCATATCCGGACAAAGTGGTGTGGAATTTGTATGCAATAGACCAAGCAAATCATAGTAAAAATGGTTTTGGAGAAAAGCAAAGTCCTTTCTTGAGGCAAGTGCATAAAATGTCATGTATACAAACAGAAATATCATGTTTGCTTGCCGCAGTTCCTCTAGTTTTCTCCCTAGAATACACGAATAGGAAGAACTGGTTTCTGCATGTGGAACCAGTGATTGTTTCCCAATACAAAATTAAATGCTCCCTGTTTAAAAAAAACGTTCCAAACAATAATGACCATTGATAATATCCAGAAAACACAAACACAGGGGCTGTGGCAATATCTGGGATTGAGTTAGCCAAAACAAAACCGGATATTTCCGGTTTCATGCAGTCATATCCGGACAAAGTGGTGTGGAATTTGTATGCAATAGACCAAGCAAATCATAGTAAAAATGGTTTTGGAGAATAGCAAAGTCTTTTCGTTAGTAAAGTGCATAAAATGCCATCTATACAAACAGAAATATCATGTTTGTTTGCGGCGGTTCTTCTAGCTTTCTCCTAGAAAATACAAATGTGTAGAGCTGGTATCTCCATGTGGAACCAATTAGAGTTTCCCAGTACAAAATTAAATGTTCGCTGATAAAAAACATTCAAAACAATAACGTCCTTTGATAATATCCAGAAAACACAAACACAGAGGCTGTGGCAATATCTGTGTTTGAGTTAGCCAAAACAAAAGCGGATATTTGCCCTTTCATCCAGTCATATCCGGACAAAGTGGTGTGGAATTCGTATGCAATGGACTGAGAGAATTACAGTAAAAATGGTTTTGGAGAAAAGCAAAGTCATTTCATTAGGCAGGTGCATAAAATGTCATGTATACAAACAGAAATATCATGTTTGTTTGCCGCAGTTCCTCTAGCATTCTCCGTAGAAAATACAAATATTTAGAGCTGGTTTCTCCACGTGGAACCACTGAGTGTTTCCTAGTACAAAATTAAATGTTCACTGATAAAAAAAAGTTTCAAAACAATAAAGTCCTTTGATAATATCCAGAAAACACAAACACAGGGGCTGTGGCAATATCTGGGATTGAGTTAGGCAAAACAAAACCGGATATTTCCGGTTTCATGCAGTCATTTCCGGACAAAGTGGTGTGGAATTTGTATGCAATAGACCAAGCAAATCATAGTAAAAATGGTTTTGGAGAAAAGCAAAGTCCTTTCTTGAGGCAAGTGCATAAAATGTCATGTATACAAACAGAAATATCAGGTTTGCTTGCCGCAGTTCTTCTAGCTTTCTCCTAGAAAATACGAATGTGTAGAGCTGGTGTCTCCATGGGGATCCAATTAGAGTTTCCCAGTACAAAATTAAATGTTCCATGATATAAAACATTCAAAACAATAAAGTCCTTTGATAATATCCAGAAAACACAAACACAGAGGCTGTTGCAATATATGTGATTGAGTTAGCCAAAACAAAAGCGGATATTTCCCCTTTCATCCAGTCATATCCGGACAAGGTGGTGTGGAATTCGCATGCAATGGACTGAGAGAATTACAGTAAAAATGGTTTTGGAGAAAAGCAAAGTCATTTCATTAGGCAGGTGCGTAAAATGTCATGTATACAAACAGAAATATCATGTTTGTTTGCCGCAGTTCCTCTAGCATTCTCCGTAGAAAATACAAATGTTTAGAGCTGGTTTCTCCACATGGAACCACTGAGTGTTTCCTAGTACAAAATTAAATGTTCACTGATAAAAAAAGTTTCAAAACAATAAAGTCCTTTGATAATATCCAGAAAACACAAACACAGGGGCTGTGGCAATATCTGGGATTGAGTTAGGCAAAACAAAACCGGATATTTCCGGTTTCATGCAGTCATATCCGGACAAAGTGGTGTGGAATTTGTATGCAATAGACCAAGCAAATCATAGTAAAAATGGTTTTGGAGAAAAGCAAAGTCTTTTCGTTAGACAGGTGCATAAAATGTCATGTATACAAACAGAAATATCATGTTTGTTTGCCTCAGTTCCTCTAGCTTTCTCGCTAAAAAATACGAATGTGTAGAGCTGGTGTCTCCATGTCGAACCACTGAGTGTTTCCCAGTACAAAATTAAATGTTCCCTGATAAAAAAAAATTGAAAACAATAAAGTCCATTGATAATATCCAGAAAACACAAACACAAGGGCTGTGGCAATATCTGGGATTGAGTTAGCCAAAAGAAAACCGGATATTTCCGGTTTCATGCAGTCATATCCGGACAAAGTGGTGTGGAATTTGTATGCAATAGACCAAGCAAATCATAGTAAAAATGGTTTTGGAGAAAAACAAAGTCTTTTCGTTAGACAAGTGCATAAAATGTCATGTATACAAACAGAAATATCATGTTTGTTTGCCGCAGTTCCTCTAGCATTCTCGCTAGAAAATACGAATGTGTAGAGCTGGTGTCTCCATGTGGAACCACTGAGTGTTTCCCAGTACAAAATTAAATGTTCCCTAATAAAAAAAAATTTGAAAACAATAAAGTCCATTGATAATATCCAGAAAACACAAACACAAGGGCTGTGGCAATATCTGGGATTGAGTCAGCCAAAACAAAACCGGATATTTCCGGTTTCATGCAGTCATATCCGGACAAAGTGGTGTGGAATTTGTATGCAATAGACCAAGCAAATCATAGTAAATATGGTTTTGGAGAAAAGCAAAGTCCTTTCTTGAGGCAAGTGCATAAAATGTCATGTATACAAACAGAAATATCATGTTTGCTTGCCGCAGTTCCTCTAGTTTTCTCCCTAGAATACACGAATAGGAAGAACTGGTTTCTGCATGTGGAACCAGTGATTGTTTCCCAATACAAAATTAAATGCTCCCTGTTTCAAAAAAAAGTTCCAAACAATAATGACCATTGATAATATCCAGAAAACACAAACACAGGGGCTGTGGCAATATCTGGGATTGAGTTAGCCAAAACAAAACCGGATATTTCCGGTTTCATGCAGTCATATCCGGACAAAGTGGTGTGGAATTTGTATGCAATAGACCAAGCAAATCATAGTAAAAATGGTTTTGGAGAATAGCAAAGTCTTTTCATTAGTAAAGTGCATAAAATGCCATCTATACAAACAGAAATATCATGTTTGTTTGCGGCGGTTCTTCTAGCTTTCTCCTAGAAAATACAAATGTGTAGAGCTGGTATCTCCATGTGGAACCAATTAGAGTTTCCCAGTACAAAAGTAAAAGTTCGCTGATAAAAAACATTCAAAACAATAACGTCCTTTGATAATATCCAGAAAACACAAACACTGGGGCTGTGGCAATATCTGGGATTGAGTTAGCCAAAACAAAAGCGGATATTTCCCCTTAGATCCAGTCATATCGGGACAAAGTGGTGTGGAATTTGTATGCAATCGACCAAGCAAATCATAGTAAAAATGGTTTTGGAGAAAAGCAAAGTCTTTTCGTTAGACAAGTGCATAAAATGTCATGTATACAAACAGAAATATCATGTTTGTTTGCCGAAGTTCCTCAAGCATTCTCCGTAGAAAATATAAATATTTAGAGCTTGTTTCTCCATGTGGAACCACTGAGTGTTTCCCAGTACAAAATTAAATGTTCCCTGATAAAAAAAAAGTTTCAAAACAATAAAGTCCTTTGATAATATCCAGAAAACACAAACACAGGGTCTGTGGCAATATCTGGGATTGAGTTAGCCAAAACAAAACCGGATATTTCCGGTTTCATGCAGTCATATCCGGACAAAGTGGTGTGGAATTTGTATGCAATAGACCAAGCAAATCATAGTAAAAATGGTTTTGGAGAAAAGCAAAGTCCTTTCTTGAGGCAAGTGCATAAAATGTCATGTATACAAACAGAAATATCATGTTTGCTTGCCGCAGTTCCTCTAGTTTTCTCCCTAGAATACACGAATAGGAAGAACTGGTTTCTGCATGTGGAACCAGTGATTGTTTTCCAATACAAAATTAAATGCTCCCTGTTTCAAAAAAAAGTTCCAAACAATAATGACCATTGATAATATCCAGAAAACACAAACACAGGGGCTGTGGCAATATCTGGGATTGAGTTAGCCAAAACAAAACCGGATATTTCCGGTTTCATGCAGTCATATCCGGACAAAGTGGTGTGGAATTTGTATGCAATAGACCAAGCAAATCATAGTAAAAATGGTTTTGGAGAATAGCAAAGTCTTTTCGTTAGTAAAGTGCATAAAATGCCATCTATACAAACAGAAATATCATGTTTGTTTGCGGCGGTTCTTCTAGCTTTCTCCTAGAAAATACAAATGTGTAGAGCTGGTATCTCCATGTGGAACCAATTAGAGTTTCCCAGTACAAAATTAAAAGTTCGCTGATAAAAAACATTCAAAACAATAACGTCCTTTGATAATATCCAGAAAACACACACACAGAGGCTGTGGCAATATCTGTGTTTGAGTTAGCCAAAACAAAAGCAGATATTTGCCCTTTCATCCAGTCATATCCGGACAAAGTGATGTGGAATTCGTATGCAATGGACTGAGAGAATTACAGTAAAAATGGTTTTGGAGAAAAGCAAAGTCATTTCATTAGGCAGGTGCATAAAATGTCATGTATACAAACAGAAATATCATGTTTGTTTGCCGCAGTTCCTCTAGCATTCTCCGTAGAAAATACAAATATTTAGAGCTGGTTTCTCCACGTGGAACCACTGAGTGTTTCCTAGTACAAAATTAAATGTTCACTGATAAAAAAAAGTTTCAAAACAATAAAGTCCTTTGATAATATCCAGAAAACACAAACACAGGGGCTGTGGCAATATCTGGGATTGAGTTAGCCAAAAGAAAACCGGATATTTCCGGTTTCATGCAGTCATATCCGGACAAAGTGGTGTGGAATTTGTATGCAATAGACCAAGCAAATCATAGTAAAAATGGTTTTGGAGAAAAGCAAAGTCCTTTCTTGAGGCAAGTGCATAAAATGTCATGTATACAAACAGAAATATCATGTTTGCTTGCCGCAGTTCCTCTAGTTTTCTCCCTAGAATACACGAATAGGAAGAACTGGTTTCTGCATGTGGAACCAGTGATTGTTTTCCAATACAAAATTAAATGCTCCCTGTTTAAAAAAAAAGTTCCAAACAATAATGACCATTGATAATATCCAGAAAACACAAACACAGGGGCTGTGGCAATATCTGGGATTGAGTTAGCCAAAACAAAACCGGATATTTCCGGTTTCATGCAGTCATATCCGGACAAAGTGGTGTGGAATTTGTATGCAATAGACCAAGCAAATCATAGTAAAAATGGTTTTGGAGAATAGCAAAGTCTTTTCATTAGTAAAGTGCATAAAATGCCATCTATACAAACAGAAATATCATGTTTGTTTGCGGCGGTTCTTCTAGCTTTCTCCTAGAAAATACAAATGTGTAGAGCTGGTATCTCCATGTGGAACCAATTAGAGTTTCCCAGTACAAAATTAAATGTTCGCTGATAAAAAACATTCAAAACAATAACGTCCTTTGATAATATCCAGAAAACACAAACACAGAGGCTGTGGCAATATCTGTGTTTGAGTTAGCCAAAACAAAAGCAGATATTTGCCCTTTCATCCAGTCATATCCGGACAAAGTGATGTGGAATTCGTATGCAATGGACTGAGAGAATTACAGTAAAAATGGTTTTGGAGAAAAGCAAAGTCATTTCATTAGGCAGGTGCATAAAATGTCATGTATACAAACAGAAATATCATGTTTGTTTGCCGCAGTTCCTCTAGCATTCTCCGTAGAAAATACAAATATTTAGAGCTGGTTTCTCCACGTGGAACCACTGAGTGTTTCCTAGTACAAAATTAAATGTTCACTGATAAAAAAAAGTTTCAAAACAATAAAGTCCTTTGATAATATCCAGAAAACACAAATACAGGGTCTGTGGCAATATCTGGGATTCTGTTAGCCAAAACAAAACTGGATATTTCCGTTTTTATGCAGTCATATCCGGACAAAGTGGTGTGGAATTTGTATGCAATAGACCAAGCAAATCATAGTAAAAATGGTTTTGGAGAAAAGCAAAGTCCTTTCTTGAGGCAAGTGCATAAAATGTCATGTATACAAACAGAAATATCATGTTTGCTTGCCGCAGTTCCTCTAGTTTTCTCCCTAGAATACACGAATAGGAAGAACTGGTTTCTGCATGTGGAACCAGTGATTGTTTCCCAATACAAAATTAAATGCTCCCTGTTTAAAAAAAACGTTCCAAACAATAATGACCATTGATAATATCCAGAAAACACAAACACAGGGGCTGTGGCAATATCTGGGATTGAGTTAGCCAAAACAAAACCGGATATTTCCGGTTTCATGCAGTCATATCCGGACAAAGTGGTGTGGAATTTGTATGCAATAGACCAAGCAAATCATAGTAAAAATGGTTTTGGAGAATAGCAAAGTCTTTTCGTTAGTAAAGTGCATAAAATGCCATCTATACAAACAGAAATATCATGTTTGTTTGCGGCGGTTCTTCTAGCTTTCTCCTAGAAAATACAAATGTGTAGAGCTGGTATCTCCATGTGGAACCAATTAGAGTTTCCCAGTACAAAATTAAATGTTCGCTGATAAAAAACATTCAAAACAATAACGTCCTTTGATAATATCCAGAAAACACAAACACAGAGGCTGTGGCAATATCTGTGTTTGAGTTAGCCAAAACAAAAGCGGATATTTGCCCTTTCATCCAGTCATATCCGGACAAAGTGGTGTGGAATTCGTATGCAATGGACTGAGAGAATTACAGTAAAAATGGTTTTGGAGAAAAGCAAAGTCATTTCATTAGGCAGGTGCATAAAATGTCATGTATACAAACAGAAATATCATGTTTGTTTGCCGCAGTTCCTCTAGCATTCTCCGTAGAAAATACAAATATTTAGAGCTGGTTTCTCCACGTGGAACCACTGAGTGTTTCCTAGTACAAAATTAAATGTTCACTGATAAAAAAAAGTTTCAAAACAATAAAGTCCTTTGATAATATCCAGAAAACACAAACACAGGGGCTGTGGCAATATCTGGGATTGAGTTAGGCAAAACAAAACCGGATATTTCCGGTTTCATGCAGTCATTTCCGGACAAAGTGGTGTGGAATTTGTATGCAATAGACCAAGCAAATCATAGTAAAAATGGTTTTGGAGAAAAGCAAAGTCCTTTCTTGAGGCAAGTGCATAAAATGTCATGTATACAAACAGAAATATCAGGTTTGCTTGCCGCAGTTCTTCTAGCTTTCTCCTAGAAAATACGAATGTGTAGAGCTGGTGTCTCCATGGGGATCCAATTAGAGTTTCCCAGTACAAAATTAAATGTTCCATGATATAAAACATTCAAAACAATAAAGTCCTTTGATAATATCCAGAAAACACAAACACAGAGGCTGTTGCAATATATGTGATTGAGTTAGCCAAAACAAAAGCGGATATTTCCCCTTTCATCCAGTCATATCCGGACAAGGTGGTGTGGAATTCGCATGCAATGGACTGAGAGAATTACAGTAAAAATGGTTTTGGAGAAAAGCAAAGTCATTTCATTAGGCAGGTGCGTAAAATGTCATGTATACAAACAGAAATATCATGTTTGTTTGCCGCAGTTCCTCTAGCATTCTCCGTAGAAAATACAAATGTTTAGAGCTGGTTTCTCCACATGGAACCACTGAGTGTTTCCTAGTACAAAATTAAATGTTCACTGATAAAAAAAGTTTCAAAACAATAAAGTCCTTTGATAATATCCAGAAAACACAAACACAGGGGCTGTGGCAATATCTGGGATTGAGTTAGGCAAAACAAAACCGGATATTTCCGGTTTCATGCAGTCATATCCGGACAAAGTGGTGTGGAATTTGTATGCAATAGACCAAGCAAATCATAGTAAAAATGGTTTTGGAGAAAAGCAAAGTCTTTTCGTTAGACAGGTGCATAAAATGTCATGTATACAAACAGAAATATCATGTTTGTTTGCCTCAGTTCCTCTAGCTTTCTCGCT